>NC_059363.1:35166406-35854531 GCF_019703515.2 Myxocyprinus asiaticus | reverse complement strand
CATACACATGAGTTATTTTTACCAGCTGGCTGAGATGCCACAGAGAGCACAGACGTAGATGCACAACCCAGTGCTGAAAGTCCCTTATTATGTGAAGTCCCAAATGTACTACCGAAATCACTGAACCATTAGGCCCAGCATTCGTAAGCATAGCCTGTATGGGACCACTCTCCCCATCTGAAACCGGGTGAGACATTGTGTGAAAGATGTAATCCTCCCTTCTGACAGCGTAACTCAATAAGAGAGAGAGTTTATGCTGAGACCCAGATATTCTGTGTGTTGAGAGGGCTCTAATCGGTTCTTTTCCATGTTGATTCTGAAACCCAAGCTGTTGAGATTATTTAACGCTATGTCTGAATCTTTGATTGCTTGCTCTCTCAACGATGAGCATATCAGATAATCGTCTGTGTAGGACAATATTCTTATCCCGTTGTTTCTAAATGGGGACAGAGCCGCTTCCACACATTTGCTGAAAACCCTCGGGGCTAAAGAAAGCCAGAACGGAATAGTTTGAAACTCGTAAACTGTACCCCGGTATGCAAACCTGAGAAATTTCCTGTGAGACGGGAAAATGTCTATGTGAAAATATGCATCTGACAGATCGATCGTCACAAACCAATTGTTCGGGCGGATCGATCGACAAAGCACTTTGTGTTTCAACATTCTGAATGAATACTTTCGTAGATGCTTGTTTAACACACAAAGATCCAAAATAGGGCAGATAGATGTGCTCTCATTTTTTTGGAATCACAAGTAACGTGAGTAAAAACTCAGACAGCTCTCCTCCTCTGGCACTATTCTGATCGCCCGTTTGTATAACAGAGTTTTGATTTTGGCCTTCAGGACATGGGTGGTTTCATGGTGAATTGTAGCCTGTATTCCCGTGAAACCATAGTTATAACCCACGGATGAATTGCGCATGCACACTGTAACACTTCTCAGTGTAAGGAGGAGGCGAGAAGCAGCTTTCCTGGTTCAGGTAAGGATTTTTATTTTTCTCTCTGCAGCAGTAGTACACTCTCAGAATTTTTGTGTTGTTCACTAAGCAAGTCTGAAATTACACACACCACTTCACAAAATAAACTCTCAACATTTATAATAACGAACTCTTTGCTTCGTATTTGGCTCTCTGGTGCCCAGCTCTCTCTCTTGTCTATCTGCTGTGTGGCTCTATTTATGCCACTCTCCCCGTGCTCACTGAAATTAGAGACAGGTGTTAGACATAATTGAACTCAGGTGTAAGCGCCCTTACCGCTTTCTCTCTCTCCGGAGAGATGCTTGACCACGCCCCCGCTGCCACATATCCCCACCGCCCGACTCAGGCCGGGGCGGCATCCGGCCTGCCTACCACTCCCCCCCCATTCCTGGAAAGGAAATCGGCGACAGCCATCTGCGCTCCCGGTCTGTGGACCACCTTGAACTTAAACGGCTGAAGAGCCAGATACCAATGTGTGATCCGGCATTGGTATCTTTCATGCGGTGGAGCCACTGGAGTGGGGCGTGATCAGAACAGAGGGTGAAGGCCCGCCCCAACAGGTAGTATCGGAGAGTGAGGACTGCCCACTTGATGGCGAGACACTCCTTTTCCACGGTGCTGTACTTAGTTTCCCTCAACGAGAGCTTACGGCTAATGTACAGCACTGGGCGCTCCTCCCCCTCCACCATCTGCAAGAGCACGGCCCCCAGCCCCGTCTGAAGCATCTGTCTGTAAAACAAAAGGGAGAGAGAAGTCAGGTGAATGTAAAAGCGGCCCCCAGCAAAGTGTGGCTTTAACTTGCGTGAACGCCCGCTGACACTGCTCCGTCCATTGGACCGGGTCTGGAGCTCCCTTTTTAGTGAGATCAATTAGCGGGCTGGTGACGTCCGAATAATTAGGTACAAACCTTCTATAATAGCCAGCCAGCCCCAGGAACTGTCTCACCCCCTTATTGGTCTTGGGTCTCGGGCAGGTCGCAATCGCCGCTGTCTTGTCAATTTGGGGACGCACCTGCCCGTGGCCCAAGTGGAACCCCAGATACCGTACCTCCACCCGTCCAATCGCGCACTTCTTCGGGTTCGCTGTGAGTCCCACTTGGCGCAGCGATCTCAGAACCGCCCTCAGATGTTGCATGTGCCGCTGCCAATCATTGCTGTAAATGATGATGTCATCTAAATAGGCAGCGGCGTAAGCTGAATGCGGTCTGAGGATTCGGTCCATGAGACGCTGAAACGTAGCAGGGGCCCCAAACAAACCGAACAGAAGTGTCACAAACTGGTGTAATCCAAATGGTGTGGAGAAGGCGGTTTTCTCACAGGAAATTGGTGTCAAGGGGATCTGCCAATAACCCTTCGTCAAATCCAATGTTGAATAAAAACGAGCAGTGCCCGACTGATCGAGCAACTCATCAACGCGAGGCATTGGATATGCATCAAATTTAGACACCGCGTTGACTTTTCTATAATCCACACAGAATTGCACAGACCTGTCGCTCTTAGGCACTAGAACAACTGGGCTGGACCAATCGCTGTGGGATTCTTCTATTACCCCCATATCGAGCATTGCATCCAATTCTTCCCGAACGATTTTCTTCTTGTGTTCGGTTAATCGATAGGGGCGGCTACATACCACGACCCCCGGCTCGGTCTCGATGTGGTGATGGATGAGGTTTGTACGTCCCGGTAGAGGGGAGAACACATCCGCAAACTCCTGTTGCAACCTAGCAACCTCCGCGAGTTGACTCGGTGAGAGGTGGTCTCCGCAAATGACCGGGGTAAACTGTTTATGTTTTGAACTCACCTCCGGTCCGAGCTCCGCCTTCTCGGGAACTACCGTAGCCAACGTCACGGGAACCGCCTCCCTCCACAATTTCAGGAGATTGAGGTGGTATATTTGACGTGCGCCCCCTCTATCGGTTCGTTTAACCTCATAATCAAGATCTCCCACTCGTCGTGTGACCTCAAAGGGTCCTTGCCACTTGGCAAGTAATTTAGAGCTCGATGTGGGAAGCAATACAAGCACTTTATCTCCCGGTGTAAATTCCCTTAGCTGAGTTCCCCTGTCATACAGTCGGTGCTGTCTTTCTTGAGCTTGGAGCAAATTCTCCTGTGTTAGCTGCCCCAAAGTGTGGAGTTTTGCTCTAAGATCAAGAACGTACTGAATTTCATTTTTACTGTTTGAAGGTCCCTCCTCCCAGGCCTCTCGCAATACATCAAGCACACCACGTGGGCATCGCCCATACAGCAGCTCGAATGGGGAGAAGCCAGTGGAGGCTTGCGGGACCTCTCATACTGCAAATAACAGGGGGTCGAGCCATTTATCCCAATTTCTAGCATCGCCGTGCACAAACTTACGAATCATGTTTTTGAGGGTTTTATTAAATCGTTCCACCAGGCCATCCGTTTGAGGATGGTACACGCTGGTGCGAATCGATTTAATACTCAACAATTCATACAGCTTGCGTAGTGTCCATGACATAAACATTGTGCCCTGATCGGTGAGGATTTCTTTTGGAATCCCCACCCGGGAGATTATTTTGAAGAGTGTCTCCGCAACACTGCGTGCTGAGATGTTGCGAAGAGGCACTGCTTCCGGAAATCGCATTGCATAGTCCACTAGGACCAATACAAAGCGATGTCTGCGTGCTGACCATTCTAATGGCCCGACGAGGTCCATTCCGATTCTCCCTAAGGGGACCTCGATCAAAGGGAGAGGGCGCAATGGCGCTTTTGGGGTGGCCGGTGGGTTAACCAGCTGGCAATCGCGGCACGCCACACACCACCTGCGGACATTGCCGCCAATGCACGGCCAATAGAAACGGGCTTTTAGACGGTTCAGTGTCTTCCTTTCTCCTAAATGACCCGCCATGGGATTATAATGAGCCGCCTGGAATACCATTTCCTGACGGCTCCTTGGAATCAAAGGTTGGGTTGTATCCTCTTTAGTTTGAGTGTCCTGTGTCACTCTATACAACCACTCATTTATAATCGCAAAATAGGGGTATGAAAGGGCGATGTCCGGCTGGAGTCGTTGACCATCGATGACTCTCACTTGGTCGAAGGCGTGTTTGAGTGTTTCGTCTCGCGACTGCTCCAAAGGGAAATCCCCCTCAGGGAATTCCCTGAGGAGGGGAGGGGTTGCAGCCTCTCCCCCTCTCTCGTCATTATGACGTGGAGCTGTCGAGGACAGCCCCGGCTCCGCCTCCCCTGCCAGAGCATCGCACATTACACATCTCCCTAACTTTGTACAGGACCCATCCGCACAAATTCCCTTTCATAAAACTCTAAAATCAGGCCAATCAGTCCCCAAAATCAGCGGATGGGTGAGGCGGGAACTAACCGCGGCCTCCACTCTATGCTTTTTCCCCCAGAATTTAATCGTCAGGGTCACCACCGGGTACTTGTGAATATCCCCGTGTACACATTTCACCCTCACCGTTTTAGTTGTGTCCAATGCCTCGGGTGGAACCAAGCCTTGGTAGATAGTGGTTTGATTACACCCGGTGTCCACCAACGCTTGGTGAGTACCCACCTTGCCACTTACCGGTATCCGGTACACTCCGGCCCGGTCGGGGGCAGCCTGTGGGAGGTCAGAGACCCGCGCCACCATCCCCAGCTCCGTCAGAGGGCACTGATCCCGGAAGTGGCCCGGGTCTCCGCACCTCCAGCAGGTCGGCCCAGGCGCTACGCCTGCACTTGCATCGGCGGGCACCCCCCCTGATGGAGAGAGTGGCGGGCATTGGGATAGGGGAAGGTTTCGCCTCCCACACCCGGGGAACTGGTCTCAGGGGCTGAAGTCCTCCTCGTCTGCGTGGGGCAGGAACGGGACCTGGAGACAGAGCAGAACGAGAGGAGAGAGGGGAGGGGGAAGAGACAGAGGGAGGAGAGAGAATGTAGGAGGGCTCTTCCACCCTCGGGATCGCCGCCAGGTGGTCCTCCGCAAGCCGGACGGCTTCCTCCAACGATGCCGGGCAGTGGCACTAGACCCACTCCGCCGTCTCTTTTGGCAGTCGATGTGTTAATTGCTCCAGTACCACCTGGTCGATAATTCCTTCGACGTCGCGGTCCCCCGCTAGCAGCCATCTTCGGCCGCTGGGCGAAGGCAAAATGGGCGGTCGGAGCTCTCCAACTTCAAGCTCCGGAAGAGTTGATGACTTTCCTCCGGAGTGCAACCAACCCGTTGCAGGATGGCTCTCTTTAAATCTCCGTAGGCCAGGAGGCTCATCGCTGGCAGTTGTTGAGCCACGAGCTGGGCTTCCCCGGACAACAGTGGGATAAGTCGGGCCGCCCATTGGCCGAGCGGCCAGCTCCAGATCTCGGTGGTCCGCTCAAACAAATCCAGGAAGGCCTCGGGGTCGTCCGCCACCCCATTTTCTGTAATGCGGGCGGGGGTAACGGCGTGTGAGTGTCCGGGGTCGCGGCTGGGGATGCCTCCTGGCTGAGGAGGCTCCGGATCGCCTACCGGTCCTCGGCTTGAGCGTGTAGGAGCTCAACAAACCGGCAATCTTGATCTTGTCAGAGCTCGAGCAGCGTCTGCTGGTGGCTCTGATGTAGGCCAGTGAGGGCTTGGAGGATCTCTGCCAACTGGGAGGACTCTACGGGCAACTTCCATCCATCTTCAACCAGACGTCAATTCTCGGGTTTTGGCACCATTGTAACACTTCTCAGTGTAAGGAGGAGGCGAGAAGCAGCTTTCCTGGTTCAGGTAAGGATTTTTATTTTTCTCTCTGCAGCAGTAGTACACTCTCAGAGTTTTTGTGTTGATCACTAAGATAGTCTGAAATTACACACACCACTTCACAAAATAAACTCTCAACATTTGTAATAACAAACTCTTTGCTTCGTATTTGGCTCTCTGGTGCCCAGCTCTCTCTCTTGTCTATCTGCTGTGTGGCTCTATTTATGCCGCTCTCCCCGTGCTCACTGAAATTAGAGACAGGTGTTAGACATAATTGAACTCAGGTGTAAGCGCCCTTACAGCTTTCTCTCTCTCCGGAGAGATGCTTGACCACGCCCCCGCTGCCACACACACCACTTGCCTATGCTGGCCAAAAGAGGCCCCCTTTACACTTCTGCCCCGCTGGTGTCACACAGTGATGACATCATCACTGTTGCTGAACAGGCTCCTACTGAAGGTTCTTTGGGTTTTTTGGAACATATTGCCCTCAGCTGTTCGCCTGGCTGCGATAGTGCATATTTTATTTTTATGTTTTCCGAACTCTGGGAGCATATCACCCTTAGCCTGTGGCCTAGATGCCAAAATGCATTATTTATTATCAATTCCCCTGAACTGAGAGGTGCTTGAAAACACAGTGTGAGTGCTTGGTGAAACTGCTGAACATAACTCTGAGTACCCTCGTTTTTCTGAACTTGAAGAGAATTTACAGAGAGGGTCCTTATAGAATTTAAAACAAGGGTGCTGGATTACCACCTCCTTTTCTTTGCTGGCGGAGAGAGGGGGGCAGGGGAACACTTGCATGTCAGGTTGCATGCTTCTTTTTCTGATCCTTGGAATGGGGCAGGCAGTTCCTAGCCACCGTGTCCGCAAACAAATGTTTTCCGCTCTTGGTCATTGACCAGCTTGTTGCCCACCATGAGCTGGTCTTTGACTTCTAATCCCAACTGGCCTCGCTCTCACTGCCACCGCGGCTGCTGCAAAGCCTTGCTGAGCTGGCTGAGAGGGTGGTCACGGTACTTTCTTGCTTGATAAACAATGGTTAAAGGCCTCGTCCTCCTGTTTCCCGAGGGTGCTGGTTTCCCTCTTTTTCTTGAGAGCCGGCCCGAACAGACCTTTAGTGGGGTCGTAAGCTGCGTCCATGACTTCAGCTCTCTGGCCATTGCCCAAGCCTGACAGGTTTAGCCATGATGCTCTCTCACCTGACATGGCCAAGCCCATCACATGGCCACAGCCCTGAACTGTGCCCTGGGAATAGCGCAGAATTAAATCGTTCACAATACAAATTTCATCCCAGAGTACCGGGCTCGGCACTCCAGTGTCTAGTTGTCGCCTCATCTCCTCCAAAATCTCTGCCTGGTACACTGACATTAAAGTCACTGCACCACGTATTTATACATATTCTGATAAATCGACGCGGTCAGCTGTTCCATCTAACTTGGCAGCAAAATCTGGAAGCAGAAACAAAACGCCTGTTCGGGTGGAGAAGATAGGCCACTGAAGACCCTACCGCTGGGAGTCCGGTCAACCCCAGCTCTCCCAAGCCCTGAATCTCCAACTTAGAATATCCCTTGGCAGGGAACTTGCTCTTAAAGAGGCTAGACCAATGGCAGGACATCTCCTTCATGGAAGCAGGCATGGCGGGTAGGAGTTGACTCGCGGTGGGTTGAGCAGGTGGCAACCTTTTCCCATCGTTAGGTCTCTCTCTGCTCCTTCAGCATCCTGGGCTGCAGGTCAAGCTAAGCCCAACTTCGCTGTGGCTCATTTACACACCTCATGCAGGCCATTGTACAACTGAGAGGCAGAGTCGGCCGTGCTAGGGGGTCTAGACTGTTGGGCATGGAAGGGGGAATTGTCTTCCTCCTCTTCCATGTCTAAATTGAGGAGGTCAGAGCATCGCCCTCTGTTTCCTCATCACCCAGCCCTTCTTCCTCCTGTGTGAGTAGCCCTTCAAATAGTGGAGGCATGTCTGGGGATTCGGCTTCCATCACGTCCGCCCAGCTCATAGTAGCTCGTGTTTGATGGTCAGTAGCCATAGATTTTGCAGTAGCTCCAGACAGACATGGGTCCTGTTGGTTAGCCACCACCACTCTCCCTGGCATTGACGCACAGTGGACATATGTTTGTTGGTCCATGAGCAGTGTTTGAGTGTGCTTCGGGCCCATACACACGATACACACAGGGTGAGATTCCCTGCCTGAGATGGTAGCTCCACATGATGATGGACACTGGCGGGATGCAACCTCTCTGCTCTTCGACTCATTCCCTTTGGCAGGGGTGATAACTCTCGACATAATGGCTGAAGAGTGAAGTTATAATCCCAAGACTTGTTACAATACGATAGCCTGATAGTGTTAAAGGCTCAACTTGATGCGTAAAGCCTGGAGTTGACTTGATGCCAAAATGTTCCAACCATCGTAATTTAATATGAGATAGGCTGAAGAGAATAGCTCGCCTTGATGTGGACACTATTCTAAATTTTAGCTGAGTGAACAGCTAAAAAACTCAACTTTTAAAAGATGTCACTCAACACAATCCAGTCCAATGACCTCGCGTTTGGTGACAGATTCCAATGATGGTTCTTCTATTGAACAGTTAAGCGAAATCAGCTAAAAATCCGGATGTGCTGAGAGAACTTGCTGTAGTCCCCCATGGGAAGAAAGCGCGAATGACTCCTGTAGGGATCGACCTTGGAGATATAGGTAGGGTGGAGCCTGGTCATAGGTCGACCTGTCTGTCAAGGACAGACATGATGTCATAGGAGCTTTTGTAGTGGTCATGCCCAAAGCTATTTCCATAGTGAAACATGAGTGAAGTTAGAAAAATAACCACAAAAGGAGGTAGATCCTTTTCCTATTTGGCTCCTAAACTATGGAATAGTCTCCCTAACACTGTTCGGGATGCAGACACACTCACTCAGTTTAAGTCTAGACTAAAGACTCATCTATTTAGCCAGGCATGCACCTAATTTAACCATCAACTCAACTAAAACAATTAGGCTGCTTTAGTTAGGTCTGCCGGAACCAGAAACATCTATCATAATCTATGACTCTGCATAAAATGTTATGGCATCTACACTAATATTACTCTATTTGTTTCCATGTCTCAACTTCGGGATTCATATCCTGAGGTTACCAGAGCCGGCCAAATCCAGCTCTGTTCCTGCTTAGTGTCGGACTCCACTGCAATGTGTCTCTGAGTGATGACAACTAAATGCAGCCGGTGCTAGCCAGACATCACTTCAGTCTTTTACAATGGACTTCAGAGGATGAACTGATGCCAACTCCAACTGTAAGACATTAGATACTTCATATGCCACTGCCTGAACCTTGGATTTAGGATGGACCCCACTGAACCACAGTGAAATATCCTGCCGGTTGAACTGCGATGTACCTCATTGATGTCTGCTGCATCACCTTTGTCTATTGATGGACTACACTCTTGAAATGGAAATCATAGACTATCATTTAGAGTGCTTTCACACTGGCAATTTAGTTCGAAACAGAGCACGGTTCGCATGAAAAATTGGTAATGTGAAAGCTGTCGTACGGACCGGGGAGCGCACCGCGGTACTGAACCCGAGTCTACCTGTAAGAGGTGGTCTGAGTTTGGTTGCAATGGAACTGTAACGCGATTCACATGAATGTTAAAGGAACTCGGACTCGGACTCGGGTGCACACTCGCTCAGGAAGTAAAGTAACCTGCGCATGCGTTTTAGCTGATGACGACATCATTAGTTTCGACAACACACGAGGATCCACACATTCCCAAAAATGTAATGATACCACAATGACATACAACACTATAAACACTGTCTGTCTGTCTATCTATCTATCTATCTATACACCTTATAAATACTATTATAGGTTATAAATACAGGATATAATAGGAGATGACAGTGGCGATAACTTCATATTGAACACGAGTGTAAGCGTGCAGTGTAAACAAAGATGCAAATGAATTCCTTGCAATCAGCTGTCTCCTCAAAAAACACCGTTTGCGAGCAGCAGTAAGCCACCTTCCCCTAGACATCTGTTGAGTTACGCCATGAAGCGCACATATACACAGTTGTCGTTCACTCTGCTGTGCATAATGGCACCAAAATAAAAATTTTAAAAAAAGTATAATGAGTCGCGTTGTGTTCTCCAAACGTGTTTGTAATGACATAAGATGAACGCAAATGGACCGGGTTCGATGGAATCAAGTGAGTGTGAAACCAGACCAATGCTGAGGGGCGCACCGGGAACAATCGCACTCGGAATCGGACCGCAGCAAACATGCCTGGTGTGATAGCCCCCTTAATTGCCAACAAAAGCCTTCATCAGCCAACTAACAAAGAATACATCTATGTGAACTTCTGCAGTTAATCCAGGGTGGACTTCAAAGTCATTAGTCATTAATCTTACAGTTAATAAAATAAATAAATAAATAAATTAAATTAAATAAATAAAAAACAATTAAACACTGGACCTTAACATTTACATAGTTTACAAATTTTAAACCATGACTTGCGCTGCACACAAATAACTAATATTGGCATTATTTTCATGTTGTTTAGCCAGATGGTAATTGGCCCCCACAGTAAGCCAGGTTTCTCCCAAGGTTATTTCTCTCCATTAACCAACATTTATGGAGTTTTGTGTTCCTTGCCACAGTCGCCTTCAGCTTGCTCACAGGGGTTCTAAATACAATTATTATTTAATTATTTAATTTGTATACACAATTTACAATCATATTTAATCAAACTACGCAATGATCACTCTAAGACTTTATAGATGTTATAGTTTAAAAAAAAAAAAAAAAAAAAAACACCATAAAAGCTGTATTCCATACGCATATGGGAGCTGCAAGCCATACGGTAGCTTTGTATCATTTTGTTTTCTACATTATATATATATATATATATATATATATATATATATATATATATATATATAAATATAATGTAGAAAACAAAATGATACAAAGCTATATATATATATAAAGGTTTCATGAGTAATGAGTAAAAAACAGAATTTTAAATTTTTGGTGAACTACCTTTTTAAAATATTATATCTGAAGAGAAAATGAAGACAAGTTTTGTATTGTTGTTGTATGTACCTACTGATTAAAATATAAGTCTGACTATCAGAGTGAACAGTGCTTCATTATCATATCATATTGTAGCACTGTTCAAATAATTTTTATTTTTATTAAAATAGGTTTTTTAAAGAAAAAAAAAGTATTTTAATCTGAATTTAGTTTTTTTTTTTTTTTTTTTTTTTTCACTAAAAAAAGTTTTTTTTTATTTTATTTTTTTTTAGCTGTTATTTTCTTCTTCTTCTTCTTTTATGCATTGTATATATATTTAGAGGTGGAATAAGCTTTCAGGGTGTTTTGCTCCCATACAGCCCTATTCTTCATTGGACCGCACCAGAGTATTCTGGTAGCTCTGTGACTGGCCAAAATGCTAAATTCAACTATTCTGATAACCTCTAAATTTCCTGGTGGAACAGGTGTTTTTGTTGTTCACTGCAGATTCTTGCTGCACTGTGTCATTCACAGCACAAAAATATACAGCACTGTCTTCTAAAGTAAGTTTGGAAATCTGTAGTGTTCCTTTGCTTCTTGAATCTCCATAGATATAAAAGCGATCATAGCCTGTTTCAGGATTAAATGTTGTCGTGTAAAGATGACCGGTAAGTTTCAAGGATTTATCTTGTGTTGTTGTTTGTCGGTACCAGTAAAGGTAGTAGTAGTCACTGTAAGTGTGGGTACAACTGATGTTCACACTGTCTTCCAAACTTGCAATTATGGCAGCAGGTTGATCAATGGATGCAGCAAGAGTCATGTCTTTAGAGGAGACAGGAAAAGCACATTCTGGTGTTATTAAATGGAATATTTTTAAATCATATTACACATTATTTGATTTTCTTTATTAGTACTTTTCTTTATTATTCACTGACAAATCCTTGTTACCTCACCTGTGGACCAGAACAGCACAATGTAGAAGAATGAGAATATCAAGGTGAGCAGCGTCATTTCTGCTTAAAATAGTTGTTTGAATCTGATTAACTCAATGTAAGAGAGGTCACAAAATCAGATCTTCTGTTTAGCTATGAGGGAAGACACTGATAGAGAAAAATGTTAAGTCAACTAAACTAACAGTAAAAAGCAAGTTATGGAAGCCTGTGATGTGTTCTTTTCTGTAATTGGACAATGGTTGTATAAGCCCAGCCCAGCTCGTAGCTGTAACTGATATATGAATAATGGCTTATTCTAGAGTCAGGATGGTAGTTTTTGTATCATGGCCACAATTAGCACAGTAATATGCAGCACTTGAGAAAAGAAATGTTTAATGTTCAGTTTAGCCTTAAGATCCTCTCATGTGACCACTTCAGAGAATCAATCAAAATGTAAAAGATTTAGAATTTTCAGCGGACACCTTTGAACTTTTTCCTCTGGTACCCAAAAGCATCATGCCCATTCACACTGATTCATGCTCAATAAGTTGATTTTGAATGTGACTTCCAAAAAAAAAAAAAAAAGAAAAGAAAATAATAAAAATTTGCTCCTTAGCTTAAGCAAGTAGTAGTAATTATGGTAGAGTTTGTCTACAATGTAAAACGCTGTGGAATAAATATGTTACACGTCTTGAGTCACACTTTCCACCATAGGTGCCATGGAAGTGCTTTTTTTATGTTATAAGTAAATTAATCAATTTATGCACTGTTAATGCTTGCCATTTTGTCTGATAGACATCTTAACCTGTACAATCAGTATGTCAATGTTTTTGTTTTGATCAGACCTTTGGTGCTGAAATGCATATCATCATATGACTATGAGGGAGGCTGCTGTGCTGCTTTTTTCCCTTATTGACACAAAAGACCCCAGACCCTTTTTTTTCTTTTTCTTTTTTTTTTTTTTATGAATCTGTACAGGTGCATAGAGAGTAGTGTTTTTGTCAGCAGTTACAAGGAACTGTATGGCTGTGCTCACTAGCTGCACAGAAATACACTGCGCTGTCCTCGGTAGATATGCTGGATATGAGCAGGGACACATCACTTGTAGCATGTCCTGTGATGTTAAATCGTGATTCAAATCTTTCTTCAGGAGAAGGTGCCTCATATGTGAGTATTCCAATGAGTTCTAAAGAACCACCATAGCTCTTCTGCTGATACCAGTACATGTATGGATAGTTGGTGTCACCGTGACGACAAAAAAGCTTTGCCTCTTTCTCCTCCACTGTCCGTAGAAGATGTTCAGGGGACTGTTGAATGTTGGGAATGGAAACCACACAAACTACAAGAGGGTTAGATGTGTACAACAATGCATGCAGAATTATTTTTTATTTTATTTTTTTGCACTGGGAACTTACCAGTTAACCAGAAAGTGATTATGGTTAAAATGAGTATCCTGATCATGATTATGAATGTTCAACCAAAGCAACTGAAGTCTAAAAGCTGAGAAAAAAGGAAAAAAAAAAAATCAAACAGTGTAATGGATGTCTCTCTAATGTCTTTTTCTTCTGCAGTTATTACAACATCACTATTGCAAGTCTCACGTAGCCAGATCTTTGACTAAATGGCACAAAGTCTGGTCGCAATGCAGCTTATTGTGGACAAGATCCACCCACAGGAAGACAAGAAGAGATTGTATTCCTGACATGTAAAGTCAAGTTATTTTTATTTGCATAACGCTTTTCACAGCACACATCGTTTTAATGCAGATTTACAGAAAATTATGCTGTAGCAGGAAAGGATGATGTAATGTCTGTAATGTCTTAAAGTCCTCGTTGAGCAGTTTAAATCAAAAACGTGATTGAAGATCATGCTTTAAAAATTATTTATTTTTTGGCCCCCAGTAACTAAACTTAAAGCGACTGTGGCAAAGAACACAAAACTCCATAAGATAGTTAATGGAGGAAAAAAAAAAAAAGTAGATGTTGGCAGACAATGTTTAAAACTAAAGGATACTGACTGAACTGTAAGATTAATAATCAAGTGTCTTGAAGTCCATCCCGAATAGACTGCGGAAGTGCACAGGTATGCAGTGTCCTTTTTTGTTTGGCTGATAAAGGCTTAAGTTGGCATTAATTTGTTGTCAATGTATTACATTTTAAGAGAGTGTAATCCATCCTATTACGTATTATTTCACAGACAACTCAGAAAGGAAAACGTAATATTCACTTACGCTTGTGGATATAAAGTTAACTCACTACTAAGTTCCAAAATCAAAATGGTAAAAAAAGATTTTAAGGTAATTTTGGTGCTTTGTAAACATCAGTTTGTTTCCACGAAGAGAAACAATGTCATGTCAAACAATCAGATTAGTGCTTGCCAGATCAAGAATGTGCTTTGTGGTTTTGTGTGCAAGATGCAATTGACATCAATTTAATGGAATGTGGGTGTGCTGCCTGAGGCTGAGACTAACTATCGCATATCTTTATGAAACTAAGAGGGAGGCGGAGACTGTTGTTGACCTCAATTGACTGGGTTGCCAACCCAAGTGCAGCTGTGTCATGTGATGAGGGAGGGGTTTTGAGTACAGACTCGCCTAGACTCGCAACACTGTGCTGCAGTCACAGCACAGAAATAAACAGCACTGTGCTCAACTTTCACAGACGGCATGAGCAAGTTGCCCTCTCTCTCTGCATCTCCTTCAATCATAAAACCCTTTCTGTCAACCATGGGCTGTTTGAAGGAGAGAAACCCAAGGAGCTCAAGAAGACTTTGCCCATTAGTCTGCTGGTACCAGTAGATTTTGTCTTGGCTTTTGTCATTGTGACTGCAAGTGATGTTCAAAGCCTCTCCTGTGACTAAGAGAAGGTCAGTAGGCGATTGCCTAACAGTTAAAGACATAGAAAGACCTGTAAGGCCATTAGAGAGACAGTTAGACAGGTTGAACTACAATCAAGCTGTAGGTAAGTGTATCTGCATGTATTATTGCATGCCTCACCCACAAAACAATGCAGCAGAAAACATTTAACTGTCTCTCCACTCATGCTGAATCTTGGTTAGTTGAAAACTCATGAGTGAGCAGGTTTATCTTTATTCAATATGTGGGTGGAGCTGAATTATGCATTCACAGTTGTACTCATGTTTGTTTTCCCTTCAACTGCCCCCTGGTGGACTTCATTATTGGATTCCATTGAATTGTATAGTAAAATTGTACAGCAGAAACAATAGTGACCTTATAAAGCTCTAGAAATCCCTTTAATTATTGTATACTCACTGTCAAACAATTCTTAGCTTCTAGATCTGACATACACTCAAAGTATAACATACTATTGGACATAAGTTTGTTTCACTCTAAATGAAGGAAAGTAAAAAGCTCATGAACGAGCCATTATATTTCTTATGGTATATGTTAGGGTTAATGTACAGCTTATTATCCATTTTATTACATGGCCACTTACCAAATAAATAAATGGGCATGAAACAAAATTAGAGTTGAAATTACTTTATTATGTGGGAAGAAAGAGACCACAGAGTGCATACTAGAGACGTGGAACTTTGAGTCCTTTGCGAAAGCACACAGCACATATCATATAATAAAGCCTGGTGACCATTAAATCATACAAAACCGTATGTGCATTTATTTCTAATGTTGGCAATTCCCTATTAAATTTGTCAAATTTGTCCATTTTACCTCAAGGGACATTTTAATTGGTTACTAATGTTGAAAAAAAATGTCTTAATCATTTATAACATGTGAGATAATATGGCTCACTAATTGGCAAGTACTGCATGGAAATCTTTCAATCTTTATGGAAATGTTATTCATGTTGTTATAATAGCACATCAGTGATTTATAATGCATTTGTAAATGACTTATTTGTCATTAATGAACACCTTTATAAACCCATAACAAAGTGTTACCCAAACTTCCCACAATAATTATTAAATTCTCCTGGTGCAAAGTAAGCTTATCAATGAGGTAATGCACAAGTGGTTCATGATAATGTTTTTGTGCAGAAGTGCAGGAAAGCCACAGCACCGTGTTCTCTTGCAGCACAGTAATACACTGCACTGTCATTAGAAGAAAGGTTTTTCAATGTCAAAGAACTGTTACTTGCTCCATTCCCAGACAGTTTGATTTTTTCTTGGAAAACTGATTCTGGGCTGTCACTTTGTCTGTATAGATACCCCATAAGCTGCAGTTCTCCAGTAACAGACTGCTTGTACCAGAGGATGATATTGAAGCTTGAAATGTTGTGAGAACACTGCAGAATTACTGATTCTGCATTGGTTTTGCACAATAGGTCAGAAGGGCTCTGTGTGACACTGGAACTCACTGACAAAACTGTTAAGAGAAGGAGACATTTTACAATACTGCAAATAAGCACTAAATCTGATGAAAATTTTGTTTTGTAACAATTTATTTGAACACTTCCTTACCTGTCAAAAAGAGCAACAAGGTTGCAGTGGTGATCAGACATATAATCATGTTGCAACTAAAGGTAAGTAGATTAAGGAAATCTGCCCAATCTGAGATGATTTTTTACATCTTGTTAGAAAGGAAATGACATCACAACCAACAATTTCTGCCCTCTAGTGTGTAAATGATGCTATCGACAGTTTTATCAATACGATCTATCAATACCTTTTGCATTACTTTGGAATTATTTTGGGTTCCCTCAAAATAAACTGACTATGGTTTTACTACAGTAAACATAAATAGTGGTAGTGTAGTGTAAATGGTCAGTAAATGGTAGTGTAAATGGACTGTGTGCAATGAATTAGACGAATAGAAATATGGACTTACATTCTTTTGTGCATTAACTGCATCCTTGTTGAATGTCAGGCGTATTTCTATGACAGTGATACGCTACTTTCATTAGCATAGGAAATATGATTAAAACGTTAAACCAAAAATATTTCTAAATTCAAATTACACTTCAAACTAAATAAAAATAAATAATAAAAAAAAAAAATTAAAAAAAAAAAATCAGAGGACAAACTAATTATACCAAATCCAAACATTTTACCCTCTCCAACTTTTTTCCCCATCTCCTTTTGCAGTGAGTCTATGACAAAAGGTGTTAAAATAACAACACAAATTAGATCATGAATACAATTGTAAATTCAGTATAGACATCAACATAATAATAATTTAAAAATAAACCATGACCTATACATAGTTTGACACAAATATCATACATTAAAAAAAATAAAAATAAGTCATATAATGTCCACAAATGTGATTGTCGGAGACATAATTTGATGTTTGCAATGTATTATATTTTCAGAGTTTGGACATGAACTTTATTACCACCTGCTGGCGGAATCTCCAGACTTCAAATATTGGAACTGAATTTAGACTTTGCACTCAAAACAGACTTGGTACTCAAACGACTTAGAAAAATAGCAAATTGCGCTTTGCGCCATTTCACTGACATACAATACACCCACAGTTTGTGCACATGCACCCACAATAGTGCAAACACTCCCACCCATGCCCATTTGTGCTTTGCTTAGAAAAAAAAAAGTGCTTAGAATTAGCCTAGCGCTCTCACGAAAATTGGATACGATGTAGTTCATGGTCGTTGTGTGAAGCGCTGTGCTTGGCGTACTCATGAAAATAGAGTTGGAGTTCTGGGTGCTACCGTCATGGTGAAGAGTGGAGCTTAAACTTAGCTTGAGGACAGGTACCTATTGAGAATGCTCTATATTGCTTTACTCATTAAGTAATTGCTATGCTAATAATCATAGCATAGTGTTTCTCATAAAAACATACATTTAGCAGGCATGCTTGCATTCAATGTACTAGCTAGTCATTCACAGAAAGAGATTCATTTGAGTTAATTTAACACGTCTACACTGAAAACCCTAATAAGTTCATTGCACTCATTTGATTGAGTAAACTCGTTCCCTCAATTCCATTGAGTAATGGGGTCTCCCAAAACTTGAGTATTTAAGTTCAATTAACTTGGTTTTCAAGTATAGTGAACTTAACTATTTAAGTTGAGCTAACTACATGCAAGTAGACTTAACTCAGTGTGGAAACTAAGACCTTGGCTCGACTCATTCAGAGAGAAGTGTCTGCAGATTGTACCGGAAGAACACATCTCTGTGGATGAGATGATGATCCCTTTCAAGGGGAAATTCAGCAGCATAAAGCAGTATCTGCAAGGAAAGCCACACCCGTGGTGGTTCAAATTATGGGTGAGAAGTGGAATCTCTGGCATGGTCTGTGATTTTGAGGTGTACCAAGGCAGTGTCAATGGACATCGAGCCAAATCTGAACTTGGATTATCAGGGGATGTTGTGATGAAGCTTGCTTCCACGCTTTCAGAAGGGCAGAACTACAAAATCTATGCAGACGACTATTTCACCTGCATCCCACTGGTAGTTCAGCTCCTTTGTCGTGGAATTCATTACGTGGGAACAGCCAGACAGGTACGCTTACCCAACTGTAACCTTGCAGACGAGAAGAGCTTGAAGAAGAGTGGGAGAGGAAGCTTTGACTTCGGAGTCGAGGGGAACCACAACATCTGTGCTGTCAAATGGTTTGACAACAGGGCGGTGACATATCTGACTTGTATCTTAATGTATTTTTGACATCTTAATTGATTCTGTTCTAATCCAGTTCAGGTGAACACAACTCCAATTAAACCAAAGAGAGGGTGACCATCTTCAGCCGGTGGCAGC
Source organism: Myxocyprinus asiaticus (assembly GCF_019703515.2). Lineage (NCBI taxonomy): Eukaryota > Metazoa > Chordata > Actinopteri > Cypriniformes > Catostomidae > Myxocyprinus > Myxocyprinus asiaticus. The sequence goes on along the minus strand of NC_059363.1, from coordinate 35,836,249 downwards.
CCAGTAACACAGATGGTGACATCAAGGAGCCCTTTGAATGCTCACAAGAGACTGTCATCAGATGGGAGTGAACCAAACAGGACCCCATCTAAGAGGCCATTTGCACACCCCCTGGTGGATGTGCGCAGGGACATGGTTGCACATTTACCAGTGAAGACAACAAAAGGATGCTGCAGATTCTGCAAAACTGGCTACACCAATACTCTATGCCGCAAGTGCAATGTTCATCTTTATTTTTCGGAGGACAAGAACTGACTTTGGGACTACCATACCTGAACTTTGGGACTAAGTCTAAGTTCAGTTTTGTAAAAACATTTTTTTCCTGTTTTCCTATATTTTTTATTAATAAATAACAATTCATAAAAAATATGACTGTTGTGTGATTATTATTCATGATATATACAGTTATGGGGCTACATAAGCAATCAACTGTGCAAACTAACACTTAGTTGTTCTGTATATTTGTTCAAACAATGCAAGTACAAATACAGGATTTCTGCTGCCCTCCCTGACCACTGTTGTAATATTACAATGTGTCATTAAAAAATTACTAAAACGTAAAAACTTTTTAAAAAAAACTGTTTTTTTTTTTTCTGCATCAGAGGCCTCCTACAACAACATCTGAAAGGTAATTTTTTTTTTTTTTTTTTTTTTTTGCTCATTTATTTTAAAATTTGGCCTTCACATGGTTAAAGGATAGCAGAAACAGCGCTTGTCAAAGCATTGGGCTTTTCACTTTTTCTCAAGAATTAAAACACTGCAGATATAAAGACACAACAAACTCACATAGCGTGAAAATATGAGCAATTAATCTGCAGAATATCTGCAAAGATCTACACTTTAAGAGGTATGTTTATTATATATATATATATATATATATATATATATATATATATATATATATATATATATATATAGTTTTCTGACATGTTATTTGTCTGATCTATAAAGTACTTATTTTTTGTGCTTTCTCTAAAAAATCATCACATTTACAGTGGTTTTATGTGATTTAAAGTTATGAAAATGTTTGCACTGGTGGGGCCTGTTGTCATGACTAGTAGTCAATAGAATTGTCTTTTTTTAACACAAAAATTTGAAATTGAGCCGGAAAAGTAAATCAATGAGCCGGTATGTCATGGTGTGGTGTGTTGCGGGCCAGGTTTGGTGGGCCGCACTGGTCCCAGAAAGTCCAGGGACACTTTTAAGTCCCAGTCCGCCCCTGTTGGGGATTATGTTTTGTGCAAACCTATAAACTTGTTTTAGTGCATGTCACCCCTTTCTCTCTTTGTTGAACTCGATAGACTGACTCACATGTCAAACTGAAAGAACGACATGCCTCCTCTCGTTCAGTCGTGCAGCAGATCCTCATTCACAAACGAGATGACTGAATGAGTCATTCATCAATTTCATTCGCAGACGAGTTTACCGGTACATTCAGTTAGTTCATGAACGAGACATCTAATCTTGTTCAGACTCAAACAACCGACTCGACTGGTTCAGTGAAGGGGAATATTCATTCAGCGGGTAAAATCAATGATATGCTGCCTCACAGCCCACACTCGAATGCTATTGGCTCGTAATATAGTGAGTCTTTACAGGCATGAAAAGCCACCAAAGCAGTCTCGCCCTTCGAAAAGGAAACTTCAGTGAACGTGAAATATTAGTCTTTGTATGGAGGAGAATGAGAACGATTTGTTCACTTGAAAGACTCAATCAAAAGGACTGATTAGTTAATGAAAAAAAAAAAAAATCCATCTACTTGAAGCATTTAAATTGAGATTACATGGTAGTTTTAAGACAAAAAAAATTGTCCCACTGTCCTTCATTGAATTTTTTTGAGTGTGTGACCAGCCATGCTGGGGTGCTTTTCCCATACAATGACGTAACTCACTGCTTAACCAACATAGTAGAATGCAATGTTGGAGAAATTGACTAACTAGTAATGACTGTTCCCGAAACCGGGACATCCATCGTTCGAACCACGTTAGTTGAGTTGTCATTAATGAAGTTACTAATGGGGTGGAGTAATAACTTTAAATTATAATAGATCATTTACACGTACACCAGAAAGCCGTTTAATCTGCTGAAGACACGAAAGAACGCACATTTGCATCCTTCAAAAACATATTAATGGTACTTATTCGTTAAAATAAGCACATAAAAGCCATGTTCTCAGACAGACGTGTGATATAGTGCTTTCTCTTAACAGCCATTTACGTGACGTTTCAGAAAGCCTTTTCTGCAAAACCCCCGAATAAATCATTTTCTTAAATGCATGTAAACGTGGTCAAAGTCTTGACAGAATGAAATATCTATATGGAATGAAAGATATAGAAGCCTCAGCGATGTCAAATGATGTCCACACAGCAAACCAACAATAAACTATGCTTCTAACCACAGGTGGAGAGCTGTAGTTTCAACCACACAACTTTGTGATGCAGTCTTATGTTCGCTGGAACTACGGTTTCGGGAAACATAAAATCTTTTAACTATGTTGATAACGATGTACCTTGCAACCAATGTTGGCTAACAATGCTTTTGGGAAATGCACCCCTGTTTGGGTGATTGCTAGGGCCTTGCTAACTTTTGCTAAGGTGTTCTGGTTGGTTTCTATGGAGTTCCTAGTCAATAGATAAGTTGATATGTAGGAAGGCAGTAATATCATTCACATAAAACATACTTGAGCCAGAATAGAGAATATGTTGCTTTTCAAAAACCTGGTTTTATGTAGAAGTTCTCATCAAAAAGGAAGAGCAAATTGTATCACATACTACATCATGTAGTACAGTGCCTTGAAAAGTTGGTTTTATGCAGCTGTGTAAAACTGCTCTCTGTCATTTGATTATTAAAGATGGGTTTTTGTTTAATGCATGAGGAGGCAGCACCACTGTGGTAATAAGCAGCACAGTAGTACACTGCACTGTCTTCAGATTTTCTCAGCTGGTTAAGATGAAGTGTGGAATGTGTTTTACCATGGCCACTCACATTAAATTGCATCTGAAATCGTTTTTCAACAGTACTTTAGCCAAAATACACATAACCAGTGCGTTTTAGTTCACTGTCTGTCTGAGAACGCTGGTACCACAGCAAAGTGTCATAGCTAGTTATTTGATTGCGGCAGGTAATTTCAGCTGAACTTTCATGACTCCATAAAATTTTAGAAGGAGATTGATCAACCTTACAATAAAACACAAAACCTGTGGAGACATTAAGACAAAAGCTACACAGTCAGCATATAACTAACATGTCAAAATAACAAACATATTTAAATATAGAGCATAAAATATGCATGTAAAGTGTTAAAGTTGAAATAGTATTATTTATGAAAAATAACACACTATGCAACTAAAAGTCCTCTCATGTTGATCTTGTGTGAAGATGGCAAAGATCAGATATGGGCTCATATTCGATGGAGGAGGAGACTAAGAATGTGACATTTTGAAGTTGTCTTATGTACTGAGGTGATGGGTTTTGCACCGCCTCAAATAAAGTGTTGTATGTCTATAAAGGGTTTACAACTGCATAATAAATCATTGATATGTGGTTTTAACAATATTAATAAAAGGGGCAACTTTCATGCAATCAATGCCAAATAGTCAGCCATTTTACCTCACATGTTATAAATACTAAATAAATATACTTATTCATTCTTAAATTAATCAAAAACATAAAATGCCATAATTCATTTTTTATTTCACAATGGAGCAAGAATCGATTATTATACTTTACATTTGGTAAATTTTCAAAGGTTACTAATGTTGAAAAAAGGTAATTAAGCACTTATAAAATGTAAGATAAAATGGCTCACTAATTAACAATTATTGCGTGACAGTCACCATTTTTAATAATATTGTTATATGCATATAACAGTTATTTATAATGGTGTTGTTGTTGTTTTTTAAAGAATTATTAAAGTGTTACCAAGAGGAGCTTTCTAGGTAAACACAATCTAAATAACAAGTAATATTACACTGCATCAGCAGCTCATCTACAAATTTGCCAAACTCAAGTAAAAATGCAACATGCTGATTTGGCATAAAAAAATAAACATTACAGTGTTAAATATTTATTAAAGTAATTACTGTTGAAATTAAAAAATGTTGAAGCTAGATACAGTTTTGTTTTTAAGTGTTCTTACATTTTAGCATTGATATGGGATAAGCTATTTGGTGTGACAGTTTTTTTTTTTTTATTTATTTATTCATTCTTTCATTTAGGTTCTATTTAGTGAAAAGTTAGAGTGGCTTAAAAAAGAAAAGAGAGAAAAAAAAATCCTTTATCCTTGTCCGGTCCCACATCCTTCTGCGTGGACTGTGTGTTTTGTCTTTGCTATAATAATTTAATTTAATTTAAACCAACTGATCTCAGTTCAGGACACTCTGGGCTATCAGTAAAAGGCCTGTAGGTTTACGTCGTCTCTGACGGCCAAGGCCTATGGTGCCGCTGGACAAGCCACCTCCGCCCTGCACGCCATGGCTCTCCTGCAAGTCCACCAAGCCAAGGCACTAAAGGAACTGCACGAGGGTAGTTCCGCCCCGGGTTTGATGCAGGAGCTGCGCTCGGCGACCGACCTCGCTCTCCGGGCGACGAAGGTCACGGCGTGGTCTCTCTGGCGGGCAATGTCCACCTTGGTGGTCCAGGAGCGCCACCTTTGGCTCAACCTGGTCGAGATGGGAGAGGCCGACAAGTCACGGTTCCTTGCTGCCCCCATTTCCCAAGTTGGCCAGTCCGGCGACACCGAGGACTTTGCCCAGCAGTTCTCAGTGGTGAAGAAGCAGACGGAGGTTATCCGGCACATCCTGCCACGGCGTGGCTCAAGATCCCTCACCCCATCTGCTTGTCGCCAAGGGCGTCCCCCTGCGGTGACTGCACCGGCTCCACCGCAGCCTGCCCCTGCAGCCCGGCCCCGGCGTTGCCAGATGCCACCCGTCTCGTGGCCGCCAAGAACCCGCGAAAGGCTTCAAAGCGCCCCTGAGACAGGCGACCCAGGGATGGCAAAACCCACTGCTCTGGAGCTGGTAAGCAGACCACTCCATCCCCCGGTCAAGGGTCGGGAGGATAATCGTTTGTTACCTTTGCATTTAATTGTGCTGCATGCCCAAGTGGCTGCAGTACCCAAGAGTTCAGCAAGAGCGGTTTCCTTGTTCCCTGGGTCACATACCCGGTGTGCACGGCCGTCATCACGACCACCGTCCACCACTCCATTTTGGCAGGTTTGGCGCTCCAGCGGCAGTCTCCCCGCCCCTGAGCGCCCAGCTGTGGCACAAATCCGCCCCCGATGTGACAGTCTCCATGGGTCACGAGGACAGGCCTCTTCCTCCCCCGTCCCAGGGGTGGCCACAAGGAGCCAGGTAAGTACTTCGATGTCCCTGAACTCAGCACGGCCATGACACGGTGTGGCACACGAGTACTGAACCTTTACACAGACTCCCATCCTAGATGCTGACACAAAGACGCACTCTAGCGAGCGTCCGGCATCAAGATTGGTTCGCGGCGGTAGATCTGAAGGACGCGTACTTCCACATCTCGATTCTACCTCGACACAGACCCTTCCTGCGGTTTGCATTCGAGGGTCAGGCGTATCAGTACAAGGTCCTCCCTTTCGGTCTGTCCTTGTTCCCTCGCGTCTTCACAAAGGTTGCAGAGGCAGCCCTTGCCCCGCTAAGGGAAGTGGGCATTCACTCTCGGGATGTGTTGTGTGCACACAGGGACCTGGTGCTCTTGCACCTCAGCCGACCAGGACTTCAGGTCAACTGGGAAAAGAGCAAGCTCCTCCCGGTTCAGAGCATCTCTTTTCTCAGTCTCGTTGACGGCGTGCCTCACGAATGAGAGCACACATTCGGTGCTGACCTATTTGAAGGCGTTCAAACAGAAAACAGTGTTTCCACTGAAACTTTTTCAGAGGCTCCTGGGGCATATGGCATCCTCAGCGGTGGCCACTCCACTCGGGTTGATGCATATGAGACCGCTTCAGCACTGGCTTCAGACTCGAGTCCCGAGATGGGCATGGCTCCGCGGAACACATTGCGTGGCCATCACGCCGATCTGTCACCGTCTCTTCAGCCCTTGGACCGACCTCACGTTTCTATGGGCAGGCGTGTCGTGGTCATGACAGACGCCTCCAAAACGGGCTGGTGTGCTGTTTGCAACGGGCACGCAGCCGCCGGCTTATGGACAGGCCCACGGCTGCGTTGGCACATCAACTGCCTCAAGTTGCTGGCAATTCTGCTCACCCTGCGGAGGTTCCGGCCATTGATCCAGGGCAAGTACGTGTTAGTACGGACAGACAACATGGCAATTGTAGCATATGTCAACCGTCAAGGCGGTCTGCACTCCCGTTGTATGTCACAACTCACCCACCGTCTCCTCCACTGGAGTCAGCAGCTCCTCAAGTCGCTGCGAGCCACTCACGTCCCGGGCGACCTCAATACTGCAGTGGACGTGCTATCACAGCAGGTTACCCTCAGGGGAGAGTGGAGACTCCACCCTCAGGTGGTCCAGCTGGTCTGGAGTCGATTCGGACAGGCACAGGTAGACCTGTTTGCCTCCCAGGAATCCTCCCACTGCCCGCTCTGGTACGCCCTGACCGAGGCACCTCTCGGTATAGATGCGCTGGCACGCAAATATGCATTTCTCCCAGTGAGACTACTTGCACAGACCCTGTGCAAGGTCAGGGAGGATGAGGAGCAGGTCGTCCTGGTAGTACCCTACTGGCCCACCCAGATTTGGTTCTCTGACCTCACGCTCCTCGCAACAGCCCCCCTGACAAACTCCCCTGAGGAAGGACCTTCTTTCTCAGGGACAGGGCACCATCTGGCACCTGAGACCAGACCTCTGGAATCTCCATGTCTGGCCCCTGGACGGGACGCGGAAGACCTAAGCGGTCTACCACCCACAGTGGTAAGCACGATCATTCAGGCTAGGGCCCCCTCTACGAGGCGCCTGTATGCCTTTAAGTGGCGTATGTTCGCTAAGTGGTGTTCTTCCCGATGGGAAGACCCCAGAGATGCGCATTTGGATCGGTGATTTCCTTCCTGCAGGAGAGGTGGGAAGGGCGGCTGTCCCCTTCCACCTTGAAGGTGTATGTAACCGCTATAGCGGCACACTACGACACAGTGGACGGTAAGTCCTTAGGGAAGCACGACCTGATCATCAGGTTCCTGAGAGGTGCCAGGAGGCTGAATCCCTCCAGACCACGCCTCGTTCTCTCATGGGACCTCTCTGTAGTTCTTCAGGATCTACAGAGAGCCCCCTTTGAGCCTTTGCAGTCAGCTGAGCTTAAGGCACTCTCCTTGAAGACTGCCCTCCTGACTGCACTCACTTCCATCAAAAGGGTAGGAGACCTGCAAGCGTTCTCTGTCAGCGAAACGTGCCTGGAGTTCAGTCCGGGTTACTCTAACGTGATCCTGAGACCCCGACCAGGCTATGTGCCCTAGGTTCCCATGACCCCTTTTAGGGACCAGGTGGTGAACCTGCAAGTGCTGCCTCAGGAGGAGGCAAACCCAGCCCTGACGTTGCTGTGTCCGGTGCATGCTTTACACATGTATTTGGATTGCATGCATAGCTTTAGTGTCTCTGAGCAGCTCTTTCTCTGCTTTGGTGGACAGCGGAAAGGAAGCACTGTCTCCAAGCAGAGGATCACCCACTGGCTCATTGACGTCATAATTATGGCACACCATGCTCAGAAAGTGCCGCCCCCGGTAGGGCTACGAGGCACACAGTGGTCTGCCCATCACACACCGCCAGTTCACGTAACACAGTTCAGCCAGTTGTGGCATTTTGTATAGGGACCCCTAGTGTCACTACATCGACACAAGTCGAGTGAGTGACAGATAGGGAATGTCCTGGTTACTTGCGTAACCTCTGTTCCCTGATGGAGGGAACGAGCCGTTGTGTCCCTCCTGCCAGAACGCTGAACTTCCCGCTGAAATGGCCGCATAAAACCTGAATGAGTGGTTGCATACCAGCTCCTTTTATACCCATATGTCTGGGGGAGTGGTATGCAAAATACCACTCACCAATTTTCATTGGCCTTTTATCAAAGACCAGAGGTGTCTCGGGCTCCCAAGAGTGACCCCTAGTGTCACTACATCGACACAATGTCTCGTTCGCTCCATCAGGGAACGGAAGTTACGCAAGTAACCAGGACATTTCCCTAATGGTGGAGGAGGTAATTGTAAAGAAGACTAAACACAGTTATACACTGCAGTGACCTTAGCTTGTCTGTCACATGGAATATGAAGGAACACAGCTGTTTCACCATCTCCTGATACATTAAAGTGATTGTTATATGCCTCCTCCATCTTTGGTGTTTTATAGTACACATAACTTGTAAGTTTAGTGCTGTGTTGCCATCGGATTGCTGATACCATAATATCGTGTCATAGCTCTAGATGGAATGGTTGTAGGACAGCTTCACCAAACTGTTAATGTCAGAATCACACAGCACTGCAGATGGAGACTGATGGACATCTTTACATAACAGAGGCTTTGCATCGGAACAAGAATTTGAGATGGAAATACAGAGCATTAGCACAAGTAAAATTACATTTCATTTAAATTGATTGCAAAAAATTTAATTTTAAATTGCGTTCATAATTTTATGTTTTATTTTTTTTTTTTTTTTTTTTTTCAGTTGGGAAATTGGTGTTTCATAAAATAAAAAAAAAAATAAAAAAAACACTGCACTAGTTAGCAAGAGCACTGTCACAGGATGAGTATAGAGGGATGATTCCATGTTGAGTTCTCAACTGCACTAGAGTTCTGAACTGGCCTGGGCTCATCACCTGTAGACAGGAAATGACATCACAAACCACCACAATGACAAACTGCTGCCATCTCTGATGATTTGTGTGTTCCTGTTTCATTGTATACCCTGCAGGAAAATCCAACGTAAGCCAGTAGCTGTGTTCTGTTGTTGGGCTGAACGATTTGGACAAAAAATCTAATTGCGATTATTTTGAAAAAAATTGCGGTTGTGATTTGACTTGCTATATGATAAACATAAAACAAAAAACATGTGTGATTCCTTTGAACCAAAATGAAACCATGTTTTGCCCATGCTTTACTGCTGACCAGAAATACTGTTCTAGAAAGGGTGTTCACACTTGAGTCCTCTAAAAAGAAACAAACTAAATAAATAAATAAAACAGTGAAACAGAGGGGTGAAGAAAAGCATCACAATCACATTGAATCTGTCTGCTTTGTAAAAAAAAAAAGTCCAATTTGTGAAAGGGTCAGTTCACTTTTCATCATTATTTTATTTTTAAACCAAGTCAACTTGAATATTACGTTATTACAATAATAATAATGTTAAGAAATTATTATAGAAATATATTATTGTATTATAATAATAATTATCATTATTACTATAATAATGTATTATTATTATTGTTATTATTTAATAGTTATTTATTTATTTAAAAATTTCTTAACTTACTATCCAGTCCTGGTAAACCCTCAAGCCTTTTTTCAAACCAATTTCAGCAGAAGCTTTTATTTTGAAAACTGAAGGGATGGAAGTTTCTGTTGTTTGAAGCTGAGTTGACAACAGCCTTTTAATACAGTGAAATGCTCTCATCTGCCTTGCTGTCATCAAAAACACGCTCTCATGGGATTATTTTAAATGCGTATAGTAAATTGTAGCAGCCAAACACAGAAGTATGTGAAATTACACAAATGTGCAATTAAAGTAAATCTGGGGCACTTTAAATAATGCGCTCAGATCACAGTAGCACACCTAATCAAACTCAGAGCACATTTGTCACTCAGGGCACAAGATAGATAGAGCTTGTGTATATGGAGCACAGAACCACTCTGAAACCACGTGTAATACAATGATCCTGTTGTATTTAAGAAAGCACTACACACTACAGCAAAACAGCGTGCATTTTTATTTAATTAAATCGCTTTGATCGAAAATCACACTGGGTCATATCGCGACTTCAATTTTATTTCAGTTAATCGTTCAGCCCTATTTTGGAGCATGGTAGGTGGTGTCTAGCTGGTCCAAGATAGTCTTTGCTGGTCCAAGCAGGCCATTAGATGGTTTACTACAGGGACTTTGCTAGGGTTGGAAGAGATAAGGGGCTTAGCCCCCTGAGAACAAGCCCAGAGATTTTTCTTCTCTGTCTCTCTTATTTTTTTGGTGGAAGTATCAGTGTGTGTCTCCTTGACTTGAGTATAGCAAATCTGTCGTTTACTCTTCCAGGTTCAATTGTGTTAACAGATTCCTTTTCAATTGACAAGATGGCAAAGTTTGAAGTCTTTCCTGACCCATGGTTCACCTCAACCATCTGTGCGTCTCAGGGCACTAAACGATCGTTCACATGTACAGCTGCTGACAGGCAGTGTTAGTGCAACCTGGTAACAACCTGGAAAAGTTTTTTGAGAGAGGGAAACATGTCACAGTCCAGCAGGTGGTATACAGTGAGTATATCTGGAATGCTACCTTCCTCCTTTTTCGCTAGGTAATGTTTTGCCACAAATACTTCTTCTGCATGAAGCTCTATATTGTAGTGCAGTGCAACTTCACTGAGCAGATCCTGTGACAAGAAGGTTGCTGAAGATGGTTGACAGGCCTGCACACCCTTCAGAATACTATCTCCTGCACCTGAAAACCTTTGACAGAGCTCACTAATCATCTGATCCACACAAGGGAAGTACAAATGCCGCTTCAGATTGTCAAAGCCTCCGAGATCAGCACCAACAGCACTACAAGTTGAATCAACAACAAACTCTTCCATTCGCTTTTGTTTGCGTCGAGGAAATGAAGAACGATCATCTATGTTATTTGCCTGACAAATAGCCTTTGCCCTGTTGTACGAGCTTTGTGCCATTTCATCAGTTCGCTTTGCCTTCATTGTGTTACAGACAGCTTCTTTAAACATTACTGCTTCAGCCAAATCCAGATTCACTCTTTGCAGATATTTGTGCAACCCATCTGTGATGGACAACAGACAGTCAGACGTTACCATCATGTAGACCACAGCAAACCTGCACAACATCATCCTGAGGCCTACTGCCACAGGTGTCCCAATTTCTTCAAGACACATTAAGACAGCACTGTAGTTTTCTAGCATTGCGGTAACAGATGCAAGCTGACAGGACCAGTGTTTATGGCCATGTAGTCCAAGCTGTTTATGTACAGCAATCAGCTTCTCTTGGTTTACAAGAGAGGTGTTGAAGAAAGTGTATACACATTTTAGGCAGCCAAAAAAATTTGCTGCTTCTTGAACAGCCCTGCATGTGTAACACAGGATGTGGTTTAGTTTGTGTGCATAGCAGTGTATATAAATGGCTTCCGGGTGATTTGCATGGAAAAGAGCCTGCACACCACCAGACACCCTGCTCATCACAGATGCACCGTCATACGACTGAGCTACACATGTCAGATTTCCCAATTCGTTGGCATCAAGCAGTGCTTCAATTGTATTTGTAATGGTCTTGCATCAAATACTTTTAGGTCTTGAAGGCCCAGGAACCGTTCCATCTCTTTACCCTCTGAGCTAACGTATCGTACACAAACAGCTAATTGTTCTTGCTTGCCGTCTCTTGCCTCATCTGCCATTACAGCATACATGCCAGATAACTTAATTTCCTTCCTGATCTCCTCAGTAACCTCTTCAGCAAAGCTTTGAAAGAATTCATTTTGAGAGACAGGAGAGAGACAGGTGGAATTAGCCGTGTAATTCTGAAGGAATGGGTCAAACTGAGACAGTAGTTTGAAGCACTCTAAGAAATTTCCTTGATTCTCACTGCTCTCTTTTTCGCTATGGCCCCGAAATGGGTATACCATGTCTTGCTAGAAATCCTGTTATTGCAACAATGCGACAAAGGTATTCATGCCTTTCCTGGATTTCATTTATACTGGTCGAGTGCATTTGCGTGCATCTATCACCATGCTCTTTTGTACTTTTGAAGCCTTGCTATGAGACCATGCTGGCAGTGTGAACAGAGGTTTTTTCATGTTCTCTGAATGAACTGAGGGCTTTCTTCCAATTTTTGTAGCCCTGACTCTGCAGTTTGTTACTGTTGGTTCGAGTATGTTGTTTTCCAAATAGGTGACAGCAATAGCAAAATACTGCATCTTTTTCTATTGAGTATTCAAGCCAGAAAAACCATCTCATACCATTTTGAATTGAATGCCCTCATTTGAAACTTAAAACGGCTCAGTGGATATTGGGCAAGTTTCACTTGTTTAGGGCCTGTCTCAAGGTCACCCAGGTCATCCTTGCCTTCCCTAGCTCTCCCTGCATCATCTCCTGTTCTTTCAACAGTCTCATGCTCTTCCCTTGTCCTCACAGGTTGATCTACAGAGTGGATGGTAAACAAATGATGTACAGATCTGAGATGCTTGCTGTAACACTTAAATACAGTGCATCTGGAAAGTATTCACAGCGTTTCACTTTTTCCACATTTTGTTATGTTACAGCCTTATTATATATGCACTGTATAATTACCTCACCAGCTCTTTGAGCGAATGAATGACGACTGTTCAGTGGTGGTTTGTTGAAACCTGCCGACTGACAACTGTCCCACCTACCGGCCAGAACAGGTACTGTTCAACAGCTAGCTGTTTATATACTGGACACATAAAATGAGGTCTTTAAAACTGCGGTGAGCAGAAGAACATGTAAAGCCTTGTTTACTTTCGTCTGGCTCTGCACAGCGAGCCTCCTCTGACTGCGTGCACACCTCCCCAAACGAACGAGGTGTTTATACTTGACGTGCTCACCATTGTACTATTCTTTGAAACTAAAAGGGGCAACTCAGAGTAATCATCCTCTAAATCAACAGGAAGTAGCTGTGACGTAATCTACCACAGCCAGCGCTGACTGCTTTTCATCACGGACAGACGGACTGCTCGTACGGGTGAAGAAAATAAAAGTAAAATTTTATTTGTGAAGTGAAACGTGTTTGAATCTTCAAAAAGATATGGGGCTTTTGACAATACATAAGGGGCTTAAGCCCCCGAAGCCCCCCCCACCCCCCCACCCCCCCACCCCGCAATGCCACTGGTTTACAAGCCACTTAAAAAAACAAAAACAAAACTGAAATGAGCTGATTTGTTGCTGGTCCGAGGTGGTCTATCAGCTTTTACTAGGAAATGTAAAAAAAGTCTATGATGTTTTCAAGATGCTCTCTATTTTGGTGTCGCCCAGGTGTACATTGATGCACTGAAGATCAGAGACATGTTTTTGTCAAAGAAGAGTGAACATTTGTTGCATTGTGCATAAGAAGCAGCACACAAATATTCAGCACTGTCCTGATCTGGTCGAGCCTGGAGAATCGTTAAAGTAACTTCCTTTTCCCCATCTCCAGTTAAACTGAAATGATTCTTATACACTTTCTCAATTTCCTTTGTGTTCTTATATCGGACATAACCAATGAGTTTAAGACTAGAATCACCATATGACCTCTGATACCACAGTATTGTGTCATAATTAGATATTTGATGTTTGCAGGTCAGCTCTATAGACTCCTTCGGCTCACACAGTACATCAGAGGGGGACTGATAGACATCCTTACAAATCAGGCAACCTGAGAATCCAGTAAAATACTGTTAAATAAATACAAATACCAATGCATTTCCATGTGTATCCTATAAATAATGTACTTTCATGATACTGCAACTGCATATATGGCACTAGTTTCAATGACATCTAGATAACCTGTAAAGCAGCTTAAGGCAACAATGATTTTGAAGGCAAATCCAATCATGTTGGTTGATGCTGGTGCAAGAGGATCATGGCTGAAATCTTGGTAATGTAGCAGAACTAGAAACAGGAAGTGATGTCAAATTGACATGAGTGGGACATCATCACATGCCAAAACATGATTTACATCTACAGTATTTAATGGGGTTGACAGCTCTTATTCAATTAGATTTTTTATTTTTGTACCTATGCAGAACTTGCTGCTACAATGGCATGTTGTGGGTAGTTGCCAGGGTGCTGTTTTACGGTTCCAAAGATGGATTTTAGCACATTGCTCTGTGGTTGCTACAGTATTGTTAGGTCTTTACTAGGGAGTTCTGGGTGGTTTCTAGATGGTTGACCAAATCAAAGAGTTTTTATGATATTCTGGTCCCTAAATGGCTCGGGTCCATCTTTCAAAATAAGTCTATGGGATGTTTTCATCTGTTTTAATGTACACCAGGTGAATATTGTAAATCTTAGCAAATTAAAATGCTTAAAAGTGAAAAGTCTATAAGCACACCTCTCCTCAACAAGCCGCATCATTTAAGATGTCATTCATGTCCGTTACATAAATGGTGCAGCGTTACGTGCCAAAGTGAGGAAGATTGAGGAAGTCAATCAAGAGCTGTCAGGGACCTCTTATAGGAATCAAACTGAACACAACTGTTTTAAAGTTAATGGAAGATGCACTAAAAGATAAAGAGCTTTTTGTAGGGCCTAAGGCCGCACTGTAAACACTTGCTGCACAGAAATATGCTGCACTGTCATTCAGTGTGAGTTCAGTAATTGTCAAGTTCTCTGAGCTCTTGCTGTCTCCCTTCAGATTATATTTTTTATCTGCTGTATTCTCCAAGTTGTGGGAATTATAAAAGGAGTATCCAAGATTGTGCATGCTTTGATCACACCACAGTATGGTGTTGTAGCTGGACACACTATGAGAACAGAATAGAGTGGAGGTCTGTCCAGACCGCCCAATCACTGCAACAGAAGACTGAACAACACTGCTGCTGAACAACTGGTCCGTCAAACAGATACACTAAACCAAAAAAGACAATTTTATGGCTTGCACAATGAAGAAATGTAGGGTGGGAAATGAACTTTTTTGCCACCAGCCACACTTCCTATAAATGCCCAAATTTTGCAAAGCTTTTTAAGTGGACCAAAAAAGGAGAGTTCTCCTTGCATTCACATTATCCCTGGACTTGAAAGTGGACTATTTTTGTTCCACTTTAGTCCAGTCTCCATTCACACCCAGTTTTAGCTGCCTATAAAGTTGATGTGCAATAAGGTTAAAAAAAAAAATGTTGAGAGAGAATAAAAGAAATCCAAAAAATCAAGTGTGGGCTGTTGCTTTTAAGCAGTGGCATTTCTCATAAAAATGTGAATCTGCATTGGTTTACCTTCCTTTGCGCAAAAAAATTCAAATAAATTGTCTGCGTTTGGCTGGTGTTGGGTGTTAATTTCAAGGCCAACTTCTGGCACCAAATATGCATCAAGAGTAAAAAGAAATGTCCTAAAGGATAGAAGCATTTAAAGTCTCTCACCGAAACGGCAGCAGAGCAAAAATTTGAAAATGACTGGTTTTCTGATCATCATCAAGTTGTTCAAATTAAAAATGTTGTGCAGAATGATGCAGCGTTCTTGAAATCCTACAAGGTTTGAGGTTAATTAAAAAGAATAATAGCAGATGCTATTTTATCTGTCTTCGTTGCAAATTCATCTGAATTTTAAAAACCTCCTTTTTCAGAGGTCATATTACCCCTCTCAGCCCTCTTGAGTGAATGTTTTACAATACAGCCCCACCCATTGACAAGAAGATACAGTATTACATTATATTCCTCAGTAAGCTCAAACTCCTGATTATTTGTTCACTGCTATAGTCTCTTTGAATCACTGTGTCTGCTGACAGCACAGAAGTACTTATCTAAGTTCCTCACTGTTAATAATTCACTTTCAGTTACCTTTTTAACAGCCAAATACTTGTCTTTGCTGAAATTGCCATAGTCTAGTTCACCCCCAACAAATGTAAACATTATCTATGTCATTCCCTCTCCTGGATGTTGTCTAAACCAGTACATCTATCTAAGGTTGATATCTTTATTGTGAGTGCAGTTGAGCTCTGCAGAGCTCTGTTGAGGGTGCAATGCTATCTTAGGATTCTGGAAAACTCCACTCTCTCCACCTTGAGCTGTTGAGAAAACAGAAAAAAAATAAAATAATAATAATAATAATAACTGATAATGACATTATTTTGAACATAAAGAGTCTGAATATAGTACTTCTATTACATAATTATCTGAATAAACACCTTTGGATAAGCCCCATGTGAGTATAAATAGAGTGCAGAGCATATTGTTCTGAGACCTGAGCTATATATATGCATTCCTCTTCACTGTATTACATCCTTTACCGCTAAAATTAAAGGGTTAGTTCACCCAAAATGAAAATTCTCTTATCATCCACTCACCCTCACGCCATCCCAGATGTGTATTACTTTATTTCATCTACTGAACACAAACAAAGTTTTTTGAAGAATATCTCGGCTCTGTAGGTCCATACATTACAAGGAGTGGGTTTTGAAGATTTTGAAGCTACAAAATCCACATAAGGGCAATACAAAAGTACTCCAGACAACTCTGGTGGTTAAACCCATATATTCTGAAGCTTTATGATGTGGGTGTGGATGAGAAACAGTTCAATATTTAAGTCCTTTTTCCTTATCATTCACTTTCTCCATCTTCTGTTTTTGGTGATTCACATTCTACGTGCATGTTGCCCCTTGCTGGGCAGGGAGGAGAATTTCTTATAAAAAAAAATAAAAAATATTTAAATATTAATCTGTTTCTCACCCACAGCAATCTTATTGCTTTAGAAGTTATGGATTTAAACACTGGAGTCATATACTGTAGATTACTTTTATGCTCCCTTTAAGTGGATTTTGGAGCTTCAAAATTTTGGCACCCATTCATTTGCATTGTGAGAACCTATGGAGCTGAAATATTCTTCTAAAAATCTTCATTTGTGTTCTGCAGAAGAAAGAAAGTCATATACATTTGGGATGCCAGGAGGGTGAGTAAATCATGAGAATATATACACTACTGGTTAAAAGTTTTTAAACACTTACTCATTCTTTTTTTATTATTATTATTATTATTTTTTTTTTTCACATTTAGAATAATAGTAAAGTCATCAAAACTATGAAATAAAATAAATGGAATTTTGGGAATTATGTTGTGACTAAACAAAATCCAAAATAAATCAAAACTGTGTTATATTTTAGCATCTTCAAAGTAGTCACCCTTTGCCTAGAATTTGCAGACATTTGTACTCTTGACATTTTCTCAACCAACTTCTTGAGGTATCACCCTGGGATGCTTTTTAAACAGTATTGAAGGAGTTCCCATCTATACTGAGCACTTATTGGCTGCTTTTCTTTATTATTTGGTCCAAGTCATCAATTTCAAAAACATGTTTTTTTTTTTTTTTTTTGTTTTGTATAAAATGTGTTTTATAATGTTGGCACAATTATATTTTTGTCTATAAAACTAATTTCAAACATTTAAGCCTTCAGATCAAAATATTTTTAAGATCATGAGAAACATTTCAGTCAAGTGTTTCTAAAACTTTTGACCGGTAGTGTGTGTGTGTGTATATATATATATATATATTTTTTTTTTTTTTTTTTTTTTTTTTGGTGAACTATCCTTTTAACTCACTTTACAAATCCCTTTTGGTGAATACTCTATGGGCATTCACCCAGAAACATGAGCTCATGTGCCCTTATTTTTAAAAACACAGACGGAGTTAAGAAAAAGTTAACCTATTTTTTTCCGTATTCTCTAAGGGGGGGGGGGGGGGGGGTTAGCCAAGATTTTAAAGTATGTGCCTGTACAGAAATTGACTGCATTGAAATGATGGTCTCCCCAATAAACTGAATCTTTGTGTATGAAGTCAAATATCAATAACAAATTGACTTGGGATAGTTAAAGAATCCTTTTGGGACCCACTTTACATTAGGTGTCTTTAACTACTATGTACATACAGGTTGCTTTATGCAGGTTCTATGTTTAAAGAACCTGCATTTAATTGCATCTGTACTTACACTGCTAACCTTACCCTTAATCATAAAACCTAACCCTCCCTCAACCCTTTCTCTAAACCCTAATCCCAGTATAAACCCTAACCCCTAACCCTACCTGTACATCAATCTCAGTTGCAGCAAATTTGAATTTTATGAGAATTTTGCAGAACAAAATGTAGTTCCACAATAAGTACACTCTATTGTATGTATATAAATGTTAGTACATAGTAGTTAAAGACTATCAATATAAAGTGGGACCAACATTTGTATTCTTGATTCTCCACTCGAAAAGTTAATCACTAAAAGCAGAATGCAGCCTTTCAACTGGTTATAAGAGACCACTTGGTCAATAGAAAACTTTCTGATAAGTTTTGTTTGCATGGTTTTGGTTGTTGCTGTTGTTTTTATGTAGAGCAGTGATATGAAATACTTGAAAATGATTGTTTGCTCTTCCCATAAAAAAAAAAATTTAAAAAAAACCATAACAACTTGCAAATAAAATAAGTACCACAGATGCAGGTGTGAATGAAGATTACAGTGTTTTTGTAATGCACCGCAAGGATCTAAAACACTGTGTAATATGCAGCACAAAAATACACTGCACTGTCATTAGATGAAAGATTTTTGATTATTAAATTTCCATTGCTATTTCCATTCCCAGACATTTCAGTTTTATCTGTGAAATCGTTCTCTTTGTTCGGTGTTTTTAGGTATAAATATCCCATGAATATAAACTCTCTGTTCTGGTTTTGTCTGTACCAGTTGATTTGATTGTAACTTGGCACATTGTGTAAACATTCAATTTTTGCAGATTCTCCTGTACTCTGAATCACATCAGGTGGAGACTGATCAACTCTGAAACTATGAGAAAAGCCTGCAAAAAAAAAAAAAAAAAGAAAAGTTTTGTTTTAGTAAATGCCTGGACATAAAATGTAGTAAAAATGCTTTCAAAATCTTACCAGAAAGACAGATTAGTATAACAGTAAGTATGATAAGAACTCCCATGTTGACATTCAGTGTTGGAGTGAAACTCAATCTAAACTTCAATCTCTTTACTCTGACCTTGTAAATCACATGACCGAAGTACTGTTTATTATACTTGATAACTCCTCCTAAAACTGTTGCTGTACTTTTAACCAAACTGCTGAATATTATAAATTGATGTTACTGTAAGTGTGAATGATTATTTCTTTAACATGTTGGCTATGATCTATAATATAAATACAAGTGATTTTTCTTATACAGCCTATAGTATAGCTAAATAACATGGTCAACCGAACACTAAATTGTCTGAATGACAATATCTGACATTACACACTGCCGTTGACATTATAGCATTCCACACTGTCATAGACTTATTTGATCCAAACTAAGATTTAATAGACTGCAACCTTGACATATCATCTATTTCCATTGCACAGACCAAGCCATGCAGCACAACAGCATAATTTTTTTAATTTTTTTTAGCTGCAGTGTTACTGGAATTAATTAGATTAGTGCACTAACAATTATGTCCAAACAATGAAAATTGAGTGAACATTTAGTTTACACCAAATACCAAATCTGAAAATATGCCACTTTACGTCACTTGATTCCAACAAAGCAGGATACTAATTTTGTTTGCATGAATTGAAAAACATTGTGATCATTTTGTCTGTCCAACGCCATATAAATCAAGCAAATGAACATATCTGATGTGTTTGGATAAGACATTTAAAGTGAATAATAGGTGTGCTATTACTACAGTTTTTGGTGTTGTGGTAATGTGGTAATAACAGAAGGTATTTGCTGGGGAGATTAAATGATCTGGAACACTGTGCTTCACTTGCAGCACAGTATTACACAACAGAGCTACCAGATGTATTCAGCTTGAAATCAAGAGTAGAGGCATTTGCACCATCTCCTTTAATTTTGAATTGATGTATGTATGGATTTTCAGAAGCTGGATATTTGTAACACATATGTCCTGTGGGATTTAAAGCAGTATTGCCCTTCAAATGCTCATACCATAATATCATGTAATAGTTTGGAATTGTGTGAGAGCAGCTGAGTGTAACAAGCTTTTCAGATTTAACCATTACGTCATTTGGAGTTTGAAGAACTTTGTCACTTAGTGATTGCCCTGTTTGAAAGAAAAGGAAAATAGCATTAAAAGGTAGTCAGAAAACTGAAGAGCTATAAATAAAATGCATAAAGGAATAAAGGACTGATTATGTACCTGAGACCCATAATGGCTGTGTGGTTAAATATATCAAGCACACTATAAATGTCATGTTGATGCTTCAGTGCTGGAGAAATTATATGAAAATCTGGGACTAGTGCAGCTCTTAGAAGGTGTGCAGAATAAACCACACACCACAAAAAAAAAAAAAAAAAAAAAAAAAAAACACTTTCTCAATGCTCTCAGAGAAGCTCACTCTCACTCTTTATAATAAACGTATCATTATCTATACTAGGCTGACAGCAGACTCCTGCTGGGCTTGATAATAATTGCATCAATTCCATTCATGGTTTTTACAAAACTACAATTTATCAGTCAAAGGTTGTTTACCAACTGATAAGAGTTCTGTTCCTTACTAGGTTAAACCAATTCTAAATGTACAAGTTGCCAAAATTACTTTCTCCACGTTGCTTACGGGGGATACAAAGAAATACACCACTTTTGGACCAATTTATTTCCCATTAGATGGATCTGTTAGGGCCTTAAAGACCCCCATGAAATAGCTAGACGGGTGCTTTCCTATTTAAGTTGGGGTGAGAAATATCAAAGGTGACAATACGAATTTTAGATAGTCAATAGTCTTTAGTTTATCTCACAGCAATGAACCCTAATTTGTTATTTGCTGTTTCCAGTCAGGAGGTGCTGGTATTAGAGGAAGGGATATTCTCATTCTAGAGAGTATAAGTAAGGAATAATTGATGATGGTCCGGAGTCAATTATTCAGCTTATACCACGGTTACCACACCTTAAGACGTCGTTCAGGGTTTTATCTCAAGACATTTTCCAGTTTTCGTCCCTAAAACGCTCTTGTGAGTGGAACTACTTTCTTCCACCAATGGATTTGGCTTCTTGCTTTAATAAAGTCAGAGCCTTCGTTGTTTGTTTGAAAACATCACTTTAGAACTAGCAACGGAGGACTGCGAGGCTTGCGCTGCTTTACTTGAGCACTTACTGGAGTAATAAGGTACTGTGTTTGTGTGTATGTGTGTGCGTTGTGTGTGAATAAGCGAAAGAGAGAAAATCAGAAACTGAGAGAGATTGCATGTGGGGTTACCTTTAAAATTGTTGCAGCTCTTGTCAGAAGTAGCATAGCTTCAAGATCGCCAAGATGTAAGTTTAAGCACTTCTCAGCAGCAGTGAGTGTCACCATTTTTGTATATAGCTTTCCTGTTGTAAACCTTAACAACCCCACTGGAATGCAGTTGTGCACTGACATGACGGTTCTGATTTTTGCTTGCAAGTAAGTGTGTGCATAATGCGTATATGTGTGTGTGTCCATGTGTGTGTAAGAGCGGGGGGGTGGTGTACTTCCCACAGATATTTCAGATAATTTAGAAACTGTTGTATTGATCAAGTGTTCCCTATCTGTCACTCACTCGATGTTGTGTCGATGTAGTGACACTAGGGGTCACTCTTGGGAGCCCGAGACACCTCTGGTCTTTGATAAAAGGCCAATGAAAATTGGCGAGTGGTATTTGCATGCCACTCCCCTGGACATACGGGTATAAAAGGAGCTGGTATGCAACCACTCATTCAGATTTTCTCTTCAGAGCCGAACGGTCATGCTCACTGAGCTGAATTCCCACGACTGTTCATTCACTTCTGCTGGATATGACGGCGCATTTCAGCCGCTTCTCCCTCCTCTGCACTGGTGCACTGCAGAGAATGCCCCTGGGCGCTTCGGCAGAAAAAAAGAGAGTATATTTTCTGATAGAGCTTTTTCCTCTAAAAGAGTATATTTCTCTAAAAGAGCGGTACGCACGGAACGTCTTTTTAAAGACGCCTTTCCGAATGTGTGTTATTCCTGGTTGCGGTCGTTATCTTTCAACTTTGGATGGCCATGATTGCTGTCTTGACCCACACGGAGGCAGCGTTTGTGGATGGCTCATGTTTTCATTACGAGAACATGACCATGGCAATGTTGCGGTCGTGGCTTGCTTTCGTAAGAAAAGCAAGCCACCCCAGCGGCTCCCCGCCTCGGTCCTTCTACCTACGGGTATGAGGTCAGCGCGGCTAGCACTGGGGGCGATTTGGGGACCCCAATGGGATCGCTCCGCTGGGTATCCCCCCACAGACCTCCCATTCCCCAGCACGCTCGTCTGCCCCAGTCGGGCTTCTGGATGAGTCCGCCGGATAGTCTCACGGTGAGTCTGGCCTCTTGTTCAGGGCCTGCGAAGATGATGAGCTCTCGAGCGCAGCATCGGAGAGCGGGCTTGTCCAGTCGGATGCAGAAGCCTCAGCTGGGCTCTCCCCCTCAGGGACAATTGCCCAGTCACAGTCTGATGCAGAAATGACGGACATGCTTTCCTGGGTGGCCGCGAGCGTCGGGTTAGAGCGGAACCCTCCGCTCTCCCCTGAACCCTCGCGGCTTGATGATTGGTTCCTGGGCTCACGGCGCCGCTCAAAGCAGCCACGCCCCATTCCAGTGCCTTTCTTCCCGGAAGTGCACGAGGAGCTGACGAAATCGTAGGAGGCACCTTTTACTGCCCGGCCCTGATTCCGCAGTTCCCCCACCCTCACTACCCTCGATGGCGGGGCGGCCAGGGGCTATACGGTGATTCCCCCGGTGGATACAGCGCTGCTGGACAAGCCGCCTCTGCCCTGCACACCATGGCTCTCCTGCAGGTCCACCAAGCCAAGTCGTTGAAAGAAATGCACGAGGATTTGATGTAGGAACTGCGCTCGGCCACCGACCTCGCTTTCCGAGCGACGAAGGTCACGGCGTGGTCTCTCGGGCAGACAATGCCCCCCCCCCCCAAGCGAATTCCCCTGAGGAAGGACCATCTTTCAGGGACGGGGCACCATCTGGCACCCACGACCAGACCTCTGGATTCTCCATGTCTGGCCCCTGGACAGTACGCGGAAGACCTATGTGGTCAGCGAAACGTGCCTGGCGTTCAGTCCGGACTACTCTCATGTGATCCTGAGACCCTGACCAGGCTATGTGAACAAGGTTCCCATAACCACTTTTAGGGACCAGGTGGTGAAACTGTGTCCAGTGCACATTTACGCATCTATCTGGATCGATTGGATTGGAAGCGCTGTCTTCAAGCAGAGGATCGCCCACTGGCTCATTGATGCCATAACTATGGCATATCATGCCCAGGACATGCTGCCCCCCGTAGGGCTATGAGCCCATTCTACCAGGGGCGTAGTGGCCTCCTGGGCCCTGGCCAGGGGTGCCTCTCTAACAGACATTTGCAGAGCAGCAGGCTGGGCAACACCCAACACCTTTGCAAGGTTCTACAACCTCCGGGTGTAACCGGTTTCGTCCCAGGTAGTGGCATGCAGTACAAGCAGATAAGCCCGGGATAGCCAGCTGGGTGTATCGCTTGCACATAGCGCCTTCCACTTCCTTTTGAGCTGAGAATGTGCGCCATTAATTCCCAGTAGTGTTCACAAGCTTTGTTCCCTCGTTGACTTCCTCCCAGCCCTGTGGCAGTCAAGTGTTCGGAGAGACTTGCTGCCGGCCCAGTACACATGCTAACTAAGAGTCCTGTTCTGGGGTAGGTGCTCTGCATGTGGTGGTTCGCTGTAAGGCTAACACCATGCGATATATATCTTCCGCTAATTTGTTTCCCTGTTGGCAAACTGCGTCTTCCTTGGGCAGAGCCCCTCTGCCCCAGTCTCCATGTTTGTAGTAACTCCTCCCCCATTGGGTAGGATCTACCTTGAAGACTCTCCACATGGTCGGAAAGACCATGTGATGTATTCTTCCACTTAAATACCCCCCCTCTCTTTGGGCGATGTGTGGTCTCCACGGTGTCTTCCCCTTGGGAGGGACACCCCCCGACTAGACCTGGTGGCCCAGTCGGATAGTCCCCCTTCTTTTTTAGGGAGTGGAAAAAGAGAAGGGGAAAAGTTGCCATGACTGGGTTAGCCTGTCTCTATCTTTTGGGTAGTCGACTTGTCCCCAAAGGGCCGTTCGACACTCATAACTATGTTGGGGGAGGTTACGTGTTGACCTGGTGTGCTGGCTATGAGGCACACAGTAGTCTGCCCACCACACACCGCCAGTTCACGTAACACAGTTCAGCCAGTTGTGGCATTTCGTATAGGGACCCCTAGTGTCACTACATCGACACTACGTCGAGTGAGTGACAGGTAGGGAATGTCATGGTTACTTGTGTAACCTCCATTCCCTGATGGAGGAACGACACGTTGTGTCCCTCCTGCCAAAATGCTGAACTACCCGTTGAAATGGCCTGACCTTGTCTCGGCTCCTCAGCATAAAACCTGAATGAGTGGTTGCATACCAGCTCCTTTTATGCCCGTATGTCCGGGGGAGTGGCATGCAAATACCACTCATCAATTTTCACTGGCCTTTTATCAAAGACCAGAGGTGTCTCGGGCTCCCAAGAGTGACCACTAGTGTCACTACATCAACACAACATCTCGTTCCCTCCATCAGGGAACAGAGGTTACACAAGTAACCATGACGTATCTAGCTTTGAAACAGCTCAAGCCTTTGTTGCTAGTTCAAAAACGTCACTTTAGAACTAGCAATGGAGGATGCTCTGCTTTTTGGCATTGGAGTTACAAGGTAGTGCGTGTGTGCATGCTTGTGTGTGTATGCGTGCATGCAGGCGTGTGTGTATGTATGTGTGTGTGTGTGGAGAAAGAGAGAAACTGAGAGAGATCGCGAGTTGAATTACCTGTTGTTGAAGCAGCTCTCATCAGCAATAACATCGCTTCAAATTACCAAAGTGTAAGTTTAAGTATACTTCTCAGCATCAGCGAGTGTCGCCATTCTTGTATATAGCTTTTCCATTGCTAAACAACTGCTTACTATCCCACTGAGTTAGAGGAGTGTGCTGACTTTGCTCCCAAGAGAGTTTGTGTGAGAGCAAATGAGATGGGGAGTGCGATGGTGCTTTCCATTATAGCCTTGGGAGGCTGATTAAGGCGAAATACATTGAAATATTAAAAGCTGCAGACATTAAAAGTTATTTTGGATAATATAGAAACTGTTGTATTGATCAAGTTGCGGGGATGTGGCTCTGTTTGTTGGTCACGACTTGAGGCTCTATGTGTGTGTGCGTGCATATGTGTGTGTGCATATATATATGTATGTGTGTCAATGTGTGTAAGTGTGGGTGAGACGAGAGAAAGAGGGAGCTCAAGGGCACTTTTCAACCGAATTTGATATAAATGTAGCATATTATAGACATTTTATGTCATTCTTAACCAGTTTACTTTAACCAATGACTTATATGGTTTATATGGTTATTTTGCTGTGTTAGCCTGTGTACAGTGTGAGTGTGGGTGAGATGAGAGAGAAAGAGAGAGAGGAAAAGGGAGTGCAAGGGTGTTTTTCAACCGAAATTGAAATTAATTTAGGATATAAAGACATTGTTTGTCATTCTTATCTTATGTACTTAACCAATGTCTTTGTCTTAATTGGTTATTTTGTCTTGGTAGCCTGTACGGCTCCATGAAATAACTGAAATAATTTGGCGAAGTGATATGGAACCGTTATGCGGTCAAGACCTGGAACTACTTCATATCCGTGCATTTACTTGAAAATAAGTGCACACCTTAGAACATCCGTCAGCCAATCAGAATCAAGCATTCAACAGACCCGTGGTATAATATGGGATAAAATGCATATTGAGTCATCGATATTTTGGTCAGTTTACCCAGAAGAGAAGGAGAAGAAGGAAAGACCGTACACTTCAAATACATACATTTGCTTAAAAGTTTGTTGTGTGATAATTTTAGAGAACACCGGAACATTGATGGCTTGTAGACACTTAAAGCAACAAAACTCTGATTTTGATTAGGTGGGGTCTTTCACAATATATCTAAGGGGTCAATGTAAATAGGGGTCTGATAGAATAATCTAGAACCATGGATTTGTTGGCCTGGAGGCTGGGGTAATTTCTTTGAGATAGCAAACATAGTGTAACAAGGGTGATATAGGTTTAATGATAGTATATGCTTTCCTGGAGCCCTGGATGGTGTGTACATCTATTTCGACCTCACTCAGACCATCACCATGGTCTATCCTGAATAACACCATTCTACTGCCTATCCTCAAGACCTAATGTCAACAAAGTCAGGTGACTGACATTAAGGGGTTGGCTTACTATATAAAAACCTGAATGAGCCGACAACTTCCTGTTGCCTTTCTCGCCTCATCTGAAACCAGGAGAGTAGCTTTCATTTAAATGCTATCACAGGAGGAATCACTTTTTCAATCCATTACATTGTGTGCAGGCACTTCTCGTCCCTGAGGATTTTGGTGGATTTCCCCTTATTTCTATTTTTATCTCTACACTCTGTTTAGAAGCGCACGTGTTGGTGAGTATCTTTTTCATTCTTAATATTAGTGTTTGTGTTCCTGACACTTTGTAAACAAAGTGGGCGTTTTTTGATTTGTAGTCTTTGTTTGTTTTCATTTAACAGGGACAGTTCTGTTTCCCTGTAAATAAACTGCAGTTTGTTGAAGGATTTTGTGTTTTCTTGCATGTCTGCTGTTCGCAGTGGATGGGTTTTACCACTTTTTCACCACGCGTTTGTGCAAAGAATAGGTGGGTAGCTAACTATAGGAGTTTTTTGTCCTGTTTATACACCTCCAAATGAATTGTTTTCTGGTGTGAGTTCTGTCTGCAGACACAATTACCAGAGGATAAATAATAGGTAGTGATTTGTCACAGCCCATTTATCCTGTTACTACAGGTGATTATTTGTAAAAAGTGTCTGAGCACTTTGATTGAAAATATCAAAATATTTTATATATATATATATATATATATATATATATATATATATATATATATATATATATATATATTATTATTATTATTTTATTTTATTTTTTTTCCACAGGCTCAGGTTCCAGAAATCAATCAATAAACAGTGATTTGTCACTAGATGAGCTGACTTGTTTTCAATCAACCTTACCATTTGTGAAATTTTCACTAGCTTATTGTCATGAGCTCACCGTAATGTCTTTTTTGCCGGGCTGGCATGCATCCACGTGATGGCCACCGGGAATGGCCTTCTTGTTTAGGTATGAAACACTGGATGATATTGAAAACCCCTGTGCAGCTGCAGCTGGGTTATCATTGCAAGAAAAGGTTCAGAGAGCCAGGCTTGGTAGTCACACAACTGGTGATAAGAAACATTTATCTTCTTCCAGTACCTTGGTTGAAGGACATTCTCATAAGTGCAGGAGGGAACACACTTCTGATGATTCTTGTGGGATGTCTACACAATATGACATACCCTGGAATAGGCAGGGGAGAACCCCAAAGGGCCAAGGACCCAGGGGGGGACACCCAACTTCAGATTCCTGCAGCTTTGCATGACCTAGCCGGTAAGCTTGATCCTCGCAGTTCTGCGGTAGGTGCACAGCTGCCTACAGTACTCTCTGCAGCCTTCTCTGGGGATGAAGTACCATCATATCAAGAGGAGACGGATGATGTTGTGGATACCATCTCATTTCATGAAAATAATTCCCTTTATGGTAGCGATGAGCAGACTGAAGAAGACCAGCAGGATGAATCCAAGTCTGGCACCTCAGAAGATGGGAGCTTGCACTCTGATATCCTTACCCGCATTATTAGTGCAGCAAGAATCCTGGGCCTTGATATTGAGGGGAAAGCCACAGCCTCAACCCCACCACAAGGTGTGTGAGCAGGCATTTCCCACACTCAGCCTTCTGCTTTCATTCCTGTGGCTGAGGATTATTCTCAGATGTTAAGGAAGGCCTGGAATAATCCTAAAGCTGCACCCCATTTCAACGCAGGTGGTAGACGATTGGCTAAAATTCACTATGTCCCCCTGGTAGGGGGACATGCCCTCAGTTGAGTGTGAAATTGCGGCTCTAACCACCTTGGGTCAAGACCGGTTTACGGATAATCCCTGCTGTCCAGGCAGAGAATGCCAGAAGACTGATTGTTTAGTGTGCCAAGTATATAATGCAGCCACTCGGGCACCCGACCAGGGAACGCCCTGGTGATAGTTTTAGCCACTTTGAGAAAGGTGGCTAATATGGAAGATCCATATCATGTATCAGCCATATCACCCTGCAGCTCTTGCCTGGTTGCCCACTATAGCTAAGCAGGGTTGAGCCTGGCCAGTACCTGGATGGGAGACCTCCTGGGGAAAACTAAGGTTGCTGCTGGAAGAGGTATTAGGGAGGCCAGCAGGGGGTGTTCACTCTGTGGTCTGTGTGGGTCCTAATGCCCTAGTATTGTGACAGGGACACTATACTGTAAAAAGGCACTGTCTTTCAGATGAGATATTAAACCAAGTTCCTGACTCTCTGTGGTCATTAAAAATCCCATTGTAAAGAGTAGGGGTGTAACCCTAGTGTCCTGGCCAAATTCCCCCCATTGGCCCTTCTCAATCATGGCCTCCTAATAATCCCCATCAATTAACTGGCTCTATAACTCTCCTCTCCACCAATAGCTGGTGTGTGGTGGGTGTTTTGGCGCACTATGGCTGCTGTCGCATCATCCAGGTGAATGCTGCACACTGGTAGTGGTTGAGGAGATTCCCCCATACTATGTAAAGTGCTTTGAGTGCCTAGTAAAGTGCTATATAAATGTAAGAAATTATTATTATTATTAATTATTGTGATGTTATGGGCCTAGTTGAAGCAGCTCTATTCACACATTAATAGCTTACCAGGGACATCAGTGCCTTTATGTCCTCAATAATCTTGGCTCAGAGACAGATCTGGTTAGCCGAGACATCTCTGCCTAAATCCATCAGAAGAGAATTGACTAACATGCCAGTAGTGCCAAGTCAGGTTTTTCAGCCTGATTCCCAAAACCATGCTAGATACTGCTGAACAGGCAAGACGCAGGAGGGAATCAATACAGCTGACATTTAGCCATACTAGGGCTACCAGGTATGGTTATAGAGGTGTTCAACCCCCCCAGCCTCCTCACTTCCCCCGTTCAGAACCATGGGGTATGACAGAAGACAAAATAGGGGCATCCAGCCACCTGACATATGTATCAGACAGTATTATCAGGATCCACAAACTGGCCGGTCTCACAGTTCAGTTAAGGGAGCACTTCTGAAAAAACTTACTCCCAGGGGTTCTGGACCCCAGGGAGGCCTGCATAGTGGTCTCGCAAAAGTCACTGAAGCATGTTCCCAGCTATGGGACAGCTGGGAAAAAACGACATCAGATCCTTGGGTACTCGATACCATCAAGAGAGGATACAGGATACAGTTTCGGCGACGTCCTCCCACCTTCTCAGGGGTCCGTATGACTGTGGTCAAGGACCCAGTCCAGGCAGAAGTTTTGGCCAACAAAATTACACTTCTGCTACAGAAACAACCAATCGTACAGGTAAGACCCAACGAACGGCTCACTGGGATTTATTCGAGCTATTTCCTTGAGCCGAAGAAAGGCAGCAGGCTTTGGCCCATCCTGGACCTAAGATGACTAAACACGTTCATAAAAGTATTGCCCTTCAAGGTGCTAACCGTAGCACAAATTATGTAATCCATAGAACCAGGCGAGTGGTTCACTTCCATAGACCTGAAAGATAGTTTGAGACAGACACCAAACAGACAGTTGCTTTGCTTGGCTTTTCAGGGCCAAGCTTACCAATTCAAAGTCCTTCCATTTGGCCTTTCCCTTTCTACAAGGGTCTTCACCAGAGTAGTGTCGGCAGCTCTTTGTCCTCTTCAGGTTGCAGGCCTGAAGATCCTGCCATATCTAGATGACTGGCTGATTTGTGCACCATCTCGCCACCAAGTCATGAATGATATAGAGACAGTGATCCAGCATGTCCAGTGTCTCGCTCTCAAGATAAATTGGGAAAAGAGCCATTTAAACCCCTGACAGCAGGCAGTGTTCATTGGGCTCTCCCTGAATTCTCTGCCAATGACCGCATTCTTGACTCTGGCATAGTCCTTCCGCCTGTGCAAGCGAATTAAGTTGGTTCAGTTTCAGCGATTGCTGTGTATGATTGCGGTGGCATCGAACGTGAACCCACTCGTTATTCTCAGAGCCCGACCATTACAATGGTGGCTGAACAGCTTCCAAATTCACAGACAGGTAAACCTGTTGTTCATGACCTCAAGACTAGATTACTGTAATGCATTACTGGGAGGATGTCCAGCAAGTTCAATAAATAAACTTCAAATGGTTCAAAATGCAGCTGCCAGAGTGCTGACTAGAACCAAGAAATATGATCATATTAGTCCCATTTTATCATTGTTACATAATAATTAATAATTATAATTTATAATTACATATCACACATTTGCACATATACAGTGAAATTCTTTTTTTCACATATCCCAGCCAAGCTGGGGTCAGAGTGCAGGGTCAGCCATGATACAGCACCCCTGGAGCAGATTGGATCAAGGGCCCAACAGTGGCATCTTGGCAGTACTGGGGCTTGAACCCCTGACTTTCTGATCAGTAACCCAGAGCCTTAACTGCTGAGCCACCACTGCCTCTGAACCTACTTCCATACAAAGCTTTGAATGGTCTAGCTCCACAGTACTTAAGTGACCTTCTGACATGCTATATTCCATCACGTTCATTACGATCACAAAATTCTGGCTTGTTAATAGTTTCTAGAATATAATAATCCACAAAAAGAGGTAGATCCTTTTCCTATTTGGCTCCTAAACTATGGAATAGTCTCCCTAACACTGTTTGGGATGCAGACACACTCACTCAGTTTAAGTCTAGACTAAAGACTCAACTATTTAGCCAGGAATACACCTATTTTATCTATTCATATCTTGAGGTTACCAGAGCCGGCCAGATCCAACTCCATTCCTGCTTGGTGTCGGACTCTACTGCTATGTGTCTCTGAGTGATGACAACTAAATGCAGCCGGTGCTAGCCAGACTTCACTTCAGTCTTTTACAGTGGACTTCAGAGGATGAACTGATGCCAACTCCAACTGTAAGACATCAGATATTTCATATGCCATTGCCTGAACCTTGGATTTAGGATGGACCCCAACGAACCTCAGCGAAATGACCTGCTGGTTGAACTGCGATGTACCTCATTGATGTCTGCCTGCATCACCTTTGTCTATTGATGGACTACACTCTCGAAATGGAATACATAGACTATCATTTAATTGCCAACAAAAGCCTTCATCATCCAACTAACAAAGGACAATTCGTTTATGCGAACTTCTGCAGTTAATCCAGGATGGACTTCAAAGACATTAGTCATTAATCTTACAGTTCATAAAAAATATATCTATTTTTTTTAAACACTGGACCTTAACGCTTACTTAATTTACTAATCTTAAACCATGACCTGCACTGCACAAAACTAATATTGGCATTATATTCATGCTGGTAAGCCAGAGTTGAACTGGCCTCCACAGTGAGCCTGGTTTCTCCCAAGGTTATTTTTCTCCATTAACCAACATTTTATGGATTTTTGTGTTCCATGCCACAGTCGCCTTCAGCTTGCTCACAGGGGTTCTAAATACAATGATTATTTATTGATTTAATTTTTATACACAATTTACAATCATATTTAATAAAACTACACAATGATCTTTATATATATATATTACAGTTTCATTTTTTGTTAATGCATGATTTTCTGTAAAGCTGCTTTGAAACTATGTGTGTTGTGAAAAGTGCTACACAAATAAAAATGACTTGACTTGACTAGAGGTGTGTGAGATTTTCCATGGACCTTAGAACACATCAATCTGTTGGAACTCAGGGCGGTTCACCTCTCTCTGAGGGCTTTCCTACCACTAATACAGAACAAGCATTTTCTGGTGAGATCAGACAACATGTCCGGGGTGTATCACATCAATCACCAAGGCGGCACCAGATCAGTGCGTTGCCTTCAGGTCACAAGAAAGATTAACTTTTGGGCCCTTCTGAGACTCTCCTCTCTCAGGGCAGTTTACATACCAGGGGTGGCAAACCAGGCAGCTGACCTCCTGTCTCAGACTGAACCTCTTTCAGGAGATTGGTGCCTTCACCCAGAGGTGGTGCATCTCATATGGGATCAGTTCGGCACAGCCAAGATCAATCTATTTGCGACAGCAGAGACAACTTATTGCAGCATGTGGTTCTCTCTGAACAGTCAGGGAGGTCCCTTGGGGATAGATGCACTGTCTCAAGAGTGGCCGGGAGGGTTGTTGTAAACTTTCCCTCCCCTGCCATTAATTCCAACTGTACTCAAGAGGGTGGCAATGGGATATCACAAGGCTTTACTGGTGGCTCTCAGGTGGCCAAAGAGACATTGGTTTCCTTCCCTCCTACGCCTGGTTCAGTGTTGTCCTTGGCCATTACCAAAAGAGTGGACCTTCTCTCCCAAGTGGGAGGTCAAATTTGGCACCAAAGGCTGGATACACTGCAACTCTGGTTATGGCCTCTGCTCAGTCCCTCTCTCAAGATTTAGATGATTCAGTCTTGAGGACAGTAAGTAGTTCTAAAGCATCTTCTACCTGCAGTAACTTCTCTATAAAATGTCAACAATTTTCAACATGGTGCCAAAACCAACAGCTGGACCCAGCCAACTGTGGCATCAGTTTTGTCCTTTGCTTCCTCCAGTCACTATTGAATTCGGGAAGAGCGACTAATACCATAAAGGTTTATGTTACAACCATCTCCCACTTCCATGCTTTAGTGGACAGTATGACAATTGACAAACACTCTTTGGTGTGTCAGTTTCTTAAGGGGGCATACCGATTGCGGCCAAAGAGAGTTGTGAGATCACCCTCATGGGACCTCACTGTAGTTTTGCAGTCACTGACTAATGCCCCATTTGAACCTTTGGAACAAGCTGACCTCAAGTTGCTGACATTGAAAATAGTTTTTCTCCTTGCAATTTACTCAGCCATGAGAGTAAGCGAATTACACTCCTTGTTGGTCAGTGAAGACTGCCTGAGATGGAAGACAGAAAATGCAGGGGTTTCCCTCTGGCGAAATCCATATTTTTTACCCAAGGTCCTCAAGCCTAGCACAGTGAATCAGGTAACTGAGCTTGAGGCTTTTCATCCTGACCCCCTCTATTTGGGTACAGGTCTAGATATTTCATCCTTATTTCCTGTTAGGGCTTGCATGCCTATATTGAGTGCACTCATCCTTTTCGACAATCACACACACAACTGTTTGTTTATTTTGACAGAATGTGTATTGGTCAGCCAATATCTTAATAATGGTTGTCTCATTGGATAGTGGACACAATTGCACATGCATATTCCAGCCAGAACCTGTCAATCCCAGGTGATCTGGTGGCTCATTCCACCAGGAGTATGGCTACGTCTTGGGCGGCACTTAAGGGGGTGGCACTCTCAGACATCTGTGCAGCAGCTTCTTGGAGTACTTCATGCACTTTCACAAAGTTTTATAGGATCAATGTGGCAAACCCAAGCTCTTTGGGGTCCACAGTTTTATCCACTTCTAAATGGGGGATGAGGGAAATGGTACCAGTCCCTCGTGACCCTGATGGTCCTAGTCATCCAAGATAGACCGTGGTGGCGTTCTGAGTGAGGTCGAAATAGCTATGGATCCATGAGACTGAACAATGACCGTCACCATCTCTTGTCACTCAGGATGAGTTGGGGCGTTCAAGGCAAGAGGAAGTTGTCAGCTCATCCAGATGTTTTTATAGTAAGCCAACCCCTTAAGGTCAGTCACCTGACTTGGTTGACATTAGGTCTCGAGGATAGGCAGTATAATGGCGTCATTCAGGAAAGACCATGATGACGGTCATCATTCAGTCTCATAGATCCATAGTTATGGACATAACCACATGTGCAGAGCTCCCTGTTATATGCCTATTGATGTATCATTATTACTGATAGAGCAACATATCTGTTGTAATTGCTTCTATATTTGGCCAATGCAATTGTGTGAAATTTTATTCAGTTTCACACAGATCATGAGAAAAACAGCAGATTATCAGTTCATAAACACTTTCACTCACAATTTGTTCCTCACATAATGCTATTTTATGCCATCAAAAGTCATTTACTGGCGCATGACTTGTAAGGTGAGAAATGTAATGTTTATGTTTTGCATAATTGCAAGCTTATTTGTGATCAAGTAGTGTGGTACCTCAATTGATAGAGTGTTGCACTTGCGAAGCAAAGGACCATGGTACGAATCTAGAAGAATGCACGAGTGAACACTTATGTCAAGAGTGTAGCTTCAGCAATTGTGTTTTTCATCTCATGTTTGCTTTTTATGACATTATTGGCTAGGTTTGGGATTAAGGTTTAGGGTAGGGAGGTATGTTTTTGTAACAGCTCACAAACAGAAGGGAAGGAGAACACAGGGAAGCAGGTTTTTCCAGACTCAGGTAGGACTTGTAATCGGCCACTTTAATGCTTTACAACTTCACAAACTCGTCAGCTTCACAGGCACATAGACTTAAACTCATTAGCTTCACAGACACTAGTAACTTAAACACATCAGCTTCACAAACATTACAGATTAAACATAGCAGCTTCAGGAACACCGTGGCCTTCCTTGTGCCAGACACTCTCACTCACCCTGCTGGTTTTGTGGCTGCTTACATGCTGCTCTCCCCATGCTCACTGGAAATAGAGACAGGTGTTACACATAATCTAGCTCAGGTGCAAGCGCCCTTACCACTTTCTCTCTCTCTCTGGACGGATGCTCAACCATCCTCCCGCTGCTACAGTTTTGTTGATTTAAAACTTAATAGAGCATTAGACTTAAAAAAAAATGTAATGGACCACAATAAATAATTTTGCAAAAATGTCACCATGATCACATAATCATGAGATCAGGCTTAACCCATGCATACTGGCTTGTTGAAATGCAATGAGAATAACTTGTGCATCAGTTGTTGGTAGTTTAGGCAGTTTTGATCAAACCATTTCTAAAATTCACATGCTAACCATATTTGCAGATCACTCGATCATTTGGGACATGACTCTAATCTGAATTTTGTTTTTGTATTTGTTATTGAAAAAACAGTGTGAACAAGCATGATGTTTTAAACTCCTGAGACCAGAGCCAATAAACAAGCATAATAATAATAATAATAATAATAATAATAATAATAATAACAAATAAATAAATAAATAAATAAATAAATTATAGAGCAAATAGTTTTCCTAAAAAATTATTAATATTATAAAATTTTAAATAATTCCAAGCTATAGAAAGTCAGATTGTTTTTTTGTTTATTTTGTTATCAAATTGTTTATGTTTCCAGGAGTGTTGGTTATTCATGTTTTTTGAGACATTACAGACATTAGAGCTAAAATTTCTATAAATCTGAATAAATTATTATTATTCAAAGTAATGGCCAGCAGCATCATCCAATCACTGGCAACTGTGTTCAAATAAAATTTTGCATTATAAAATTCTGAATCTATGTATTGATTACCATTGTCCAATGTCTGCCAACCATGTTGAGTGGTCCAAACAGCAGCCTGAAACTGATATTTTGGTTGGATTTCAGGAGTGAATACACTTAATTGCAAAGAAAGTTAAAGGATGCTCCCTTGCTCCCTATTTAGTGAATGACTTAACCCCCAATGTGCTGTCTGTCTGCATTGGTCTTAGAACAGTTTGAAATGCATCTTATTTTCATCCTAACACCATATGAAGCCTCTGAAAGTAAACTTTTTTCAGCTTTTGGATGAACCCAATGATGTGAAAATGCCCAGTAAATATAGGAATGGATTTACTAATGTTAATGAATAGAACCATATTGTACAGTGATAACAAAATAAAATATAACATAATTTCTATCAAAATGAAACAGAATGATCCAAGGATGTGTGAATCTTGAAAGTAATTCAAAATAATAAATAGTGTGCGAAAAAATGAATTCATTTTTAAAGCGACATATCAAATGAAAGTAGAGACACTACTCTTTACAACCAAACAGCTTTCAATGGAAAGTCTTAAAGAGGTTTCTTACCAGATGCACTTTTGTTGGCGCTGCGCCCTTCATGGAAATCGATGCCATGCTGTTGTGTCACATGACTCGGTGTGGCAGAAGCTTAACCCTTAAATGACAGTCTAGAGTGTTGTGAACAGTATTCAGTCAGTTTAAATTAATTAAAATTCTCCGTTGTGTATAGCGAAGCCAAAATACAACGTCCGCTCATGTGGACGCAGGCTTCCATGAGGCTAATATGTTGCCAATTATGTTCTAACGGATCATCCTGAAGGTAATTCTGGCTGGATTTTTTTCTACAGAATGTTTGAATCTAAGGACATATATCCCAAACTACAGATAGCTTGGTTTGGTAGACTGATTCTTGTTTTACACTTAAAGACAGGAAAGATCAACAGGTTTTGATTTTGTGGAAATGTGATCATGATAGAAGGTTTTTGTTAGGGAGATCAAATAATCTCTAACACTGTGCTTTACTGGCAGCACAGAAATACACTATTGAGCTCCCAGATGCATTCGGCTTGAAATGAAGAGTGGAGTTATTTTCACCATCTCCTTTAATTTCATACTTTTGTTGGTACTCACTTTCAAGAGATGGATTTTTGTATAGCACATG
The DNA here is from genome assembly GCF_019703515.2 of Myxocyprinus asiaticus. Lineage (NCBI taxonomy): Eukaryota > Metazoa > Chordata > Actinopteri > Cypriniformes > Catostomidae > Myxocyprinus > Myxocyprinus asiaticus. The sequence goes on along the minus strand of NC_059363.1, from coordinate 35,799,781 downwards.
TCCAATGAGATTTAGGGCAGTATCACCCTTCAGCTGCTCATACCACAATATCACATTATAGTTTGGAATTGTGTGAGAGCAGATGAGTGTAACAGACTCTTCAAATTTAACCATCACTTCTTTTGGAGTCTGATGAACTTTGTCACTTAGTGATTCCCCTGTTTGATAGATTAGGAAAGTGCATTAGTTAGTGAGAAATATTAAAGAGCCAAATAAAATGCATAAATGAGTGATTCTATACCTGAGACCCAGAATGGCAGTGCTGTTAAATAAATCAAGCACACTACAAATGGCATGGTGATGCTTCAGTGTTGAAGGAATAACATCAATGAACAGCAGTGACTGGTGTAGCTCTCAAGGGGGTGTGTTTCACAATTCACCTAAAACAAATAAACTCTCAGTGCTCACTGATGCATAAACCTGTCTCACACGCTTTAAAAATTTAACCTAATTTAAATAAGGTTGGAAGGAGACCTCTACTGGTTGAGTAATTGCACCAAGTAACTATGGTCAGAGCAGTACTTTAAATATTGCAAATGGCACATGTAATAAATATTTTTAATCATTAGATTAGTAAATTTTTCATTCATATGTGTACATTAATCAATCAAAGTGTCCTCTTTTTTTCTTTTGTTCTCAATGAAACTATATACATTAGACACTATCATAAGTAATAACAGGAATGTTATAAGAATTGTGAATTTATTTACTGCTTTAAGACGTTTGTAAAATTACAAGACTTTTTGTCTAACTTTTTCATTGCTATATATATATATATATATATATATATATATATATATATATATATATATATATATATATATATATATATTAGATCTGTGAATCAAATAAGGACTTTTTTACTAATTAATCACACATTTTTCTGCGATTAATCACGATTAATCACAATCAAATTATGGTACACGATACATTACAACAAAAATCAACAAAGTCTAAAAAGCAACAAAAAGCATCTTCTTTGCACTAAGAGTCCCTCAGACACCCTACACCAATACCTACCCCTACCTTACAAAATTAACAATGGTTTTACTACAAAGTATCACCATGGTATTTTTATCTAGTAAAATCATTGTAACCACAAAATTAAACATGGTTACTATTAACTACTATTAACAACATGTTACTGTAGTAACACATGGTTAGTACATCAGAACTATATGGTTACTACAATATTACTACAGTAAAACCATGGTTAATTTTATCCGGATCAAATCTTTCTCTCAACTCCCCGACCTTCACTGTGACCAAATCACTGTGAGGAATCTTTTTTATTTATTACAATAAGTAGTATTTTAGGAAATATTAAGAGTAGAGACATGAGACAAAGTATGTTGACGGGTTGAATTCGAACCCAGATCTCCAGCATGACAACACATACACAAACTATCATTACACCCAGAGCTACTACAGCTGCACATGGGGGTTCAGTTTGTTGTAAAATCCTGTGTTTCCACCAGACTACTGGAGCACAAATAGTCACTTAGTTATTCAAACTCTTAACCCACAAAATGTCTAACCCATTAACCAGTTTAATGTCTCTGCCCCATCGCTAAAAATTAAAATACGCCCGCCTTCATTTGATCAGCAGTTGACCCCAAATAAATCTGTTGTGGCTGTCTTGTGTTTGGTCTGAGCAGTGGTGGGCAGAGTTAGTGTAAATAGACTCTGCCAACAAGACTGGCTATTTGCACTTAGTCTAAATAGACACTCTGTTACTTTATACTTTGTCTCAAAGAACTTGCAAGAAATTTGTTGGTCATCATTTATTTTAGTTATTCAAATTTGTGTATGTTAAAATGTTCATTTATTTTTATTTTTTGTGCAGATAGAGTGTGGTTGCACCAGACCCCTCGCTTCAGATGGCCCTGCGCCAATAGCCCCCCACCCCCCGGCAATCGCTACCAAGGGGGACTTCCAAAGATGGCAATCACTACTGAGGGGGACTTCCAAAGAAGGCGATCACTACCACCGCGGGGATCCCAGATTGTGATCGCTACTGATGGGGACAGGGACATAATTATTTCAACCACTAGTTGGCGTGGCATCTTCTCCATTACTGTGAATTTGTAAGTACTTCTGTGTCTGTGTCATCATGCATGCTTTGACAAGCTTTGTCTTGCTCATCACATGACTGTAAGTGCAAGAACTATGGTCTAACAACACAAAGCAATCATTAGGGGTTTATGGTTATAACCGCCATTTAGAGGCTATGACTTTATTCGTGGTAGCCGCGGGACCCAGTTGTTATGTTGCGGGAGTGGCCGGTATTTTTAAGAGTTGTTGGCAGAAGTAGGGATGCATGATTATGACTAAAACCATAACTGAAGATTATTTCCCTTGATATTGTAATCACTATTAATAATACTGATTAATATAAATGTATTGCATGTCGTATTATTTATGTAGCCACACATCCCAAACAAGCTGAGAACTGTGTTCCTGAATTAGTTAATTGCTGTTCTATGCATCAGCAAATCAAGACTTTGCATTGTTCCTCTTAGCAGCATGAAAAAACAAATCATATTCAAGTTGTAATTAAATTATATACAGAAAATGAGCAAAGAGCACTCCCTTTATAATCACTGAAACTGTCAATCAATTCAAGTTCAGCATGTACTCACTGACTGAGTACTGCACTCTCACCAAAACTCCCTTTATAATCAAGTAAGCTGTCTACATTGCACGATAAATATCTTATTTACATATGTTTCTGTAACAGGTAAAGGATGGGCAAGGAAGAGGCGGGAACTGGCTGAACAATCAACATAAACATTTAATGCATAAATGAACTTAAAAAATTAACTTAAACAAACATAAACAGACACACATGCAACACGGCTGTGTCCGTCTCTCTCTCTTGAACTGGCGTCTCTGGCTGCCCCTTATCTCACTCTCCTGCTGATAAGCTGATTCAGCGCCGGCCGTGCTCCATCACAGCCCGGCCACGCCCTCCTCCTCATCACAGTTTCTACACCTTGTTGTTTATAATGAGATCATTCATGAGAGTGCAGCAGCAGGACAGTCTGTGAGTGTGCGCTGGGTGGATTTCTTCTGTGCCGGTGACTAACCGTACTTTTCCACTGGTGCGTTTTGAGTGAAGGTGAGCAAGCATTTTTAATAAATTCTTATGGAAGTCTAGCGCCATGCTTGCAAGGTGCATAGTGGGATTGACAGCGGTGCAGAGAAAGTGCTGAGGGCGGTTGAGAGCATCAAAAAGTTTCGATTTCTCGGCTTTATTCAAATGAGGAACAAAAAAACGGCAGGCGGCAGCCAGTCACTGTGAGCAGAAGCAGTGACATCTGTCATAAGCACTTAAAATATGCCTTTAATGCTGGGGTTTCTGCTAGATTCAGTGCTTTGATCACATCATCATGTATGTTTCTGACTTCAGACAGACTTCTAATGATGATTGGCTGGGTAAGCAAAATTTTAATAAATCAACAATGTTTGTGCATTGTGGGCATTCGAAAACTAAGCTGGCACCTTTCCAACTGTAATCGTGCATTTATAAGATATTTTCTGCGCCACTGGAAACATATATACCTCTGATTGGCCGTTGCATTCATGCTCTCAAAAGACATATAAACATTGTTATTTTGTTATATTAATAACGCATATGAAACACAGTTATTTAATAAAGTTTACTTTACTTTCTTATTTACACTTTTCTTTTATTCATTTTCTTGGGGAAAACCTGAAACGAAAAGGTGGTAAAGTTTGATTGTTGACTTGTTGTTCCTTGTGCAATTAAGTTAAATAAATGAAAATGTGTTAAAACATAACTGTTGAATATTATAAATGATTGCTGAAATAAATTCAGAATCTTGGTTCATTCAAATTTACTGCCTGGTTCTTGGACCGACAGGTCTTGGTCTGGGTCTTGGTCTTGGGGATAGGTATTTGTCTGGATCTGGGTCTCGAGGGGTCTAGTCATGGTCTGGGTCTTAGTGGGTGGAGTCTTGGTCTGGGTCTTGGAGGGTCTGGTCTTGACTACACCTCTGCAACAGAGTGCACATTTTTAAAGTAGTTTAATTTGACATAGCATCCAGAAAACACAGCACTTATCACTAAAGATGCAAAGCATCCGTCTGACGCATGAGTACATGGACCATCAATTAAAAATAGCACAGATAGACTTAAGCCAATAAAAGGGTTATAGTAAATTATTTATTTATTTATTTATTACTTTTAAAGCCATTTTTTTTATTTTTTTTATTTTTATTTTTTTATTGTTTAAATGCTTCACTTGTCTGCTGCCACAATATATGTACAGCATAATGCTGTAATATATAAATTAAAATACTTATATATTATACTCAAAATTATTATAATTATTGTATACTAAATGATCTTTTTGGAGGGGCCTTTCTCAGTTAAAACTGGTATATTTATTAACTGGCACATCGTGTCATTAATTCTATTAAACATTTTAATTGATTGACAGCAGTCATGAGACTAACTTTTTCACTGTGCTTTCTAGTCTGTACATTGTAAATATTTGCTCAACACATTGTTCACATTATTTTGAAATGATCATAATACTGCCCTTATTTGGTCGACCATGAAATATCCCAGTTGTTGAACACACTTAAATATCGAAGTGTGTTAAGATATATATATATATATATATATTTTTTTTATCATAATAATAACACTTACATTTTTGATCATTGTATTAGGATGTATTTTGATCAAAATTATTTTAATTTCAAAATAATGTGAACAAAGTATTGTGCATATATTTACCTTGAACATACAAGGAAGAGCAGGGCAAACGTTAGGCTCATGACTGCCACAGTATAATAGTTTAGTGGTTTGTAGCAGATGAATGGTATCACCTGTTTTAGTGCACACTACAGATATTAAAACGTGATAAAGGTGTGTTTTTGCACTGGATTGTGGGGATCAGACATGCTGTGTCTCTTCGCTGCACAGAAATAGACTGCACTGTCAATTGATGTTAGATTTTTGATTGTAAGTGTGGCACTGCTTTTCCCATCTCCAGCCAAGCTGATTTTGTGTTTAAATTCATCTTCAGGATACACAAAATTAAGATTGAGGTAGCCAAGCAAAATGAATCCCCTGTCATCAGATTGTTTATACCATAGGATGACTTCAAAGCCTTGGACTGAATGGGAACAGCTGAGAACAGCAGAGCCAGTGTTTGTGATCAGGTCTGGAGTAGACTGGTCAACTTTCTGACTTTGTACAAGACCTAATCAAAACAGAAAGAAATGATGAATAACATGGAGTAATTATCAGTACAATACATTTTTTTTTTTTTTTTTTTTTTTTTTGAGAATCGTACCTGGCAAAATGGCAAAGATCATGGCAAATAGTACTGGCATGGTGACATTCAGCACACAGTCAGCACATAGTGGGAAGCAAAGGAGATATTGTGCAAACAACACTGAGCCAAAATTAAAGTTGTCATTGCACATAAAGGAAGTGATGTCTTCAGTTACCCCACCCCTTAGGAAATAAAAGTCACTAATCATAAATCTTAACTTACATTGTTTCTCCAAGACTGCAATGAAATTGAATGGAAAGCAATTAAATACCTTCTTTAAGAGAACTCCTTTTAAGTCTTGTTTTATTATTCACCAGGCCAAAACTGGAAGTTCAGTTAAAAGTAATGCTATTCAGTATGGCCTCTAGAACATTTATGACATAACTTTGCTTTGAAACAATGTGTATTGTGAGTTCAAATTAAGAGTTCACCCAAAAATGTAAATGCTTTCATGTCACCCTCATGCCATCTCAGATGTGTATGATTTTTGTTTTTCTTCTGCATAATACAAACTAAGGTTTTTAGAAAAAAAATAAAAAATAAAATAAAATAAATAAATAAATAGATAATAAAACTTTGAAGCTCCAAAAAGCAAATATAGGCTTCTGAAGCGATCTATATAATTTTGGGTGAGAACGGACCAAAATGTAGCTTTTATTTTTTCACTGTACATTTGCCATTGTGATCTCTAAGCATTATCATGCTTTCAAGCTTGATTGCACTTCCTAAAGCTTGATGCATATGCACAGAGCTGGATGGTACTAGGAAGGTTAACAGAGCTTTAAATCATGATTGCCAAGGAGACTGCTGAGGTCAGGATTTACAGTGCAAAATTGGGTATATTTTGGTCTGTTCTCACCAAAAACCGATTAGATCACTTCAAAAGACATAGATTAAAACACTGAATGGATTCCACATATGGATTACTTGTATGCTGCATTTATGTGCTATTTGGAACTTGAAAGGGTTAGTTCACACAAAACTGAAAATTCTCTCATCATTAACTCACCCTTATGCCATCCCAGATGTGTATGACTTTCTTTCATCTGCTGAACTCAAATTAAGATTTTTAGAAGAATTTCTCAGCTCTTTTGGTCCATACAATACAAGTGAATAGGTGCCAAAATTTTGAAGCTCCAAAAATCACATAAGTCAGCATTAAAGTAATCCATAAGACTCCAGTGGTTAAATCAATATCTTCAGAAGCGATATAATAGGTGTGCATGAGAAACAGATCACTTTCACATTCTTCTTCTTGTGTTTTTGGTGATTCACATCCTTAATGCATACTGCCCCCTACTGGGCAGGGAGAAGAATTTCAAGCAAAAAATGACTTAAATATTGATCTGTTTCTCACACACACACATATCATATCACTTCAGAAAATATGGATTAAAACACTGGAGTCGTATAGATTACTTCTATGCTGATTTATGTGATTTTTGGAGCTTCAAAATTTTGGAAAACATTCACTTGCATTGTATGGAACTACAGGGCTGAAATATTCTTCTAAAAATCATAATTTGAGTTCTGCAGATGAAATAAAGTCATACACATCTTGGATGGCATGAGGGTGAGTAAATGATGAGAGAATTTTAATTTTGGGGTGAACTATCCCTTTAAAGTTTTGGTTACCATTCACTTGTATTATAGACCTACTGAGCTGAGATATTCTTCTAAAAATGTTCATTAGTGTTCTGCAGAAAAAATACAAATGTAAAAATGCAAGTAAATGATGTGAGAGTTTTCATTTTTGTTTGAACTATTCCTTTAATGTCACACCTAACCTCAAGAAGCCACATGATCTGAGGTATCATTCATGTGCATGGCAAACTGTGGGACGAGTTAAATTATGAACTTTAAAACTCAGGGGTTTTGATTTGACTAATAAAGTGACGAAACCCTGACATAAATACCACAGGACCAGGTGTGAAAGAAAATATCAAACTTTTCCTGTTTTGACTTTATCTGTTACTTACTGAATGAAGAAGTTTTTGTAATAAACAGCAGGGATCTAAAGCACTGTGTAATATGCAGCACAAAAATAAACTGCTTTGTCTATGGATGAAAGATTTTTGATGGTCAAAGTTCCATTGCTACTGCCCTCCCCAGACATTTCTATTTTATCTGTAAAATCTTTTTCTTTGTTTGGTGACTTTATGAGAAAATATCCCATGAATGTGAGCTCTCGTCCCTGGTTTTGTCTGTACCAGTTGATTTGATTGTAATTGGGCACACTATGTAAACACTGAATCTTTGCAGTTTCTCCTGGTCTCTGAATCACATCAGCTGGAGACTGATCAACTTTGTAACTAAGAGAAAAGCCTGTGAAGAGAAGAATCACATATTCACATCAAATCAGAAAAGAGAAAAGGCTTAGTAGTTATTTTAGAAGATATAAATCCAGATAGAACCTTACACGAGAGAGTGATCGATGTGACAGTTATTATGATGACAAGTGCCATGTTGACAGTGTTGGAGATAAGCTCAATCTAAACTGCCATGTGAGAACATTAGTGTAGCAATGCACTTCATCTCAATATGCTGTTAATACATGCCTCCAAATGAGGAAATGAGGTACTGCATCTTTACTGTGATCCAGTTTGCACATCATCATCATATGACTGCAATCTTATTGTACTGTAACTGCCTAGAAGCATAAACTATTGACCAAAATATAATATAATATAATATAATATAATATAATATAATATAATCAGTATGAATGCAAGTGATGTAATATTTTAGCAAAATTCCAGGAATCATGGTCAACAATCAGTCATGTAATTAAAATGAGTATGGAATGAATGGGAATGGACCTAAGGAAGTCTATTTTACCTAAAGAAAGCTTTCCGTTAGCAGTCCCATTTATCTCTATGGCAGTTGCTCGGTTGGCGCAAAAAAAAAAAAAAAAAAAAAAAACTAGACTAGCAGATTTAGAATAGTGTACCAGCCAAGCCTCCTTCCACTGGGAACCTGAGCTCATCTTCCACAAAACTGACAAACTGTTGCCACTATTAAAGGAATAGTTCACCCAAAAATTTTAATTATCTCATAATTTGCTCACCCTCATGTCGTCTTAAACTCTTATGACTTTCTTCTACAGATCACAAAGGTATTTTGAAGGATGTATGATTTTTCATCCAAAGCAAGTGTTTTGCTTCAGAAAACATGGATTAAACCAGTCGAGTCATATGGACTACTTTTATGTTGCCTTTATGTCCCTTTCAGAGCTTGTTTCAAGAGTTTTGGACCACACTGACATACATTGTATGGACAAATACACATCATATTCGCTTTAAAAGTCAAACGAGTATGAGATGGCATGGGGATGAGTAAATGATGAGAGAATTATCACTGTATGGTGAATTATCCCTTTAATGGTTTGTTACTGTATCTCTTTTCTGACATTTTATAGACAGGACCTGCTAGTGCAGCCTCATACAGCTGTATCACAGTACATTGAAGATCAAAGACAAGTTTTTGTCAAAGAAGAGAGACCATATGTGGCATTGTGTATAATAAGCTGCACAGAAATATTCCCCACTGTCCTGATCTGGTCGAGTCTGGAGAATCTTTAAAGTAACTTCTCTTTCCCCATCTCCAGATAAACTGAAACGGTCCTTATACAAATCCTCAATTTTCTTAAGAGACTTCATCTGAGCATAACCAATGAGTTTCAGGCTAGAATCTCCATATGACCTTTGATACCAAAATATTGTGTCATAGTTGGAGATTTGATGTCTGCAGGTCAGCTCTGTGGACTCCTTTGGCTCACACAGCACATCTGAGGGGGATTGATGCACATCCTTACAAATCAGGCAACCTGAGTACAGAACCAATAATGAAATATTTCTGTGTGTTGTAGCCTTCATACAGTATACTTACATGATTTTGCAGTGAACTCAGGTAAACTGGACCAATTTTTCAAATTGAGAATATTGTGAAAACGTGAAATTTACCTGAATTCACCCTATTTAATACTAGTTTCACAAAAACTAGATTACCTGTAAAGCAGCTCAAGACACCAATGATTGTTAAGACAAATCTAATCATGTTAGGTGATGCTGGTGCCAGAGGAGTTCTACTGAAGTCTTGGCTATGTAACGGAACTAGACACAGGAAGAAATGTCATGATGAAATGGGTAGTACATCATCAAAGGAGATGTGTACTCCTTTGATGATGTACTACCCATCTGATGATGTACTACCCCCCCCCCCCCCCCCCCATGCCATATTAACCCTCTCTTGAGTGAATGTATTGAGATACAACCCCACCTATTGACAAAAGGGCATAACAGTTTATTAAAGGTGTTATTCAGCCCAAAACTCACTTTCATGTTGATCCAAGACCTTTCTTCTGTGTAACACAAATGTATTTTTTAAATGTACTTGTGCTGCTCTTTTCATGCAACAAAAATAAATGAAATAATATTTTTATATTTTACAAAAATTGCTGGACATATATCTCCGGTCATTCATTTTTGTTTTGTCAAAACAGTAAAAACTAGTCAAAATGTATATATGATTATAACAACACTTGCAGTGTATTCATGGGCAAAACAAATTCAAATGTGTGTGTCATTACAACAGTTTTGGTTTTATGGTACTGAAGCCCTAACAGAATTTTGTGCAGGGAAGATGAATGATCTCAAACATTGTGCTATGCTGGCAGCAAAGTAATACACAGAGCTCTCAGATGTATTCAGCTTAAAGTGAAGTGTAGATGCACTTTTATTATCTCCTTTATTGTCAAAATAATTTTTGTAGTGACTTTCAAAAAATGTATTTTTGTAAAACACATATCCAATAGAGTCTTAAAGAGCATCATGCTTCAGCTGTTAATACCATAATTTCATGTCAAAGCCTGAACTTGTATGAGAGCAGGTGAATATAACAAGCTCTTCAGATTGAACCACCACATCTTTTGGAGTCTGATGAACTGTGTCACCTGATGAGTCCCCTGTGAAAAAAGATAAATAAAATTGCATTAAAAGTTGGTGAGGAAATCTCAAGGAACACAAAAATTCAGTTTAGGGGTTCTGTACCTGAGACCCAGAATGGCTGTGATGTTAAAAAAAAAAAAAAAATCAAAAATCAAGTACTCTATACATTTCATGTTGCTGTTTTAAGGCTGGTGGACATGGATGAACAGCAGTGACTGGTGCAGCTTTCAAGAGGATATGTACACTCTCAGAAACAAAACAAAAAAAGTACTGTCTTAGGAACAAAGCCATCACTGTGGTGGTACCCTCGTTTTGGGTACATACTTGTGCCCTTAAGGAGACAAAAATGAATGTTTTTTGTTCCCCGGGGAGCAAACAAAATCTAAATGTAATTTTAATGGTACACAATAGATCCTCAGGGTTTTATTATTATTATTATGATTATAATTTATTTTTTTATTTTTTTCTAAGAGTGTAGAAAAAGCCACATAAGCAACCAAAAATTATCTGGGTGCTCTCTGAGATGCTTAAAGCCTGTCTTTGTCTTCATGTAAAGACCTCTTGAAATGGCTTGACAAGCAGTTTTCTGCTTGACAGATGTGTTAACCCTCAGGGGTCGACGGACGCGCCGGCGCGTTCTGCTGGATTTTTTCCTCATAACAGCGGAAACAACTTAAAATACTCCATCATTTTTGGGCATACAGATAAGTGTAAGACATCATTAGAGACTATAATGTTCTACTTTTATTTGTGTACACTCACAATAACAACAAAACCTTGTGCTTTTATAAAATAAAGAAAATAAACAGGGTGCGCTTTCAGCCGTCTTTGTCTCCGCGAGCATCTTTCTTAAACACGTCACAAAAATGAGCTGAAACTCCGCGAACACTTATCAGACACACATGAAACATGTCTAAACAAAGCTTAAAATGTCTACTTTTAAATAAAACAATTCAAATTTAAAACACATATTCTCCTGCAATGTAATCTGTATGAAACAAAGCAATGTACAGTTTCTCCTGGCTCAGATAATTATCGCTAATGTGATCACACCCACCAGCAGAGCGCGCTATTCATACGGTAATGTGCTGAGGCGATCAATGCAAATGGTAAACGCCCCCAACAGTGCCTTAAAAAACATCAAGTTCATTCACTTTTCTGCATGTTTGGAAGATGGCATGCTACACAGGTGAGGAAGCTCTACAGATGGTCCTGGATAGTGACAAAGATTTCACATTTTCCTCAGAAGAAGAGCGTGAGTCCGACGAGGAACGTTTACATTTTGAAGAGTGACTTGATCCAGCCGAGGATACAATTTCAGATGAGTAAGTCTTTTAGTTTTACTTACATATTAGTTGACATGCTATTTTATATAAACATGGACATATTTTACTAGTTGGACTATTTCCAGACTTGCCAGCCAGAATTCAGAGTATTGAAATTGGAAATTTGTGCTAATAGGCAAGTTTTAGTTACATTTAAATGTTGTTTCGGCTAAAGCAGATATTTAAATTGTATGCTGTATGATATAAATATGATATGTAATATGATATAAAATAATATGAATGTTTAGATTATATTTTAACTAGTGTTTATGCTGCCTCATTATCATCAACGAAGCTTGTGCTTGCAAATATCTGTTCGGTGTAAATGTGTAAAATGTGCTGTAAATATGCCCATATTAGAAAATCAGCATATTAGAATGATTTCTGAAGGATCATGTGACACTGAAGACTACAGTAATGATGCTGAAAATTCAGCTTTGATCACAGGAATAAATTGCATTTGACAATATATTCAAATAGAAAACAGTTATTTTAAATTGTAAAAATATTTCACAATATCACTGTTTTTGCTGTATTTTGGATCAAATAAATGCAGCCTTGGTGAGCAGAAGAGACTTCTTTTAAAAACATTATAAAATCTTACAGATCTAAAACTTTTAAATGGTAGTGTAGGTCTAAACTTAAACTTGATTTTGTGAATAAGCTACAAACAATACATTCAATCATTAAGTCTCCTCACATTCATTCTCTCTCAGGGGAGGGGTATTTGTCTCCTCAGGAGTGAATCACATCAGTATTGATGATCATCCATGCCTCATCGCATATGGCCTTTCTAACACTAAAAGTGTCTTACAAAAGTTAAATGACTATATTGTTTTGTATGAATAAGTGATCAGGATTGTTTTCACATCATTTTGTAGCAAAAACTCTAGGCTACAAGATCCAGTTCTCAAAAGTCTTGTGAACAAATGTTTAGTATGTGTTATATGGCCTTATTTCAGTGACTTAAAATTTTTGTTTTTTCAAAAGCCACACATAAACGTTATTTTCTCAAAAATACAAACACGTACATACCTGTTGTTCACATATTACTGTAGCCCAGTTTGTGCTGAATACAGTGTTATCAGACTTTAGCCATTAATATGTTTTTAAGCAACTGAAAAAAGCACAAATGTCAAAGCATGTCAAAACTTCTCCAGGGCCCAAAACACCCTCAGACCCCAGAGGGTTAATGTATTTCTTATTGATACAGGAAGATCTTATTGATATATATATATATATATATATATATATATATATATATATATATATATATATATATATGCTAGTACACTTGCATGTAGGTGACAGTAGAGCTACTGCATGTACTAAAAACTACCAAAAATCTGTAAATTAAATTATGTTGTAAGGAGACTCCCACTGGTTGCGAAAGTAATAGCATCAACTATGATTTTTATAAAGCAGTTCTGTAGATCTGACAGTGTGTTCACTAACTCCACTTGAGAGAAAATTTGAAAACTGGCAATTAAAAATAAAATAAAACGCAGTAAATGCAACATCAATTTAATTTAATAGAGTACTTGTTAACATATTAATGACTATATAACATATAAATCATACAGTCTGCTATGGGTGTAGTAGGCAGTTACAGTGCAAGCCTGATGTGCTCATAATATTTAGATTTTTTAGTAACAGATGGTTTTTGCTGGGGAGATTGTGGTGTCTTTAACACCATGCTTTGCAATATATTGCAATACTCCCAACAAGTTTTCTGTCTACCATAAAATCAAGATTAGATATTTTTGCACCGTCTCCTGAAATGTTAAAATGATTTGTGAACTGATCTTCAATGGAAATTGAAATACAAATTTCCGATGAGATTTAGGGCAGTATCACCCTTCAACTGCTGATACCAAAATATATTGTTATAGTATTGAATGGTGTGAGAACAAGTGAGTTGAACTTTTTCGTCAGCTTTTGTTATAAAGTCAGCAAGAGTCTGATTGACTTTGTCACTCAGTGATTCTCCTGTTTAAAACAGATGGATTTAAAGTTAGTAAAGACAACATAAGATGAAGAGCCAAATAAAGACTAAACCAAAAGGTGAGATATTTACCTGAGACCCAGAATGGCAGAACTGTTAAATAAATCAAGCACGCTGCACATCATGTTGATGCATCAGTGCTAAAGAAATTACATGGAAGAACAGCAGTGACTGGTGCAGTTCTACAATGTAGAATAAACATAAAAAAATAACCCTCTGTGCTATTTAATGCATAAAGCCTGTCCCACTCTCTTTGATAAAAACGTCTCACTATTTAAATTGGTTGGAAGGAGACTCCCACTGGTTGTGATAATAATTACATCTTAGTTTGTGTTTTTTTTCTTCTTCTTCTTCTTCTTCTGCTTCTTTCTGCTTCTTCTTCTTTTCTTTTCACAGAGCAGTACTGCAGATTTGTCAAGGTGTGTTCACTAACTCCAGTTCAGTATAAATACATTACAGATACATTACAATACAAAAGTAGAGATACATTTCATCGTAACCGTAAATATTGTTTCTAGTCAGTAACATACTGTAAATGTTGTAATATTTCAGCTGCCTATCACCAAGAATAAACAGAATAAATAGAAAAAATTTAGTTTAAGAGAAAACTCTTGAAAATGGGCAACAAATAAATAAATTAACTTATTAAATTATTATATTTTATTAAATAAAGAGAAGTCAAAGGAATGCAATATAATTTAATGTAGAATAAACCATTTCTAAAAAAATTTATGTTTTGGATATAACAGTGGACAGGTTTAACTTAATTTAAATTGCTTTTGTTCAGCATGCACACATAGCATCCGTCAAACAGCAAAACAAGGAACCAGTAATGCATGTTATTAGGGCATGACATCACACAAATTGTGCTTGTGAGCTAATTGATTAAACATCACTTTAATATAACAAAAAAAAAAAAAAAACTTAAGCAATATCACATGAGCAAGACTGCTGTTGTATTGAATATCAGCATGGCCATAGGCATGAGTACGCAGCAGGTCATTACAGCTGTTCTGATATTCAGCCTGACTGCAAGTGTGATATTGTTCAATAAACAAGATGTTAACATCCAATAACGTAATATCATATATACCCTAAACGGGAAAAAAAAAAAAAAAAAAAAGTTAAAAATGAAATTAAGGTTTGTATTTCGACATGCTGACAATTTGTCATAAAGAAGTGGAGTGATACAAACAGTGAAATGCTTTGTACATATGTATAAAATATCATCACTTTTGGAAAACACCACGGGTCCAATCAAATTAGAGGACTGGAACTAGCTGTTGTATAATTAGACATCTTAATTACATATTAACGACAGTATAACATTTTAATCAAACAGCTTGCTATGGGTGCAATAGACAGTTACAACTGGAAAAAGTCAGGTGTGCTGATGAAATTGTGGTAACAGGGGTTACAGAAGGTTTTTTGCTAGAGAGATTAAAGTTTTGTAACACTGTGCTTTGCTAGCAGCACAGTAATATATTGCAGTACTCCCAACAAGTTTTTTGTCTACTCTAAAATCAAGAGTAGAGTCTTTTGCACCATCTCCTGTGAAGTTGAACAGCTTTGTGAATTGATTTTCAATCGAGGGACTTTTGATATTTACAAATCCAATGAGATTTAAAGCAGTGTCACCCCTCAACTGCTGGTACCATAATAGTGTACAGTAGGAGTCTGATTAACTTTATCACTTTGTAATTCTCCTGTTTAAAAGAAAAAGAAAAAAAAAGAGACTAGATTAAATTAGATTAGATTAGTAAAAAAAAAAAAAAAAAAAGGTTGTGAACAGATGAACAAATACTGTAAAAACTGTAACAAAAGTTGAGATATTTACCTGAGACCCAGAATTACAGTGTTGTTAAGTAAATCAACAACACCATAAATGTCATGTTGATGCTTAAGTGCTGGAAGATATTATATAAATGAATAGCAGAGACTTGTGCAGCTCTTAGGAGAGTGCATGGAATAAATAATCTAAATGAAATTATATACCAGTGCACTGCATGTTGTGTAGAGCCTGTTCAATTCCACTTGACACAGCATTTTCAAGGTTCAAAAGAGACCCCTACAGGTAAAAACAGTAATTGCAGAAAATCAACATTTATGCCCCAATACACAATTTCACTTGAATTGATATAAATGTTGGGCCTCAGACTGGCTGGTGCCCTGTGGCATCATAGGACCATAATACATCATTGGGCTGAAAACTTGCTTGGATTTTCCCAAGTATCAAGTATTTTAATCTGAAATTTACAAAACTGAAGGTATTTGTTGCGTATTTTATGAATTTGTACTTTTAAAGTGCACTTTTTTTTTTTTTTTTTTTTTTTTACAATTTTTTAGAGGTGGAATTAACTGTAAAAATGTAGAGTTTAGATTAACATGTTATATTTTTCAGATTAAGAAGAAATTCAGAAATACAAAATAGCCAACAAATCTCTCACATGCAGATCTCAAAAATTTAGATCATGAACGAACTATGACAAAGGTCAAGCAAAGCTGGGTTATTTACTTGCACCACCCAGTTATTAGTGTGTATGATTAAAATAATAATAATAATAACATTGGCCAAAATTAATAAATGCTTTAAAGTTTTGTCCATTGAAATTCATGTTAACTATTGCATTAGCTAAAGTTAACACATTTTGTGCCCGTGATTTAAGACATTTTAAAATTATATGTCAGAAGGCATGACATGGTTTGTAATTTTCTTGCAAGCCCTGCTAAGTCTAGGCATAAGTGCAAGCCCATTGATTATAAGTTAGTAGTGTAATGGGTTGTATGCAATACATTAGAGGACAAGAGAACTATAGACCATTTGTGGCATTATGTGATGCAGTATCAATGTCATGTTGATATGATTAGTATCATCATACGAGTGAACATCATTTTAAACATTTGTCAAATGTCCCATTTATGTCTAAGAACACATGCTGAACTATAATAATAATGATTATGAAACAAACAAATGTGCCTGCACTCAATACACTTGCACATAGAAATTCATTTGGTGAGAGCAGGTAAGCAGGTGTTAGATGGTAATCTGTAGGGATAAGGTTGCATGTTTTTGTTGAGGCTATAGCTTGGACTACACTGATGTGCATCTTGTTTTGCACAGTAGTAAACTGCACTGTCAGAGCTCTGTAGATTCAAAAGAGTCAGGTCCAGCGATACTCCATTCCTCACTGCAGATGCTCTATGCTCAAAGTTCTTCTCCCAGTTGTCT
The DNA here is from genome assembly GCF_019703515.2 of Myxocyprinus asiaticus. Taxonomy (NCBI): domain Eukaryota; kingdom Metazoa; phylum Chordata; class Actinopteri; order Cypriniformes; family Catostomidae; genus Myxocyprinus; species Myxocyprinus asiaticus. The sequence continues at coordinate 35,782,965 of NC_059363.1, read as the reverse complement.
AAATCAACATAAAAATATACTACAAGCTCCAAGGACTCAGCAGGTCTTTGTCTGAACCAATACATGCTATTGTGTGATGTTCCGATTTGGGAACACTTTAAGGTCACATTGAGACCTTCAGTTACAAAAAGATGAGGTGATTGCTTCAATCCAAGATCTGCAAATTAAGACAAAAAGTAGTAAGGACTTTTAAAAGGGGACATTTGTATCCATTTTTTAAAACTATGTAAATGTACATTAAATGAAAATGGGATAGGTCCAGAAGGTTAAGAATAACTAATCTGCATAAATGTATGAGTAATACAAAAATATAAGTCAAATTGTTTTTTTTTTACCTAATGGGAGAAGTGAGAAGAAAAATAGCACACCAAACATGTTTTGTTTCTCTCGAGTGTCAAAGAAACTCAACAGCTATAGTTGTGGGTGAGGACCTCTAGTGGATTGAATACAACATGGTGGAATAGCTTTAGTCCCTCCTTCAAACAACCCTTTGGTAGAGTAGAGGGGTTTCAGTGAAAAAAAAAAAAAACATCAGCTGGCAGCAGGAAGTGCCTGCCAATATCTGTAGAAACAGTAGGAGGAACATGCTACTGGCAGCCACCACCCTTGTAAAAAAAATCTAAACTAGCCATAAACTTGCAGCAAATTTGCCGCTCGTTATTTTCACATGCAAATGAGCTTTTAATTCGCCACAAATGTTTGCCAGAAGTTCGCAGGTCTTCGCCGGTAGTGGTGAACCTCCAGCAAAAATTTGGCAACAATGGACAATTTGCCGCAAGTTTGTCGCAAAGCTCATTTCCATGTGAAAATTATCTGTGGCAAATTTGCTGCAAGTTTGTCACAAACTCTCGATTTTCGTAAGGACAATCATTAGCGTTTAAACAGTGACAGCTCACTTAACACCCTGAGTAATGCATGACAACAGCATACAGACACATTTCTCAGTGTTTACAGTTGAGTTCATATTATAAAAATATATAACATCATTCTTCAATCGCATATATAAAGATTCAGCTTAACATTGTTAGCATTGTTGTTGCCATTACTTGTTTTGTTTTCTGAATTAAATTATTTGAAATTACAACTGCACTACACAATGTGAATCTGAACTTGAAATGTTTGTGTAGCAGGAGGCACAGCTCTCGTTCCTCCATTGAGGGTGGTGCTTCAGTGGCAGTGCAACTCCACTCATTGTCATCACCTGTGCCCCTGCTAATTAGGTTGGTTGCAAAGGAAATATCAGCACATCCCAGGTAGTTGCTTTTTTGCATCACTGGTGTGTGTGGTACCCTTTGGTCACATCTGGCATTCTCAGAGTACTGGTGTAGTGCAGCCCGGATTTTTTGTTTCCTTCCCCTTGCAGTGGGTCAAAGTATGAGTGTGCGTTTGAGATGTGCTGCACATTTGTAAAACACTTTTGGGTCTGTAACTTTAGCCTGTGTTTTGCATTTGGATAAGTTGTGCAACAGTCTTCAATATTACTCAGTCCACTTGCTTGTCTGGTTCCGGCACCGTAAGTATGGGCTTAATACAGTTTGCTGTAATAACATTGTTATCGTTAATGCCTACAGTATATGTTTTTTTGCTGCAGGTGGGTGTGTAGGATTGAGGACAATCTGCTACCTGCTCAGGGAACGTGTGTGTGCGTGTGAGACATTTGAAACTTCTCATTCTTTACTGGGTATAACAAAACTTGTGTCCTTATAAGTGCAAGTGATTTTCTTGGGGGAAGAGTCCCAAAGTGGCATAATTGGCTACCTCTAAACTAATCAAATTTTCTGTTTTTAAGCATTCGAACTCTACTCTCCTCCACTTGCCACATTTGGATGCAGCTGAAAAATATTATAAAGTTAAAATTGATAAATGTCAATGGACAACAAAATGCTATCATCAGTCATTGACAACAGGTAGCCTACTATTTAAATTTATCAAGAATTGTATTGGTTATTTTAACTAATGCAGCCTTCATACAGAGTGAAACAGTCTTGTTCCGGAAGTAAATAACCCAACCCTTTTTTTTTTTTCCATAGGGAAATTAATTTAACAATAACTAAAGGCCCTGCAAAGCAAGTTTTTTTTTTTTTTTTTTTTTTTTTTTTTACACTTTAGTGTTAGAGATGTGAAAACATACATTGGGCAAGAGAGCTCCTGGTTTTGTTCATCAGTTGAGAATTATTTGGGTAAATATAAAATTTTACACAAAATGCTGATAAGTTACATTAAATGTGTTCAGAAGCGTTGCAAGTTAAAATTGAGTGTTTGATATGGATCATTTTTGAAGGATGCATATGGATTGCATGTGTGGAGTTTGACCACGTCCTGCATGCAAGTACTGGGTATGTAAATTTAGAATTAATTATTCCTTATTTAATGACTTATAGCCCAGAGTGTTTTACAATTGGGTGGACATGTGTAATGAGAATTTTACTGTTTAAACTGCTGTGCATGTCCTTGGAGCCTGGTTAAAAATGCATAAAATGCTTTGAGTGATATAAACGTATTAAGGTCATGAATGAAGTATATGGGTAAGCCTCTACCATATTTCACTTATTTAATTTTTGTATCTAGTGTAACCATATTAAACTTATTAATTTTGTTTCAGTTTTCCTTTTTTTTTTTTTTTACATATATACGGCCATATCGTCCACTTTATTTTCTCAGCAGTCATCAGAATAGAACCCCAAAATTATATATATATATATATATATATTTTTTATCAGTGTTTCTTTACAACCCATCGGCTACATGTATATACTAAAAGCTGCTAGTAAGACTCAGGCAGCTGTTATGGCTCAATTATAGGTGACCCTTTTGTGGCCCGAGAGGGAAGGGAGAGTGTAACTGCAAGGAGAGAGAGTCATAGCTAGATGTGACTGGTACACGCACGCTCAAAGGGTTTTTCGTCATCATGAAGCGCACCTACAAGTCTGGAGTGGAAAGAGAAATGCAGACAGACCATTGGTAAGAAATGAATGTAAGCCAGCTGTGTGGCTAAATTGATGTTTGTTATAATGCATTAAACTGCAATAATTAGTTGGCTAATGTTTTGCAGTTGTCCTGTTTTTCCAAAAGTACATGTTTTCGTACGTTTATTCTAGTTATATAATTAACCCTGTGAAGGACAAATTTTAAAATAAATGACGAAAAAAAATATTTATATATATATATATATATATAATTTTACCTTTCAGATGTTGTTGGAGGCCTCTGATGCAGGAAAAAAAAAAAAAGGTCTTTAAGTTTACATTTTAGTAATTTTTTGACACGTTGTAATATTACAACAGTGGTCAGGGAGGGCAGCAGAAATCCTGTATTTGTACTTGCATTGTCTGAACAAATATACAGAACTACTAAGTGTTTGTTTGCACAGTTGATTGCTTATGTAGCCCCTTAACTGTATATACCATGAATAAGTCATTTTATGACTTTTTTTTTTTTTTTGGGAATAAAAAAAAAAAACACTCCACATGTCTTTACAAAACTGAATTTAGTTATTTATGCAGATTAGTTATTCTTAACCTTCTGTACCTATCCCATTTTCATTTAATGTACATTTACATAGTTTTAAAAAATGGATACAAATGTCCCCTTTTAAACAGTTCTTGTCCTCCGAAAAACAAGACGAACATTGCACTTACGGCATAGAGTATTGGTGTAGCCAGTTTTGCAGAGTCTGCAGCGTCCTCTTGTTGTCTTCACTGGTAAATGTGAAACCATGTCCCTGCGCATGTCCTCTTAGCTGGAGTCCCGTTTGGTTCACTCCCATCTGAGGACAGTCTCTTGTGAGCATTCAAAGGGCTCCTTGATGTCACGGTCTGTGTTACTGGGCTGCCACCGGCTGAAGATGGTCACCCTCTCTTTGGTTTAATTGGAGTTGTGTTCACCTGAATTGGATTAGAACAGAATCAATTAAGATGTCAAAAATACATTAAGATACAAGTCAGATATGTTATAAACAGTGAAATATTAGACACATTACAAACAGTAAATAGCAGAAATGCATTCTCACCAGGATAAGAGAATCTGCTAGTTCTGCCTGAAACTGTTTCCTTTTCTGCATCTCTTTTGACAAAATCTTGAGTGCTTTGCAGTCTCGCTTGTAGAGGAGCCAGGCGTTGACCACCTCCATGGTCATGAGCACTGGCAGCGACTGGGAACAGACCTCCGTGGTCGTGAGCACTGGCAGCGACTGGGAAGGTGTCCTTTCCCACACCCCCCCCCCCCCCCTTCACTTTCTAGACAGCTAGGAGCTAGGAGTCACGGGAGTGGGTGAGGCTACAGGCATGGGCGTTGGCCATGGGTGCTGGCTGATTGGCGGTGGCGGGCTTGGAGCAAGGAGACGTGTAGGGCTTGGAGCCAGGGGTTATTTTTTTAAGATATAACAGATAAAAAGAAATATACAATAGAGCAATAATTTTATTCAAATATCTTATATACAGATATACAGTTATGTGCAGGTGATGTATTGAAGAAGAGGTAGGATATGTTAAAGAATATAAATGAAATATTAATAGAATTAGGAATGGATGGATTGAATATTTCACATGGTTGTACTGACAAAAGGAAAGTATTTGGGGGAAGTTTTAACTGTTCATGGCCTGAGGGAAAAATAACTCTTCCTTTGCCTGGCTGTTCTGGTGCTCAGTGCTCTGTAGCGCCGGCCCGCAGGCAACAGTTTGAAATGGAAGTGTTCTTGGTGTCGAGTGATTTTACCAGCCATTTTTGTCACTCTGGATGTACACAGTTCTAGCAGGGTGGGTAGGGAATGCTAATAATCCTCTCAGCAGTCCGAACTATCCTTTGAAATCGTCTGATGTCTGACTTGGTTGCTGAACCAAACCAGACAGTTATAGAAGTGCAGAGGACAGACTCAGTGACTGCTGAGTAGAACTGTATCAGCAGCGCCTGTGGCAGGTTGAACTTCCTCAGCTGGCGAAGGAAGTACAACCTCTGCTGGGCCTTTTTCAAAATGTTGTCTATGTGGGTCTCCCACTTCAGGTCCTGTGAGATGGTAGTGCCCAGGAACCTGAATGACTCCACTGCTGCCACAGTGCTGTTCAGAATGGTGAGCAGGGTTAATGTTGGGGTGTTCCTCCTAGAGTCCACCATCATCTCCACTGTTTTAAGTATGTTCAGCTCCAGGTTGTTTTGACTGTACTAGACGGCCAAATGTTCAGCGTCCCTTCTGTATGCAGACTCATCGTCATCCTGGATGAGGCCAGTGACTGTAGTGTCATCTACAAACTTCAGGAGCTTGACAGAGGGGTCCTTGGCGGTGCAGTCATTTGTGTACAGGGAGAAGAGTAGTGGGGAGAGCACACATCCCTTGAGGTCACCAGTGCTGATTGTACATGTGCTGGAAGGGAATTTCCCTATTCTCACTAGCTGCTGCCTGTCCGTCAGAAAGCTGGTGATCCACTGACAGATAGAGGCAGGAACAGAGAGCTGGGTTAATTTAGTCCATAGGAGAGCAGGGTTGATGGTGTTAAAAGCCGAACTGAAGTCAACAAATAGAATTCTTGCATATGTCCCTGGTCTGCCTAGATGTTGAAGTATGTAATGCAGTCCCATATTGACTGCATCATCCACAGACCTGTTTGCTCGATAGGCAAACTGCAGGGGATCCAGGAAGGGTTCAGTGATGTCCTTCAGATGGGCCAACACCAGTCTCTCAAATGACTTCATGACCACAGACATCAGAGCGACGGGTCTGTAGTCATTAAGTCCTGTGATTTTGGGTTTCTTTGGGACAGGGATGCAGGGCAGCTGCCACTGCACAGCTGGCTGAGGACCAGTCAACAGCATGTTCAGGGACCGGCAAGCCAGTTTCTCACTCATTCTCTCTCTCTCTCCTCTCTCTGTCTCTTCTGCTTGCTCTTTCTCTCTCCCCTTTCCCTCTGCTTGTCTCTCTCAGATTCTGAGGAGGTGGGGAATACCATCGGGTGGCGGAATGGCCAGAAGGGCACTGTCTCCCCTCCAGAGATGGGGGGGGAGTAAGCCAGTCCAGATGGCGCCCTGGCCTGAATCGGGCATGATGAGGAGGAGGGCGTGGCCAGGCCATGAGGGTGTGCACCTAGATTGGAAGAAGATGAACCAGACAGTGATCATAGAGTCCCAAAGCTGCTTGAGGGACAGAGCGATATGCATCCTTTATTGTTGTTTAGCAATGATCCACTGTATTTTTGTATCTGGTGGGGGCATGCAATGTGCTGCCTGTATTTGTGCAGTTCACGTGTGAGATTTGCGTTGTTAAAATCTCCAAGAATAATTATGACTAAAAGTGCTGAAATTAGACTCTACATAAATTGTGATTCTATTTAAAGTAATCTAATCTGATTGCTTTGGATTAATTTTGGATTACTTCTGGCAATTCTTGTTTATTTGATGTCCCATGCATTTGAGCAGGAAAAGCTTGTACCATTTTGACATAATGTTGCTTAATGGATAAAAAAAATGCATCATGGATTAAAATATGAGAATTTATGTTAATTGTTTTATTTGGTGTGTGTTTTACGTGAAATTTTAAAAAAGCACTTCAAATGTTCTTACACTGGCAACTTTGGCATTACAAACACCATCTATGTGTGGTAACAGATCAGACCAGTTATATTTGTGAATATAACTGAATATCACAAAAAAAACACAAAAAAAAAAACAGTCTCAAACATTGTCGCAAATGAGCATTCATGTACATCTTTGAAGCCCAGTACATAAGCAATTTGCGAAACTAAAACTTACTTTATCACACTAATGCAATTGCTTTGGCATTTATGTGTGGATTACCACTCCAACTTCAGTTTAATTATGACTAGTATCAGATCTGTGTGTGCAACTGCACATAGAAATAAATAAATTAGCAATCAATTATTGACAATTTACTGCCTTTGCCTGATTAATATGTAATCATGTAATCCATAAAAAGTCAAATGTAATCTCTTACAAGTAATTTAAATGTAATTTAATCTAATAACAAGTAATTGATTTTTTCCATCTGATTACGAGATCCAGATCACATGTAATCCATTCCTACCCAGTACTGCCTCTCACATATTGCAAATTACAATCTACACCAATTATGTTGTTCAAAAGTTTACATCCTTTTGGTTCATAATGTAGTGTGTTGCCTTCTTTAGCATCAAATAATGTTTGTACCTTTTGTAATAGTTGTGTATGAGTCCCTCAGTTGTCCTAAGTGTGAAAAGCTGGACGTCAACATCATATATATGCATAATAAACACGCACATTAACAACTACACCTCTCTCTCCACTGCCCCTCCCCGAGAGCCCTCTAAAGATGTCAGATATTTCAAATCAAAATCAAATCACTTTTATTGTCACACAGCCATATGCACAAGTGCAATTGTGTGTGAAATTCTTGGGTGCAGTTCCGATCAACATAGCAGTCGTGACAGCGATGTGACATATACCACTTTACAATAACATCAAATTAACACAGCACAATTTAAACATCTGATATACACATAATTACACACAACAATATACAAATAATAACTTACACTGTACAGTATACAATACACACTATATAGATACACATTATTCAATAAAAATAAAAAATAAAAATATTTAAAAAAGTATACATAGTAGCATATATAGAATGTACAGTATTGTACTGTATTGACATTCAGGCTGTCGGTTGATAGTCAGTTGTTAAGAGATAACATAATATAATAATAATATAATTTATGACAGTCCGGTGTGAGATATGAGTAAGAGTAATAAAGTGGAGTGCTGATGTATTTTGATCGTGGGAGATCAAGAGTTCAAAAGTCTGATTGCTTGGGGGAAGAAGAAATCATGGAGTCAGCTGGTGCGGGTCCTGATGCTGCGATACCGCCTGTCTGATGGTAGCAGTGAGAACAGCCCATGGCTCGGGTGGCTGGAGTCTCTGATGATCCTTCGAGCTTTTTTCACACACCGCCTTGTATATATTTCCTGGAGGGAGGGAAGCTCACCTCCGATGATGTGTCTGGCAGTTTGCACCACCCTTTGCAGTGCTTTGCGGTTGTGGGCGGTGCTATTGCCGTACCAGGCGGAGATGCAGCCAGTCAGGATGCTCTCTACAGTGCAGGTGTAGAACCGTGTGAGGATGTGGCGGTTCATTCCAAACTTCCTCAGCCGTCTCAGGAAGAAGAAGCGCTGATGAGCCTTCTTCACAGCGACTTCAGTGTGGATGGACCATGTGAGTTCCTCAGTGATGTGGACACCCAGGAACTTGAAGCTGCTGACTCTCTCCACTGGTGCTCCATTGATGGTGATGGTACTGTGTTCTCTGTCTTTTCTTCTGAAGTCCACCACAAGCTCCTTTGTCTTACTGACATTGAGGGAGAGGTTGTGCTCCTGACACCAGTGTATCAGAGTGTGCATCTCCTCTCTGTAGGCTGTTTCATCATTGTCAGTGATCAGACCTACCAACCTCGTGTCATCAGCAAACTTAATGATGGCATTGGAGCTATGTGTTGCCACACAGTCATGTGTGTACAAGGAATACAGTAGTGGGCTGAGAACACAGCCCTGTGGGGCTCCAGTGTTGAGGGTTAGTAATGAGGAGATGTTGCTGCCTATTTTAACCACCTGGCGTCTGCTTGACAGGAAGTCCAGGATCCAGCTGCACAGCGAGCTGTTTAAGCCCAGAGCCCGGAGTTTCTCATCTAGCTTGGAGGGCACTATGGTGTTGAATGCTGAGCTGTAGTCTACAAACAGCATTCTCACATAAGTGTTCTTTTTTTCCAGGTGGGAGAGAGCAGTGTGTATTGTAGATGCAATGGCATCATCAGTGGAGCGGTTGTTGCGGTAAGCAAACTGCAATGGGTCAAGAGAGAGAGGCAGCACAGAGCAGATGTAATCTCTGATTAGTCTCTCAAAGCATTTGCTGATGATGGGGGTCAGAGCAACAGGACGCCAGTCATTTAAGCAGGTTATTTTTTATTGCTTTGGAACAGGCACAATGGTGGATGTTTTAAAGCATGTGGGGACTACAGACAAAGAGAGGGAAAGATTGAAAATGTCTGTAAAAACACCAGCCAGCTGGTTTGCGCACGCTCTGATGACGCGGCCCGGAATGCCGTCTGGGCCCGCGGCTTTGCGGATATTCACCCGTCGGAAGGATCGGGTCACATCCGCTAGAGACGGAGAGTGAACTAACCTCTGTAGCTTCGGCTGAGAGAACTCTCTCCGCGAGGGTGGTGTTATTTCCCTCGAAACGAGCATAAAAATTATTTAGCTCATCCGGGAGAGAGGCAGCGGTGTTCATGGCGGAGTTTTTATTCCCTTTAAAGTCCGTGATGATGTTAATTCCCTGCCACATGCTTCTAGAGTTGGTGGTGTTGAACTGTCCTTCAATCTTGTTCCTGTACTGGCGTTTTGCTGTTCTGATAACTGGCTTGTTTATGCTCCTCCGTGTTCCCGGAATTGAAAGCGGAGGTCCGCACAGTAAGTGCCGCGCGAACATCGCTATTTATCCATGGCTTCTGGTTCGGATAGATCCATATTGTTCTGGTCGGAACTACGTCCTCCATGCACTTTTTGATGGAACACATTACGCTATCAGCGTAAACCTTGATATCGTCATCAGAGGCGGACCAGAATATCTCCCAGTCCGTGTGATCAAAACAGTCTTGTAGCATAGAGTCTGACTGGTCCGACCAGCACTGGATCGTTCTGAGGGTGGGTGCTTCCTGTTTCAGTTTCTGCCTGTAAGCGGGCAGAAGCAGAATGGAAGAGTGGTCCGATTTGCCAAATGGTGGGCGGGGGAGGGATTTGTAGCCATCCCGGAAGGGAGAGTAGCAATGGTCTAAAACCCGGTCCCCTCGTGTGTTGAAACTAATGTGCTAGTGGTATTTTGGTGCGACTGATTTGAAACTGGCTTTATTAAAGTCCCCGGTCACAATGAACGCGGCCTCAGTGTGCGCGGTTTCCTGCTCACTTATACTCCCATATGGTTCCTTGAGTGCCCGGTCTGTGTCGGCTTGTGGGGGAATGTACACAGCTGTGATAATGACTGCTGTGAATTCCCTCGGTAGCCAGAATTGTCGACACAGAAGCATGAGAAATTCCAGATCAGGAGAGCAGAAAGACTTGATAGAATGTACGTTCCTCTGATCACACCAGGATTTGTTGATCATAAAACATACACCACCACCTCTGCTTTTACCTGAGAGGTCTTTCGCTCTGTCCGCTCTGTGCACAGAGAACCCCACGGGTTCAATGGCTGAGACTGGAATCTCCGCAGACATCCAAGTTTCTGTTAGGCAGATAATGCAGCAGTCCCTTGTCTCTCGTTGGAAAGAGATACGAGCTTTCAGCTCGCAGAGCTTGTTATCCAGAGACTGAACATTTGCCAGTAGAATAGTGGGTAGCGGGGGTCGATTTGCGCGCCGTCTTACTCTGAGAACGCCGGCTCTGTTTCCCCTTTTCCTCCTGCGTTTCCGTGTCCGGACTGCCCAGATAAAGGGCTCCGCTTGCGTGTTTGTAAACAGCGGGTCGGCATTGAGGAATTTGAAGTCCGGTTTACGGTGTGAAATTGCTGAACCAATGTCCAAAAGTGTTTGTCTGTTGTAGACAATAAGGCAGACAACATCCAAGACAAAAAACATAAGAATTGTGAACAAAACAAACAAAACACTGCCATGTTGTGTCGGAGCTCACAACGCAGCAGCCATACTCTGCGCCATCTTGAGTTCTGTAATCTTGTAGTTTACATCATTTATTAATCTTTGTTAATGTTAGTTAATAAAAATACAATTGTTCATTGTTAGTTAATGTTAGTTAATAGTGCATAACTAATGTTAACAAATACAACTTTGGATTTTAAATATGTATTACTATATGTTGAACTTATCATTAACTAAGATTAATAAATGGTTAGTAAGTATTGTTCATTGTAAGGTAATGTTAACTAATGTTGTTAACTAATGTTAATAAATGGAACCTTATTGTAAATTGTTACCATTGATCCTTAGAAGTCATTATACGCAAACAGCCTTGGGAAAAAATTAAGCATGTGGCATGCGTATGGCCACGACAACACGATCGATAGAAGTCAATTTAAGTTCCTCCAAAACTACACTATTATGTTAGTCTTAAAGAGTTTTATGCATGGGAGAGAATAAATGAATATAATTTTAGGTGAAAGTGGTAGCTAATGTGGCCAAGCTAGTAGATATGTATGTTTAAGGAAGAGAGCTAGCCAGATAGTTTGCTAGTGTGACGTTCTGTTCTACCCGCTCCGTACGGGACTCGAAACGGTGGGAGGTGGGTGCACTAACAAGGAGGCTAAAGGCTACAGCCTCTAGCATCAGTCGCTAGTGCGCCTCTTGAGGTTAGGAGAGTGAGGTTTACACATTGCACAGCTATCTATCAGCTAAACCTCCCTAAACCTCACTCCCATCCGGGTCACAGCACCATTGTGACGCTCCTGTTCTACCCGCTCCGTATGGGACTCGAACTGGTATCTCTGGCATTGGAGGCTGGTGCGTTAACAAGGAGGCTAAAGCCTCTAGCGTCAGTTGCTAATGCTCCTCTTGAGGTCAGGAGAGTGAGGTTTATACACATTGCACATCGCTCACTGGATGTTTTTTGTTTTTGGCACCATTCAGAATAAATTTTAGAGACTGTTGTGTGTAAAAATCCCAGGACATCAGCAGTTACAGAAATACTCAAACCAGCCTGTCTGGCATCAACAATCATGCCATGGTCCAAATCACTGAGATCACATTTTGATGGTTGATGTGAACATAAACTGAAGCTCCTAGCCCGTTTCTGAATGATTTTATGCACTGCACTGCTACCACACAATTGGCTGATTAGATAATCGCATGGATGATTGTTGGTGCCAGTCTCTAGAATTTACTCAGAATGGTGCAAAAAAAATAAAAACATCCAGTGAGGGGCAGTTCTGTGTACAGTAACGCCTTGTTGATGAGAGAGGTCAACAGAGAATGGCCAGACTGGTTCAAACTGACAAAGTCTACGGTAACTCAGATAACCGCTCTGTACAATTGTGGTGAGAAGTACAGCATCTCAGAATGCTATTCTGAGATGTGGGTTGGTGCTGTTTTGGCAGCACAAGGGGGACCTATGCAATATTAGGCAGGTGGTTTTAATGTTGTGGCTGATTGGTATATATACATATATATATATATATATATATATATATATATATATATATATATATATAGTGTTAGATTAGAAATGTAAAAAATGGTCAATAAAATGGTAAATACAGTATTGTATATAGTAATATATTGTGTTTATAAATTAAATGTCATAGCTGGGGCACATGATATTTTATTCAAAACTGTCACTTGCATTTATTTTTCACTGGGCTAGGACATTAATTGAGGAGAGGCAGCAAGGTTTTTGTTGTGAAGAAAGGGAACCCATAGCACTATGTACACTAGCAGCACAGAAGTACACTGCACTGTCATCAGGTGAAAGTTTCTCTAATTTCAAAACACTGTTTTTATATGCATTGCCTTCTAGGTTTATTTTATGCTTGAATTTCTCCTCAATTGTTTCACTAGTACCCACAAGGTATCCCAGCAATTCCAAATTTTCACTGTGTGTTTGTTTGTACCAGAGCATGACACTGTAAGAAGAAGAGCTGTGAGAACAGTGGAGTTCTTCAGATTCTCCAGGAGATTTAATCAGATCAGTTTGAGTCTGATGAACATCTTGACAAAAGGAAACATCTGAAAAGAAAGTGTGAAAATACTGTATGTAAATAACAACTGGCAGTCATGTTGCTGTTTATACGCACTCTTAAATATTCAGCAGTAATACAATCCATTTTACCTCACTGACACTAAAAAATTTCAACCCGCTAAAATGGAAAATAAAATTTAATTGCTGCCTTTAATCTTTTAAGTAATAACATAGTGATGATTAAGTTACAGTCTGCTGTTAGAAAGTGTGTTGCACTTTTTCTACCACTGTGATTACAGAAATTATTGTAATAAATTGAATGGATTGAAACAAATATGTTGTTATAACATGGTGGTTAAAACTTTTACACAAAATATCTGATAGAAAAAACATAAATGAATACTGTAACAACTAAAGTGGCCCCAAAAAGCAAAAAAACTTAAGCCAAACCTCATCATAAATTACATTGCACTAGATAACTAAATAAAACCAAGCATTTATTTCAAAGAATGTTATGAGCACATGTTTTAAGCAGAACATAAAAAAGAGGTTTCTATGGTTTTGTTTTGTTAAAAAAAAAAAAAAAAAAAAAAGCATCTAGTGATTAAAATTTAGACAAAACATATTCAGACACTTTCACAAATGTCAAATTTAATCAAACATGGTTAATTTGTTGAACTACACCTGTGGTTACTCTGGCAGGACACCTGTGTGAACTTCAGGAAAATTGACTTCATTCATCCACTCAAAGTTAGCATGGGACTAGATAGTTATAAGTAATTGCAAAAATGGCAAAGTCCATTTCTGAGAAAGGCTCTAGCATTATTTGTAGTTGTAATTTGGTTTGATATTTGTTTTTAATATATTTATACATCAAATGCACTTCTAAGTGTAAATTAAAAGTGTCCAAATACTTTTTGAGGCCACTGTATGTGCACACGCTAAATAGTCAATGTAAAAACTTGTGCATGCTGTATTGTTTTAAGTTCATAAATAAATTAATATGACTACACAATGTTTTTTATGAATGTACTTGCACACATGTGTAAATGATTTGATAAGCCAAGTTTGGTTAGTTTTTTTTTTTTTTTTTTTTCAGGAGAGAGGGTATGTTCAACACTGTGTATATGCTGCAAAGAAATAAGTGGCAGTATCATTTGAATAAAGGCTTTTAATAGTAATCAAGCCATGACTATTTCCATCACCCTTTAGGTCAGATGTGTTTGTGAATTCCGACTCTAATGTAGGCTGTGAACCTAATGCATCATGCATTAACCAACCTTATATTTTAAAGAATTAAACTCTGTCACAGTGTTTGTGTAGAGTTTTGAGTTGATGAAAACATTGTCAGGCTGGATTGTGGTGTTGAGCAAGAGTGCCCTCTGTCTGTGTGATCTTGTATGACTAATAAAAAAAATAAAAGTTTTTGTACATCTGTGAAGTGATTCTGTTACTCACTCACTGCGCACAAATACAAGGCACTGTTGTGAGATTCCAGATTGTTTACAGTTAGAGATCCCTTCTTAGCAGCCCCATGAGTCACTGAATATTTGGTGTTGTTGAGTCTTCTAAATTCCACTGTGCCACAGCTGGTTGTGTATACCATGAGCTGCATACTTTCTGCATGGTGCTCTCAGAACCAGCACATTCTGCTGTAAGTTGCACATTTTGTGTGACTGCAGGTCAGGGTGGCTTTTTCCTTAAGAGTTAAAAATATAGTAGGAGACTGTGTAGTATAATTTACATTAGCAAAACCTGACGAGAGAGAGAGAGAGAAACAGAGAGATGATCTATAAATAAAGAATTTATCAACCGCAATTCATAATTAATTTCACAGCTAATTTCTTCGTAATTCATGAGATTTCAAAGTATCTGAGATCCACTGAAATGATACAATCAGGACCACTAACACTAGATTCATGATGACACTTAAAGTGATGTCAGACTTACAAAACATACAATTTCTATCATAAGTGTCAACACAATGTGACATCACAGCTCCCATTTGCTGTTTCTAACCAAAGAGGTGGTGCCGATTACATCTGGAAGCATTCTAGAAAACAATATTACTGCACACAAGCTGCTCTATGATGGGGACTTACTGGAGTTCTCAGTTATGTTTTATTTAATTATCAGCTTTGTATTAAATGCTTCTCCTAAAATTCCTTAGGAGAAATAAAAATGGAAACAACTTAGATAATTGAAATAAGTAAGAGTATAGAGCTTAAAACAATGTGAAAAGCATAGCTAAGATAATTTGGTTTTGGAAGAATTTGATATCAAATTCTTTCTATTAAATTGTTTGACTTTTGATGGCAGAAATCTGAGCATAGTTTGTGACATTGTTGAAATATCTTCTGAAACTCTAGAGAAGATGCATTTGAGATTACTGAAATTGAAAAAAAAAATGGAGAAGCAAGAGACTGCTCTGAATTATCTCCATTTAATCTTATTGTTGTCAAGGAGAAACAGTTAAGATATAAGAAGGTCTCATTTGTGATTTTATTTATTTATTTTTTTTATATATATGCATTTGGGTTTCATTTCATTGTACAGCTTGTTGTATAGATCAAAGCTCTGGGCTGCAAACCTAAAACAAAATGTAGGTTTGAAGCAAGTCAGCAAACTATTACAGGATTACCCCTGTAAACAAGTGCACTGGAAGTGCTGTACAATGCTTTATTTATTTATTTCCCATTGCATTGTGCTTGCTGTACATAAGTACAAAGTAGTGTCTTGGTGTTCTCTGTCTCAGTAGGTGAAGTCTTAAGTGTTTTGAACGGTCTCCACTCACATTAAAACAATTAGCATTTGGATGTTCAATAGTCACAGTTTTTAATACAAATAATCAATAAGGTTAAATTCAGAGCTTCATATGGACTGTTAATACCAGGATATCCTTTAAAAAATAGGAAAAGCTTTGCACAGACACTTCTGATTTTCCTAACAAAAGTGGTGAGAAAAAAGTAATTGTCATTTTTAACACATTATCAAAGAAAGAATAAAGATGATCTTGAAATACTCAAGTTTTCATCTTGTAATGCAGATACCACCCCCCCAAAAAAACAAAAAAACAAACAAAAATAAAAAACAGTATCATTCAGTAGAATCCTCTATGCTGATGAAAAAGATGGTGTGAGTATTTGTGAACTGATTCAAATTCAATGAGCAACACAGTGTCAAGTGATTTCAAAGTGGTTAATGCAACATACTTTGCATATAAATTAAGCAAGAGCTCTTCCAAGTGGTTTTTATAATCACTACATCTCCAATTTGAATGGAGGCCATGTTCAGAATATCATGCTACCATACTGTCCATACTATTAATTTTACAGTATGTTTACTATGCTTAATATGCAGATTTTCTGTATGCATAGATTACCCAAGTGACCTAATACAGTTCCAGAAACATGCAGTATGCGTTTTAATGTACGATCAAGGATATGGTGACCAGATTCCTGCTTGTGGAAAACAGAGTTTATTGTAAAATACAGAGCAGTCCAGTCCAAACTTAAGACGTACAAAAAGCATTGCCTTCATGACTGTTACACTGAGTCGAGATTTATCCAGTGTCCATGCTGCGTTCATTAATGAGAACACACACGCCACAGATGCAGATGTCCCAGGCAGGCATAAAACAAACTCCATGACCTTGGCTAAGACTCCGAAGTTGATGGTCTTGCTCTCCAGCTCACAAAAAACGTCTGTCCATCTCTCAGACACGGCCGTCTTGTTCATATTCCACTCAGTGATGTGACGAGTGACAATGTTTTTATTCTGGAGTAGAAGTGTTCGAGGCTGCTCTGAATGTCTTTCCACTCAGGGATGTCTCTCAGCAGGGCCCACTCAAGTTTTTCTGTGTTCTCCAATGAGCGGCTCCAATTTTGGAGGTAGTCCACCGATGCTGAATAAAAGTTTCTCACTGCACAAAATAAATCATCCTCTCATATGTCACCAGCTTCAACCAGGGCATCCAACTGCTTTTTAATGTCAGAGGGTATGAATGATACCTCCAGCCTGACCTGCAAGACTTGTCTCAGGTTATGAATGTGCTAAGCCACTTCTGTGGCTGTTATGTGCTCTACTATCTCCAGTGCATGGTTAAAAGTGGCTGTTTGCTTGAGTGCGAAGCCAATCCAAAGTTTAGTGCAAGAATCACTGAAAATGTCTCTTAGGCATTGGGCATTTTTCTTGAGAAAGAAAGTATGCACGCAGACCATTGAAAATGTGTAGTATTCTTTCAAAAGCTGGACCAAGAGAGAGGAAACATGTGTTGCCATGCTGCAGTAATTTCTGATATTTCAGAAGCACAAAAGCAAGTATGTTGCATATGACAGCTTCAGATTTGGTGCGGGCAGATGAAAATTTCATATCATACAATTTCTTGATCAATTTCTCAGTGCAGTCAACTGACCGAAAAGCAAAAATATAAGTCAAAAAATCTTTCACTTGCATGCACCTTGTCAGATTCAGACTTTGCTTCACAAAAAAATCGCTAACACTTTGTGGCACACTTACTTTTAGCCGCATAGGCGATAAAGACATTTTAGGAGAGGGGAAATATGGGACAAAACACGATTTTTTTCAGAATAAGTCGGGACACTAGAAAATGTGTTTATATAAGGGACTGTCCCAGGAAAAACAGGACATCTGGCCACCATATTCAGGGAGTGAATCCCCTTGAAAATTTTCTGCTTCTTTACAGGACACAATGCCTTAAATACAGGATGTTTTGCCGCCCACTAAAATACAAATCAATTGGCATCCTGTGCATGAAATCATGATTTTGCAGATTGTAATTTTTGCATTAGATGTTGGCAGCCCAATGCACTGGTTACTTAATCGTACAATGCGCTGCACTCAACCTTCCTTGTACAATGTGACAAATGAACCTCAAATGTCTTTCTTGACTAATGATTTGATTAGACACCTAAGGTCTTTTTACAGAAAATTAGATTAAAAATGCAAAATAACTGTATTTATTTCAGAGATGATAACTGGACACCACTTGCTGAATTACGCATAGTACTGAGGACATTTTACAGACATTTAGCATACTACTCTTTGAAACGTGATCACTGCATGCAGCACTCTAGTATTCCATTGTGAGCATAGCCAAAGATCATGATCAGTGTTATAGGCATATGCTAAAATCTATTTTCTTACAAGTCTTTAAATTGTTTCATAGTTCTTCACAGTAAGATATCCACCAAAATGTACTTTGTGTGATAAAGACCCATTAGAAATCATGAAAAATTAAAAAAAAAAAAAAAAAAAAAAAAATAAAATAAAATAAAAAAAAAAAATATATATATATATATATATATATATATATATATATATATATATATATATATATTAATTTGTTTAATAGACTGAATATGGGAGCATGACTTCTATCTGAAGCTATCTGCATGCATTGTAAGAACTAAACCACAGGTCCAGGTGCAGAGTGATAGTGAATTTGCAGTCACTGATGAGCGTGTACAGCAGATCAGGGTTTTTTGTTATAGTCAAGTCATTTTTATTTGTATAGCGCCTTTCACAACACACATCGTTTCAAAGCAGCTTTACAGAAGATCAGGCATTAACAGAAGATAAAACTGTAATATCTATAATGTCTTAGAGTCATCACTGTGTAGTTTGATAAAATACGATTGTGAATTGTTTAAAAATAAGTAATTAAATAATAATTGTATTTATAATCCCAGTGAGCAAGCCGAAGGCGACTATGGCAAGGAACACAAAACTCCATAAGATGTTGGTTAATGGAGAAAAATAACCTTGGGAGAAACCAGACTCACTGTGGGGGCCAGTTCCCCTCTGGCTAACACCATGAATATGATGCCAATATTACTTATGTATAGTGCAAGTCATGGTTTAAAATGATTAAACTAAGTAAGTGTTAAGGGTCAGTGTTTAAAACAAAGATTTTGTATGAACTGTAAGATTAATGACTAATGTCTTTAAAGTCCATCCTGGATTAACTGCAGAAGTTCACATAGATTAAATGTTCCTTGTTAGTTGGCTGATGAAGGGTTTTGTTGGCAATTAATTGATAGTCTGTGTATTCCATTTCAAGAGTGTAGTCCATCATTAGACCGAGGTGATGCAGGCAGGGATCAGTTAGGTGCATCGCAGTTCAACCTAGCTGGTAATTTCGGTGAGGTCTATCCTAAATCCAAGGTTCAGGCTATGGCATATGAAGTATCCCATGTCTTATGGTTGGAGTTGGCATCAGTTCATCCTCTGAAGTCCATCATAATATACTGAAGTGATGTTTGGCTGGCACCGGCTGCTATTAGCCATCATCACACAGCGACACGTAGCAGTGGAGTCCAACACCAAGCAGGAACGTTGCTGGATCTGGCCAGTTCTGGTGACCTCAGGATAGGAGTCCCAAGGTTGAGACAGGGAAACAAATAAAATAATATTAGCATAGATGCCATTCAATTTATTGCAGAGTTATAGATCATGATCACTGTTTCTGGTTCCGGCAGACCTAACTAAAGCAGCCTAATTGTGAGTTGAAGGATGTATGCCTGGCTAAATAGATGAGTCTTTAGTCTAGACTTAAACTGAGTGAGTGTGTCTGCATCTCGAACTGTGTTAGGGAGACTATTCCATAGTTTAGGAGCCAAATATGAAAAGGATCTTCCTCCTTTTGTAGATTTTGATATTTTAGGAATTATTAACCAGCCAGAATTTTGCAATCGTAATGAATGTGATGGAATATAGCATGGTAGAAGGTCACTTAAGTACTGCAAAGCTAGACCATTCAAAGCTTTGTACGTAGTTAACAGAATTTTGAAATTAATACAAAATTTAACAGGTAGCCAATGTAACGATATAAAATGGGGCTAATATGATCATATTTCTTGGTTCTAGTCAGCACTCTGGCTGCTGCATTTTGAACCAGTTGAAGTTTATTTATTGACCTTGTTGGACATCCTCCCAGTAATGCATTACAATATTCTGATCTTGAGGTCATGAATGCATTAACTAGTTTTTCGACATCAGCAACAGAGAGCATGTGTCATAATTTAGCAATATTTCTTAGGTGGAAGAATGCTGTTCTACAAACACTGGTAATTTGATTTTCAAAGGATAGATTGGTATCAAATATAACACCTAATTTCTTCGCTGTTGAAGATGATGTAACAGTACATCCATCGAGAGTCAAATTATATTTTAGTGGCTTATTTTTAGAGGTTTTTGGTCCAATAATTAGTACCTCTGTTTTGTCGGAATTGAGTAGAAGGAAATTTCTGGCCATCTAATCTTTTATTTCATTGATACACTCTGCTAATTTGGAGAATTGTGAAATCTCATCAGGTTTTGAAGAAATATAAAGTTGTTTATAGTCGGCATAACAGTGGAAACTTATTCCACGATTCCTGATAATATCTCCCAGAGGAAGCATATACAAGGAGAAAAGCAGAGGCCCTAAAACTGATCCCTGTGGCACTCCATACTTTACTTTTGTTTGGTTTGACAATTCCTCATTTACATAGACAAAGTGGTAGCGGTCTGCTAAATAGGACCTAAACCATGCTAATGCAACTCCACAAATGCCAACATAATTCTCCAGTCTATTCAAGAGAATGTTGTGATCTATCATATCGAATGCAGCACTAAGATCTAAAAGCACTAGAAGTGAAATGCAGCCGCAATCAGATGATAAGTCATTTGTAACTCTGATAAGTGCAGTCTCTGTACTGTGATGAGGCCTAAATCCTGACTGAAATTGTTCATATATACTATTTCTCTGTAGAAATTAACATATTTGGGAGGATACTACCTTTTCTAGTATTTTCGACATAAATGGGAGATTTGAAATCAGTCTATAATTAGCCAGTTCTCCAGGATCAAATTGTGACTTCTTAATAAGTGGTTTGATAACTGCCATTTTAGTTTCTTGGGACATGTCCTAAGGATAGTGAGGAGTTAATAATATTAAGAAGAGGTTCTGAGATTACTGGGAATACTTCTTTTAAAAGCTTGGTTGGTATTGGATCTAACAAACACGTTGTGGCTTTTGATGTTTCGATAAGATTTGTTAGCTCTTCATGACCTATGACAGCGAAGGATTGAAGTTGCACGTGAGGAAGACACTTATGAGACACTTTTTTTCTGAGGTACTGTGACAGATGATTGCATAATTCCAATTATATTTCTGATTATTTAAATTTTATCAGTAAAGAAATTCATGAAGTCTTTACTCTTGTGCTGCAATAGAATATCTGGTTCTGTTGAGGCTTTATTCCTAACCAATTTAGCCACAGTACTGAATAAACACCTAGGAATGTTGTGGTTATTTTCTATGAGTTTGCTAAAATATGCTGACCTGGCAGCTTTTAGTGCCTGTCTGTAGCTACAGACACTATCTTTCCATGCACCGTGAAATACCTCTAATTTTGTATCCTTCAACTTGCGCTCCATATTCTGAGCTGCTCTCATGAGAGCATGAGTGTGATCATTGTACCATGGTGCAGGGTTTTTTTCTTTAATTTTCTTTAATTGAAGGGGGCGACACTATCAAGAGTGCTAGAGATGACTGTATTTATATTTTCTGTTATTTCATCAAGTTCTTCTAGGCTTTGGGGTTTACTGAGTGTATGAGATAGATCTGGAAGATTACTAGTGAAGCTATCTTTAGTGGTCAAAAGAATAGTTCCACCTGAACGATAGTGTGGTGTAGATTGAGTAACATTAGCTGATCGCAGCATACAAGAGACGAGGTAATGATCCGAGATGTCATCGCTCTGCGGAAGAATTTCTATATTATCAACATCAACTCCATATGGCAATATAGACAGAGTTGTTTCTGAGCACTGTGTAATATGCTGCACAGAAATCGTCTCTGTTACGTGAAGCGTAAACCTGGTTCCCTGAGAGGGAACGAGATGCTGTGTAATCACTATAGGGCCCCCGAGTGCCACATGGCTGATGGCGCTTAGATTATCCTGTTCCAACAGAGATAATCTGGGAAGCAAAAGTTAAACTCTTATCCAGATTATAAAATCTCACAAATGTATGCGGAGAGGACCACCCTGCCACCATACAAATGTATTCCAATGATGCGCCTCTAGCCAAAGCCCACGAGGATGCAATGCTCTTCATAGAATGGGCTCGAATACCCGAAAGCGATGGTATATAGCGTGCTTTGTAAGCACTCGAAATTGCAACAACAAGCCAATGAGATAGTCTTTGCTTGGACACCGAAACACCTCTGTTTCGGCCACCAAAGCACACAAACAACTGCTCCGACTTACGCCACCGGCTAGTACGGTCAAAATAAGCTCACAGCGCCCTAATTGGGCAAAGCATATGTAACCTTTCATGCACCTCCGACTCAAATAGGGGAGGACAGAAAGCCTGAAAATTAATAGTCTATGAGCGAAAGGATGTAGACACGACCTTGGGCAAATAGCCCAAGTGAGGTCTTAACACCACCCTTGAATACCTTGGTGCAAAATCCATACATAAGGGATTGACCGACAGGGCATGCAAATCACCAACCCTCTTAAACAATGCCAATGCCACCAGCAAGGCCATTCTGAGAGTCAGAAACTTATCAGCAACTGTCGCCAGGGGCTCAGACAGGGCTCCCTAGAGTGCCTCAAAAACAACAGATAAATCCCCTAAAGGAACGCAGACAGGAAGAAAAGGTCTAAGCCTTCGTACGCTGCGCATAAAACAAGAGACAAGAGACTGTCCACTGACAGCTTGCTCAGCTGCTATAGTGGCAACATAGACTTTAAGCATTGCCAGGGCAACCCCAGCCCCAAAATGCTCTTGCAAAAATTCCAGCACTGTACCGACTGGGCAGTGAACTGGATCTTCATCTCGCGCTGTACACTAAGAAACAAAAAATATGCCACTTGAACGTGTAAAGCTTCCTGGTTGATAGAGCTCTAGCATTTAAAATGGTATCAACCACCGCAGGGGATAAACCATCATTCAAAAGAGCGCCCCGTTATGGAGCCATACTGACCAATATGGTGCCACAAACAGAAGCCGAACCTGATCCTCCCGAACTCTCTGCGGAACTGCATGCAGTAGACTGGTCAGTAGAAATGCATAAAAACACATTGTCGGCCACTGATGCGCCAACGCAATAATGCCCAGCGTTCTAAGGGGGAAAACCAGAGGGGACAGTGTGATGTCTCGCTCGAAGCGAACAGATCCACTTCCGCTCTGCCGAATCTTCTCCAGATTTGTTCCACAATCTGAGGATGTAATGTCCAGTCTCCAGGTATCAAGCCCAATCTGGACAGAAGATCTGACCCCCAAATTCAACCAGCCCAGAACATGTATGGCTTGTAGAGACAGCACATTGTCCCATGCCCACAGAAGAATGCACCATGCCAGCCTCAGCATGGCATGAGAGCACGCTCCTCCTTGACGATTGATGTAGGACACCATCGTCCTGTTGTCCAACCAGATAAGGACATGGCTGCCAAGAATGTCTGGGAGGAACATTTTTAACACCAGCAGCACTGTGAACATCTCCAGTGCCAATATTGCCGCTGGCCCATCCAAACCCCGTAGGCTGGGCGCCCCTCATACACAGCGTCCCAACCCGTGGAGGAGGCATCTGTCGTTATAGCTTTGCGGTGACACACCAGTCCCAACGGAATGCCCGACAGCAGAAGGCAAGTCCGTTTCCATAGTAACAGTGTTTGGTAGCACCGACGTGTCACTCTGAAGGGACGGAACGCATGCGTCAGTGGTTGAAGTCCCTTTGTGGAATTCATCCAGCACTGAAAAGGTCTCGCATGCAACATTCCCAGGGGAAAGACAGCGGAAGCCGTGATTATGTTCTCGTAGGGAGAATGTGTCCCACATTGAATGCCGTTAGACACCGGCAAAATGACAGCACATGAGCTGGAGACAGCCACGCCTGCATCATCTTCAAATCTAGCAAGTCGAAACAGAGTCTGTTGCCTTGGCAACAGGACACTCTTGTCTAGGTTTACACACAGCTCTAGATTGGTCAGATGGCTGAGAATGACCTCTTGATGTTGGTCAGCCAGAGTCTCTGAGTGGGCTAGCACCAAACAATCATCGAGATAATTAAAAACGCGGATGCCCTAAAGCCTCAAGCACATCAAAACCGCATCCCTACATTTTGCGAATGTGTGTGGTGTTACTGCAAGTACGAACAGAAGGATGCAAAATTGATACGCTTTGGCCCTGAAAGCGAATCTGAGAAAGCACATGTGCTTCAGCACAATCTGAATATAGAAATAAGTGTCCTTCAAATCTATTGTCACAAACCAGTCCCCCGGCTGCACTTGTGACATTATTTGCTTTTGCATTATCATTCTGAATTGACATTTCATTAACTTGAAATTTAAGCATTTCAAACCCAGAATGGGATGCAATCCGCCGTGCTTTATCATTCGAAGTACCCAGTTCAAAATGCCCTTCAGCTGCTACCAAGCCGACAGAGGGATTAATGCATGGCCTTTGTCTGCAGCATGACTTGTTTCCACTAGAGGGCACGTTTGACTTATTTGTGGCGCCTGCCCTGAACCAGTGGCACAGCGGAGGGGAATCTTCGCTTCTTAATACCGAGACTGGTTGAGGAGGATTTGATAATGTTTTGCCTTTATTAGATCAGGCAATTATAAAGGCCGGCCACTCTGAATGTATTTACAGCAGAGGATGCCAAATAAATCATCTTCCCTAGCATAGAAACGGGGAAGAATGCAATTATGAGGGGGACTGAGAAAACAAGCAGGCTCGTACAACAGCCCCAGCATTCTGTTTGTTTTGCATACATTAAATTCTGTTATGCATGTCTCAAAACCTTTGGTCATGGAGACATAGACCAAATTAAATCAGGCAACTATAAGGGCTGGCCACAATCAGGCTTGCACAACGGCCTCTGCATTCTTATGGGGGGACAATGTGTGGTGCTTATTTTCACTGTGTGCCTTTGCATACACGTGTGCCTTGATGAACACTGAATTCTGTTATGCATATCTTGAGTCAGAGGCTGAATTCGGGAAGCATGTTTTTTTTTTTTTTTCGCTCCCCAGCAAGCTGTGGGGGAAAACTGAACCATATTCTGGTTGTCGGCCGTTCGAAGCGCATACAACGCCGAACTCATTCCGATACTGACCGAAGGGCAGATAGGAGAGAAATGGATACATTTATACAGTCCAATTTCGCTCACTGAAAGGGGGCTCATCCTTCGTTAGACAGCAAGCCTGTAGGCTTGTGTGTAGATCTATATTATTGTACATTGAGTTAAATTACGTGCCCTGAGACTCTTAGTCATGGAGGCAGAGGCAAAACTCAACCTGAAAATATTCAATGCTCGTTCGGCAGCATAATTTACAGGAGAAACTGAGCTAAATTAGTTTACTTAAAAAGTAATAAATAAATAAAAACAGGTTAGACATTAAACCGGTCCCAGCATTTAATGTGGGAACAATGTGTAGTACCAAAATAGCACGAAACATCCTCGCAGAACAAAACCATCGCCTTGACCAACTTGTTCCCCAGCGCGAACCGTGAGGAGAAAAACGAGGGAAATCCAAATGGAACCAATATTAGCTCAAAATATTCCTTTATGCGATGCACTTGGTTGGACTGCAAAACCATTGTGTGTAGATCCAACAGCTAACTGAAAAGAGTGACAACCATGCTGCCACCGAAAAATTGAGCAGAGATAGCAGTGTGCGTCTCTTGTCACACCAGAATACCCGCGTGGTCCACAAATGGGCTAAAGATAAAGAAAACGAGTTGACAGAATCCTGAAAGAAAAATGGCACCGACGAAGCACTCCATGTGTTGGTTCATCTTCACTCCGCTGGAAAATATTATCTTATTCCAGCCCCCTCGCTCTGCGGCTGGGTTCACCGGTCCCTGCATGATCCCCTCCGCAGTGCACTTCAAATGGGGAGGGGAGAGAGAGAAAGGCCGAGGCTGTTCCTCCATTGCCTTATTCATGTGCATTCTCCCAGGTTGACACAGAAAAAGACAATAAGGACAAGAGGCAAATTTATTCCTTACCTCCCGATGGCAAATTCTCTATACAGTGTTTTTAATAGCGACGGCTCAAGACGCACATGGTAACTCTTTTGCATGCTTTGATCGTCAAAAAATGGCCGCCGAGCTAGGCCACAGAGCAAGTCCGTCAAGACTCACGCTTTCGCTCAGAGGGAGTGTGACAATCATGAAGAAGAAACCGCTGTCTGTTCACACTCCAACTTCTCAGACACAGAGCCGAAAAACCCCAAACGGCTCCCGCACACGGAGCTCCAAATTTGGAGACCATGGAACTGGAACAGGTGGAGATAATGTCTCGTGGCGAGAAATTGCGAGCCTCGAAAAGCGCAGCTGTCCCCGTCAGACCCCTGTAACATTTAGTAAAAAGATTATACATTAAATTGCTCTGAAATTTATGGTGTATAAACCTACATCCTTACTGTGTTCTCCACTCAAAAGGGAGGACAAAGAAACCCCGCTTCGATGTGAGTTGTTGGAACAAACACGGGTTTAGACAAAATCGTTCACTGAAGAACAGAAAATCTGATGTGATGGCGCGAAGCGAGCATCTTTATGGAGCTCGTGATGCAGCTCCCTGGTGGCATCACTAAGTCCCATCAGCCAATAAATTGGCGTGATTGTATAAGGGCTTCAGACCACGTGACACTCAGGGCGTGTTCCCATAGCGATTACGCAGCTCGAGTCCCTCTAGAGGGAAACACTGCAATGTCATTCAGTGTGAGGATGTTGATAATCAAGAGTGCTGTTTTTTCTTCCATCTCCATTCAGTTTGATCTTGTTTTATATTCAGACTCCTTGTTCCTATATTCTATATCAAGATATCCCATTAATTCGAGGTCCATGATGCTCTGGCTTTGCTTGTACCACTGGATGACATCAATGCCTTGCACACTTGTGTGTACATATTATCTCAGAAAATTAATCTTGTTTCTTCAGCAGGTCAGAAGGGGTCTGGATTACAGTTTTATCAAGGATGGATACTGTTGGAAGAAATATAAATGGCTTTGTTAAAAGAGGTGCTGAGTTCACATAATTGAATGAGACCATTTATAACCAAAATACTATGAATTTGATTACCTGAAAGACACAGAAAAATGACACAGTGAAAACAAATCTTGTTGTCTCTCTGCTGAGTGACTGTGCTATGAAATAATTGCAGTAAATTAAGGAAGTGATGTCATATAGGGTGCAGAGTCACATAATTCAAAGTATTTAAATTCAATAAAAAAAAATGTGACAAAGTTCTTTAACTCTCTGAAGGAGCCAGGCAAACATCCAACGTAAGACGCTTAATTGTCAGCACTTTCAGTGTAATAAAAACATTCAACACCACTGCTTTTCAGCAGCACGAACACACATTAACGGGGTTCTTTTCAGCTCAACATAGACACACACAGCTTCGTTGTGTCTCTCTCGACAGCAGATCTAATTGCAGCTTTATTCCTTGCCCGCCAAAACCGCAATCACCAACAGCTGGGCGAGATAATTCACTCCAGGTTTCCATCCCAGCCTCGCTCTGCGCAGTCGTCGCTCGGCCCTCCCAGCTCACCACATACCCCCATCGCCCGACTCAGGCCGGGGAGCTCTCTGGTCTGTGCCTTACTCCCTCCCCATTTCTGGAGAGGAGCCGCTGCCCTTTCAGCCAACCCAGCACCGGATGGTTTTCCCTGCCTCTGTGAAACAGGAACAGCTCTAGGGGAAGGAGAGGTGGAGGGAGAGTGAGTGAGAGAGAGCGAGAGAGAGAGAGTGAGTGAGAAAAAAAAAAAACTCACTGGCTTCCGAACACGCCGCCCACCTGGCCATCAGCCAGCTGGAACACCTCTGTCAGCGATACCAGGCAATGGCACTGGACTCGCTCAGCCATCCCTTTCGGTAGCATGTTGACGAACCACTTCAGTACCACCAGATCGTGTATCCTCGGCGTCATGTTCTTGAGCCAGCAGTGAGGTCTCCAGCACAGCGTGGTCGTCTTTCAGGTTTTGGCACCAATATGACAAAGTTCTTTGACTCTCTGAAGGAGGCGGGAGCAGGGCAAACATCCAACATAAGGCACTTTATTGTCAGCACTTTTCAGTGTAACAAAAACATTCAACACAACTGCTTTTCAGCAGCAAAACACACATTAACGGGGTACTTTTAGTACTTTTCATCTTAACACAGACACACACAGCTTTGTTGCATCTCTCTCTCTCTCTCTCTCTCTCTGTCTCTCTCAACTGCAGCTCTGGTTGCGGCTTTATCCCTCACCTGCCAACACTGCAATCACCAACAGCTGGACGAGATCAATCGTTCCAGGTGTCCATCCCTGCCTCGCTCTGCACCGTCGTCGCTCTGCCCTGCCCCACTTGCCACAAAAAAAACAAAAACAAAAAAAAAAACACATCAAGAATAGACTGTAAAATTGCAAGATGTTTTTCTCATCTTTCATCACTGTAAATGTAAATGTATATATATATATATATACTACCGGTCAAAAGTTTTGAAACACTTGACTGAAATGTTTCTCATGATCTTAAATTTTTTTTTATCTGAAGGTGTATGCTTAAATGTTTGAAATTAGTTTTGTAGACAAAAATATAATTGTGCCACCATATTAATTTATTTTATTATAAAACATAAATTGTATAAAAAAAAAAATAAGTTTTTGAAATTGATGACTTGGACCAAATAATAAAGAAAAGCAGCCAATAAGTGCCCAGCATATAGATGGGAACTCCTTCAATACTGTTTAAAAAGCATCCCAGGGTGATACCTCAAGAAGTTGGTTGAGAAAATGTCAAGAGTACATGTCTGCAAATTCTAGGCAAAGGGTGACTGCTTTGAAGATGCTAAAATATAACACAGTTTTGATTTATTTTAGATTTTGTTTAGTCACAACATAATTCCCATAGTTCCATTTATTTTATTCCATAGTTTTGATGACTTTACTATTATTCTAAAATGTGAAAAAAAAAAAAAAAAAAAAAATTATAATAAAGAATGAGTAAGTGTTTCAAAACTTTTGACCGGTAGTATATATATGTATATATATATATATATATATATATATATATATATATATATATATGAGATACAACTGGGGTAAAAGGCTCCCTCACTTGGGGTAAAAGGACCCTAGGGTGTTTAAAGTGATATCGTGTAGATACCAGGGCAATAGTTATAGTGCAACATTTTTCAAATAATGCAAATAATTTTGAGACAGCTAGATGCTTTTTTGAGTGACAAATTAAGATGTTGCTTACTCAGAAGAACTGCTCCAGAAAATGACACCTGTTTTTTTAACTGAATTTTAATCTAAACAACCTTCCATTCTTATTTATATTCACACAAATTATGTTGCTCCATCAATTTTCAATAAAAATAAATAAAACATTTTGACCTTGACACATTTTGTGACCAGAAAAAAAGCCAAATTTCCTTAAGTGGTGCCTCATTGTACCCTATGACTTTCTTTCTTCTTCAGAGCAGAAATTAAGATTTTTAGGAGAATATCTCTGCTCTGTAGGTCCATACAATGCAAGTGAAACGGTGCCAAAAGGTCCAAAATACACATAAACACAGCATTAATGTAATCCATAGGACTCCTGTGGTTAAATCCATATCTTCTGAAGTGATATGATAGATGTTGGTGAGAAACAGATCAAGTCCTTTTTATCACTTTCACTTTTACATTCCTCTTTTGTTCTTGGTGATTCACATTCTTTGTGCATATCGCCACCTACTGGGCAAGGAGGAGAATTTATGGTAAAAATGTACTTAAATATTGACCTGTTTCTCATCCACACCTATCATATTGCTTCAGAATATATGGATTTAACCACTGTAAATAGTTTACATGTGAGCCAAATTAGTGAGACAAGGAGAGCTCTGAATATGTTTATTTGGGCTGGAGAAATATTCTAAGTAATATTTGTTCAGTCTTTGTTGATTCTGCATCCCTCAGAGCATAGCAATGCCACCTCCACAAAATGCTTTCTACAGATACAGTACTAAGGTGGACCACTAGCGCCTCCAACCCACAGGTTTTGTAATTACTGCAATTCCTGGCACACAGTTAGGCTTTGAATTTGACCTCACCTGATATTTATGAAAAATAATTAAAATACACCTTCATTCTATTTTTGAGGCCTGACTGTCTACTGTACCAGTGTTGTTCAGTCTAACACTTGTTTACTCAACAGCTATTACAAAAATATGATGGTATTGATTATTGAAGTTTAAGTTTGGAGGATAGAATTTACACACACAAAAACAAAAACATATATATATATATATATATATATATATATATATATATATATATATATATATATATATATATATATATATATATATATTATTTAATAGGGTTTTGAACTAAGTATTTGAAACCAACATACAGAACCACTGTTAGAGAAAGCACACATTTGTGAAATTGCACTTCTGACTCAAAACTTTAAAGGAATAGTTCACCCAAAAATGAAAATTCTCTCATCATTTACTCAGTCTCATGCCATCCCATATGTGTGTGACTTTCTTTCTTCTGCAGAACAAAAACTGAGATTTTTGGAAGAATATTTCAGCTCTGTTGGTCCATAAAATGCAAGTGAATGGGAAAGTTTTTAAGCTCCAAAAAGCACATATAGCCATCATAAAAGTAATCCACACGACTCCAGTGGATTAATGTCTTCTGAAGCGAAACGCTAGGTGTGTATAAGAAATAGATCAATATTTAAAACATTTTTACAAAAAATGTTCACTTCTGGCCAGGTTGATGATGAGGGTGGAGTTCAAACTGCCTCTCACGTGACGTAAGCGCGAAAGCCTCCTCTGCATAGATATTCATATGTAGATACCTTATTAGAAGCTGTTGCTATGGACCGTGATGATTCCATGCAAAAGCAGCTAATGCAGGAGTCTGAGCAATGAGCTTGGTCTGAGGTATCTCCTCCATTCACTTGCATTTAAACTGATTCAAACAGCTCTCCTTGTTGACCATTCCAAGATGGCGACACAGTTGACGTATCCAAGCCAGAGAAATGAGGCATCTTTGTATGAATATCTATGCTCCTCTGTTGTAAACAACACTGTGCTTCTGTATTTGTTTTGTATTACATGCATCATTTCTCACGTGAACATGCCAACATGCTTACGTCATGTGAGAGGCAGTGTGTGTTTGACCTCCATGAAATTGTATTAAAAAAAAATATAATAATATTGATCTATTCCTTGCACATGCCTATTAATTCACTGGAGTCATATGGGTTACATTTATGATGGCTATATCTGCTTTTTGGAGCTTCAGAAATTTGGCTCCCATTCACTTGCATTTTATGGACCTACAGAGCTGAAGTATTCTTCCAAAAATCTCCGCTTGTGTTCTGCAAAATGAAAGAAAGTCATCACACACGTGCACAGATAGACTCCAGGTGGTGCTCAAATACCTGCACTTTTGGCCTCTGACTAGATAAGTTTCCTTTTTGCAAGACTTTTTTTGTTTTGTTTTTTTGTTTATTTATTTTTCCTAATTTTATATTTTAGTTTTTAAATTTGGCCAATGGCATAAATTCTTAGTTAAAAGCTTGTTGTAATGCCCAACTACAGCATTTGAGTTCTAATTCTGCGAAACCGCACAAGCCCCTGCCCCTTCGACTACCCTTGTCACACTCACCACCGTTAACGCACGCAAATCGAGCACCCTGCAGAGCAGCATCCACATCTTTCTGACCTGCCTTCATTGGTGACAGCCAGGTAACGATAGTGTTTGCCCTAAGCTTCGGCATTGTTTGTCACTGTTGTGAAATTAAACCACTACTAAAACATATCAATACAGCCAGACTAACTTAGTCAATAGCACTCCATTAAGCTTAACAACAAGCAAGCTAGTCTGGCGTTGGTGTAAAATAGTGTTGTGATGCCGTCGTCAATAAAAAAGCAAGTGAATTCCGGTAGGTTAGTTTCTATGTCAGGCAACAGAAACAAATAAAGATGCATTACGTGGTTAATAGTCAATCATATTTGGATATCAGAAACGTAAACCGACCTGTCACCCGTCACAAGAAAATTTGCAAATATATGATTCATCCACTGTTTATATGCTCATACTGATTAGCAAAAGCTTTAAGATATAGCCTAGTAAATTATCGATTCTTACTCCCGTGACACAAAATGTACTGGTAATTGTAGGCAAGCCAACTGATTGTCATTTCAATACAATAATCCAGGGCCTTTACAAGCTCAGATTTGAAAGTTTAACTGTTCATCTAATTTTAATTTTAAAAGCAGGAGAATGATCCTGCTCCCTTCACCTTAGTACACAGAACACACTTAGCCTAAATGTTACAACTGAACATGGGCCTACTTTGTAGTTTGGAGGGTAGACTGGTTGGTTTATTATTTTATTTATTCAGAGAACAGCCTTTTTCAATTTTATGTAAAGATTTGTTGATTTTGAATGGTTATTTATTTTATAGACCACTAAATCATGCACAATGTGCATTGTTTTCTTTGTTGTTGCCTGTTCTTGTGATGAATGTAGAAAAAGCAGTGCTTCCCGTTAATTACCAAGATTTCTCCCCCCATAGTTTCATAATGAACCGAAAATATTTTTTACACTTCTCATAATAACATAAAAGATCTATAGCGTTTTGTGCCATTGCTTCAGCAAAGCATCTCTCACTCCATGTCAGCATCAAGTTCAACACAGGTAACCACTTTTGCTTCATTTCTTTGATAGCTCAAGTGTATGATCTAGTGTAGTCGTTTTTGTGTTTTGACCATTTGTGAACTGTGTTAAACTCCATCTCGTTTACCATGCTTTGTTGGTATGACTTTTTTGCTGTGTCATCACCATTCATATCTACACAACCAATGTGTTTGTGATTAAATTACTACTAGAGCACAAAATTGTTTACCAGAGCACAAAGATCTTCAAAGATCTAGCTTCTTAATTTTGCTCTCAAAGTGCACCAGGTTGATGCATTTAACTTGAAATTAAATTTCAAGTTGTCTTACAGGGGAGCATGCCCCTCCAAAAATCCTGTGGGAAACACTGATAATAGTTAATGTTAAAGACAATCGACTCTGTGTGAAGTGATCATTTTGTAGAAATCTGTTGAGTATTCAACATTTGCATGAGTGTATGGATATTGAAATATAAAAATATGTATGTAAGTAAAAGATGTGCTACTATATGTAACTTAATTATAACTAATTGTGAGAGGGGTGCCCTTTTTTCTGCATGAGCACCTGCTCCCCAAATTGTCTGTGCACGGCCCTGAAAGTCATACACATCTGGGATGGCATGAGGGTGAGTAAATGATGAGAGAATGTTCATTTTTGGGTGAACTATTCATTTAAAGTTAGTAAGATAAAGCCTCTGTGACAACTTTCTGCATGACAACTAACCCCTAACAGTTTGAACAATGCTTCAGTCTACTCATATTTAGTAGCACAGATAAAAACACAGAAATAGTAGGGGAGTACTAAATCTGTGTTTTATTTCTATACTACTTAATATGACCAGTTTGAAAAGATAATTGTGGATCAGACAAATCAGTCAAATTATAATTAAAATACTTGTGCATTGCTAAGCCTCCTGTGTACATTACTGGCTTTGAATCAAACCCTGCAAGTGCAGGTGTGGAGAGGTAATTTGCTTTGACTGATAAGCCTATTAATGAAGGTTTTTGTAAAGGACAGAGTTGATTCTGAACACTGTGTAATATGCTGCACAGAAATACACTGTACTGTCATTCAGTGTGAGGGTGTTGATAGTCAGAGTGCCATTTTTTCTTCCATCTCCCTTCAATTTAATCTTTCCATTAAAATCAGACTCTAAGTTTTCATTTTCATATAAAAGATATCCGATGAACTTAAAGCCAAAGGTGTCATGGTTCTGTTTGTACCAAAGAAAACGGTCATAATTCTGTATTTTGTGTTCACATTTGATCACAGCAGAATCATCTTGGTTCTGTATAAGGTCACCAGGAGTCTGGACAACAGTTTTACAGAGACTGACAGCTGTAATAAGAGAAAATAGACACACACAGAGAAAATTGTAGAGAACATTTGTATCAAAATAAAATAAGATCACATATTTAACTGTTTAGAATATTCAAATATATTATTAGATTATACCTGTTAGGCATATTAGCGAAATAGGAACACTTAGAAGGATATTAGGCATGTTGTCTTTATCTGGTGGGTGACTTTGCTATGATATAAATGCAGGGGAAGAAGGAAGTGACATCGTCTTTGAGCACACTGACAACAAGTGTTGATGGTTGAAAAGAAATGACTTTGCTTTTCTCTTACAGGAATGTCTCTGTAGTTGCACTTGATAATGACATGCAATTCTGAGAAGATTACTTCTAAAATGTAATCAGGATTACAAATTACACTGTTTAAATTTTAATCTCTTATGTAATATTTTAGATAACACTTTTCAGGTAATCTAACCTGATTACTTTTGGATTACCCATCATAACATTTTATGAAAATCCAATAATTAATTTAAAATGTGTCAAGTACCAATTAGCATTCCTTTTATTAAAAATAAGTCAACATAAAATCAAATGAAAACTTGCTAATGGTCAGTTGCTGAGGAAAAAATAAAAGTGCTATAAGGGTCATAAAAATGTGTGTTACTCAAAAGGCAATGAGAAAATATTTGTATTTTTAATTTTAAAAGAACTGTTGTTATTTAGGAAATTAGGAATAGTGATTGGAATATTTACCCACTGAAATCAATAATGAGAGAATGTCTTTAGATATGATCTACGAATGTCTCTAGAGATCCTCTTTATTCATGAGAAGTTCTGGCTTTAACCTTAGACAGGCACTTTTTTGCAATCCTTACACATGAGCCAAAGTGCATTGCATGGTACAAAAAAAAAAAAAAAAAAAAAACACAAAAAAGTTGCATGTGACCGACACATTTGAAATTTGAAATACATTATTTGTAATGCAGGGTGCAAATAGAAACAGGTTGGCATTTACCTGTGCATTAATTTAGAAACTAAATTTAAAACAGAAACCAAATGCCCTGTGGGTTTTTGTGGACTTGCATTGCTTTTGCAGTGCAATTGAGTGTTCCCTATCTGTCACTCACTCGACACTGTGTCAATGTAGTGACACTAGGGGTCACACTTGGGAGCCCCAAACACCTCTGATCTTTGAGAAATGGCCAATGGGAATTGGCGAGTGGAATTTGCATGCCACTCCCCCGGACATACGGGTATTAAAGGAGCTGGCTTGCAACCACTCATTCAGATTTTTTCTTCGGAGCCGAGCGGTTGTGTTTCAGCGAGTTGAATTCCTCTGCCGATCCATTCACCTCAAAAGATGTTGGATTTATGGCGCATTACAGCGGTTTCTCCCCCTTTTGCACCGGAGGTGTGCAGAGAATGCCCCTGGGTGCTTCAGCAGCTAAAAGAGTATATTCTTCCTAATAAAAGAGTATATTTTCCTACTAAAAGAGTGGCACTCACGGAGAGCGTCTTTTTAAAGATGCCTTTCCATTTGTGTATAATTCCTGGTTGTGGTCATTATCTCTCCGCTTCCGATGGCCACGATCGCTGTCTTACATGCTTGGGCGCTGCCCACACAGAGACAGCGTTCGTGGACTGGTCATGTCCTCACTGCGAGAACATGACCATGGCAACGTTGCGGTTGCGCCTTTCCTTCCTCAGAGGGAAAGCCACCCCAGCGGCTCCCCGCCGCGGTTCTTCTACCTACGGGTTTGAGGCCGCATCGGTTAGCACTGGGGAAGATTTGGGGTCCCCAGTGGGAGCCGCTCTGCCGGGTATGCCCCCACGGAGCTCACACTCCCCAGCATGCTCATTCGCCTCGGTAGAGTTCTGGGATGAGACCGCCGGCTCGTCTCAGGGTGAGTCCGCGGTCTCATTCGGGGCTCGCGAAGAGGATGAGCTGTCAATCGCAGCATCGGAGAGCAGGCTCGTCCAGTCTGACGCTGAGGACTTGGCTGGGCTCCCACCTTTGGGTCTGGTCGCACATTCACAGGCCAACGTGGAGCTGGAACCCTCCACTCCCCCTGAATCCTCGTAGTTCGATGATTGGTTCCTGGGCTCAGAGCGCCACACATGGCCGCATGGCCGCACCCCTTTCTTCCCAGAGGTGCATGATGAGCTCACGAGATTTTGGCGGGCACCTTTCACTGCCCAGACCCAATTTATGGGCTCCTCTGCTCTCAATACCCTCGATGGTGGGGCTGCCAGGGGGTACTCAGCGATTTCCCCAGGTGGTTAAGGTGGTTGCGGTGCACTTGTGCCCGCAAAACTCTGCCACCTGGTGGAACAGTCCGAGACTCCCATCCAGGGCCTGTAGGCTTACGTCGTCACTGGAGACTAAGGTTTATGGTGCTGCTGGACAGACCACCTCCGCCCTGCACGCCATGGCTCTCCTGCAAGTGCACCAAGCCAAGGCGCTGAGAGAACTGCACGAGGGTAGTTCTGACCCAGGATTGATGCAGGAGCTGCGCTCAGTGACCGATCTCACCCTGCGGGCAACGAAGGTCATGGTGCAGTCTCTCGGGCAGGCAATGTCCAACCTGGTGGTCAAGGAGCGCCACCTTTGGCTCAACCTGATGAAGGAGGCTGACAAGGTACGATTCCTTGATGCCTCCATCTCTCAGGTTGGCCTATTCGGCGACACCGTCGAGGACTTTGCCCAGCAGTTCTCGGCAGATAAGAAGCAGACGGAGGCTGTCCAGCACATCCTGCCGCGGCGCGTATCAAGATCCAGCACCCCGTCTGCTCGTCACCAAGGGCGTCCCACTGCGGCAGCAACACCGGCTCCACTGCAACCTTCCCCAGGAGGCTGGCACTGGCGTGGAGCCACCCGCAGGAAGCAGACACCACCCATCTCACAGCCTGCTGCTAAGAACCCGAGGAAGGCTTTGAAGCACCCCTGGGATGGGCGACCCAGGGAGACCCACTACAGACCTGGAGCTGGTAAACAGACCACTCCATCCCCCGGTGGAGGGCCAGGAGGAGAATCCTTGTTTTCCTTTTCTTATTATTTTGCCACACGCCCAAAGGGCTGCGGTACCCACATTTTCAAGAAGTTTCCTCACTTCCTGGGTCACACATTCAGTGTCCACGGCCATCGTTATCATGACCGTAGGGTACCGCACCTTTATAGCAGGAATGGCGCTCCGGAGGTGGGCCCCCAGCTGTAGCACAATTGCACCCACGCCAGGACGGTTGCAACAGGCCATGAGGACGATTTCCCTCCTCCCCCATCC
The DNA here is from genome assembly GCF_019703515.2 of Myxocyprinus asiaticus. Classification (NCBI taxonomy): domain Eukaryota; kingdom Metazoa; phylum Chordata; class Actinopteri; order Cypriniformes; family Catostomidae; genus Myxocyprinus; species Myxocyprinus asiaticus. The sequence goes on along the minus strand of NC_059363.1, from coordinate 35,746,031 downwards.
TGGTCCTATGGTGGGTATACGGAGGTAGGTAAGTGCTTCGATGTCCCCAGACTCAGCACGGCCACGAGCTCAGGGCTCGAGCCCCCCCCACATGGCGCCTCAGGCTCCGCCCTGCCGTGAGGCCCCACCCGCTGGTACATCTGATGCGATTGTTCCCTTGGTCCCCCTCGCCCGGAGGTTGGGGGCATGGCTTGCGCTCCCCAACCCGTCGTGGTGGCTGACCAGGACCGTCCAACTCGGCTACATGATTCAGTTCATCAGGCGTCTGCCCAGGTTCAACGGCATCCGCTTCACCTTGGTGATGGGCGAGAATGCCGCTGCCTTGAATGCGCAGATCACATCTCTTCTACGGAATGGCACGATAGAGCCTGTCCCTCCTGCCGAGATGAAGAAGGGGTTTTACAGCCCCTACTTCGTCGTACCAAAGAAAGGCGGTGGGTTGCGGCCAATCTTGGACCTGTGAGTACTGAACCGGGCCTTGCACAGACTCCCGTTCAAGATGCTGATGCAAAAACGCATTTTAGTGAGCGTCCGGCATCAAGAATGGTTCGCAGCGGTAGACCTGAAGGATGCGTACTTCCATGTCTCAGTTTTACCTCAACACAGGCCCTTCCTGTGGTTTGTTTTCGAGGGCCGGGTGTACCAGTGCAAAGTCCTCCCCTTCGGTCTGTCCCTGTCACCTCGTGCCTTCACGAAAGTCGCAGAGGCAGCCCTAGCCCCGCTAAGGCAAGTGGGTGTCCACATCCTCAACTATCTCGACGACTGGCTCATTCTAGCTCACTCTTGGAATTTGTTGTGTGCACACAGGGACTTGGTGCTCAGCCACCTCAGCCGGCTGGGGCTTCGGGTCAACTGGGAAAATAGCAAGCTCTCCACGGTTCAGAGCATCTCTTTTCTCGGCATGGAGTTAGACTCAGTCTCTGTGGTGGCGCGCCTCACAAGCAAGCGCACACAGTCGGTGCTGAACTGTCTGAAGGCATTCAGGTGGAGAACAGCGGTCCCAGTGAAACAATTTTGGAGGCTCCTGGGCATGTGGTGTCCTCGGCGGCGCTCACGCCACTCGGGTTGATGCATATGAGACTGCTTCAGCACTGGCTTCAGACTCGAGTTCCGAGATGGGCATGGTGCCGTGGGGCACATCGTGTGGCCATCATGCAAATCTGCTGCCGCCTGTTCAGCCCTTGGACAGACCTTGCATTTCTGCGGGCAGGGGTCCCCTTACTGCAGGTGTCCAGGAGCATCGTGGTTACGACAGACACCTCCAAGTGTAGCTTGGGACAGAGCCACAACTGCATTGGCATATCAACTGCCTCGAGTTGCTGGCAGTATTGCTCACCCTGCGGAGGCTTCGGCCATTGATCCAGGACAAGCACATGTTGGTCCGGACGGACAACATGCCAATGGTAGCGTACATCTACCACCAAGGCAGCGTATGCTGTCGTCGCATGTCGCAACTCGCCCGCCATCTCCTCCTCTGGAGTCAGCAGTGGCTCAAGTTGTTGCAAGCTACTCACATCCCGGGCGACCTCAACAGCATGGTGGATGTGCTGTCACAGCAGGACATGCTTAGGAGAGAGTGGAGACTCCACCCCCAGGTGGTCCAGCTGATTTGGTGTCAATCCAGTCAAGCACAGGTAGACCTGTTCACTTTCCGGGAATCCTCCCACTGCCTGCTCTGGTATGCCCTGACTGAGGCGCTGTCCCCAGGGGCTACGCAAGTATGCCAGTGAGCCTACCTGCACAAGACGCTGTGCAAGGTCAGGGAGGACAAGGAGCAGGTCGTCCTAGTGGCACCTTACTGGCCCACCCAGACTTGGTTCTCGGAGCACATGCTCCTCACGACAGCCCCCCCCCCGGTGAATTCCCCTGAGGAAGGACCTACTTTCTCAGGGACGGGGCCATCTGGCGACCAGACCTCTGGAATCTCCATGTCTGGCCCTTGGACGGGATGCGGAAGACCTAAGTTGCCTACCGCCAACGGTGGTAGACACGATCACTCAGGCTAGGGCTCCCTCTATGAGGCGCCTGTATGCCTTGTAGTGGCGTCTGTTTGCTAAGTGGTGTTCTTCCCGATGCGAAGACCCCCAGAGATGTGCAGTCGGGTCGGTGCTTCCTTCCTGCAGGAGAGGCTGGTGGGGCGGCTGTCCCCCCCCACCTTGAGGGTGTACATGGCCACTATGGCGGTGCACCACAAGTTGACAGTAAGTATTTAGGGAAGCATGACCTGATCATCAGGTTCCTTAAAGGCATGAGGAGGTTGAATCCTCCCAGACCACACCTCATTCCCTCATGGGATCTCTCCGTGGTCCTTCGGGGCCTACGGGGAGCTCCATTTGAGCCCCTGGAGTCAGTTGAGCTAAAGGCACTCTCCTTGAAGACTGCCCTCCTGACTGTGCTCACTTCCATCAAGAGAGTAGGGGACCTGCAGATATTCTCTGTCAGCGACATGTGCCTGGATTTCAGTCTGGGATACTCTTACGTGGTACTGAGACTCTGACCGGGCTATGTGCCCAAGGTTCCCACGACCCCATTTCAGGATCAGGTGGTGAACCTGCAAGCGCTGCCCCAGGAGGAGGCAGACCCAGCCTTGTCGTTGCTGTGGATCGCACGCAGAGCTTTAGATGCTCTGAGCAGCTCTTTGTCTGCTTTGGAGGACAGCGGAAAGGGAGTGCTGTCTCCAAACAGAGGATCGGCCACTGGGTCATTGACACCATCGCTTTGGCATATTACACCTAGGACAAGCCGCCCCCTTGGGGCTACGAGCACCCTCTACTAGGAGTGTGGCAGCCTCCTGGGCTCTGACCAATGGCGCCTCTTTAGCAGACATCTGCAGAGCAGTGGGCTGGGCAACCCAATACCTTTGCAAAGTTCTACAATCTCCGGGTTGAGCTGGTCTCGTCCCGTGTGTTGTCAGGTATGAGCAGGTAAGTTGTGAGACAGCTGGCCGGGTGTACCGCTTGCATATAGTGCCTTTCTGCTCCCGGAGGTGAAGACCTGTGCTTTTTACCCCCAGTTGTGTTCACGAAGTCGTGGATCCTGCGGAGTTTGCAGAGAAACTCGTTGCCAGCCCAGTATGTGTGCTAACTTGGCCCTGTACTGGGGTAGGTGCTCCACATGTGCTGGTTGCTCATATGTAACCCTGTGATGTATCTTCCGCGAGACAGTTCCCCCGTTTGTGAACCCACATCTTCCATGGGCAGAGGCCCCTCTGCCCCCAGTCGCTGTGTTTGTAGAGCTCACCAACCCCTTCTGGGGAGAAGAAAGAGAAGAGGCTGCGGCTGGGGCAGCCGGTCCCCATTTTTTGGGCAGTCGACTTGTCCCCGAGGTGCAGGGGACCGTACAACACTCATAAGAGTGTTGGGGGAGATTACGTGATGGCCGGGTGTGCTGGCAATGAGGCACACGTCTCACACCGTCAGTTCACATAACACAGTTCAGCTAGTTGTGGCATTTTGTATAGGGACCCCTAGTGTCACTACATCGACACAACGTCAAGTGAGTCTGGTTACTTTCGTAACCTCCGTTCCCTAATGTAGGAAATGAGATGTTGTGTCCCTCCTGCCACAACACTGAACCACCCGCTGAAATGGCCGGGACCTTGTCTTGGCTCCTCAGCACAAAACCTGAATGAGTGGTTGCAAGCCAGCTCCTTTTATACCCGTATGTCCGAGGGAGTGGCATGCAAATTCCACTCACCAATTCCCATTTGCCTTTTCTCAAAGATCAGAGGTGTTTGGGGCTCCTAAGGGCGACCCCTAGTGTCACTACATCGACACAACGTCTCGTTCCCTCCATCAGGGAACGGAGGTTATGAAAGTAACCAGGATGTTTCAATTTCAGTAGCTACATGCACAATCAGCTAGATGATACGTAGAATATTTATTAAAATGCTTAATATTTAGAGAACATATACAGATAAACAAATATTGAAAACATGCAGAACCTCCAAATGCTTCTTCAGATTAGATGTGAAGCCTTTTTCAATGGATATAATTTTTGTAAGGCAAAGATTGCATTGCTGAGTTATTTCCCCCGTGTTTCTTTAAAGTTCATGTATTTTTGCATTTGGTCAAATGAGGAACTGGAGCGCATTGTTTTCAATGTTTGTAGTTCTATCTGGTTAGGCCTGTCACAGGCTCTGGATCAGACGTCTCTTTTAAATGTAAGAGCATAGTTGGTAAATTACACACTTGTTATTGCCTTGTGATTAAGAATGGAATCATGTAATCCATAAAAATTTAACTGTAATCTGATTACGCACATTATAAAATGTTATGTAATCCAATTAAAAGTACTTGTTTTTGTAATCTTATTATGTAATTCATATTACATGTAATCTTTTACTATCCAGCACTGAGGACATGTACAGAGGCCCCAAATGGGATCTGGACATTTAAGAAATTTTTTACATTTATAAATATCATTGCATCATACAGTATATCACAATATGAAACCTAGTGGCATCTGCAAATTTTACTAGACCTTTGCTCAAAACTTACAACACTTTTCTTTTCCAATTTTAAAATCACCTTTAACCAAATGGCCCCAATGTTATTTTTGGTGGAAGTATGAAGTCAGTTCCCTTCAGGTTCACACTGGTCTCCTAGCATGGTGACAACAGGTGAAGTTGATCCTATTATGGACACAAGTTTGAACACCAATCTACATACTGTTTCTTTTCATTTTTAAAAGCATATAGTGTTTTAAATGTAAAACATAATCTAAATCTTTTTGAGAAATATTTTGCTTGAAATGTCTGCTTTGCTATCTTTCTTTAAATTAAATGTATTTTTGTTGTCTAAAGCAATGGCACTCAGTGGGCCACTATATCTTATTAATTGTACTAAATTAAATATAAGCAATTAAAATTATAATTCAAAATCACAGCCCATCGTTATTATTTTGTCCATGAATTATCAGAAATATATTAAGAAAAGCATATTTTGACTCTAGGTGTAATGTGACCACTGATAAGAATTCATTGGCTTGCATTATACAAATCTAGAAAATATATTACATGAAAGGTTGCTGATTAGCTGTGACAGACTGCTCCCTTTGGGACTGTAAATTCTTTATTTTTTATGTAAAATATGCAAGGTGTTTTTGTACATATCTCTCCAGTGTTTGACACACTGTGTTTGCTCAATGAACAGAAATATATGGCACTAAGATCAGACTGTACATTCTTCACAGTGAAAGATCTGCTTTCAGAAACACTTTTATTAGCTACAAATTTACTTGGATCAGTATCTTCAAAATCTGGATCTCCACAGGTTTTTGTGAGCACTCATAGTCTCTCCTTGGCGTTGACAGTACCAGTACATCTGACAGTAGTCAACACCCCTATTGTGTGTGCAGTTCATCTGGGCAGAATTTTGCTTGTGTACCAAAAGAATGTCAGGCTGTTGTGCAACTCCACCTCCACTTGAAGTACCTGCAGAACAATGGTGAATAAATAATTTTTGTGTTAACACCAATTAGTATTTCTACTGTAGTGTTTAAATAATATTGCATACAATGGCTCCAATAAAGTGATAGCATCAGGAAAAACATTGCTCATAATGATGTTAAAGCCTTCTCCAAGTGTGAACTGGTTCATTGACCTGAAAGATTTTGGTCGTTGATACGGGATATGACATCATTATCTGAGAACTAATGATGTCAGTTATAAGCGTGTTGACAGTAAATCCATGTTAAGCATGACAGTGTGAAATCAATAAGGATAAATCTGAAAAAGAAACATAATTTTTCACACTATGATCAAGAAAGGAAATTAAGACTTTTTTTATTTTTACCATTAAGATTTTTTGCATTATTTGTGCAATACCACATCAAATTATCATTTCTGTAAAGCAAAAAATACAATAAAATAAGTAAATAAATAAATAATATATTTATAAATAAACATATAAATAAAATATATAAATAAATAATACTATTATGATTATTATTAGTAGTATTATTACAATCAGCATAAATGGCATATTATCATGAGGAAGTAATACATATACTTTACATACTTAAAATTGTACTTTACAAAAGTACTTAACGATTTTAACAATTTATTTACTATAAATGTATAATTATATACTCATAAAATGTAATTTTAATGGGCTACTCAATTACTTATTTTTCTTTTCTGTATATCTATCTATATATATATATATATATATATATATATATATATATATATATATATATATATATATCACTTTGGGGTATACATACTGTATATGGCAATTAATCAAATTTGAGTTTATGAGCATTATGTTTTAAAATGGTGGTAGCATCTTTATGATTTGTTCAAAAATAATAGGAATAAAGTTGAAAGGAAAAGTGGCAACTGAATCATATTAAATGTTTATCCCAAACTAATTTGCTTCACAAGAATGCTAAGCCATCTGTTTCATTATTGGTACTGCATCAAAACCCACATGTCCAGGTGCAGAATGATAGTGAAATTGCTGTTGATAACTTGTACAACAGATGAGGGTTTTTGTACCAGATAGAGTTAATTCTGAGCACTGTGTAATATGCTGCACAGAAATACACTGCACTGTCATTCAGTGTGAGGGTGTTGATAGTGAGAGTGCCATTATTTCTTCCATCTCCCTTTAATTCAACCTTTCCTTTAAATTCAGACTCTGGGTTTTCATACTGAAGATTAAGGTATCCCATGAACTTAAAGCCCATGATTTCCTGTTTGTACCACAGAATACGTTCATAGCTCTGTATTTTGTGTTTACATATGATCACAGCAGGTTCATCTTGGCTTTTTATGAGGTCACGGGGTGTCTGGACAACAGTTGTACCGAGACAGACAGCTGTAATTCGAGAGAATACATGCATTAAATCTATGTATTTACAAAAGCAGAAGGTATTCTATGTAGTCTGTGTAACAAAAGTATGCATATAAGCAATACAGTAAATACAAATTTTTCAATTAGGCAGGATTACCTGCAAGGTATAAAAAAGAAATAGAAACGCTTAGAAGAGTACCAGTCATGTTTGCTTTATGTGCTAGGTAATACTGCTATGAAATAGATACAGGTGTCACTTCCAGTAGGAAGTGAGGTCATCTTGTGGGCACTGACAACAAGGGTTGGTGAGTTATTTAGTTCAACTAATTGTATAGATAGCTTTTAAAAAGGATGTATGAGCAAAGGAAAAAAAAAAAAAAAAAAAATAGCAATGGTTTACTCTTTTTATCCCCTACTGTTCCAGTAATATAATTAAATACAAAATACTTTTTGAAAGTTCCCTTTATTTTCTTTTTTCTTTCTTTTTTGAGAATATTTATTCAGTTTATTATGTGTTTTACACATTTAAACTGAGATAACATTTAAAAAAATGTGCTTTTTAATGCAATCCTATATTTAAAAAAAAAAAAAAAAAAAAAAAGTGTAAATCCTTTGAAAAATATGCATTTATTTAAATGCTGCTGTAATTTAGCAATAATGGAGAAAGGGCTCCCTCTACTGTTCTGGGATGCTGGGGGGGAAGCTTGTTTTGTATAAATTTGTATGGATGTGCATAACCCTGATAGTTGTCAAATATAGTGCTCAAATATAGTGGTGATGCGTGTTCTGTTCTCACTTGGGTTTGCTTATACATTTCTAGAAATAATGGTGTGCATGCAAACAGTCTCACTGTTATGCAGCAAGACTACAATAGTACAACTTTACTCCCTTATTAGGTGCATATTTGAGAGTTTGATACTTTAACCCCCAGTTAAATAAATATATTAAAAACAACCATTTCTATTAAAACAATGAACAGTACCTCAAATGCTGGCAGAAAATCAAACAGAGCTGATGTGGTTAGTTCTGTGACAGTGGCACAGACCAGAGAGCTATTTGTATTAAGGTTTGACTATCCGTATCACTGTGTAGACTAGCAGCACAGAAATAGACTGCACTGTCATTACTTAAGAGATCTTTTATGATCAGAGAAACGCTCTTGGTTGCATCTCCTCTCAATTCAATTTTGTTTTTAAAATCATTCTCTACTTGTTTAGACTGGATAAAGAGAAGTCCCATTAATGTTAATCCATGGCCCAGGGTTTGTTTGTACCAGAGTATCGTATTGTAGCTTGATATACTGTGAAGGCACTCAAACTGTGCATTCTCTCCTTTAGTTTTAAATATATTTGAAGGGCTCTGATGAACTTTGGTACTGAAGACAGAGCCTAAGTAGAAAAAAGAGAGAGTGAAATGTAAAGAGCATTTCAGAGAATACTGTATCGACATAACAGCATCTATCATATAGGCTTAATATCAGAAGTATTTTTACACATACACACACTCAAATAAAAAAATAAATTAAACCTGTGGACCAGACTGCTGCAACAGTAACAGTGAGATAAACTCGGATCATCTTGACTTGCTGGTCAGAACAAATTCTGAACCAAGAAAGATTTAACTTCACACACAAACACCATCCCTCAGTTGTGTAATGACGTCTCATGACCTTCCCCCACCCACAATTCAGTTTTTACACAAAGTAACTGCCTAAGAATAATGACTTGCTAAGAATCTCTAATGAGAGCTACATGCAGCATTTCTGCTCATTGACTTGACAAGTCTGTCACAGTGTTTGTCAGTGTTTGCTAACTCTCTCTCTCTCATATATATATATATATATATATATATATATATATATATATATATATATATATATACTCAAGACCACTTGATCAGTTTTATTTCCCGTATATTTACTGCACACAAAAATCTTCTGTTAGTTCATTAGAGTTTCATATTAGCCAGAGGGGAACTGGCTCCCCCAGCTGAGCCTGGTTTCTCCCAAAGTTTTTTATTTCACCATACATAAAATACAAGAAAATACAAACTAAAGGCATGTCAAAAACCATGACAACTGTGGGCCATGGTCACACAGCAGCAGAATATGATTGTCAGTGCTGTTTTTGAGTGTTAAAAAACAGTTACATTCACATGGACGTCTGCATTAATTACAGCAATTTTGTGTTCATATTACTGTAGGCATACAACCACAGGTGAACACTTGAACCTTTTAATTAATCCTCATTGAGCACTACAACTTTCCAGTCCATTCTGTATCCTCTGTGGAAAACAAATTAATCCATTCACATTGGTAAAATTTTAATTCACATTAATCACAGTTCAATCCATACACATCCAGGACATAAATCAAACAAGCGTTTAATAGTGCAATACAATAAGTCTTTATAAAGTGTATTTCAATGTATTGTCCTGCCTAGAGTGGGAGACAATGAGGCTTGGCACTAAACATGTTAACCATATCATCATAATTCAGTGAATCAGCAAGTTCTCTCCAAAGCAAAACAACAAAAAACAAAAAAAAAAAAAACAGACAAATTGTTCATGCAGCCTGTAAGCACAGATGCTCTGGCACTAGTTTTGATCCTGTTGAGTGACAAGGGCATTTCAAAGGTTGTTGACATTCGAGAATATGTCTGAAGCACAGGAGTCGAGTATCTCAAATAGTGAAGAAAAGTTCTACATGATCATTGCAGCAAACTTTCAGTTCCCTTTTGTAGGAACTCGAGCTGCGTATGAGCGCTATGGGACACCACCTGAGTGTCACATGGTCTGAAGCCCTTACACAATCATGTCAATTTATTGGATAATGGCGCTTAAGTGACACCCATTGGGAGCTACATCACAGGCTCCATAAAGGCACTCGCTTTCGCACCATGGAGTCAGATATTCTTTCTTTAGTGCACAGTTTTGTCTAAGCCCATGTTTGTTTCTAACGACTCACGTCAAAGCGAGGATTATTAATTCTCCCTTTTGAGTGGCAAACACTTAAGGACGCCGTTTATACAGTGTAAAATTTTAATTGGGTTTTTCCAAACATTACAAATGTCCGATGGGGACAGGGGCTTATTTCGAGGCTCGCAATTTCTCACCACGAGGCGTTATCCCTACTTGTTCCAGTTCCACGGCCTCCAGATTTGGAGCTCCGTGTGCGGGAGCCGTTTGGGATTTTGACTTTGTGTCTGAGAGGATTGGAGTGCGAACAGACATCAGATTATTCCTCGTGTTTGTTGCCCTCCCCCTGAGCGAAAGCACGAGTCTCATCGGACATGCTCTGAGACCTAGCTCGGCGGCCATTTTCTGATGAACAAAGCATGCAAAAGAGATACCATTCGCCATTAAATAACGCTGTTTGAGAGAATTAGTCGCTGAAAGTGAACAAATTGGCCCCTTTGTCCCTATTGTAGTTTTCTGTTGTTCTGGAATGCACATGAATAAGTCAATGGAGGAGCAGCGTCTGCCTTTCTCTCTCACTGCGTTTGTCTCCTGTTTGCCCTTCGGTCAGTATCGGGATGAATTCGCCGTTGTACATGCCTCGAACATCTGACAACCATAGTATGGTTCAGTTTTCCCCTGCAGCTTGCTGAGGAGCTAACATTAAAAAAAACACTTCCCGAATTCAGCCTCTGTCTCCATGACCAAGGGTCTCGAGACATGCATAACAGAATTTGATGTTCATCAAGCACAAGTGTACACAAAACACAGTGAGCATAACACCACACATTGTCCCCCCATAAAGAATGCTGAGGCCATTTTGGTGAACCTGCTTGCTCTCAATTCCCTCCATGTTTGCACATTATTCTCCATTCTATGCTAGGGAAGATGGTTTATCTGGCATTCTCTGCTGTAAATACATTTAGAGTGACCGCTTTTTATAATTGCCTGATCGAATTTGGCCTCTGTCTCCATGACCAAAGGTTTCGAGACAAAACACAAAACACAGTGAAAATAAGCACCACATGTTGTCCCCCCATAAAGAATGCTGGGTCATTGTGGCAAACCAGTTTTCTCAAATAAACATCCCCCCCAATGTTCACACACTTTTCCCCATTTAAAATACTAGGGAAAATGATTATTCTGTCAGTGTCCCTGCTGTAGATACATTTCAGGGCACTCATCATTTATGCCTAAATACAATAAAGGCAAAACATTATCAAATTCCACAGTATTGGAGGAGCAAAAGCTATCCTCCGCTGTGCCGCTGGTTCTGGGGCAGTCACCAAAAGTAAACCAAGCGTGCTATCTAGTGGTTACAGGTCACGCAGCAGGCAAGAGCCACGCATTAATTCCTCTGTCTGCCCAACTGTCAGCTTGGCAGCAGCTGAAGGGCGTTTCTGAAGATTTGCTTTCGGGGCCAAAGCCAAATTGTAGGATATTAGGTGCAGAAGAGTGAACAATTGCTGCAATATGACTTGAATCTAGAAAACCCAAACATTTAATCCAGGAATTCCTCAACATCATAAATTAAAAGACTCTGCTCAACTAGGCACCAAGAAATCTAGCTGAAGCTCAAATCTGGCCAATAAAATGAACAAAAGGGACTTGTCCAGATAGCATATGACTTGAGAATTTCGTGCTTCTAAAGAAAACCCCACCATTTCAGGGGCAGAGGTTACGGGCAATAAAAGTCAGATAACACACTCCTTGGAAACCCCGGGAAAGGCTTAAATCACACTCTGTTTTGTCCTTCGATATAAATCAATTTGCTACACTTAAACTAGACTCATTAGGTCATGAGACATCGTGATCATTATTCTGCAAACAGCAGCTAAAAAGGAATCCATGAACATTTCACACAAAGTAACCCTCTAAATTTGAACAACTATCCATGATCATAACGGAGTCCAAAACATCGATGGAACTAACTTTCTACAAAGAACCAAAGAACCAAGCCATGCAAAGAATCGAGCAAAGCAAGGAAACACAACGACAGACAAGTACATCTCCAGACTTTTGCTGAAAGTGCTGGTGTATTATTTAAAGACTTTGTGTAATCCTATTGCAAATCAATTTAGACTCAAAGAAGGATAAATGGTTCTTAATGCATTGTCTACAGACTCCATAAAGTTCATTTTGTCTTATTGATAATTTCTTTCACATTCTGTCACTTTTCTCACCAACCTGTTTCATGTTTGTTTGTCTTAGATTAGTTCTTATGTTTAGAATTGCAATAAAGTTTGTTTGTATTCAAATATAATTTGACAGTGGTATATTTTGATAAATAATCTCGTCACTTGATTTTAAAAGATCTTGCTTCAAAGCTATACCTTAAATATGTGTGATATTATTTTCAATAAGCCCTGAGAATAATATTACTCCAAAAAGTTAAGTAATCATAATTTCCTTATTAAAGCTAATTCCTTAAAATATAAATTGTGAGCGGATACAACAAGACGTTGTATTACAGTTCTAATGGTGGAGAATTTTATTCAGACAAATAATCTAATAATAATCTATCTTTCTTATAATGGTTGTCGAATTCCATTATAAACTTCCTTACATAATAATGACGTAGAATGTGGGTAGTTTAATTTAATTCCTAACACACATACTGTTCCTACAGTGTACCAATTTTGCATCCTTCCATTCAGACTTGCACTGGCACCATGCATTTTCACAAAACGCTTGGATGCAGCATTGTCACCCTTGAGGCTTCAAGGCATCTGTGTTTTGAATTATCTCAACGATTGGTTGGTGTTAGCCCACGCAGAGACTTTGGCTGCCAAGCACCGAGATGTCGTTCTCAGCCATTTGAGCAATCTAGGGGTGTGTGTAAACCTAGACAAGAGTGTTCTATTGCCAGGGAAACAGATTAGTTTCTAGGAGTGGAGCTGAACTCGCGGGCGATGCAGGCGGACCTGTCTCCAGCTCATGTTTCTGTCATTACGCCAGAGTCTAACAATGTTCAGGGTGGGAAGCGTTCTCCCTGCAAGAACATTTCACAGGCTTTTGGGGCTCATGATCACGGCTTCCACTGTCATTCCCCTGGGCATGTTGCATGCAAGACCATTTCAGTGCTGGATGAACTCCACAAAGGGACTTCAACCAATGACACATGCATTCTGTCTCTTCAGAGTGAAGCGTGGGTGCTTCCATGGGAACAGACCCGCCAAGCAACAGATGTCGAGCGTTCCGTTGGGACAGGTGTGTCGCTGCAAGGCAGATGCCTCCTCCACGGGTTGGGATGCTGTATACGAGGGTTGTCCAGTCTATGGGGTTTGGATGGGCCAGCAGCAATATTGGCACATAAACTGTCTGGAGATGTTCACGGTGCTGCTGGTGTCCTCCCAGAGATTCAAGGCAGCCATGTCCTCATTGGCTAGCACATCATCATCTTTACGTGTTTCTACTGATCAGTCTGCTGCACGGGAAGCATTTGGCATCTCCGGCTGGACTTGTGGAAGTTTACATTTACATTTATGCATTTGGCAGATGCTTATATACAAAGCGATTTACAGTGCATTTATTACAGGGACAGTCCCCCTGGAGCAACCTGGAGTAAAGTGCCTTGCTCGAGGACACAATGGTGGTGGCTGTGGGGATTGAACCAGCAACCTTCTGCTTACTAGTTCTGAGCATTAGCCCACTACGCCACTACGCCACCATGTAATATAATGTAATATCATGTTATGGGTATGGCCCTTCAATGGGGCACTCTTTTGAATGATGGTTTATCCCCTGCTGTGGTTGATACCATTATAAATGCTAGAGCTCCATCAACTAGGAGGCTTTATACATTCAGCTGGCGTATGTTTGCCTCTTGGTAAACAGCATGAGGTGAAAATCCAGTTCACTGCCCTCAGTAAAGTGCTGGAATTTTTGCAGAAGCATGCGCTAATCAATAGAGTCTCTGTCAGTAGACATTCTTTTGTCTTTCGTTTTATGCACGGGGTACACAGGCTTAGACCCTTTCATCCCATCCGTGTTCCTTTATGGGATTTATCTGTTGTTTTAGAGGCGCTCTCGGGTGCTCCGTTCGAGCCCTTGACAAGAGTCTCTGATACATTTTTGACTTTTAAAACGGCCTTGCTAGTGGCATTGGCATCGTTTAGAAGAGTTGGTGATTTGCATGCCCTGTCTATCAATCCCTTATGTATGGATTTTGTGCCAGGGTGTTCAAGGTGTTAAGACCTCATTTGGGCTATTTGCCTATGGCTATTTTTGACATAATTTCGCTCACAGACTATTAGTTTTCAGCCTTTCTGTCCTCCCCCATTTGAGTCGGAGGAGCATGAAAGATGGCATATGCTTTTCCTAGTTTGGGCACTGTGAGTTTATGTTGACCGTACTAGCCAGTGGTGTAAGTTAGAACAGTTGTATGTGTGCTTTGGTGGCCTCAACAGGGGTGTTTCAGTGCCCAAGCAAAGACTGTCTCATTGGCTTATTGATGTAATTTCAAGTGCTTACGAAGTGCGCGGTTCACCTTCACCTTCGAGTATTCGAGCCCATTCTACGAGGAGCATGGCATCCACATGGGCTTTGGCTAGAGGTGTGTCCTTGGATGACATTTGTATGGCGGCAGGGTGGTCGTCTCCACATACATTTGTTAGATTTTATAATCTGGATGAGGGTTTGACTCCTGCTTCCCAGGTTTTCTCTGTTGCAACAGGAGTAAACTCATAATTCCTTCTTTTTATTAAGACGCTTTAGCTCATTGAACTTTGCACATAACCATGATGTTATTTATTTATATTGATTTCTAGGGTGAATCTATGCTATTCTGTGCAAATTACTCTAATATTATCTTTCAAGAGTGTGAGAAAAATATGTTTTTTATTGTTAATAAATATCTTGAGTTTTACATTTGAAAGATGTCATTGCCATCTCTTTAACCAATCAAGTCCTACTCTCTCTCTCTCAGGACTAGTGATAAGAAAATCTGAACAGTTCACTGACTTTGATATATGATAAAACCTGTCATTCCTAAAAAGGTCATCATCTGTCCCACTGTCTGTGGTTGAGGTGCTTTACTAATTCCCTCCAAATGACTGGGGGATATAGCCTTAGTTTTGTGTGCAATAATTTGTCCTAAGTATTCTACCTGCGGTAGGCAGTATTGCAAATTTTCTTTAGAGACCTTGTGGCCTCCCTCAGCCAACTTAGTAAGCACTTTGATAGAATCTTGATGGTATTGTTCTAATGTTGATGAGCAAGTCAGAAGATCATCTACATACTGTATTAATGTGCTATCAAGTCTGAGATCTTCCAAATCAGTTTTTAACACTTGGTTGAACACATGTGGTGAACGCTTGAATCCCTGGGGCATTCTGGTGTAAGTATACTGTTTACCTTAATAGGTGGATGAAAAAAGGTGTCTGCTTTTTTCTGCTAGAGCAATGCTGAAAAAGGCAGAACACAGATCAATTACAGTAAAATAATTGCCAGCAGGTGGAACATTAGTCAACAGCGTATGTGGATTTGGAACTTCTGCAGGCCAATCCTCTACCACCTCATTGATTGCTCTCAAATCATACACTAAACACCATTTTGATCTATCTGCCTTAGCAACTGGCAGTATGGGTGTATTGCAACAACTAGATATTTCAATCAGTACCCCTGCCTTAAGTAATCCCTCAATAGTCTTTCTAATACCTTCTACAGCCTCTTGTTTCAGTGGATACTGCTGTTTTCTTGGTGGCTGTGTTCCTGGTTTGATTTTGATTCTAATTGGATTTAGAGATTTCACTAAACCCTGGAGGATTACGTGGAGGACTTTTGTATGCCAAGAGGATTGCCCTCAAAGACATTTTCCATTTTGGATTAACTGAGTCTATCGCTTTGCTGATGCCAGACGGTCAGAGTACCCACAGCCTGGCTCAGTATATTTACCTTGCCCTACAGATTATTGGTTCTACATTCACTGTGGGGGAGGCGGATGCCAAGCCAGAGCTCCATGCCATGTCACAGCAATGCCTCAGCCTGCTCCATGTCACGTCACAGCCACTCCTGAGCCTGCTCCATGCCACATCACAGCCACGCTTGAGTCTGTTCCATGCCATGTCATAGCCACATCTGAGCTATTGGACCTGGAGATGGTTCCCACCATTGTACCCACCCTATGGACGCTTTCTCAGGATCAGACAAGGGGAACTTCCAACCCTCCAAATTCGCCTAGACCCTCTGAGCCCTGGACTCCGCCTTGGTTCTCCGATCCCTCAGTTACACCTTGGCTCTATCTCCCTTTGGCTCCACCGTGGTCCTTCGGCCAATCGGCTTCTCCAGGGTCCCTCGTCCCTCCAGCTCTGCCTTGATCAGTCAGTCATCTGGCTCCGCCTGAGCTCTCCAATCTCACAGCTACACTTCGTCAATCCGAGCCTGCGGCTTCACTGGGGACCTCCTTCCCTACAGCTCCGCCTTGGTCCTCAGTCCCACTGGATCCACCTCGGACCTCCGAGCCTTGGGCACTACCTTGGTTCTCTGAACCTCCGGCTCCACCATGGTTCTTCAAGTCATCGGCTACTCTCTGGGCACCAAGTTCCCTGGTGTTGCCCCTCAAGTCTCTCATGGCCCGCCTTCCATGGCTCCGCCCCTTGAGCCTCTCAGGGCCCCACTTTCCATTGACTCTGCCAGGCCACGCCCCATGACATTTCTTGCTTAGCCACGTTTCAAGACCCCCCCCCCCTCCCCCCACAACTCCCTACAGAACTTTGGGTTTATGCTATGTTTAATGTGTTTTGTTTATGTGTTGGGGCGTCGGGAGCTGCCTCTTAGTGGGGGGGATATGTCATGTGTATTTTGTTGGTTCATGTTTTTCATGTCTTTTATTTTTAAATCTAGTTCCTGTTTCATGTCATGTGGCTCCCTTGTCATGTGATTTCATGTTTCCCTCCATGTTCATGTGTCTTGTTTTCATTGGTTGATTGTCTTGTTATCTTGTTTAGAGTTCTTAGTGTTTATTGGTTATCGTTGTCATGTGTTCTCCCATGTCATGTATTTAACCCTCATGTTTTCCATGGTCCATTGTCAGGAATTGTTTGTTGATGTAACTTTTTGGTTGTGAGTTCAAGTTCATGTCAAGTCTAGTTTATGTCAAGCCAAGTTTATGTCTAAGTCAAGTTCATGTTTATGTTTCATTCATGTTTGTAGTTAGGGTTTTTGGATTACACGTTGGAATAAATTTGCACTTGGGTTCTTTACTTCATCGTCATCGTCTTTGTCATTGCCAGTGCTAGCAACATTGATACAGACGTTACAGAACGTTACAGTGTTCCTATGTGTCAAAATTTGTTCTATAATATCAGCTGATTGTGACTTACAAACTTTAACATTTCAGAACAATATTAAGTTCAGTAAAGCTACTATTTACTTTATCTATTAAGTAAAACATTACTACATTTTCACATTAATATTTAATGGTAAATAGAGACAGCTGCATTTATTAAACTGTTGTGCATGTATGAATGCATTATCTATAATAGGTTGTTGGTAAATGTTGGCAGGAAATCAAACCATCCCCAAACCAACATTTGTGAGAAAGAAACAGACAGAAGCTGCTGAAACAGTACTACAAACAAGCTTTTTATTTAGATGAACTTTATAATTCTAATCGAACTATGTAGACTGTTAAATAGGCCCTTGGTTCTATCTAATTTCTCATTTCTAATTTTAATTTTTAATTTCCATCTACATTTTAAATAAATTCTTCTTTACAGATTCCTTAGAATATAAAATGTCTCAATAATTTTACTCCACGCCCAGTTTGTTTGTATCATGTATTAATTATTTATTAACATCTTGAAATTGTTATTATTCATAAAGGAAAACTTGACTTTAATTCCTTTTTGAATTATTTTATTTCAGAAATGTGTCCCATTTTTTGTCATTGGTGTTGTGATAGTTATTATGTGATAATATTCATGTGCTCATAAAAATGCAATTTAACAAATCCAGTGGTACAGATAACAAAATCTAGTACTAATAAATACTTCTACAATGAAGCAAATATGCATATGTATAGTTGTTTTATTTTTCAACATACATAAATAGAAGTCAGTTCCAACGTCTTTTTTTTATTTGATTTTTTTTTATAACATCACATCTATATTTCATATAAAACCGAGAGTGTTTGAGATTAAATGATTAAAACTGAATCTGGGTAGCCTTATACATTTCATAATTTAAATTGAAGCCTATTTTTGTTATTTCAGAATCAGAATCAGAATGAGCTTTATTGCCAAGTGTGCTCACTTACACAAGGATTCTCCTGAACTCCACTATCATCCCCACTGTTTTGTGCGTGTTGAGCTCAAGGTTGTTTTGACCACACCAGACAGCCAGCTGTTCAACCTCCCTTCTGTATGCAGACTCATCACCATCACGGATGAGGCCAATGACCGTGGTGTCGTCTGAAAACTTCAGGACCTTGACAGAGGGGACCTTTGCAGTGCAGTCATCTGTGTACAGGGAGAAGAGCTGTGGAGAGAGAATGCATCCCTGAGGAGTACCAGTGCTAATAATGAGGGTCCTGAATGTGATTTTCCCCAGTCTCACTAGCTGCTGCCTACCTGTCAGAAAGCTACTGATCCACCGATAGATTGTGGTTGGCACGGAGAGCTGGGTCAGTTTGGTTGAGAGAAGATCAGGCATGATGTTATTGAAGGCTGAACTGAAAACCACAAATATGATCCTTGCATAAGTCCCAGGTCTATCGAGGTGTTCCTGGATATAATGTAGTCCCATGTTGACAGCATCATCCACAGACCTGTTTGCTCGGTAAGCAAACAGAAGGGGGTCTAGCAGGGGTCCAGTGATGTCCTTTCAGGTAGGCCAAATCCAGTCTCTCAAATGACTTCATGACCAAAGACGTGAGACTATATTCCATTATCATTTTAGTTTTGCTGTAGTCTGACTGAGCATGCTACAAAGACTGACGACCTTCAACCACATCTCCTTGCAGTTGGCTTGGCGAAGAACAACATCCACTATTTTGCGTTAGATGGACAACTCATACCATGTCAGGCAAAGTGAAGACTTCTCTTGCTGCTTCTGATGAACTTTTTTTAAAGCACATTTCGTCATTAATATCTTTTACACCCACTGCTTAAAAACCATGTATACATCATCCAGATGACAATCTACAACATTGACCTCTCTTGGGTTAAGGACTTACAGCCAAAACTTTTGAATTAGTTTCACTGCATGGCAGTGAAATGTTTCTTTAACCTCTTGCACTAATTTCTGATTTATCAGAGTACAGTCAAGTTACATTATGGTGTGTGTGATTGTATTTATTGCATGTCAAATTGCAAATGGTTCAATATATTGCTTTTATTTATGAAATAATTATATTCCTCCCAAAAAAAAAAAAAAAGCTATTTGCTATTACAATAATAAATATATATATATATATATATATATATATATATATATATATATATATATATATATTTTTTTTTTTTTTTTTTTTTTTTTTTTTTTTTCTACATGTTTGTTTGTCATTACTGGAATCACACAAATCAATTATAAAGAAACAAGTACTTTACTATAAATTAACAAATTTCAGGTGTTTATTTAACCTTACCGAGGTGCACATATGAACACTGGTGGAATGAGAGAACACTATGAAGAGTTAAACATACACTGCTGTTGGATGTATGACTAACCTCTCACAGTGTTAAAATGTACTCTGTGCGTAATGTACATATTTAACACTTTTAAAAGTGTTATTTTAACTCCGAAATGGAGGTAGTCATATGTACTGTACATTTCAGGAGTGTTAAAATTGACTCAAATTGTACACCAGATTTTTTTGCTGTGCACGTGGTCTGAAGCCCTTATACAGTCATGCCAATTTATTGGCTTATGGCGCTTAAGCGACGCTCCCTGGGGAGCTACGTCACCGGCTCCATAAAGCTGCTCGCTTTCGCGCCATCGAGTCAGATTTTCTGCAAAAGGCATGAGCCTATGCAGCTGCTATAGAGTATGTCCAAGGTCCCTTTCATGGAACTCGAACTGCGGATGATCGCTATGAGAACTAAATACATTCATGCTATGCGAACAGTAGCTGACAAATGTCCAAGGCCATGTTGCAAGCATATAGTGGTGCACATGCGAGCTAAAGCATCTAAATAAAAGGAATTATGCATTTACTCCTGTTCCAACAGAGATAACCTGGGTATATCCAGATTATAAAATCTAACAAATGTATGCAGAGAGGACCACCCTGCCACCATACAAATGTCCTCAGAGGATGCATCTCTAGCCATCTTTCCCTCGATTATCCCCAGTGGCTCGCGATGGGGAACGAGTTGGTCAAGGCGATGCTTTTGTTTTAGAGGGTGATAGACAATGGACTTTGTGCCTCCTTCTAGGAATCGAGGAGAGCAAATACCAAAGGTAAACCACGCGCTTCGTAAGCACTCGAAATTGCATCAATAAGCCAATGAGAAAGTCTTTGCTTGGACACCAAATCACCTCTGTTGCGGCCACCAAAGCTCACAAACAACTGTTCTGACTTACGCCATTGGCTAGTATGGTCAACATAAACTCACAGCACCTGGCAAAGCATATGTAACCTTTCATGCTCCTCCGACTCAAATGGGGAAGGAGCGAAAGCCTGAAAATGAATAGTCTGCGAGTGAAATGACGTAGAAATAACCTTTAGCAAATAGCCCAAACGAGGTCTTAACACAACCCTTGAACACCCTGGTGCAAAATCCATACACAAGGGATTTATCGACAGGAAATGCAGATCACCAACTCTCTTAAACGATGTCAATCCCACTAGCAGGGCCATTTTAAGAGTCAAAAACTTAACGATATCTGTTGTCAAAGGCTTAAATGGAGCACTCGAGAGCACCTCTTACACAACAGATAAATTGCATAAAAGGACATGGACGGGAAGAAAAGGTCTAAGCCTGCGTACCTTGCGCATAAAATGAGACACGAGAGAATGTCTACCAACAGAGACATAAGCGCATGTTCAGCCACTGTAGCGGCAACATAGATTTTAAGCATTGCCGGAGTAACCCTGGTCCCGAAACGCTGTACCGACAGGGCAGTGAACTGGATTTTCACTTCACGCTATACACCAAGAAACGAAAATACGCCAATAAATGTATAGATCCTCCTTGTTGATGGAGCTCTAGCATTTAGAATGGTGTCAACCACAGCGGGGAATAAACCATCATTCAGAAGAGTGGCCCGTTGAGGAGAAACACCCATAACTTCCATAAATGCGCATCGATGCCCAGCAGTGCCAAGAGCGAGACCAGAGGGGACAGCGCGACGTCTCCCTCGAAACGAACAGGTCCACTTCCACTCTGCCGAACTTCCTCCATATTTGTTCCACAATCTGAGGATGTGATGTCCATTCTCCTGGTAACAGACCCTGTCTGGACAGGAGATCCACCCCTAAATTCAACTGGCCCAGAACATGTACGGCATAGAAACAGTACATTATTCTGTGCCCACAGAAGGATGCAATGTGCAAGTCTTAGTATGGCACGAGCAGCACCGTTAACATCTCCAGACAGTGTATGTGTCAATCCAGCCACTGGTGTATACTGCGCCCCAACCCACGGAGGAGGTGTCTGTTGTTACCACTTAGCCTTGACAGACCTGTCCCAACGGAATGCCTGATATCAGAAAATGGGTCAGTTTCCATGGCAATAGAGCCTGGAAGCACCCACGCATCACTCTGAAGGGACGAAGCGCTTGCCTCAGTGGTTGAAGTCCCATTGTGGAGTTCATACAGCATTGAAAAAGGTCTTGCATGCAGCAAGCCCAGGGGAATGACAGCGGACACCACGATCATAAGTCCCAAAAGCCTGTGAAATGTTCTCGCAGGGAGAACACATCTGAACATCACAAGATACTGGCGTAATGACAGAATGTGAGCTGGAGACAGGCGCACATGCATCGCCCACAAGTCTAGCTCCAAAGTGCTGGCAAAATGTCAGAGCTGCTCTTTTCATATGATGGAAGTGCTCAGTGATTACTGGTTGTTGAGTTCATTTGAAGTTTTGCTTGGATTTTGTAAAAACAAAATAGGTCTGGATTTGAACCCCGGTCCTCTTGAATGCAATTTAAAAACTGCCCTTCTTGATTAACTCATTTTACAATTTTAGGGAACTTCTAAGTTGTAAAAAAAAAAAATAATTAAAAGAAAATGTTTTTTTCCTTTAGTCTTGTCGCCAGGGCACTAAGTGTGTGTGTGTGTGTGTGTGTGTGTGTGTGTGTGTGTGTGTGTGGAGGGGGGTGGGGGGGATGTCGAACATGACACCCCTGGTGTATGTGTACTTTTGTGAATCTTTTTTTTTTATTTTTAGAAAATTATTTCCTGCAAACTCTAAAGGTTGCTCTTTTAATAAGTCTTTGAATCTGACAGTATGATGTCTTGTGATCTATAGGTTACGAGTGAAGGAAACTCTGTTCGGCTGGTGAGATTGTTAAACCCATGGGGACATGGCAACTGGAAAGGAGCCTGGAGTGACAAGTAAGAGCTGGTTTAATGCAAATTATTACATCTTAAAGTACTTCATTCACAAATTTGGGAAAAAGCTACACACCAGCTTCTGATATGCATTCTTTCATCAAATTAATGTGCTGTAACAAGGTCAGGTTTAATATGAAAGTAAAAAAATGCTTTGTTAGGTCTTGTAACCTAAATAATGTGCTTCATGTGGTAACATCTAAATGAACTGGTTTAATGCAAGTCAACAAGTTGATTTAAAATGACTACATCAGATTACACCAACAAAACTATTTTTTAAGAATTTGATCAAGTAGAAATAGAATCTTAACAGTGTTTACACTCTTTACAGTGCAAATGTTGAGGGTGGATTTTAAGATGTTCTTTTCTTTTCTTTTTTCCTTTTTTCCTTTTTTTAATGTCAGGGCCCTTGAGATGTTTGTATGGCTCATGAAAACACATATAATTTTAATAAACCCATATATACAATAATTATTTTAGATCACCCTTGTGGAAGACAGTGAGTGCAGAGGACCACAAAAATTGCCTTTCTGTGGTCGACAATGGAGAATTCTGGTAATCATAAACAATGGTTCCCTATCTGTCACTCACTCGACGTTGGTGTCGATGTAGTGACACTAGGGGTCACTCTTGGGAGCCCGAGACACCTCTGGTCTTTGATAAAAGGCCAATGAAAATTGGCGAGTGGTATTTACATGCCACTCCCCCGAACATACGGGTATAAAAGGAGCTGGTATGCAACCACTCATTCAGATTTTCTCTTCGGAGCCGAACGGTCACGCTCACTGAGCTGAATACTACTGTTCATTCACCTCTGCTGGATCTGACGGCGCATTTCAGTGGCTTCTCCCTCCTCTGCACTGGTGCACTGCAGAGAACGCCCCTGGGCGCTTCGGCAGAAAAACTAGAGAGTATATTTTCTGAAAGAGCATTTTTCCCCTCTAAAAGAGTATATATTTCTCTAAAAGAGCGCACACACGGAACGTCTTTTTAAAGACGCTTTTCCGATTGTGTGTTATTCCTGGTTGTGCTCGTTATCTCTTGCCTTCTAAAGGTCACGATCACTGTCTTTCGTGTCTGGGCACTGCTCATGCGGAGACAGCGTTCGTGGATGGTCATGTTCTCATTGCGAGAATATGTCCATGGCAACGTTGTGGTTGCGGCTCGCCTTCGTAAGAAAGCGAGTCACCCCAGAGGCTCCCGCCTCGGTCCTTTTACCCACGGGTTTGAGGCCAGCGTGGCTAGCACTGGGGGCGATTTGGGGACCCCAATGGGACCGTCTCCACCGGGTATCTCCCCTGCGGACCTCCCATTCCCCAGCACGCTCGTCTGCCCCGATCGGGCTTCCGGGTGAGTCCGCCGGCTCGTCTCACGGCGAGTTCGACCTCTTATTCGGAGCCCGCGAAAGTGATGAGATCTCGAGCACAGCATTGGAGAGCGGGCTCGTCCAGTCGGAAGCCTCAGCAGTCACAGGCTGACGCGGAGATGACGACATGCTTTCCCGGACAGCCGTGAGCGTCGGTTAGAGTGGATTTCACCGCACTTCCCTGAACCCTCTCGGCTCGGTGATTGGTTCCTGGGCTCGCGGCGCCGCTCAAAGCCACGCCCCGCCCCGTTCCTTTCTTCCCGGAAGTGCATGAAGAGCTGACAAGGTCGTGGGAGGCACTTTTTACTGCCCAGTCCCGATCTTTTCAGCTTCCCCGCTCTCACTACCCTCGATGGTGGGGCGGCCAAGGGTTATTCGGTGGATAAAGGCGCTCACGGTGCACCTATGCCCGCAGAGCACCGCCACCTGGTGCGGGTGCCCAAAGCCCCTGTTCAAGGCCTGTAGGTTTACATTGTCTCTGACGGCCAAGGCCTACGGTGCCGCTGGACAAGCCGCCTCCGCCCTGCACATCATGGCTCTCCTGCAAGTCCGCCAAGGCGCTAAAGGAACTGCACGAGGGTAGTTCCGCACAGGGATTGATGCAGGAACTGAGCTCGGTGACCGACCTCGCTCTCCGAGCGACGGAGGTCACGGCGCGGTCTCTCGGGCGGACGATGGCCACACTAATGGTCCAGGAGCGCCACCTTTGGCTCAACCTGGTCAAGATGGGTGAGGCCGACAGGACATGATTCCTTGCTGCCCCCATTTCCCAGGCGGGCCTATTCGGCGACACCGTCGAGGACTTTGCCCAGCAGTTCTCGATGGTAGAGCAGTAGATGGATGCTAGCCAGCTTATCCTGCCCCGGCGCGGCTCAAGATCCCGCACCCCATCTACTCATCACCAAGGGCGTCCCCCTGCGGTGACTGCACCGGCTCCGCCGCAGCCCGCCCCTTCGGCCAGGCCCCGGCGTGGAGCCCACCGCAGGAAGCAGACGCCACCCGTCTCGCGGCTGCCCAGAACCCGTGAAAGGCTTCAAAGCGCCCTTGAGATGGGCGACCCAGGGACAACGAAACCCGCTGCTCTGGAGCTGGTAAGCAGATCTTCATCTTTTTGTTACCTTTTGCATTTAATTGCGCTGCATGCCCAAGTGGCTGCAGTACTCAAGAGCTCAGCAAGAGTGGTTTCCTTGTTCCCTGGGTCACATATCCGGTGTGTACGGCTGGCATCACGACCACCGTCCACCACTCCATTTAGCAGGTTGGCGCACCAGTGGCGGTCTCCCGCCCTGAGCGCCCAGCTGTGGCACAAATCCGCCCCCGATGTGACAGTCTCCATGGGTCACGAGGACAGGCCTCTTCCTCCCCCGTCCCAGGCTGTTTCGGGGGTGGTCACAAGGAGCCAGGTAAGTGCTTCGATGTCCTCGGACTCAGCACGGCCACAACGTGGCGTGGCATCTCGAGCTCCACCCGCCGCGAGGCCCCACCTGCTGGTACATCCGATGACGTTGTCCCTTTGGTCCCCCTTGCGCGGAACTTGGATGCATGGCTTGCGCTTTCCAGTCCGTCACAAGGGCTGGTCCGGACCATCCGACTCGGCTGCGCGATTCACTTCGCCGGGCATCCGCCCAGGTCCAGTGGTGTCCACTTCACCTTGGTGAAAGACGAAAACGCTGCTACCTTGCGCGGAGATCGCTACCCTCCTACGGAAGGACGCGATAGAACCTTTCCCTCCAGCCGAGATGAAGAAAGGGTTTTTCAGCCCCTACTTCATTGTACCGAAAAAAGGCGGTGGGTTGCGGCCATCTTGGACCTGCGAGTACTGAACCGGGCTTTACACAGACTCCCGTTCAAGATGCTGTTGCAAAGACGCATTCTAGCGAGCGTCCAGCATCAAGATTGCTTCACGGCGGTAGACCCGAAGGATGCGTACTTTCACGTCTCGATCCTTCCTCGACATAGACGCTTCCTGCGGTTCGCATTCGAGGGTCAGGCGTATCAGTACAAAGTCCTCCCTTTCGGCCTGTCCCTGTCTCCTCGCGTCTTTACGAAGAACGCTGAGGCTGCCCTTGCACCGTTAAGGGAGGTGGGCATTCGCATTCTCAACTATCTCGATGACTGGCTAATCTTAGCTCACTCTCGAGACGTGTTATGCGCACACAGGGACCTGGTGCTCTCACACATCAGCCGACTAGGGCTTCGGGTCAACTGGGAAAAGAGCAAGCTCCTCCCGGTTCAGAGCATCTCTTTTCTCGGTTTGGAGTTGGACTCAGTCTCCTTGACAGCGCACCTTACGAACGAGCTCGCCCAGTCGGTGCTGGCCTGTTTGAAGGCATTCAAACAGAAAACAGCGTTTCCACTGAAACTTTTTCAGAGGTTCCTGGGGCATATGGCATCCTCGGCGGTGGCCACCCCGCTCGGGTTGATGCATATGAGGCCGCTTCAGCACTGGCTCCAGACTCGAGTCCCGAGATGGGCATGGTGCCACGGGACACACCGCGTGGCCATTACGTCGGTCTGTCACCGTCTTTTCAGCCCTTGGACCGACCTCTCGTTTCTACGAGCAGGTGTTCCCCTAGAACTGGTCTCCAGGCGCGTCGTGGTCACGACAGATGCCTCCAAAACGGGCTGGGGCGCCGTTGGCAACAGGCATGCAGCCGCCGGCCTCTGGACGGGTCCACGGCTGCGTTGGCACATCAACTGCCTCGAGTTACTGGCAATTCTGCTCGCCCTGCGGAGGTTCCGGCTGTTGATCCAGGGCAAGCACGTGCTAGTTCGGACAGACAGCACGGCAGCGGTAGCATATGTCAACCGCCAAGGCGGTCTGCGCTCCCGCTGTATGTCACAACTCGCCCGCCGTCTCCTCCAACGGAGTCAGCAGCACCTCAAGTCGCTGCAAGCCACTCACATCCCGGGCAACCTCAACACTTCGGCAGACACGCCGTCACAACAGGTTACCCTCAAGGGAGAGTGGAGACTCCACCTTCAGGTGGTCCAGCTGATTTGGAGTCGATTCGACAGGCACAGGTGCACCTGTTCGCCTCCCAAGAATCCTCCCCACTGCCTGCTCTGGTACGCCCTGACCGAGGCCTTCCTCGGCATAGACACGCTGGCACACAGCTGGTCCCCTGGCATTCGCAAATATGCATTTTCCCCCAGTGAGCCTGCTTGCACAGACCCTGTGCAAGGTCAGATAGGACGAGGAGAAGGTCGTCCTGGTAAGCACCCTACTGGCCCACCCAGACATGGTGCTCGGACCTCACGCTCCTCGTGACAGCTCCCCCCGGGCAAATTCCCCTGAGGAAGGACCTTCTTTCTCAGGGAAGGGGCACCATCCGGCACCCGTGCCCAGACCTCTGGAATCTCCATGTCTGGCCCCTGGATGGGACGTGGAAGACCTAAGCTGTCTCCCACCTGCGATGGTAGACGCGTTCACTCAGGCTAGGGCTCCCCCTACAAGGCGCCTGTATGCCTTTTAAGTGGCGTCTGTTCGCTTAGTGGTGTTCTTCCCCTCGGGAAGACCCCCAGAGATGCGCAGTCAGATCAGTGCTTTCCTTCCTGCAAGAGAGGTTGGAAGGGAGGCTGTCCCCTTCCACCTTGAAGGTGTACATTGCTGCCATAGCAGCACACCACAACGCAGTCGACGGTAAGCCCTTAGGGAAGCATGATCTGATCATCAGGTTCCTAAGAGGCGCCAGGAGGCCTCGTTCCCTCATCGGACCTCTGTAGTTTTTCAGGGTCTACAGAGAGCCCCCTTTGAGCTTTGCAGTCAGCCGAGCTTAAGGTACTCTCCTTGAAGACTGCCCTCCTGACTGCGCTCACTTCCAGCAAGAGGGTAGGTGACCTGCAAGCGTTCTCTGTCAGCAAAACGTGCCTGGAGTTCGGTCTGGGCTATTCTCAAGTGATCCTGAGACCCCGACCGGGCTATGTGCCCAAGGTTCCCACCACTCCTTTCAGGGACCAGGTGGTGAACCTGCAAGCGCTGCCCCAGGAGGAGGCAGACCCAGCCCTGTCGTTGCTATGTCCGATGCGTGCTTTACGCATCTATTTGGATCGCACACAGACCTTTAGAGTCTCTGAGCAGCTCTTTGTCTGCGTTGGTGCACAGCGAAAAGGAAGCGCTGTCTCCAAGCAGAGGATCGCCCACTGGCTCATTGACACCATAACTATGGCATATCTCGCCCAAAATTTGATAGCATCCACGGAAAAGTCCAAGTTGTAATAATAATTATTATTTTATAGTGTAATATTTTGCTTAGATAATTAAACTTCTGCCCACCCTACATTGCTCCAAATGAGGATTTGTGAAGAATCTTCATGAAGCTCTTTTCCATATAAGGACAGTGACCAAGTCTGTTAATCTCCAAAATGGACAAAAACAGCATGAAAACATGAAAGTAGTCGATCATGACCTGTGCGCTAATGTTTAAGTCTTCTGAAGCCACCCAGATAGCAGGGATGTATTATTAACAGAGCCAATTTCCGAGCTGTCTTTACTCAATATTCTGAGTTTCTCTACAGTATTTATGACAGTGCACTGGCATCTAGTGGCATTATATTATAAAACCATCATATATTATAGTAGAACACAGCAACAGAACATTACATGAAACTTTGTGGAATGGAAGTAGTGGTGGTGATTTTGATTTATTTCATTGATTGGTATTTTTGATTAAATTCACCAAAAAAATTAGTTTAGATTCATTCATTGACCATATTTGCAAGTTACGCCTTTGTGCCTATGGTGCCAAATTTTAATTAATTGCATCGAACCAAAAGCACTCATATGACCAGAACAAGTCTAAATATCCTTAATTACAATTTGCGTCTACAATTCTACTAAGAGACTTTAGCACTGCAGATTGTTTAAGCATCATAAGCGCTTCCCCACAAATGACAACGAAAGCATATATATCATACTGTGAACTGCTAAGCATGATTATTTATCAAGCTATACAAAAAAAGACAACAATACTAGCCTACTAACAATATAATCATGAGTTTCAAAAATGTTATCTGTCATTGTAATGTGTGGTCATCACTCACTTTTATTCATAATTCATCCGGCTCCGTGCCCCTAGTGGAGACTCTGAAACTCCTTGCTGGACTTGAGATATGCATCATCTGTTGCTTTGAGCAACGCACTGTTGGTGTCAGTCCCGACATAGAAAAGAGATTCTTTGAGGTGAGAGTATCGAAACAGACCTAAATGTAAAACCTACACCAAACCTGTTGACCTGTTTCATGTGACGTCACTGTATGACCACACCGCCATGTTTGTGACCAAAATTCCATATACCTTAAGTGTGCCAGCATATGGAGATTAATTTTGGATAAAACATATTCAAATACACGCGAAGTCAATTCTGGCAATATTTGTGCAGACTTTAGACTTGTATACACTTTTCCTGGGACTTGGCATGGATCAAAAGCAATTTTTTAATGTTTTTCTTGATATCATTTCACAGGTGTTTCTTCTGTATGATTATCCACGAACAAAGCCATCAAATTAACACAACACCACATTCCACAGATCAGAGAGAGCCATTAGAGAGTCATAAAAATGAATCCATGGCACTTAAATTGCTGAAGGAGACCGTCTCTCCCATGCCTGCTTAATCTCCAACTAGGGTTTGTAATGACAGAGCTGACCAATAAGATGACCCTTCTTTGTTCTACAAACTTAAACCCTCTGTAAGACCAAATGGCCAAGTAACACCTTATCACCTTAATGCATAAATCCGCAGCAATATCAGGAAATGGAGACTCGTGAAGACAGTCCCAAGGCCTGAAATCAACATAGACCTAACACAGTGACATGAGTTTCTCCCCTGGGATACCTCCTCTCCCCATCTGCACATTCCAAAGACATTCTCTCTTAGCTCAGCATGACCTTCTGAACTTCCACACAGAGCAAAAGCAAGTTTTCTTTGAAAGGTTCACTTGTGAGATCAGCCTGAATTACAATGAACAAAACAACACCACTTGTTACTTACACATGTAATATTCATGAAAGCATGTCACATTTAGTATGTAAATGCTTGCTTGTTTATGTAGAGAATGTTGATGACAACGAATGTCATGTCTCTTGCACCGTTTTCAAGATATAAAAGTTCATGATTAAACATGCAATATTTTGAGCAGGAATTTGTAAGAATCCTCCACACAAAGGATCATAAATCAACTTTGAAAAGGACAGACCAGTCGACCATGTGACTCTGAAAAGCCACTTTTGATTGGCTCAGGACACATTTGGGGTGCGGCCAATTTCAGTTCAAAACTTTCCTACCAAGGAAAAACTGCCTCGTAGAATTCTCTTCTGCTCTTAAAACTCTCTTGGTCTTGTCTCTTGGAATGGTCTCTTGGTCCTGTCTCTTGCTTTTTACTGCAGCTCTTCAGCTCCGAAAGAAAAGACATTTTGCATATTATAAAATATTTTGGTATCATTATTTAACCAAGTTATTTCATCGATGTCTGTTCTAATGAATTTAACAAAGTTTAAGAGTGATTTTAACCATTTCACCGGGTAACATGGTTGCCCATATTTACATTTACATTTATTCATTTGGCAGACGCTTTTATCCAAAGCGACTTACAAGAGAGGAAAACATAAGCGAATCATCTTAGGAGACAGTGGTATGAAAAGTGCTGTATTACAAAGTATCACTAGCATCATAATAGTATTCAAAACAGAATAAAGTGCAACAGAATTATTTATTTATTTTTTTTAATGACTGGTTAAGTGCTCATGGAAAAGATGTGTTTTTAGTCGTTTTTTGAAGACGGAGAGTGAGTCAGCTTCATGGATGGAGTTGGGAAGGTCGTTCCACCAACATGGTACGATGAAGCTGAAAGTCCGGGAAAGTGTTTCGGTGCCTCTTTGTGTTGGTACAACAAGGCGACGTTCCTTAGCCGACCGCAGGCTTCTAGTGGGCGCATAGCTCTGCATAAATGATTTTAGGTATGCTGGAGCAGACCCAGTGACTGTTCTGTATGCCAGCATCAGAGCCTTGAATTTGATACCTGCATCAACCGGTAGCCAGTGGAGAGAGACAAGGAGTGGTGTAACATGAGCTCTCTTTGGTTCATTAAAGACCAGATGTGCTGCTGCATTCTGGATCATTTGGAGGGGTCTAGCTGCACATGCAGGGAGGCCTGCAATGAGAGCGTTACAGTAGTCCAGTTTAGTTATGACAAGTGACTGGACAAGCAGTTGTGTGGCATGTTCAGAGAGGAAGGGTCTTATCTTCCTGATATTGTAGAGTGTAAATCTACATGATCTTGCGGTCTTTGAGAAATTTAGTCTGTTGTCGATGGTTACCCCTAGATTTCTGACCGATTTGGAAGGTGTTACTGTAGTTGCACCCAGCTGCGCGGTGATGTTGCGTTCAACAGCAGGGTTGGCTGGAAAGACAAGGAGTTCAGTCTTGGCTGGGTTGAGTTGCAGGTGGTGCTCCTTCATCCAGGCCGAGATGTCCGCCAGGCAGGCAGAAATTTGAGCAGTCACTGTGGTGTCGTTGGGCTGAAAAGACAAGTAGAGATGTGTGTCATCAGCATAGCAGTGGTAAGAGAAACCATGTGCCTGAATGATGGGTCCCAGTGATGTTGTGTATATAGAGAAGAGAAGTGCCCCAAGCACTGATCCCTGAGGTACCCCAGTAAGTAGCTGATGTGGCTTGGATACCTCACCTCTCCAGGCTACCTTGAAGGACCTACCTGAGAGATAGGAATTAAACCAGTCAAGTACAGTTCCTGTGATGCCCAGCGAGGAAAGGGTAGAGAGTAATATCTGATGGTTGACTGTGTCAAAGGCTGCAGAAAGGTCCAGCAGAATCAGGACTGATGATCTGGATTCAGCTTTCGCCCGTCTCAGCGACTCGGTGACAGACAGCAGGGCGGTCTCGGTGGAGTGTCCACTTTTAAAGCCTGACTGATTGTCATCCAGCAGCTTGTTCTGTGAGAGATAGGCAGAAATTTGATTGAAAACTGCCCTTTCAAGTGTTTTTGTCATGAATGGTATGAGAGAGACTGGTCTGTAGTGTTCTATTTGTGTGGGATTAAGTGCGGGTTTCTTCAGCAGCGGGATTACTCGAGCCTGCTTAAATGTAGTGGGAAAAGTGCCTGTAAGTAGAGATGTGTTAATTATGTATGTGAGTGCAGGTAGGATGGACGGAGAAATGGCCTAGAGAAGTTGGGAAGGAATGGGGTCAAGGGAACAGGTGGTGGGGTGGTTGGAGAGGAGGAGTTTAGAGACCTCAGTGTCAGTCAGAGGAGAGAACATGGAGACAGAAGAGTTGCATACAGGAGACATGTGTTTGACAAGGTGTGGTGCTGAGAATGTATTGCTGATGGCTGCAACCTTATTAGTAAAAAATGTGGTGAAGACATCTGCTGTCAATGATGTGTCAGGCGGTGGAGGGAAATACATCACATGATCTTACCAAGTCTTGTTGGAAGTATGTCATGTGGAGAGTCGTATGGTAGGTCCTATCCAAGGGGGGAGGAGTTTCTACAAGCATGGCGACCAGAGCAGAGGGCCCTCTGCTCAAGGAAGACGTAGTTTACCAAGAGGGAAACCGATTTTACGGAAGATATAACACATGGGGTTACCTATGGGGAACCACCGCATGCGGAGCACCTACCTCAGTACAGGGCCTTATCAGCGCACTTACTGAGCCGGCAGCGGGTTTTTCCACAAACTCAACTGCCACAGGGCTAAGGAAGAAGTCATCCAGGGATCACAGTCTGTGAACACTACTGGGAGTCAAGAGCGCATGTCTTCCCCTCAAGGGAGGGGAAAGGCACTATGCACAAGTGGTACACTTGGCCAGCTGTCCTGGAACTTACCAGCTTGTGCCTGCCACCCGGAGATTGTAGAACCTAGCAAAGGTGTTGAGTGTTGCCCAGCCCGCTGCTCTGCAGATGTCTGCCAAAGAGGCACCACTGGCCAGGGCCCAGGAGGCCGCCACACTCCTGGTAGAGTGGGCTCGTAACCCCGCAGGGGTTGGCACGTCCTGAGCTTGATATGCGATAGGCGATCCTCTGTTTGGAGACAGCGCTTTCTTTCCGCTGTCCACCAAAGCAGACAAAGAGCTGCTTGGAGCTTCTAAAGCTCTGCATGCGATCCAAATAGATGCGTAAAGCTCGCACCGGACACAGCAACGCCAAGGCTGGGTCTGCCTCCTCCTGGGGCAGCGCTTGCAGATTCACCACCTGATCCCTAAAAGGGGTCGTAGGAATCTTGTGCATATAGCCCGGTCGGGGTCTCAGGATCACATAAGAGTAACCCGGACCAAACTCCAGGCATGATTCGCTGACAGAGAACGCTTGCAGGTCCCCTACCCACTTGATGGAAGTGAGCACAGTCAGGAGGGCAGTCTTGAAAGAGAGTGCCTTAAGCTCAGCTGACTCCAAGGGCTCAAAGGGAGCTCCCCATAGACCCTGAAGGACTACAGAGATGTCCCACAGGGGAACGAGGCACGGTCTAGAGGGGTTCAACCTCCTAGTGCCTCTCAGGAACCTGATGATCAAGTCGTACTTCCCCAAGTACTTACCATCTACTGCATTGTGATGAGCCGAAATAGCAGCTACATACACCTTCAAGGTGGAGGGGGACAGCCGCCCCTCCAACCTCTCCTGCAGGAAGGAAAGCACCGATCCGACTGCGCATCTCTGGGGGTCTTCCCATCAGGATGAACATCACTTAGCGAACAGACGCCACTTCAAAACATAGAGGCACCACGTAGAGGGAGCCCTAGCCTGAGTGATCGTGTCTACCACCACGGGCTGTAGGCCACTTAAGTCCTCCACGTCCCGTCCAAGGGCCAGACATGGAGATTCCAGAGGTCTGGTCGCAGGTGCCAGATGATACCCCGTCCCTGAGAAAGAAGGTCCTTCACCAGGGGGGGCTGCCACAAGGAGCATGAGATCCGAGAACAATGTCTGGGTGGGCCAGTAGGGTGCTACTAGGATGACCTGCTCCCCTTCCTCCCTGACCTTGCACAGAGTCTGTGCAAGTAGGCTCACTGGGGGAAACGCATACTTGCATAGTCCAGGGGGCCAGCTGTGTGCCAACACTATATACTGAGAGGTGCCTCGGTCAGGGCGTACCAAAGCAGGCAGTGGGAGGATTCCCGGGAAGCAAACAGGTCTACCTGTGCTTGACCGAATCGACTTCAAATCAGCTGGACCATCTGAGGGTGGAGTCTCCACTCTCCCCTGAGGGTAACCTAATGTGACAGTGCATTTGCTGCGGTGTTGAGGTCGCCCGGGATGTGAGTGGCTCGTAGCGACTTGAGGCGCTGCTGACTCCAGAGGAGGAGACGGCGGGCAAGTTGTGACATGCGATGGGAGCATAGACCCCCTTGGCAGTTGATGTAAGCTACCGTCACTGTGTTGTCCGTCCGGAACAACACGTGCTTGCCCTGGATCAGTGGCTGAAACCTCCACAAGGTGAGCAGTACTGCCAACAACTCTGGGCAGTTTGTATGCCAACACAGCCACGGGCCAGTCCAAGAACCAGTGGCTGTGTGACCATTGCATACGGCACCCCAGCCTGTCTTGGAGGTGTCTGTTGTAACCACGACGTGTCTGAAGACCTGCTCTAGGGGAACCCCTGCCCGTAGAAATGCTAAGTTGGTCCAAGGGCTGAAGAGGCGGTGACAAATCGGTGTGATGGCCATGCGATGTGTACTGCGGCACCATGCCCATCTCGGGACTCGAGTCTGAAGCCAGTGCTGAAGCAGTCTCATATGCATCAACCCGAGCGGTGTGGCCATCGCTGAGGATGCCATATGCCCCAGGAGCCTCTGAAAAAGTTTCAGTGGAACCACTGTCCTCCATCTGAATGCCCTCAGACAGTTCAGCACCGACTGAGCACGTTCGTTTGTGAGACGCGCTGTCATCGAGACCGAATCCAACTCCAGACCGAGAAAAGGGATGCTCTGAACCGGGGAGAGCTTGCTCTTTTCCCAGTTGACCCGAAGCCCCAGTCGGCTGAGGTGTCAAAGCACGAGGTCCCTGTGTGCTCATAGCAACTCTCGAGAGTGAGCTAAGATCAGCCAGTCATCGAGATAGTTGAGAATGCGGATGCCCACTTCCCTTAGCAGGGCAAGGGCTACCTCCGCGACCTTCGTGAAGACGCGAGGGGACAAAGACAGGCCAAAGGGGAGGACCTTGTACTGGTATGCCTGGCCCTCGAAGGCAAATAGCAGGAAGGGTCTGTGTCGAGGTAGGACCAAGACGTGGATATACGCGTCCTTCAGGTCTACTGCCACAAACCAATCTAGATGTCGGATGCTCACTAGAATGCATTTTTGCATCAGCATTTTGAACGGGAGTCTGTGCAAGGCCGGTTCAGTACTCGCAGGTCCAAGATTGGTCGCAACCCACCGCCTTTCTTTGGTATGATGAAGTAAGGGCTGTAGAACCCTTTCCTCATCTCGGCTGGAGGGACAGGCTCTATTGCGCCTTGCTCAGGGGGGTTGCAATCTCCGCACACAAGGTAGCAGCATTCTCGCCGAACCTGGGCGGGAGCCTGGTGAACTGAATCGTGCAGCCGAGTTGGACGGTCCGGGTCAGCCATCGCGACGGGTTGGAAAGCGCGAGCTACGCGTCCAAACTCCGGGCGAGGAGGACCAAGGGGATAATCGGACGTGTCGGACGTACCGGCGGGTGGGGCCTTACGGCGGGGTGGAGCTCGAGGTGCCACGTCGAGGGGACTCGAGCCCCGTGGCCGTGCTGAGTCGAGGGACATCGAAGCACTTACCTGGCTCCTGCCGCCCACCATGAGATTGGCCAAGGAGGGGGGAGGAGGAGTCTCGTCCCCGATGTCCATCGGCACTAATCCCTTGTGGGGGTATTCATGCCACAGCTGGCAAAAAGGAACGGTGGATGGCAGTCATGACACACACACATTTCTGAGCCATTTTAGAGCAAATACATAATTCTCACCTGAGAAACAAGACCCAGATTTAAACAGTCCTGACATTCACATTCTCCACCTGCGACGAAAAGTCAACTGAATTTTCTTAATGTGCTCTATCATCAATTTCAAATACAGTAATGCAAGAGAGGGTGTGTACAATATGTTTGTTTTCGTTGGACTGTTATTTTGGGTTATTTGTGGCTCACTTCATTTTTTATAGCCTACTGTATTGAAATAAAAATGTTGCACTTTTTAAATGCTTTTTGTGTGGTCTGGGCGGTACATCTTGGTGTCAATGGTTATGTGTGTACATATCAGAATTAGAATGAGCTTTATTGCCAAGTATGCTTACACAAGGCATTTGTCTTGGTAACAGAAGCTTCCAGTACACAGAGAAAAACAACAAGACACAGACAAAAAAATAAAATCAAAATACACAATAAGACAAAATAAAAGGAAAAATAACTTGCATACAAATATTGAAATTTAAAGTTAACATTTTGTATTTTCAATACCAGTTAATCAAAAACTAAAAGAAATCAGGTCAACTTCCCTGTGTATGAGTGTGTTTCAGCATGTAATGTTCTAGAGATAAGGCAGTTTTCTCCATTGTGGGTGATGAAATGCATCACCTTTTAGTTGAATCAGTTGACAGTGGAGATCCTGTTATAAGTGGCATCTTATTTTTGCCTTAGTATTTTGCCTTCTCATAGAAGAAAACGACTTGGCATGTACTACCACTTTCATAATCCAGAATCATATCTGGACACTATGCTAATGAGAATCCCCTAGTTTTCTCAAAACCCATAATGTATTGATGAATTCAGAAAATACTCATATCTGTATTTTTAAGTTCAAGTTTAAAAGCATTAGATGTGGGATTTCTTTTATTTTTCAGATCTTCATACACACTTAGCAAAAGTCATATGTTTAATTTGAGACTAGCAAAAATCCGCAAAGTAGGTTGCCTGTATGTGTTGGAGATTTCCACCAGGAGATTAGGAATGTGGTTATCTCATTTATGAACATAAACTGTGATGACAGTTTTAGCCTTGAGAATCAACCATACACAAGCCTGCAAATCCATCATGATTAGTTGTCTTCATTTACCTGTTGGATTGTGGTGTTTGTTATCAAGTTCTCTTTTCATGATAAGTTAAGAATGAGGCAGGAAGTAATCACTAAGCTTGATTGCTACTCAATAAAGCACAAAAATGGAATTTTATACATATATATATATTGTATGTATATATGTACACTCATTGGCCACTTTATTATGTACATCTACTTATTCATGCAATTATCTAATCAGTCAATCTTCAATCTACAATCTTTTCCCGGTTTTTGACTATTCAGACGTTTTGCTGGACATTTTAGTTGGAGGCACAGCTGTGCAAGCTCCGTCAGCGCAGCTTTCGAACAGCGCTGCCGAGTATTCATCTAGCGAATCTCCACACTCTCCCTAACAAAACGGATGAACTACATCTCCTCACCTGTACAAACAAGGACTTTTCAAACTCTCCTGCCTTATGCTTCACAGAAACCTGGCTGAGTGAAGCCATTTCGGACAGCATGTTACATCTGCCGGGCTTCCAGCTGTTCAGAGCGGATTTAATGTAGAAAACGAGAGGCAGTGGAACATGCTTTTACATCAATGAAAGTTGGGGTACAGATGTAACAACATTAAAGAAGATGTGCTGTCCTAATTTGGAAGTGCTTTTTAGCAACTGTAAGCCTATCTACTCGCTGTGGGAGATTTCCTCGTTTATTCTAGTGAGTGTTTATATTCCTCCACACGTGTGCATAAATGCAGTGCTGCAGCAGCTGGCTGATCAGATCACAGACATGTAGCAACAACACCCAGACTCACTTCTTATTATTCTTGCCAATTTCAACAAAGCCAACCTCACCCACGAACTACCAAAATACAGACTGCACATTACATGCCCCACCAGAGACAGAAATATACTGGATTACTAATACACAACATTAAAGGATGCATATCGCTCTGTCCCTAGAGCAGCTTTGGGACTCTCTGATCACCGTCTGGTTCACCTTCTTCCGTCCTACAGGCAGAAACTTAAATCAGCTAAACCTGTAGCAAAGACTGCAAAAAGATGGACCAATGAAGCAGAGCTGTAACTACAAGCCTGCTTTGACTGCACTTATTAGAGTGTTTTTGAAGCTGCAGATACCAATCTGGACAAGCTCACAGATACTGTGACATCATTCATATATCAGTTTCTGTGAGGATATGTGCATTCCTACTAGGACTTATTTAACGTTCAACAATGACTAACCATGGTTTACAGGAAAACTCAGACAGCTTTGTTATGCCAAAGAGGATACTTACAGAAGTGGCGATACAATCTTGTATAATCAGACCAAAAACACACTGACTAAGGAAATTAAAGTGGCTAAAAGAAGCTACTCTAAGCAGTTGAAAAACAAGTTTTCAGCTAACAGCCCTGCATCAGTGTGGAGAGGCCTGAAAGACATTATTAACTTCAAGACACCATCCCCCAACACTGTAGGGAACCAACAACTGGCTGACGACTTGAAAGTGTTTTACTGTAGATTTGAAAAGCCCAGTCTCACACCCCACACCCACTCTGACCTTCACTTCACACAAACACCAACTCCTCCTGTCAACGTGGGATTGCATAATATCCTGCAACATCTGGACAGACCAGGGACATATGCAAGGATCCTTTTTGAGGACTTCAGTTCGGCTTTCAACACCATCATCCCAGCTCTCCTATGGAATAAATTAACCCAGCTCTTTGTTCCCACATCTATCTGTCAGTGGCTCACCAGCTTTCTGACAGATAGGCAGCAACCAGTGAGACTCGGGAAATTCACTTCCAGCACATGTACTATAAGCATTGGTGCCTCCCAGGGATGTGTGCTGTCCCCACTACTCTTCTCCATATATACCAATGACTGCACCTCCAAGGACCCCTCTGTCAAGCTCCTGAAGTTTACAGATGACACTACTGTCATTGGCTTCATCCATGATGAGTCTTCATTACAGTAGGGAGGTTGAATGGCTGGCTCACTGGTGCAGTCATAACAACCTGGAGCTCAACACGCTCAAAACAGTGGAGATGATTGTGGACTTTAGGAGGAACACCCCGACATTGACCCCGCTCACCATTCTAAACAGCACTGTGGCAGCAGTGGAGTCATTCAGGTTCCTGGGCACTACCATCTCACAGGACTTGGAGTGGGAGACCCACATTGAGTCTATTGTGAAAAAGGCCCATCAGAGGTTGTACTTCCTTTGCTAGTTGAGTAAGTTCAACCTGTCACAGGCACTGCTAATCCAGTTCTACTCAGCGGTCATTGTGTCTGTCCTCTGCACTTCAGTAACTGTCTGGTTTGGTTCAGCTACGAAATCTGACATCAGAAGACTACAAAGGACAGTTCAGACTGCTGAGTGGATTATTGGTAGTCCCTTGCCCTCCCTCCAAAATCTGTACACTTCCAGAGTGATGGAATGGCTAGTAGAAAGGGTCCACTCACCCAGCCCACTACCTTTGAACTTTTGCCTTCTGGCAGACGCTACAGAGTACTGAGCACCAGAACTGTCAGGCACAACAGTTTTTTTCATCAGGCTATCCATCTCATGAACAGTTAAAAGTAAACTATAATTACATGCAATACACAGCCTAGTCAGTTATATTATTTAACATATCCTACCTCTTCTGCATTACATTCCCTTGCACTGTATATAACAGATTTGTATTTGTACATACTATATTTATATTTTTGTCTTATTGTGTATTTCTATATATACTTATATTTCTATTCGCTCTTTATTTTTATTCTGTTTTTTTGTTATTATTATCTCTGTCTTGGTGCACTGGAAGCTTCTGTCACCAAAAGAAATTCCTTGTATGTGGAAGCATACTTGGCAATAAAGCTCATTCTTATTCTGTTTTTAAAATTACATTATCAGTCCTTAAGCACAAGCATGGTATGTTTTTATCATCTTGCTTGCTATTATTTATTTTTTTCGCCAATATTTGATTAATACTGTTCTGCTTAAATCTTACAGTTCTGGCGGTTTGGGAAATGGTTTGATGTTGTCATTGATGACAAACTGCCAACAATCGATGGCAAGCTCATTTTCGTGCATACAAAAACATCAAATGAGTTTTGGCCTGCCTTGCTCGAGAAAGCTTATACAAAGTAGGTACCAGTAGCCTACATTCTGTTTAAATTCTAATTTTCTGTTTCATTCATTCATTGAAATGGTGACAATCATAACAGTAGTTTATGAATTGGCAACACTCTGATTAATTTTCCAGCATCCAAATCTTGGTTTGGTTCATCTGCATATGTGTTCCATTACAGCATATAGCAAAGAATTCCCTAGAATGTCACTGTTTGGTGTTGCATTAGAAAAGCCAAACCTGTTAATTAGAAGAGAGTGTCCACTTACTATAGACCATATAGTATACTTTACAGCAGAATAACTTTTACAGGGTGTGCGGCTATGCTGATATGAATGCTGGTTATGTGTCTGAGGGCCTGATGGACTTCAATGGTGGGGTGCACATGTACTATGAACTGAAAACAGCTACCGCTGATTTATGGAACCTGATGGACCGTGCAGTCAATGCAAAGGCCCTGATAGGCTGCAGCACTCCTCAAGGGGTAAGCAGTGACTTCATCCTGGAAACATTTATTCCAGTGTCAGATATTGCCATCCTGCTAAACTAAAACTGTCATATAAGCATTTCATTAGGTTTTACATTAAAGAGTCCAAAGGCTTATGCACTCAATGGGTGAATCGCACAAAACCTGTCAAGAACATAGAGTATATATTTAAGGGTGATATTTCGCCCTTGAAACAATAGAAAGAAATAAGATATTATGTTTTGCTTATATCTATTGGACAATAATATTTGCATTGTGACACTATTTTCATTATAGAAAATTTGCTTGGGGGAAAATATGCTTAATTAGACATTATAAAAATAATGTCACAATGCAAAAAATCTTAAATGTCCCTAAAATAGGCTTAGTGTGTCTTGATGCATATACTGCATATATAACCTGGACATGTTTTCGTGAGATTCATGAAATTACTGTTGTTAACAAAAAAAGGTTGTTCTCAGTAAGCAATGTATACAATGTTTCTTGATCCATATTTTATCTGGTAGATTTACTGACTTGTTGTCTGGTTTTATACCATATCAGAGATCATCTGCATACACTGTATTATGTAATGGCATTGTTGAGGGCCATGAATATACAGTCATAAGGGTTTTCAAGGTAAGTCTGCACAGAATCATGTCTCAGCTCACAGTGGCATCAAATTACATTTCATAGCTGGATAACCCAGGTTCTTTAAAGCCAGTTAGGTGAGTTGCCTTCAAGGTCTCTGTTCTGGGGCATGTCTTTACACATTTCTTCATGGGAATTTTTTTAAAGAGCTTTAAGTCGATTTTTAAAACAATAAAATATCTGTATGCAAAAACATTTCCTGAATGCATCCCACTTTTTTATAAATCAGAATTCATCTTAAAATCACGAATGAGCGTGAATGAGCGCATGGACTCCATCTACAGAACGGCCACAAATATCCTGGTCAGACAGAAAACAATAAAACGCATGCACAAGTTATTCATTTGTGCATTCATTCTTTCATAAGGAATTCTGAAAATGTGAGTGCAGTTACTGATTTCTGCCCATATTGTAGTAGCCTATTCAACAACTCATGATCAGTTATTCATTTTAATTATCAATCATAAATCCATTCATTGATTGTGTTTACAGTAAATCTGCACCATTCTTCAAACAATGTCCATATTTTTGCTACACATTAATTCCAAAAAGAGATTTACATGCTCTTTTACATTTAATGAAATATTCATAGTCTACATGGCAATCATGTTCTGTATAAACTACATGCAAGTTATTTTCCCGCTGTTCTCTACTTGCTTCTCTTGCCATTGATTATGCTGCATTTTAGTATTTTAGTCCTCAACAACAGCAGACAAGAGGCTGAAGGATGAATTGGTGAAAACATGTAGGCAAGCTTTAAATTTAAGACTGATGTGGTGCTTTCACCTATCTGTATATTGATTTAGATATGTTTTAAGGGCTGTAATCTATAATCTGTCCTCCTCCTTACTCCAAAAATGTGCTTGACGTATTGTATACCATATATTACACTTGTCTGTTATCTCATTGGTCTATATTATGGAAATGTGCAGATAGGGTTATAAATAAATATTTTCAAGCAGATTATCAAAATAAAGCATTTACATTACGCATACACAGTTCTGGGTAGTTATGGATTTCATGTAATCTGGATTATGTAGTCAAACTGCAAAAATCAAGTACTTGTAATCAGATTACATTACATTTTAAAATGCTTATTATCAGATTACAGTTACTTTTGTGTGGATTACTTGATTTCATATCAATAAGGCAACTGTACTGTTCAAAATTAATTGATTCCCTCTAAAAAAAATAAAAAAAATTCATTTTCATTTTAAAATCAGACTACTGCTGATATACATTCTGTAAGTGTTTTCAGAAGAAAGGGGGAGGGAAGGGTTGTGGAACTGCACACACAGACCGGACAATAGCCACTGGCCAGGTAACTATTATACTGAAGATGCAGCGGACTCACTCAACATTTGACAAACAGATTTACAAAAATAATTTCACTTTTAAGGAGACACAGGGCAAAAACATTACTGTTTAATGTAAACTCTGCCTGCTAAAACGTAATATCCTATCCACTGCAAAGAATTCTGTGTTAAATCTACAGAAGTAATTGGAGGTATGCTTGCATGTTTTTTCAACTTCTGCCAAACACATATTAATTATTTGTAATGGAATGCCAAAATTTCTGGAGTAAGACCACATTTGTTAAACAAGCCCTACATTACCTGTCCATCTCCCATTAGAAGTGCATGAAAATCTTTTTTCAGTACAGTATGTTGATGGTGTGAATTTTTCTTATAAGTTAAAATGTTCTTTTGTGTTTCAAGGCCATTTAAGTGCCTTTTGTTATTTTACTCATGAACAGACAAATAGTGAGTAAAATACAAAAATCATATCAGTTCTCACATTTTGATTCATGACGTTTTCTTAAATGCATTTGACCAGCATTCAGATACGGGCCACACTTCTGTGGGAGGCATTTAGAAGTACATTTAATGTGAGGACACTCAAGACTACATGTAAAACATCAATTAATATGACATTGAAATGTGTTATCAATGCCTCATTCTATGAGTAGAATTCACACAAAAACAGTAGAATGATTTAAAGTAATATACATATATGCAGTAGATCATATGAAATTTGTCTCGTCTCCATTTCTGAATTCATGGAGCTAATGTGCTAACACGCTGTACACGGCCATAATATGCACCGATTACACTCTGTTATTGTAACTTATGATGACACTGACACTACTGCAAAAATGGGTATATTAAAGAGTGCTAATAGGTAGAATACAGACAAAAAAAGAATGATAGGCATACCTTACTATGGGCAGATTGGCTGTCGGACGCAGATGGCACATGAGTGAAGCAGCATATAAAACAACAGAGTGAATGGGCACTTATGTGTATTTGTGTATATTTGATTCCTTATGAAGACTAATTAAACAAAAAATCGCATGTCATGTTCTTGGAAAATGTCTTAACGTGAACAATCTTACAGATGTTCAGAGATCCAGCATGCTAATAACTGCACGCCGGTATGTTCATGTTGACTGATCTTAACTGACTGAACAGAAATTAGCTGTTGACCTCAAAGTGGGTGGAGCTTCAGGTCACACCTACCGATGACGTGGATCAATGGCAGGAAGGTGTTCAGCAGCCAGTTAGAAGATCTCCTGACAGTTCGCCCCAGTGAGCTTTTACGAACTACCGAAATGAACTCAAAAACACCTTTTTTGGGTCTGATTGTCAGTAAAGTTTGTGAGACAAGTTAAAGATACATAACATTGCAGTTTTAAATGTAATTTCAGTGCAAAGCATTAAACCCCTGTCAGAATGACACGACAAAGGTAGATTTGTAAAAGTAAATATTAAAACTGTAACAATTAATATTTATCAGACATTTTGAGTAAAGATATTTCTTAATTTAATTGTCATGCAATGACACCACCTTAACAAGGAGAGCACACTACGAAACTCTAGACCACACCAAATAAAGAAGCTATTCATTTCTAAAATCATCATCTCAATGGTAGATTAGATTCACTGATGTCATGTGATGCAATGCTGATGTAATTTGTTCCATTGCCTTCTCAAGGAAGAACTTCCCCTGTTATGAACTAACGTGATTTGCTTACAGAAGGGGGCAGCAGTTTACCAAAATAAGCAGCCATGCTTAGACATCACAACACAAAAGGATATGTCCAGAGTTTGACAACATTCTGCTAGACCCCAGATTCTACTGCATAAATTAAATAAAGTTTATTTAGATAATTATTGCTAATAAATATTATAAACAAATAAAATAATATTCTAGTAAATAAATAATAAAGTAACACATTTAACGGTTTAAAAAAACAAAACAATATAAAATCAATGTATAGCCTCTCTTGACTTAGTACTCAATCATCCGACATTTAGTTCCAGTCCTCAAATCTGACTGGACAATCAGATTTTTAGGATAACTATTATAACTAAGCTGGTTTGGTTTTAGATATTGTGTTTTTGAGCTAATGGACTGAAACAATGAATGCTTTGGAGGAGGAAATACTTACTGGATTTGCCAAAGATTGCCAGATTAGTGACATCAATAATTTTAAAGATATTCATTCAGAGTTAACTAGTTATCCACAGGCAAAACTGCATGTTTTGCCTTTTTTTAATCTGTGAAATAGTCTCTACTTCTTTCCTGAACTGTACTTTACTTTACTCTATGGAGAATGCAAGTGCAACAACTTTATTTATTTACTTGGAGTGCAACAGTCTGGTTCTGGAAGTAACAATCCCATTCATTTTTTATTTTATTTTTTTCCCCAAAATCAACTTGATTTTCAATGATAACTTGTTAACTTTTAAAGGCAGACGTACCTTGAGCTCAGAGGTTGTTCATTGACATGCTTCCGCTGAAGCCATCAGTCTGTGCTATTTCAAATTCTCTGTTTAAAAATTGAAAACATTAAATAAAATAGAAACTAGCACAGGGGCGACTGCCCAAATCACCTTTAAACTACTTATATA
This sequence comes from Myxocyprinus asiaticus, assembly GCF_019703515.2. Taxonomy (NCBI): domain Eukaryota; kingdom Metazoa; phylum Chordata; class Actinopteri; order Cypriniformes; family Catostomidae; genus Myxocyprinus; species Myxocyprinus asiaticus. The sequence continues at coordinate 35,701,279 of NC_059363.1, read as the reverse complement.
TGTGTACATACCAAATATTTTGCAATAAACTTAAACTCTATTGTTTCTATACTTGTATTTTCGTGCCCTCATAAAAGAAGGTAAATATAGGCTACAATCTTGTACACGTGGACCTCCCATTCCCCAGCACGCTTGTCTGCCCCGATTGGGCTTCCGGATGAGTCCGCCATCTCGTCTCATGGCGAGTTCGGCCTCTTGTTCGGAGCCCATGAAGCTGATGAGCTCTTGAGTGCAGCATCGGAGAGCGGGCTTGTCCAGTCGGATGCAGAAGCCTCAGCTGGGCTCCCCCCTTCGGGGTCGATTGCCCAGTCACAGGCTGATGCAGAGATGATGGACATGCTTTCCCGGGCGGCCATGAGCGTCGGGCTAGAGCGGAACCCTCCGCTCTCCCCTGAACCCTCACGGCTCGATGATTGGTTCCTGGGCTCGCGGCGCCGCTCAAAGCAGCCACGCCCCACTCCAGTGCCTTTCTTCCCGGAAGTGCACGAGGAGCTGACGAAATCATGGGAGGCACCTTTTACTGCCCGGTCCCGATTCCTCGGTTCCCCCGCCTTCACTACCCTCGATGGCAGGGCGGCCAGGGGCTATATGGTGATTCCCCTGGTGGATAAGGCGCTCGCAGTGCACCTATGCCCGCAGAGCGCCACCACCTGGCGCAGACGCCCAAAGCTCCCGTAGGTTCACGTTGTCCCTGACGGCTAAAGCTTACAGCGCTGCTGGACAAGCCGCCTCTGCCATGCATGCCATGGCTCTCCTGCAGGTCCACCAAGCCAAGGCGCTAAAAGAACTGCACGAGGGTAGTTCCACCACAGATCTGATGCAGGAACTGCACTCAGCGACTGACCTCGCTCTCCGAGCGACGAAGGTCACGGCGCGGTCTCTTGGGCGGACGATGTCCACATTAGTGGTCCAGGAGCGCCACATTTGGCTCAACCTGGTCGAGATGGGTGAGGCCGACAAGACACGGTTCCTTGCTGCCCCCATCTCCCAGGCTCGCCTATTCGGCGACACCGTCGAGGACTTTGCCCAGCAGTTCTCGACGGTGAAGCAGCAGATGGAGGCTATCTGGCATATCCTGCCCCGGCGCAGCTCAAGATCCCGCACCCCGTCTGCTCGTCGCCAAGGGCATCCCCCTGCGGTGACTGCACTGGCTCCGCCGCAGCCCGCCCCTTCGGCCTGGCCCCGGCATGGAGTCCACCTCAGGAAGCAGGCGCCACCCGTCTCACAGTCGGCTGCTAAGAACCCATGGAGGTCGTCAAAGTGCCCCTGAGACGGGCGACCCAGGGTCGACGAAACCCACTCAACTGGAGCTGGTAGTAAGACCACTCCATCCCCCAGTGGAGGGCCGGGTGGAGAATCTTTTGTTGCCTTTTTGTTTGATTTTGCCACATGCCCAAGTGGCTGCGGTACCCAACAGTTCAGCAAAAGAGCGGTTTCCTCCTTCCCTGGGTCACATACCCAGTGTGCACAGTCGTCACCATGACCACCGTCCACAGGTTTTTCCTTGTGGGATTGGTGCTCCAGCAGCGGTCTCCCCGCCCCTGCGCACCCAGCTGTGGCACACATCCGCCCCCAATGTGACAGTCTCCACGGGTTGCGAGGACAGGCCTCTTCCTCCCCCTTCCCAGGCTGTTCCAGGGGTGTTCACAAGGAGCCAGGTAAGTGCTTCGATGTCCCTAGATTCAGCACAGCCACGACATGGTGTGGCACCTCGAGCTCCACCCTGCTGCGAGGCCCCACTTGCTAGTATGTCCAATGACGTTGTCCCTTTGTGCGGAACTTGGACGCGTGGCTTGTGCTTTTCAATCCATCGTGATGGCTGGTCCGGACCGTCTGACTTGGCTACATGATTCAGTTCGCCAGGCATCCACCCAGGTTCAGCGGTATCCACTTCACCTTGGTGAAGGACGAAAACGCTGCTACCTAGCGTGGAGATTACTACCCTCCTATGGAAGGGTGCAATAGAACCTGTCCCTCCGGCCGAGATGAAGAAGGGGTTTTACAGCCCCTACTTCATCGTACCGAAAAAAAGGCGGTGGGTTGCAGCCAATCTTGGACCTGCGAGTACTGAACCGGGCTTTACACAGACTCCCGTTAAAGATGCTGATGCATTCTGGTGAGCGTCCAGCATCAAGACTGGTTCGCAGCGGTAGACCTGAAGGACGCGTACTTCCACGTCTCGATTCTACCTCGACACAGACCCTGCCTGCAGTTTGCATTCGAGGGTCAGGCGTATCAGTACATGGTCCTCCCTTTCAGCCTGTCCTTGTCCCCTCACATCTTCATGTAGGTCACAGAGGCAGCCCTTGCCCCGTTAAGGGAAGTGGGCATACGCATTCTCAACTATCTCGACAATTGGCTAATCCTAGCTCACTGTCGGGACATGTTGTGTGCACACAGGGACTTGGTGCTCTCACCTCAATCAAGAGGGTAGGAGACCTCTGCAAGCATTCTCTGTCAGCGAAACATGCCTGGAGTTCGGTCCGGGCTACTCTCACATGATCCTGAGACCCCAACCGAGCTATGTGCCCAAGGTTCCCAAGACCAGGTGGTGAACCTGCGAGTGCTGCCCCAGGAGGAGGCAGACCCAGCCCTGTCATTACTGTGTCCGGTGCATGCTTTACGCATCTATTTGGATTGCACGCATAGCTTTAGGATCTCTGAGCAGCTCTTTGTCTGCTTTGGTGCACAGTGGAAAGGAAGCACTGTCTCCAAGCAGAGGATCGCCCACTGGCTCATTGACGCCATGGCTATGGCATATCACACCCAGGACGTGCCGCCCCCGGTAGGGCTATGAGTCCATTCTACTAGGGGTGTAGCGGCCTCCTGGGCCCTAGCCAGGGGTGCCTCTCTAACAGACATTTGCAGAGCAGCAGGCTGGGCAACACGCAACACCTTTGCAAGGTTCTACAACCTCCAGGTGGAACCGGTTTCGTCCCAGGTAGTGGCACGCAATACAAGCGGATAAGCCCGGGACAGCCGGCCGGGTATATCGCTTGCACACAGCGCCTTTCAACTCCTCTGAGCTTAAGATGTGCACCATTAATTCCCAGTAGTGTTCACAAACTATGTTCCCTGGTTGACTTCCTCCGAGCCCTGTGGCAGTCGAGTTATCGGAGAGACTCACTGCCGGCCCAGTACACGTGCTAACTAAGAGCCCTGTTCTGGGGTAGGTGCTCCGCATGTGGTGGTTCCCTGTAAGGAAACCCCATGCGATGTATATCTTCCGCTAATTCGTTTCCCTGTTGGCAAACTGCATCTTCCTTGGGCAGAGCCCCCTCTGCCACAGTCTCCATGTTTGTAACAACTCCTCCCCCATTGGGTAGGATCTACCATGAGACACTCCACATGGTCGGCAAGACCATGTGACATATCTTTCCACTTAAATATCCCCCCTCTCTTTGGGCGAGGTGTGGTCTCTGCGGTATCCTCCCCTTGGGAGGGACACCCCCCGACTAGACCTGGCGACCCAGTCGGATAATCCCCCTTCTTTTTTAGGGAGTGGAAAAAAGAAGGGGAAAAGAGGCCATGACTGGGTTAGCCTGTCTCTATCTTTTGGGTAGTCGACTTGTCCCCAAAGGGCCGTTCGACACTCATAACTATGTTGGGGGAGGTTACGTGTCGGCCTGGTGCACTGGCTATGAGGCACACAGTGGTCTGCCCGTCACACACCACCAGTTCACGTAACACAGTTCAGCCAGTTGCGGCGTTTCGTATAGGGACCCCTAGTGTCACTACATCGACACAACATCAAGTGAGTGACAGATAGGGAACGTCCTGGTTACTTGCGTAACCTCCATTCCCTGATGGAGGGAACAAGACGTTGTGTCCCTCCTGCCAAAACGCTGAACTACCCGCTGAAATGGCCGGACCTTGTCTCAGCTCCTCAGCATAAAACCTGAATGAGTGGTTGCATACCAGCTCCTTTTATACCCGTATGTCTGGGGGAGTGGCATGCAAATACCACTCGCCAATTTTCATTGGCCTTTTATCAAAGACCAGATGTGTTTCGGGCTCCCAAGAGTGACCCCTAGTGTCACTACATCAACACAACGTCTCGTTCCCTCCATCAGGGAATGGAGGTTACGCAAGTAACCAGGACGTTACGCTGTTTTGTATGGTATAATTTATCTCAGATAACTTCGCACCTAAATGGCATGTTAAAACTATATAAACTGTGATTGATTGCTTTACATGTTAGTCATGCGGCTCATTTGGTTCTTGGCCAGAATAAGCTTCAATACAGTCCGACCTTTTGCAAATTTTTCAAAGGTCTAGCTACGCAAGACTGTTCTAATACATGCATTGGCTTCTTACAACAATCACCACTATGTTGACACAACAGATCAGGGCAAAGCTCCCCGAGCCACTGCACGTGTAGAACATTAACTTGCATTTTTTTGTGTGTGTGGTTTTTCTTTGGGCACTTTAGTTACATCAAATAAATTTTCAGTGTCATATACAGTATATAGTTAATGCAGACATCCTTCTTTAAAGAAGGTGAAAAAGGAACAACCTTTTAACACAATATCATGAGTTTCAACTAAACTTCAGCTAAACTTCCTAAGAAAACAGAAATGATCTTGATTAGCCCCTTGCTTGACATCACTTTAGAAAGGTCATCCTTCATATGACTTGGTAGTTTAAGTATCATAATCTCAGTGACCACTGACCTCCTCTGTAAAGGCTGGCACAAAGAGCAAGATGTGAATGAGGGCTTCCAGGTCAGATTCATAAAAAGAATCTTTTAGGATGGACAGTGGTTAGTATGTACAACACTGAGCATTAGAGTGTGACTAGTGAGCCCTCAGGGTCTTTTTCCTAGACATCAGCTGTTGTTAATAACCATCCCTGCACCCTGCAGGGGACTGCCAGTTCATGGTGTTTACTGGGATTAAACCCTGTTAAAAGACCAAGAGGAGCCATCTGTGCTACACCAATGCAGCATATTTCCAATGCAATCCCATGAATGTATTCTGTCAGGTTTTGGGTTTTATGTAGCTGTAAACTCTGAAAAATCGTATTTACAAATGTTGCTTTTACCGTGATATATTTTAATTCCACTGATTACGTCAGTCTTGGTGTGTTATATCTATTTACATATAAATACACAGACAAAATGATCAAAATGACAAAAGTTTGTAAAACATTAAAAGATAAATTGTGAGATTAATTTGGTAACAAGCAGTTAATTGTATCAAAACCATGTCAAAAAGCGTGATTACTACAGTCATGGTTACTTCAATATTACTAGAGTAAAACCATGGTTAATAAGGGTTGAACAAATAGGGTGACAACATTAAATTGAACAGAAATGTATACTTAATATACACTAATTAACATGAAAACACCCTGTTTTATATAACTGAATTGACATATATTGATAAATAGCAACAAAGCACTGAATGTTTTGCTTTAAAAAATAAGGCAAAATCTCTTTAAAGACCACAAGAATTGCCTTGACGAGCACAGCAACCCAGCAAGTTGGGTTTCATTTTAACACAGCAAAATGTGTTATTTATTCAGCCCAAATGTTTGTTAATTTTTACATGAATGCTGTTTTTATTATTATTATTATTATTATTTTAATCTCTTAAAAATATTGTATAATAAACCATACCATTAACAAAAGCATTAACATGGTACTTGTTTTATTTTGGATGAATATTAATACATGCAATGATTACATTTAAACTCCTTTTACAAAACTTTTAATAAAGATCTTGTAGAACAATAAACATGTAAAATTATTGTTAATTACATTAGGCATTAAAAACATTAAACATCCATTGTAATATTAATGTTACTTATAATTCCAGTGTCTATTACCAGAAAACTATTCATGTATGGAATGAATAAAAATCCATAAAATGTAAAATAATCTATGTGCAGGCCTGAATTGCTGAGTGTAGGATGTAGGGGAATAAGGCCTTGACATCAGCCTGCTGGAGGTACTGTACTCCACCACATAAGTTCCAACCCATAAAAAATGCATGCTTTATAAATGTGCTAAATCAGTGCAATAACAGATTGAACTTTGCACCAGTTTGTGATTTGTCACACACGCATTTGCCTGACTGATGGAAAACCCTTACTTTATACATTATTGAATGTCTCATGATTTATTTGTATTCATTAATAGTTACCTTTTTGTGTATGAGTATACTAAGACTTCAGATCTTTAATTTAAACTAAACTCAAGCATCCCAGGATGTTCAACAAATGCTCTGTAATACTTTCTGCTATGAATGAAATGCCCACAATTTTTTTCCCCTCCTGAAACTCATGTTTTCAATGCTTTTTATGTGGTCACAGCTCCTCATGATTTTTGCATTGAGTGATGTGTTGAAGCCCTGAAGCCCATGACACGAGTGATGTAAAACGGCCTTCGCGTCTACAAAGCATCCAGTGTAGACAAAATGTTATGTTATAGGCTATGAATGAACTAAATGAATCACGTTGGTGATATATTTTGGATTCAGAATGGCGAATTTCACCAAAAGGTGACGTTTGCATAACTAAAAATTCAGAAAAAGTGAATCACAAACTTATTAACAATCCAGTGGGCATTATATGCTAGCAAAGTCGACGCTGCTTGACATCTAATAACAGTTATTATGCCATATGAGCTGTCCTGTTCTTATTATGAAACGGTATCTTTGCATTTTCTAGTAAACAGTGATTATTTTTATAGATAAAAACACTGATACAAACCTTATTTCACAAAATGAATCCACAAATTTGTCCGCACTAAGAACCGCTCACTCCTGAAGATGATCCAAAGAGCCTGCGACAGGTAACTCAGCAGCTGGGTTGTTGTGACGCTGCAGCTGGATTGTTGATTGAGGTGAGGGGGAGGGGTGCATTGTTTCAACTGTAAGTGAGAGTGACCCAGCCACTAACGTGCTGTTTGCTTGTATGTTTGCTTGCCTTGACCAGCCATCACTGAAGCAACATTTGCTGAGACAGATTGTCTTCATCGCGAATTCATAAACTCTAAACCCTAAACCCTTCACTCTCAGCTTGCTTTCTTCGGAAAGATTACACCGGTCCCATCTCCTCCCAAGATCTGACCTCTGTGGCTCCCGAGGTACCCCACGAGCAAAGGGAAGCAAGGACAGGATGATGAGTGCGGGGGTCTGAGGTTGATTTGTCAAGGGCTCAGGCCTTGAGTCTCTCCTCTTCTTCATTTGAAGCGGCTTCGCCCATTCAGTTAGCCTGTAATGTTCTGGGCCTGCTTTCGGCATGCTGCGATCAATCATGTTTGCTGGTGGAAATGATGCAAAGAATACTTTTTAGCTGGGGCTGTCAATAGTGAGACATATTGTGCTAAGGTGAGATGCTTACCGTAATTTTCCCCTGTGAGCAGTAAAATTTGCTTAAGTTGCTTAAAGTTCTAAATCGAGCCTCGACTGCATGAAAGACTTTTTACCGTGTTGGCACGCCTCCGAGTCTAGCTGCCGGTGCCAATCTTTCCAGAGCTGCACAAGCAGCTTGTTATGACTTGGCACTGTCCCTATTCATTGAGAGTTTAGGTCCTTGATGCTGCCGCCTTCACAGCGTTGGTTCGGGCCGCACTAAGAATCTGGGGTTCCCAGCTTGAACTTATCTTGACCGTGCTTGACACACTTGAAACTGTTCTTCGGTATATATGCCCGCGATGAAATACGCATAAGGAGTGCAATCTGCCAATACATTGCAGTGATCCTATTTGGGGTTCAGAGACTGTCACTCCTGGGAGGAGTAACCATTGCGTCAGCAACTGACGCAGCGTCTCGTTCCCTCCTATCAGGGAACCGAGGTTACACGTTTAACCGAGATATTAACTACTCCCCAACACTAGTATTTTCCTTAACTATATGGCCCAACTCATCAATTAAAACAATAATAGTAATAATAATGTAATTCACACATAAGCATGATTTATATTTCTCTACACTTTTAGATCTAATGTTTTTTTTTTTTTTTTTTTTTTTTTTTGTAAGATCATGAAAAATATCTTGAAAACCATAAAGCCAAACCTAAAAGTGTTAAAAACTTAAAGTCAAAAGTATACAAACCTATGACTGGTAGTGTTTCTTAATGGAACATACTCAATATGGCTTTCTCAATGCAACCAACAGGTGGCACTGTACAGACTGCAACCATAGAACACAATAGAACACGTGCATCATAAGTATGTAGCCTTAATTTTCAAATGTTCAGTTGAGGTGTTATATGAATTACATGTAATAGAGACAACTGAAGGTTGGTTAAGAAAATTAGTAATAGGTCATTTATAGTCAGAGTAAAAAAAAACCTTGCCACATGGTTTTATGTAAAAAGACTATGGCTCAATAATATTCGTACATGACACATTTTTACCCGTAACATGCCTCACTTCCCCTGCAACAGTTACTATGGGAAACCCACACTTCCTCTCTCTGGCTTAACAATGCGAGAGGCTAAAAGTTTGATTTAAGTCATTGATTCATTCAGTGGAAATTCAGCACATCTATGAACCTAATAGGACAGTGAAAACTGTGTCTCATGGATCATTAGGCATCAAGAAAGGACTGGTGACTGCTGGGAAGCACACTAATACAGGGAGAGAACCTTTCGAACTCATTCAGAATACACACTGATCCATATTAAAAACGTGTACTGTATACATCCACATAGGCCATTAAAGGAGTGGTTCACCCAAAAATGAAAATACTGTAAAACAGACAAACTAATCTGCGATACTCAAAAACAGAAGTATGCTGGCTTTGACACTATGATTTACACAGCAGGAAATGAACCGTGCCTCTGATTGGTGGACAGTGACATCATGTGGAATGCCAATCTATTCTGCTTTACAGCAGACTACTGCCAGTCGGGTGTTAAAATGTGCATGCGCACACACATTCGCAATGCGAAAACATTTGTTCACTGGTGAACCACACCATATTAACTGCATTGGCAACATTCACATCTACACAAGCACCAAGCAATTCATTCCACAGCTTGGAGAATGAGTAACCAATCTACAGACCTACTTTATAGAAGTACCCGAGTCATATCTTGGGGCTTAGTATTTTTAGAGATTTGGGGGTGGCCACTTATGACTTGGGCTAATAAGGGATTACCTAGTGACAACCCAGAACACCATAGTAACTACATAACAATGTGCTAAAAAAAACCCTCAGAACACCTTAGAAACCACTTAACGACACCCTGACAACCTTCCCATGCCACAGGCAAGCACCACTCTAAATCTACTGTATAATCATTCACATCAGCCAATAATACACTGACATAAGTACACAGTGAGCACACCTTAAAAGGACCATGAGAAAAGACTTTGACCACAATCCTAATCCATAACCTCTACACCCAGTGTAACCACACCCAATCATGGCCTTATCCCTTATGGCCCAAGCAATAACATTGACCTAGATCAGCTGTAAAGGGCATTAAAGCCCAAGACTGTCTGCCTGTAAATCTGACTACACTGAAGCCATTGTTTACTGTAGAAAAATGCTCTAATGCACTGCTCCTTTGTACTGCAGCTTCTGGAAATAGCCAGCAAAACAGAAAAGAGAACTGGATGACTCTTCAAGTAAAAAATGCTTTGAAATAGTATCGCATTTATTGCATATTTTTGGGGGTATATAAGGTACAGGATAGTCTGTGCATCCATCAGTTTTATAATACCTGTCAAAATAAATAAATAATAAAATACTTCTGTATAACTTACTGCAGGGTTGGGCAAAATTCATAATTAAAGAACTGGCTCCTTTCCAATTCACAAGCTAATATTTTTTAATAAATTGACCACACCCCACAAGATGTTCAAGTGGAATAACATGGAGAGGAATTTACTGAATTGCAATAAAAAAAAGACACACAACAGAGGAATTGTATTAGTCTAGCACACGTTTTTGTGGCAAAACTTTAATTACATAATTACAATTGACTAATTATGCCTATTTATTCCCTGATATGATGTAAATATATATATATATATATATATATATATATATATATATATATATATATATATATATATATATAATATACTATTTGCTTATCGAGCAAACAGGTCTGTGGATGATGCAGTCAACATGGGATTGCAGTCATTGAGTCTGTCCTCTGCACTTCAATAACTGTCTGGTTTGGTTCAGCTATGAAATCAGACAGCAGAAGACTACAAAGGACAATTCGGACTGCTGAGAGGATTATTGGTTGCCCCCCACCCCCTTCAAGAACTATACACTTCCAGAGTGAGGAAAAAGGCTAGAAAAATCACTCTGGACCCCACTCACCCTGCCCACTACCTTTTTGAACTGTTGCCTTCTGGCCGATGCTTCAGAGCTCTGAGCACCTGAACCATCAGGTACAGGAACAGGAACAGTTTTTTTCCCTCAGGCTATCCATCTCATGAACAGTTAAATTGCCCCATTGAGCAATAACTTGCACTACATAGTTTAGCCTTTTTTATATTTATCCAACACATACAACCTCTTCTGCCATTTCATTCCTCTGAAAAAAATAAAATAAAAATAATAATAATAATAAAAATAAAAAAAACATTTGCACTGTACGTAACAGATAACAGATTTGTATTAGATTGCACTACGAATGTGTATGTGTGTATGTATGTACAGTATGTATGTGTGTGTCTGTGTATGTGTATAACTATTTTTTAATTTTTTATTATTATCTATGTCTTGCGGCTGTTTTTGTATTGTTGTACACTGGAAGCTCCTGTCACCAAGACAAATTCCTTGTATGTGTAAGCACACTTGGCAATAAAGCTGATTCTGATTCTGATATATATACAGTTGTGCTCAAAAGTTAGCATACCCTTGGAGAATTGGTAATATATGTACCATTTTTAAAGAAAACATGAGTGAGCAGGCAAAACACATTTCTTTTATTTCTTATGGGATTCATATTCAACTGTAGGTTATAACAGAATGGCACAATCATAAAACAAAACATGGCAACAGAGAAAAAAATGAAATGACCCTTGTTCAAAAGTCTGCATACCCTTAGTTCTTAATACTGTGTATTGCCCCCTTTAGCATCAATGACAGCGTGCAGTCTTTTGTAATAGTTGTCTATGAGGCCCCAAATTTTTGCAGGTGGTATAGCTGCCCATTCGTCTTTGCAAAATGCCTCAAGGTCATGCAAAGTCTTTGGTCAACTTGCATTATCCGTATGTTTGATATCTCCCCAGAGTGGCTCAATGATATTAATGTCAGGAGACTGTGATGGCCACTCCAGAACCTTCACCTTTTTCTGCTGTAACCACTGGAGGGTCAACTTGGCCTTGTGCTTGGGGTCACTGTCGTGCTGGAAAGTCCAAGAGTGTCCCATGCGCAGCTTTCGTGCAGAAGAATGCAAATTGTCTGCCAGTACCTTCTGATAACATGCTGCATTCATTTTGCCATCAATTTTCACAAGATTCCCTGTGCCTTTAGAGCTCACACACCCCCAAAACATCAGTGAGCCACCACCATGCTTCACTGTGGGAATGTTATTCTTTTCACTATAGGCCTTGTTGACCCCTCTCCAAACATAGCACTTATGGCTGTGACCATAAAGCTCTATTTTGGTCTCGTCACTCCAAATTACAGTGTGCCAGAAGCTGTGAGGCTTGTCAAGGTGTTGTCGGTCATATTTTTGTGGCATTGGCGCAGTAAAGGCTTCTTCTGGCAACTCGACCATGCAGCTCATTTTTGTTCAAGTATCGTCATATTGTGCTCCTTGAAACAACAACACTGTCTTTTTCCAGAGCAGCCTGTATTTCTCCTGAGGTTATCTGTGGGTTTTTCTTTGTATCCCAAACAATTCTTGTGGCAGTTGTGGCTGAAATCTTTCTTGGTCTACCTGACCTTGGCTTGGTATCAAGAGATCCCCGAATTTTCCATTTTTTGATAAGTGATTGAACAGTACTGACAGGCATTTTCAAGGTTTTGGGTATATTTTTATATCCTTTTCCATCTTTATAAAGTTCCATTACCTTGTTACACAGGTCTTTTGACAGTTCTTTTCTGCTCCCCATAGCTCAGTATCTAGCCTGCTCAGTGCATCCACGTGAGAGCTAACAAACCTATTGACTATTTATACACAGACACTAATTGCAATTTAAAAAGCCACAGGTGTTGGAAATTAACCTTTAATTGCCATTTAAACCTGTTTGTGTCACCTTGTGTGTCTGTAACAAGGCCAAACATTCAAGGGTATGTAAATTTTGATCAGGGCCATTTGGGTGATTTCTGTTATAATTATGATTTTAAAAGGAGCCAAACAACTATGTGATAATAAATGGCTTCATATGATCACTATCCTTAAATAAAAAAACAGTTTTTTTCATGATCAGTCATATTTTCAAAATCAATGCCAAAATTTCACAATTTCTGCCAGGGTATGCACACTTTTGAGCACAACTGTATATACACACACATATTATACATATATAGTATAATGTATTGTTCAAACGAATGTATAATTTAAAACTACCCTCAAGGCATTTATTTGTAGGCATGTCCTAATACCGATATCGGTATCGGTATCGGGTCCAATACCGTGCTCATGTACTGGTACTCGTACTCATAAAAATGTTCAGATACCAAAATCCGATACCATCTGACATATGAATGTCATTACGTAAACATTCATCACACAAATTAAAATCACGCTATGTCCTAGTGAGATTATTTAACCGCAAAAGCAGCGATTTAATGAGATAACTATATAGTTTGCATGTAATTCAAATGTGAGCGCTTGTGAATGTGTGGAGACAGTGTTGTGCTGACGCCGGCTGCTCATACCTTTTAAAGCTCCACCAAGGCTCATACAGGGAAAACACAGTCATGAGCAATGCGTGCTCGGTTTGTAGCTGACAGTAAACAGAGTGCAAATTCATGCTGTAGCGCGAGGCATATACAGAGTACATATTTAATTAAATAGCAGCCTTTTGTGGTTTAATAATCACTTATTATACACGTAGCGACTGGCTTTTCCAAAGTGGGAATTGGGAATTCCCCATTTTGGAATGCCCAATTCCCAATGCGCTCTAAGTCCTCGTGGTGGCGTAGTCACTCACCTCAATCCGGGTGGCAGAGCACAAATCTCAGTTGCCTACGCATCTGAGACCATCAATCCACGCATCTTATCACGTGGCTTGTTGAGTGCGTGACCGTGGAAACGTAGCACGTGTGGAGGCTTCACGCTATTCTCCACGGCATCCACGCACAACTCACCATACGCCCCACCGAGAGCGAGAACCACATTATAACGATCAAGAGGTGGTTAACCCAACGTGACTCTACCCACCCCAGCAACCGGGCCAATTTGGTTGCTTAGGAGACCTGGCTGGAGTCACTCAGCATGCCCTGTATTCGAACTCGCGACTCCAGGGGTGGTAGTCAGCATCTTTACTCGCTGAGCTACCAAGCCCCGGTGGGAATCTGTCATCTTAACGTCAGAGCTCCTTGGTCAAAACAATGCAAAAACACTTCAAAATAAAAGCTCTGTCAAAATTAAAGGTAAATTTATAGGAAAAAGATATGACAGAAATAAATCACTACTGTAAAGTTATGTAATATTCACTGTAATACTACTACAACTTCTACTACTACTAATACTAATAATAATAATAATAATAATAAATCATTAGTAATTGTTTTATATTTAAGCAGTATCTAACATCTGTGATGCTCTGTTATGCAGCACTTTATTTGACAACTCCAATGTTGTATTTTGGATTGTGTTGTGAGGTTCTGTATATACACTACCGGTCAAACGTTTTGAAACACTTACTCGTTCTTTATTATAATTTTTTTTTTTTTTTCACATTTTAGAATAATAGTAAAGTCATCAAAACTATGGAATAACATAAATGGAACTATATGAATTATGTTAAACAAAATCCAAAATAAATCAAAACTGTGTTATATTTTAGCATCTTCAAAGTAGTCACCCTTTGCCTAGAATTTGCAGACATGTACTCTTGACATTTTCTCAACCAACCTTTTGAGGTATCACCCTGGGATGCTTTTTAAACAGTATTGAAGGTGTTCCCATCTATGTTGGGCACTTATTGGCTGCTTTTCTTTATTATTTGGTCCAAATCATCAATTTCAAAAACCTTTTATTTTTTTAATTAAATTTTAGTTTTATAATGAAATAAATTAATATGGTGGCACAAATATATTTTTGTCTACAAAACTAATTTCAAACATTTAAGTATACGCCTTCAGATCAAAAGATTTTTAAGATCATGAGAAAAACATTTCAGTCATGTTTCAAAAATTTGACCAGTAGTGTAAGCACTTCATTTGATAAAAAAAATAATAATAAAATATTATGTTGAAAACTAATAGTTATATTTTCATTTGATTAAATTTTTTATGAATTCATTTATTTAAACACCATTTTTATGAAAATTGAAATAAACTGTTGATATGGAGTTTAGAAAAACAAAAAAACAAAACAAAAAACAGGTGTTGGACTCGGTATCGACAAGTACCAAAAATGTATCGGTACTTATTTGAATTTAGGTGAATTTCTTTGGATTTCACAATTCAATTCTGAATGACCCACAAGCTCAATTACTAGAATTAAAGGAGCCCTAACTAAGGGGGTATTTACACTTCATGCGCTTTTACTGATCGGATTGCTATCTGATTGAATAACCACATTCCTTTACACTTGGCCACATCAATGTGTCTACAGCAAATGGACATAAATCTGATCTTCAATTCCCACGCTATATGCAAATAAAACAGAGTTAATTTCCGTGATTATGCTAATGCTGGCCGGCGAATTTAAAAGATGCTATTTATTATTTGAACTGACTTTGCTGCACGCGGGTATCTGTGTGTGCACTGTATTTTTCCCCTCTGGGCTTGTCGTAGGTAAGTTATGTCCATGCATGTCAGCTGCGCTCATAGTCAGTGTTTAGTTTCAGTTTCTTCAGCGATCTGCATCAAATGAAGAAAAAAATCCTGTCTCTCCAACAACGTGCATCCATTTCTTAATTTGTTATTATATATTGTGCGACACCAGCTCAATGCAAACACTTTGTAACAGCTGTTATGTTTCGTAAATACCCTAAGCTGACGTAGCACTGTTTGAGCAGAGTAAAGTTTGCATATGTGGCTTGTCCAGCCAGATGCATTTACTTTTGGCCTAGATTCAAAAGGAATGCATCACAAACCACCTCCGATTTATATCTTTCTCGAATCCATCTTGGAGGGCACACCTGGTCTCTCCATGATCGGACGGAAATCTGAAGAGCAAAAATGCATGATGTGACCAGTGTAAATACTCCCTATGTTACAAACTACTGTGGCAAAATCTTAAAAGAGCCATTCTTTCCTTCGAGGCATCTGTCAGTGGGTGCCCTACAGACAGAACTAAAGCTCCTGTTATACACTGACTGCTGCTGATGTGTGTTAACTAACATTAGGGAGTGTGCCAGGGCCTGTCAAAGCCTGATGATGCTCTGTGCGTGTGAGTGTGTGGGCCTGGCAGTTATATTCAAACCATGAAACTTCACCCACAGTCCGAAGGAAGTGGTTCATAAGACCCTCAAACAGTAATTCTCCAACTGTCATGTATGTGTGTGTGTGTGTGTATATATATATATATATATATATACACACACACACACATACACACAGTTGAAGTCAGAAGTTTATACACACTTAGGTTGAAGTCATTAAAACTCATTTTTTAACCACTCCACAGATTTCATATTGGCAAACTATAGTTTTGCCAAGTCATTTAGGACATCTACTTATCTAATTGTTTCACTTTTATTTGACTATATCACAATTCTAGTTGGTCAGAAGTTTACATACACTAAGTTAACTGTGCCTTTAAGCAGCTTGGAAAATTACAGAAAATGATGTCAAGCCTTTAGGCAATTAGCTTCTGATAGGCTAATTGGCTAATTGGCTAATTGGAGACAATTGGAGATGTACCTGTGGATGTATTTTAAGGCCTACCTTCAAACTCAGTGCCTCTTTGCTTGACATCATAGGAAAATAAAAAGAAATCAGCCAAGACCTCAGAAAAAAAATTGTGGACCTCCACAAGTCTGGTTCATCCTTGGGAGCAATGTCCAAACACCTGAAGGTACCACGTTCATCTGTACAAACAATAGTATGCAAGTATAAACACCATGGGACCACGCAGCCATCATACTGCTCAGAAAGGAGATGCATTCTGTCTCCTAGAGATAAACTAGTTTGGTGCGAAAAGTACAAATCAATCCCAGAACAACAGCAAAAGACCTTGTGAAGATGCTGGAGGAAACAGGTAGACAAGTATCTATATTCACAGTAAAACGAGTCCTATATAGACAAAACTGAAAGGCTATTCAGCAAAGAAGCCACTGCTCCAAAACTGCCATAAAAAAGCCAGACTACAGTTTGCAAGTGCACATGGGGACAAAGATCTTACTTTTTGGAGAAATGTTCTCTGGTCTGATGATATAAAAATTGAACTGTTTGGCCATAATGACCATCGTTATGTTTGGAGGAAAAGAGTGAGGCTTGCAAGCCGAAGAACACCATCCCAACCGGGAAGCATGGGGGTGGCAGTATCATGTTGTGGGGGTGCTTTGCTGCAGGAGGGACTGGTGCACTTCTCAAAATAGATGGCATCTTGAGGAAGGAAATTTATGTGGATATATAGAAGCAACATCTCAAGACATCAGCCAGGAAGTTAAAGCTCGGTCGCAAATTGGTCATCCAAATGGACAATGACCCCAAGCATACCAAGTTGTGGCAAAATGACTTAAGGACAACAAAGTCAAGGTATTTGAGTGGCCATCACAAAGCCTTGACCTCAGTCCTTGACTGAAAAAGCATGTGACTCAGTTACATCAGTTCTGTCTGGAGGAATGGGCCAAAATTCCAGCAACGTATTGTGAAAAGCTTGTGGAAGGCTACCCAAAATGTTTGACCCAAGTTAAACAATTTAAAGGCAATGCTACCAAATACTAACAAAGTGTATGCAAACTTCTGACCCACTGGGAATGTGATGAAAGAAATAAAAGCTGAAATAAATAATTCTCTCTACTATTATTCATTTCACATTCTTAAAATAAAGTAGTGATCCTAACTGACCTAAGACAGGGAATGTTTTCTAGAGTTAAATGTCAAGAATTGTGAAAAACTGAGTTTAAATGTATTTGGCTAAGGTGTATGTAAACTTCTGACTTCAAATGTGTCTATATATATATATGTTGTTTCGGAAGAAAATTGGTACTTTAATTCACCAAAGTGGCATTCAACTGATTACAAAGTATAGTTAAGACATTACTGATGTAAAAAACAGCACCAACACTATTTGAAAAAAGTTATTTTTGATCAAATCTAGACAGGCCCCATTTCCAGCAGCCATCACTCCAACACCTTATCCTTGAGTAATCATGCTAAATTGCTAATTTGGTACTAGAAAATGACTTGCCATTATATCAAACACAGTTGATAGCTATTTGGTTTGTTAAATGAAGCTTAATATTGTCTTTGTGTTTGTTTTTGAGTTGCCACAGTATGCAATAGACTGGCATGTATTAAGGTCAATATTAAGTTAAAAAAAACAATGGCAAAAAAGAAACAACTTTTTCTAGAAACTCGTGAGTCAATCATTATTTTGAGGAATGAAGGCTATACAATGCTTGAAATTGCCAAAAAACTGAAGATTTCATATAAAGGTGTACACTACAGTCTTCAAAGACAAAGGACAACTGGCTCTAACAAGGACAGAAAGAGCTGCGGAAGACCAGATGTACAACTAAATGAGAGGATAAGTACATCAGAGTCTCTAGTTTGAGAAATAGACACCTCACATGTCCTCAGTTGACAGCTTCATTGAATTCTACCCACTCAACACCTGTTTCATATACAACAATAAAGAGAAGACTCAGGGGTGCAGGCCTTATGGGAAGAATTGCAAAGTAAAAGCCACTTTTGATACAGAAAAACAAAAAGAAAAGGATATAGTGGGCAAAGAAACACAGACATTGGACAACAGATAATTTGAAAAGATTGTTATGGATCTTAACCCCACTGAGCTTTAGTAGGATCAGCTAGACTGTAAGGTGCGTGAGTAGTGACTCCACATCTATGGCAAGTGCAACAGGAAGCGTGGGGTGAAATGTCACCTGAGTATCTGGACAAACTGACTGCTAGAATATATATAAATATATATCAGTGCTGTCGAAGTTAACACGTTAACACGTTAATGCAAAATTAGTTTAACGCCACTAATTTTTTTAATTCCGTTAACGTTTATTATGTACCTTTGAATAAACGTCTCGGTTACGTACGTAACCTCGGTTCCCTGAGACGAAGGGAACAAGACATTGCGTTCTGCTAACGCATATGGGGAAGTGTCCTTCTACACAACCTAGTTGAAACCTCTCTGCAATAATGCCAATATTCTAATATTGGCTATGGTGTTTGAGCCCCACCCTTTTAGGTGTGAATCTGTCCACTATAAAAGCAGGCGCACAAACACCATTCCTCAGAATTTTCTGACTGTGGGACAAATAGCGCATTGCTCACACCTCAAAGAAATCTGAGTCTTGTAGTGCGGCCAGCATTCGCAATGTCTCGGTCCCTTCGTCTCAGGGAACCGAGGTTACGTATGATACCGAGACATTCCCTTATGACTCAGTACACTTGACATTGCATTCTGCTAGCGCATATGGGGAACAGAGTCCCATAACGCCGCACTACACGACATAACCTTCCCAGAGAGGAAACTTGACACCGCAGTCTCACAGGACAGCAACCGACATGAGTATGCCGCAAGTGAATGACCCTCACGGTCATCCAGGAGTGCCTGTAACTTTGGAAGCACAATGGTCTGAATGCAGGCAGTTGTGTAAAGTGACAGGAAGCTCGTACTTAAAAGAGAGGCATAATATATATTTTGCCAATAAAATAGCAAGCGCTCTAGACAGAAAGGACTTGTTTTGAGAGTGACGTTAAGTCTAGGTTGTAAAACCTTGCGAATGTGTTTTGAGAAGACCATCCTGCTGCAAAACATATGTCTTGTAAGGACACACTGTTCGTCCATGCCCATGAAGAGGCCACACCTCTAGTTGAGTGTACTTTAACACCAATTGGGCAATTCGCACCCTGTGACTCATAAGCCAGGAGAAAGTCTTTGCTTGGAGACAGACATTCCTTTTGTGCATCCTCCACAGCACACAAAGAGTTGGTCAGACAGTCTGAACTAGCATGTGTGCTCAACGTATGTGTGTAGCGCTCGCAAAAGGTATAACAATTGCAAGGACTGTTCCTCATCCAAATTAAATGGAGGAGGGAAAAAGTCTTGAAGGTGAACTACCTGCGCTCTGAAGGGTGTGGAAATAACCTTAGGCACATAGCCTTTTCTGGGATTAACAGTTGTTTTGAAAGGCCCGGACCAAACTATAGACATGAATTGTCAACTGACAGTGCTTGCAAATCACCAACCCACATTACTGAGGCCAAAGCCAGCAGTGATGCGGTCTTAAGAGAAAGCACACACAATTCAACATAGTCCAGAGTCTCAAAGGGAGGCCCCGCGTGCACTTTTAGGACCAAGTTATGTCCCAAGTTGGGGCTGTAGCCTGGCGAGGGGGATTTAACTGCCCCACCCCCTAGGAATTATGATTAAATCATGTTTTCCTACAGAGGTGCCGGTTTCAGGTGTGTGATATAATATATATATGTGGCGATAATATAATCGCCACATAAACTTAGAGTATAGACGGAGTGAGCCCTGCATCCGATCGCTCTTAAGAAATGTACGAATTTCAGGTATGGGACAGTTCACTGGGTCTTTGCTATGTGAAAAGCACCAATTAGTGAACACATTCCATTTCAGTGCATAAAGGTGTCTCGTGGACGGCGCTCTAGCCTATAATATGGTGTTCATAACCGACCGAGCCAATTCTGGCTCGTCCGCTGTTCTCCGTTCAAAGGTCACACGTTTAGGCTTCGCAGCTTTGGCTGGGGATGCCAAACCATGCCTTGTGTTTGTGAGAGAAGATCTTTATTCAGCTGTATTTCCCATGGAGGCCCGTCCAGTATTTCTAACATTTCTAGAAAAACAGGACTGATTGGGCCATTTCGGTGCAATTAACTGAACTGTTTCCATGTCCACTCAGACTTTGACATTCATTCTGATAACAGAATGAAGGAGGCGCACTGGGGGAAATGCATACTTGTGTTTCGCCAGCCATAAGTGGGCCAGCGCGTCATGGCGACATATATACACCACTACTGTTGTGTTGTCCGAACGAATCAGAATGTTGTAATTCACAATATCAGAATGAAAATCTCTCAAAGCTAGAAAGACAGCCAGTAGCTCTAGGCGGTTGACATGTCACGGCCGTTTCGCACCTGTCCGGGTGTCGAAAGTCAGACGTCCATTACACACCGCGCCCCAACCTGTGTTAGATTCATTTGTGGTCAGCAATTTCCTTCTGAAAACTTGACCCAGCATAACACCTTGTTGGTAGAAGGCTGGCGCTGTCCATGGTGCTAGAGCAGCCAGACAGTGGCGAGTCACCGCGATGCACATGAAAAAGTAATTACTTCAGTGGTAATGTTTTTTCAGTTTGAACTTAAACAGACACCAAAGAATGGTCTGTACACCCTTGTTCATGAGGAGCGCACGCATGAACTGCTAAAAAGGAGATTTACTTGCATGAGACCAGATTTTCCATATGGCAAAGCAGCAAGTCTCTGTGTTTGCTCAGTAGTGCCTCTGATTGGTTAGTAATAACCAATCGCTGAGGTAATTCAAAACATGCACACCGTTCATTTTTGCATCGATACATTTCATGAAAGTGCGGGGAGCCAGTGACAGACTGAAATGAAGAACTTTATATTGATACGCAGTTCCCTTTAACGCAAATCTAAAAAGCCACCTGTAACGTGGTGCAACTGGTACATGAAGTACGCGTCCTTCAGATCTATTGATGCAAATCAGTCCTGAGGACGAATGTGCGAGAAGATCTGTTTCTCAGTTAACATTTTGAATGAGTGTGTCGCAAGCGCACGATTCAAACATCTCAGAACAAGAATGGGCCGAAGCCCGCCGTCCTTCTCCAGAACGAGGAATAACGGCTGTAAATCCCGTGTTTGTCGCAGTCTGTGTGCGCAACACCGGCACATCCTGTGGTCGGACCACAGATTGTGCTCGATCATTGTAAACACCAGCTCTGACACGCCCGTGAGGACTTGCCATATATTCGTGCAGTGGAACAGCAGGCTTATTAATTCATATGAAACAACCTCAATCACATTCTTTGCGAGAAGATTGTGTATTTCGGCTCATAACACCAGCACATCTTCGGACAGCACCATGAAAGACAGTACACCATTGGAATGGGCAGCAGATGAGCAAACTGGATCGAATAACAATGTTTGATCGTTTTATCACACAGTCGGAATGCCAGTAAGAGCTCACCACGCTTCTGCGTAATGGGACAGAGGGCAATTTGGTATGTTCATAACATATGATATAATATTATATAATGCCTCACTCACCATTGGGAAGCATTGCGCATAATGCTTTATTGAAAAAGTGTGAGCGTCTCGTGCACGTGCAATGAGCACTGTAATCTTTTTGCAATCTTTGTATATTCATTACAATATATTAAATGTGTGGGCTTTGAAGTGTGAAAGCCCTTTATTGAAAAAGTGTGAGTGTCTCATGCGAGCGCTGTACTCTTTCGCAGTCTTTGTGTTCATACATGATATAATGTGGAGCTTACCATTGGGAAGTGGTTGTGCATAATGTGTGGGCTTTGAAGTGGGAAAGTCCTTATTGAAAAAATTTGAGCATCTCGTGCGAGCGCTGTACTCTTTTTGCAATCTTTGTATGTTCATACATGATATAATGTGCCGCTCACCATTCGGAAGCGGTTGTGCATAATGTGCAAACTTTATTGCAAGTGATTAATGTGAGACACAGAAAACAACAAATTTAACATCATTTTGAACAACAATATTCCTTTCCCGAAAAACAGCAGTGGGAAAGAGGGGACCAGTATTGTGTATCAGGAGTGCTTTTGCTGCACGGGGGGGTTGGGGGGGTGTTCCCGTCGGCGTGGGGCTTGCCATCATTTGGGCCACAGCTTGCGTGTCTTTACCAATGGCTCGGCGGTGACATTTGGTGGCACTGAGGCAGCAGGTGTGGGGTTTTTAGCACGAGATGGAGCAAGCTGGTTGTTATGAAGTACTGCTCCGTTTTGGCATAAAATGTCTCATAGCCTGTTATTGTTGCAGAGTCGTGATGTAGCACTCAGCAAATCTATACACAGAGCCTCCGAAAAGGCCAGCTGAAAACAATGG
The DNA here is from genome assembly GCF_019703515.2 of Myxocyprinus asiaticus. NCBI lineage: Eukaryota > Metazoa > Chordata > Actinopteri > Cypriniformes > Catostomidae > Myxocyprinus > Myxocyprinus asiaticus. The sequence continues at coordinate 35,678,936 of NC_059363.1, read as the reverse complement.
AGCATCAAATAGAGCAGCTTTTCCCACGTCACACATTTCTGTGAGGGTCCGCCAGATGTGACGATCTAAAAACACCAGGTGACTTGCACTCATTGGCTTGCCAGTGGCCTGTGCAGTGACTTTCATGGATCGTAGCTCTAAATCCATAGCGGTGTGGAGATCTTTGTACGTTTCTGTTCTGTTGAGGAGCTTAGCTTGGAAAAATTGGAGCACCGCCATCGCGTGGAGTGCTGAACAAGTTTGGCCCACTGCTGAGCATGCTCTTCCAGCCAGTGCGGACTTTAGTTGACACGGCTTAGAGAGATGAATGGGGCGTGAGTTTCATGCCCTGCTACTCGCTGGGCAGAGATGTACCACTACCACCTCTTTCGGGGGGGAATTTGGGCATAACTTTTGTCTTCCCTGTGGTCCACTTTATTGAGAAGAGTGGAATCGCTTTGCAAGCGAGCTGAATAGGGCGCACGCCAGGATTTGGTCAGTTCGTTACGAACTTCCGGGAAGAGCGGGGCAGATCTGCGGAACACAGTCACTTGACCGCGTCTGGACTGCATGAACCATTCATCAAGGTGAGATTTTTCAACCGGGGTGTGTGCCGGCATAAGGTCCACCTCAAATTCATCCTGCTTAACCTCGCGGCCCCATTGTGCCTCCTCGTGTGATCCCTCAGGTGTCACAGAAAAGGTGGGTGGGAGGGCACATGAGGCTGAATCGTCCCTCAGAACAAGGGCGATTCGCAAGCGAAGCATCTTGAGACTCATGCCCTCACATTGAGGGCAGTCTGTCTCTATGAGAGCTGTCTCTGCATGGGCACGGCCCAGACAGTGAATGCAACTCTCATGCTGATTTGATGGCGGGTTGTGTCCCTGCAAGTGAAAACACTTAAAGATACAAAACTCCTGCCAAAGCACTGTGGGGAATCAGGAAGCTGAAGCAGCCCGTTCACCAGCGAAGCATCAAGGTGGAGTAAATGTTCGCCGGAACACTGCAGGGGAGCGGAGAGTCTTCTCGTTGCCGTGAAGATCCCATTTGCTATGTCGACGGCAAAGTAGTAGAGGGCTCCTAGACGAGAGAGGAATCGCTGTAATGAAAGAAGAAAATTCTGAGGAATGGTGTTTCCGTGCCTGCTTTTATAGCAGACAGCTTTGCACCTAAAAGGGCGGGGCTCAAACACCATATCCAATATTAGAATATTGCCGTTATTGTTGAGAGGTTTCAACTAGGTCATGTAAGAAGGACACTTCCCCATATACATTTGAAGAATGCAATCTGAAATGTACTGAGTCATAAGGGAACCGTAGTTCATGAGAAGCGAGTCAATTCGCTCAAACTCCACTAATGTCGCATGCATTGACCATCGGGAAAACAAATGTTGGGAGACATTATGCTGATACCTGCGCCAAACATTTAATCAATGTAGCACAGCAGTAAAATATGCCCACAAAGCACAGATAGAGCTCGGAACTTTGTAACTTGATTGCAGTGGGAAGACAGCTGCCATTTGAAAACCTGCCTTGCACTGCGAGGCGTGTTATGAAAGTTGCGAGGCGCAGTGCGAGCGCGAAACGAAAGTGTGAGCACGAGGCGATCGGCTGTGTTCCTCGACTGCTACCATGTCCTTGAATAACATGTGCCAGTAAAGGCAGACGGTGGAGTTTCTGGTGCCCCCTAGGGAGTTGGTGCCCTACGCAAACTGCGTAATATGGGTATAGGGAGCGGCGGTACTTACCGGGTAACGGAAACCCTGCTGCTGTCTCCAAGGTTCTGTCACAGACAGTGTCTCAGTTTGATGTGCACTAACCAGTGCATAAGTTGGAGACATTGCTGAAACCCTGCAGGTAATCTACACTGTCATTTAATCCCACGAGTTACAATTGTTACCAGAGTCTAAAAGGAGTTTTTTTATGGATTTTGCACACAGCTGTCAATTGTAAATGACAGTGCAGACTTTTTTGCATGAGTGGTACAAATAGTCACACGACCAGAGCTATTTAATTCCACTGTGCTCCTGGATAGATTATCTGTCAGAACTCCATAAAAAGAAGCGAATAAATCCTGTCATAATACACTTACAACTACCATATTTTGTACATAATTTGAATTGAGTTGTGTTCATTTTCTGTTGTTCAACTCAATTGGTGGGGTAGGTTTTGTGTGGATGACTGCCACTCACTGGATGTGTTTTGTTTTGGGACCATTCTGAGAAAATTCTAGAGACTGTTGTGTGTGAAAATCCCAAGAGATCAGCAGTTACAGAAATACTCAAACCAGCCCGTCTGGCACCAACCATCACCCAAGCGATTATCTAATCAGCCAATCGTGTGGCAGAAATGCAGTGCATAAAATCATGCAGATACGGGTCAGGAGCTTCACTTAATGTTCACATCAACCATCAGAATGGGGAAAAAATGTGAACTCAGTGATTTGGACTGTGGCATGATTGTTGGTGCCAGATGGGCTGATTTGAGTATTTCTGTAACTGCTGATCTCCTGGGATTTTTACACACAACAGTCTCTAGAATTTACTCTGAATGGTGCCAAAACATAAAGCATCCAGTGAGCGGCAGTTCTGTGGATGGAAATTGTTGATGAAAGAGGTCAACAGAGAATGGCCAGACTGGTTCAAACTGACAAAGTCTACGGTAACTCAGATAACCACACTGTACAATCATGGTGAGAAGAATATCATCTCCGAATGCTATTCTGAGATGCGGTTTGACGCTGTTTTGGCAGCACAAGGGGGACCTACACAATATTAGGCAGGTGGTTTTAATGTTATGGCTGATCGGTGTATAGCATATACAGTATATATTAAAGCAATATCACACAAGCAAAACTGCTCTCGGTTCTGTATAACATGGCTGCAATTCAGCCATAGGCACGGGGCCAGTGACTTATAGCTTAAAAACAGTGATGTAGCGTTTTGTTGCACTAGAGAAAGATTTTGTTAAATAAGTGATGTTGCTACTCTAAGCTGCTTACTTGTTAACAATTTTGAGAATAATCACAGCTACAATGATCCTTGCACGCGTACAATGCTGCAGGGATTATATTATCACCATCGACTCATTAATGCTCCCCTTTAAGGACTGACAGTTTAAATTTGTTGTGCTTCTGTATAGCAGTTTTCCACCTGTAGGTCTGCCAACACTTTACTTATATGACAGGTCCGCAGGGGATATACAGCTTAAAACATAGTTTCTCTTCCGATTCATTGGAAAACGAGACAATTATGCTTTATGGCTGAAGAACAAAGTGTAACTGATTGACATGATTACATGTACAGTGGCAAACACATTTAAGCTGGACTTAAATATGTATCAATGTCACTCCACAAAATTTCAAACCAAGTGGCATTTATTTGAAAGGAAGCTTGCACAAGCACACTTTTCAAGCAAAACATATAAAAAAAAAAAAAAAAAAAAAAATAAAGGTTAGATTTTAAACGATTACAGTTCAAAACTAAGACAAAACTGTTTGGAAAGGATTGTCAAACACAGAGTAACATGTCCATAGTTAGTGTAGTCTTAACATTCTGTATACTCCCCTTGTCCTAAGGATCAAAAATGACCCACCTTCACCAAACCCCTAAAATAAAGCAGCTTAATTGAATTTTAAACCCAGATCTATTTTGCATGAAGAAACAATTTGTCATTCATCATAAACTTTGTGAATATGTGGGTTTTACCTCTTCACAGTGCAGAAAGACTCCATTTAATCAGTGGACACCTCTCGTTTTTATTACAACACACCTGTCATAATTGTTTTCTTTACTAAAGTAGAGGTTTATTATTATTATTATTATTATTATTGCTAAAGGTACTGCATAGGTGTAAACATTAATTGTTTAGCAAGAGATAGCACTTGTATAGCCTAAGAAAGTAGCAGAAATGTGCAGAAAGTAGTTTTGAATCGTTTTAACAATTGTTTCATTTTATTGAAGGGAAACAATAGCAGTCTTGAACTTTTTTGGCAACATAGTGATATATTCTTTTATACTGTACAATGAGGAATTCAACTACAAAATACTAGTCTTCTCCCATTTTTCGAACCATTGCCCCCACCCACAAGGTGTATAAACAGCAACAATAAATAAGAATAAAATAAGATAATAGATACAAAACAAAAACGTGAAGAACATAAATCAATCAACTCTAATTAGCACATGGAGGACAGTATGCAAGTGTGTGTGTATGGACTTTGCAGATGTATTTCTCACATGTGCAGCACATAGTATTTGTTTTACAGTCTTTCTTTGAGGGGCAGAATTGGCATCTCCTCCTCTTGCCTGCCCCAGCTGCAGCCTCAGGTGGATCAGGACAAGATTCAGCCCCCTGAACAGCTTTCACAAGTGCTGCAGAGGCTGCTGTGCGGGGGTGGTGCTCCCTTCTTTGAATGTGTGGGGTCACAAGTACCTTTCCCAGCTGCTCCAGGAACACCCTCCTCCTGTTCCACTTATCAGGCATCCAGGTAGGGTTGATCTTGTTCCATATCACGAAGGCATTGTATGAGGACACATCAATGATGTTATGGAAGATGACCAGGGGCCAGCGGGTAGTCATCCTCCTGCAGCTGTAAGTTCCAATCACCTTGTCCAGGTTGTCCACACCTCCTTTGTTGTGATTGTAGTCCAGGATGATGGCTGGCTTCCTGTCCTCACGATCACTGATCTCAGCCATTTTGTGCAGTGTGCTCAGGAGGACCACATTCTTGTTCCTCTTTGGAAAGTAAGAAACTAGATTGGTGGTGGGGGTGAAGACAAACTTTGATGAGAAGGCCTCTCTCCCCCTTGTTGCGAGGAGTGCAGGGGGGAGTTCAGGCTTGTTCTTTCTAACTGTGCCAACCATGGTGATCTTCCTCTTCAGGAGCTGCTGGCTGAGTTCATAAGAGGTGAAGAAATTGTCACACATGACATTGTGCCCCCTCAGTCCATCTGTCACATCAATCACAACCCGCATCCACTGGTTCTTCTCCGGGCCTCCACTGGTCGCCTTCCCTGTGTAGACTTTCATCTTCCAAGCATAGCTGGATTGTGCATCACAGGCCACCCATATCTTGATGCCATACTTTGCTGGCTTGCTGGGCATATATTGCCGGAAAGGACAGCGACCTTTTGACAAAAGAGATTACTATCAGTAATTAGTATCAGTGTCACAGAAAACAATCACATAAATCAATGATATTACAGCAATACATAATAAAATAAACAGTGAAAATCACTTACATTACAGATATGAAAATAAAAATGTACCTCTGAATGGAACCAGTTGCTCATCCACTGTTACTTCAGGCCCAGGGTTGTAGAGGTATGGCAGACGCTCCACCCACTTCTCCCAGACCTCTCTTATGGCCGCCAGTTTGTCTCTCACACGTCTTGAAGGTCTTGACTCACGGTTATCAAATTGTAGTATTCTTGAGAAAGTGTGAAAGACTTTCAGTGGCATTGTGGCACGGAAAATCGCCCTTCGACTCTCTGCATCCAAGAGACTACATGTAGCCTTGCCTCAGGACCTATACACACCCGCTAAGATTAGCAGCCCTATGTGGGCATGCAGGTCAATCTCATCCATCCTTTTCCAGTTGTCTCCATATTTATGGAAACCCTCCAAATTTGTCATCTCTAGGATTATTTTTTCAATGGCTGGTGTGATGAACATGTAGAATGTTGAGGCAATGTCCTGGGCATGTGCAACTGCATGTCTTGTGGGCCCTGGGGTCATCCTTATGACATTTTGTGCTGCCATCCTGCCCTGATTGTCATATGGTGACAAGGACCATGTTATTTTGCTGTTCTTTGATAAAAATGTCTCTCTTTCAGCTTGGGGGATTTCTTCTTCATCTGAAGATGATGCATCGTGCTCTGGGTTGTATTCTTCCCCATCTTCTTCTTCAGATACCTCCTCCTCTTTTAAATCATTGTTCTCTTGTTCCTCCTGGACATCTGAAAAAATCAGATCTACCACCTGTTGGGCACTGAAATGTGCACTCATGGCTTTAGCAAAGAGAGAACTGGGAGTACTATCATTTGCAGCACCTTTATAGCCTCTGACTGCATTCCCCATTAGTAAACAATGCTTTCAAGAAATGTTTATTTTGTCTGAAATTTAGTTTATTTTGTCTGAAATTGTTTTTATTTTGTCTGTGAACTTGAGTCATGTGTGGGGTCGTGGAGGGGAGATGCTGCACATGCACAAGAACGTTTTAGTTTTGTGTGAGTTCAATCAGTAGCACACATAATCTCAATTTCTCATTGTGTAAGTCTTCGTGGTTTTTGTGGTGTGTAAATGATTTTATAACTGCTGGGTCAAAAATGACCCTAAGACAATCTTTGTACCCTGGTGGTGTACAGCTTTCATGGAAATATGAACAAAGGCAATGTTTCACTTTTTCTAATGTTGGGGTCACTCTAATCAAGTCATCAAATTTCAAGTTGAAAAAAAAATCATTTAGCTGGTTTTCTCTGCTGGAAAACATAGTGGCGGGTCATTTTTGACCCTTAAGACAACACAAGGGTTCAGGAAAACCTAAATGACTTTCTTTCTTCTCCAGAACCAATGTAGAAATATCTTAAATGATGTCCCATTCACTGATTTCAATACAGTGAGTATTGGTAGTGACTCAAAAGTAGTACATGCTACTCGTTCGTCATATTCCAAGTCTTCTAAAGTCATATGAGAAGTTTCCTTGAGAGAGTTTTTTTTTTTTATAGAAACAACCCCAAATGTAAGTTATTTTACAATTATAAGCTTGATTTCTGTCATAACTCTCCTTTGCTATGGCTCTCTGAAATCAAGGACTCACTGTTTACGCTTATGTGATGTTTAAAGTGAGCCATTGTGAATCAGCTTCTCTCATGCATTCATTTTCACTGCGAAATAACTTATACAGTGCATCCGGAAAGTATTCACAGCGCTTCACTTTTTCCACATTTTGTTATGTTACAGCCTTATTCCAAAATGGATTAAATTCATTATTTTCCTCAAAATTCTACAAACAATACCCCATAATGACAACGTGAAAGAAGTTTGTTTGAAATCTTTGCAAATTTATTAAAAATAAAAAACAAAAATCACATGTACATAAGTATTCACAGCCTTTGCTCAATACTTTGTTGAAGCACCTTTGGCACCAATTACAGCCTCAAGTCTTTTTGAGTATGATGCTACAAGCTTGGCACACCTATTTTTGGGCAGTTTCTCCCATTCTTCTTTGCAGGACCTCTCAAGCTCCATCAGGTTGGATGGGGAGCGTCGGTGCACAGCCATTTTCAGATCTCTCCAGAGATGTTCAATCGGGTTCAAGTCTGGGCTCTGGCTGGGCCACTCAAGGACATTCACAGAGTTGTCCTGGAGCCACTCCTTTGTTATCTTGGCTGTGTGCTTAGGGTCGTTGCCCTGTTGGAAGATGAACCTTCGCCCCAGTCTGAGGTCCAGAGTGCTCTGGAGCAGGTTTTCATCAAGGATGTCTCTGTACATTGCTGCATTCATCTTTCCCTCGATCCTGACTAGTCTCCCAGTTCCTGCCGCTGAAAAACATCCCCACAGCATGATGCTGCCACCACCATGCTTCACTTTAGGGATGGTATTGGCCAGGTGATGAGCGGTGCCTGGTTTCCTCCTGACATGACGCTTGCCATTCAGGCCAAAGAGTTCAATCTTTGTTTCTCATGGTCTGAGAGTCCTTCAGGTGCCTTTTGGCAAACTCCAGGCGGGCTGTCATGTGCCTTTTACTGAAGAGTGGCTTCCGTCTGGCCACTCTACATACAGGTCTGATTGGTGGAGTGCTGCAGAGATGGTTGTTCTTCTGGAAGGTTCTCCTTTCTCCACAGAGAAATGCTGGAGCTCTGTCAGAGTGACCATCGGGTTCTTGGTCACCTCCCTGACTAAGGCCCATCTCCCCCGATTGCTCAGTTTGGCTGGGCAGCCAGCTCTAGGAAGAGTCCTGGTGGTTCAAAACTTCTTCCGTTTACGGATGATGGAGGCCACTGTGCTCATTGGGACCTTCAATGCTGCAGACATTTTTCTGTACCCTTCCCCAGATCTGTGCCTCCATACAATCCTGTCTCGGAGGTCTACAGACAATTCCTTGGACTTCATGGCTTGGTTTGTGCTCTGACATGCACTGTTAACTGTGAAACCTTATATAGACAGGTGTGTGCCTTTCCAAATCATGTCCAATCAACTGAATTTACCACAGGTGGACTCCAAGCAAGTTGTAGAAACATCTCAAGGGTGATCAGTGGAAACAGGATGCACTTGAGCTCAATTTTGAGTGTCATGGCAAAGGCTGTGAATACTTACGTACGTGATTTTATTTTATTTTTTATTTATTTTTTAATAAATTTGCAAAGATTTCAAACAAACTTCTTTCACGTTGTCATTATGGGGTATTGTTTGTAGAAGTTTGAGGAAAATAATGAATTTAATCCATTTTGGAATAAGGCTGTAACATAAAATGTGGAAAAAGTGCTGTGAATACTTTCTGGATGCACTGTATTTCCTATATCATTTGCCCTCAGAAGACTTAGCATATGATGCACAAAGTGCATGGACTACTTTTATGACATTTTTGGTTACTTTTTAAGCTTTAAAGTGAGTTACTGTTCACTGCTTTTGTATAAAAATCAGAGAACGACATATCCTTTAAAATTATTGTGTTCAGCAGATAAAATAATTCATTTTGAAATTCTTTCTCATTCCCAGCTTAATATGCAGTCAACTTTAAGTAACTAAGATTTTTAGGTTGATTTCACTTAAAAGTGGAACACTGTGGCACTATTAAAATGGTGTGAGTTAGGGGTGGGGCTATCTGTTTGTACAAGCAATGGAAGATGGGGAATGTTCTGGAATCTGTTTGCACTGATTATGAATCACAAAAAAGTGATTGTTTTTGCAATTCCGTTTGGTGATGCTAGTGGTACACTTCAGCTTTAAATGTAATGTACAAATGCTTTTTGGGGCCACTGTGCTAAATTATAAAAATATTTATTTTCAAAAAGATTTTACGTGCGAAAACTTAAGCCTTTGTGGGGCTATGGGGAAATAAATACATTTGCAAAATAAATGCAAAATAAAAGATTTAATGGTGAAAGAACTACATATTATGGAGAACACTTAAAATGTATGTAATAGTTTTGTTAGTGCACAGCATGCAAATCAACAAATAAAATATAATAATACAATAACTCTCCATGGACACTGTTTTCTCCATTCTTAGTCCACCAATGCTTGGCACCAGAGGGGTCCCTCTTCTCAAGGCACTTGCCAAAACAGCCTGGCAATTCAGTGTAATATTGTATTCTATGCCAACCACTCAAATCCTTTTCAGTCTACATCTTTAATTCCAGTGCAAAGAGTCAATTCCTTTCTCCCTTCCTGTCTGTGGCTTAAACTAGGTTCTTTGTGGATGACTACTGGCAGATATGAATGTCTAAACTGGGTTATGTTTTCATGGTAGCACACTGTGGAATGTGCCACTCTAGAATGCAGATTTAACATGGGCAGATCTTTTCTTTTTTTCTTTCTTTTTTTTTTTAAGAATTTGTAGACACGCTCTTTATGACGACTTGTTCACTGCGTTTCTTAAAGGAATACTTCGTAAAAGCAATAGGTCAATTAAGGCATACAGATGTCCTTCAACTTTTGTGTTATATTTCAAGTTTTCTTAAACCATGGTAACCATTGCAAATTAAATCAATGGTAGAAGGCATTTTCAATGAATAAGGACATAGATTTCTGTCTTTTCATCACACAAAGCTATTGCTTGGCTTCAGAAGACTTTGAATATATTGCACACAAGTCATATAAAGAACTTTGATGGAGCTTTTGGCATAGAGCTCGTTGTATCTATATATTGTATGAAAGAAAGACATTCAAAAGTCCTTCATTTGTGTTCCATAGAAGAAAGTGAGTTATACAGGTCAGGAACAATGATGACAGAATTTTCATTGTTTGCCATCTTAAAATCTTCTCAAGCTACAAACAACATTCATGCTACCTTAACATTAGTGTAACACCCTTCACCATTTCATGTGTATTTACATTTCACATGAAATATTATGACATGAAAAGAAACACCTCAGTGCTTGTCTTTGCATGTGACTTTGGTTGAGATTTCTAAAGGCTTGTAATTACAGCATAAGTTTTTAGGCGTGAACGATCTAGCCCTTGACTCTTCTTTCAAATCAGTCACAGCTCAGTATGACTATGACCTGCTACAGGGTTTCAGTGACTACAGATGGCTCCATTCAGTGTTCTTAACCACAACAGGAAGAGCGCTAACTATAAACCACTTCCTGTCAAATGGGGAGCAATGGTATGTAGCCTTGTGTTTATGAGTAACAGCAACAAGACAGTTACTGCTGAAACTCAGACTTAATCAGACTGATGCTACAGTACCGCGTTGACTTAAAGGGATAGTTCACCAAAAATTAAAATTCTATCATGCTTTTTCACCCTCCTGGCATCCCAGATGTGTGACATTCTTTCTTCAGCAGAACACAAATGAAGATTTTTAGAAGAATTTCTCAGCTCTGTAGGTCCTCAAGTGAATGGGTGCCAAAATATTGAAGCTCCAAAATCCACATAAAGGGAGCATAAAAGTACTCCATATGACTCCAGTGGTTAAATCCATGTGTTCAGACATGACATGATAGGTGTGGGTGAGAAACCAATCAATATTTAAGTAATTTTTGTAATAAATTCTCCTCCCTGCCCGGTAGGGGGTGTATGCACGAAGAATGTGTATCATCAAGAACAGGAGGAGAAAATGAAAGTGAACAAAAAAAGTACTTAAATATTTATTTATTTATTTCACCTTTACCTAACATATTGCTTCAGAAGATATGGATTTAAACACCAGAGTTGTCTGGTGTACTTTTATGTCGCCTTATATGGATTTTGGAGCTTCAAAATTTTGACACCCATTCACTTGCATTGTATAGACCTACAGAGCTGAAATATTCTTCTACAAATCTTTGTGTTCAGCAGATGAAAGAAAGTCAAACACATCTGGGATGGCATGAGGGTGAGGAAATTATGAGAGAATTTTCATTTTTGGGTGAACTAACTCTTTAATCAATAGCAGTAAAGATGTGCCAAGATGCTAAATAAATAAATTCAGCTTTTTATAACACTTTTTAAACATGATTGTAACAAAATTGTGACCTGAAAAAGTCAGCAAAAACCAGGCTGATCTCACTATGAATTTTGCAACAGTACTGTAGGTTGAAAGTTCTTCAGCTGAAATTAGTCTTTGCTTACCAAAACTATTTTTTCTTACCGAAAGTATTTTTAAGATGTAAATTGTTAATTTATTGTTATTATATTCTCACTTTAGGAAAATATAAACATGGTCATTTCAGACTTTTACATTTTCAAAATTTTCTCTCAGGGGTTACCCCTGAACCTCCATAAAGTAACTTATATTTTCTCATTCAAAAGTACTCCTATGTCAAATACATAAGTATCTGAATGTTAAATAAATAAATAAATAAATAAATAAATAAATAAAAGAATAAAAAAAGAATACAAAACTGGACTGCTGTCACCCAGCTGGAAAACAAATGTTGATTGTTAATCTTGTAATATTAATATCCAAGTGCCCTCAACTAATGAACTCTATGAAATTTATTAGCCTAATCTTTTGGTAGAAAAGATCCCTCACACCCCACTGCTCTGGCGTTGTCTCTGTGCCAGTGTCCTCATCTCTGCTAGACTATTTTGACTGTTTTTTGTTTTTTTTACAAAGTACAGTTGCTGCCAACGTGGAAAGTTATAACAACTATTCCAAAAAAACAGAAAAAAAAAAACAAAAAAAACATTTCAAAGCCATACTGACTACTGATACCATCCAATTTATTATTTTCCCGGACTTTTGCTAGGAAGGAAATGTAGAGACCGGACCTCTTGAAACTTTAATTGAATACTCCTGATGCACAGTATAAACTATCAGTTCAAATGATGACATTTCACACTGCTAGACTAAGTAGAGAAAAAGAGAAAAATCTAACTCAGACATACTCACACTTTACAATAAGAGTCTTGCAAAATGGTTGCCACAGCAACGTGTCAATCAAACAGGCCTTTGGGTGAGTTTGTAGTACGTTGCTGGGTGGGTCTATACTCTGCCTAGGGTTACACCCTTTAACCAGAGTGAGTTAGAACTGAAAGTATCCCTACCCAAATTAGCAGACATACTTCTTGTTTTTGCATTATATTATATGGCCCTTTCTGCAGTGTGTACAGTGTTATTGGCTGTGTCTGAAACCAAAGGTAGCTGTCTTGTTAGTCAATGACTGAACAGACAGCGTTCGTGTACGAAGGTACCTCCAGAAACTGGTTTCGGACATGCTATTGAGGCAGCATAATGTCACATCGTTGCTAGGATACCAGCAACTGATAATCGCCACCTGGTGTCCACTAAAGGTAACGCGTCTGCTTCATTGTGGTTCGGTTGGACTGAATGGTCTAATAATCTAGAACAAAATCAGGAGTTTTGGCGATAACCAAGTGTATATTTAATAACTACAATACTACTTTCTCGCTAGAAATGGAAAAGTTGGAAAAAGTGAATAAAAACATACATGTATACACAAATTGGCTATCAACTGCCTCTTCGGCCACCATTTTTTTCTTCGGCTCAACTGCTGTGGATCTGCGCGCACAGGATTGTGGGATTTGATAGGCAGCGAAGGATACGTCTATGCTGCCTTCAAAAAAGGATCAGATGAAGGTATCTCAGTAGACAGGATGTAACATGAACATAGGATTCGGAAGTGCCTTGGTCCCTTCCTACCTCCGTATACAGCCTCTGGAGGCAGCATTTTCCTGGTTTCAGGCGCAGCCATCGTCCAGCCACCAATGCACCCCAATTTCCCCATATGGGATCAATAAATAAATAAAAGAAATATAAATGTAAAAATAACCCGATCTCATGACAAGATTTATAACGTCATAATAGTATAAAATGAAAAAAATTTCTTAAGTTCATCGCTGAAAAGGTTTGCTCGCAGACTTAGCACTAAAAACTTGGCACAAAAAAAAAAGACGACGTTAATCTGTCTTGAATACTACTATTCTGATGCTAGTGAAACTTTGTAATACAGCACTTTTCGTACCACTGTCTCCTTAAGATGATTCGCTTATAAAGTATTCCTCTTTTGTAAGTCGCTTTGGATACAAGTGTCTGCCAAATCAATAAATGTAAACAGCACATGCAGCCTCATGAAGAGACACAGAGTGGCTGCATCACACTTTTCTTTGAGCATAATATTACACTATTGAGCGCTAAGTCGTTTTTTATTTGGTTTTTTTCAAAGAGGAGAAAGCGCATGCACTCGCATGGTTGCCAGATTGCATAAATTAAGTATGACATAAGGCAAAATATTTCCAATTTGTGCATGTATAAATCTCTGATTGGGGTGTTGCATCTATTATCTGGCGACCCTGAGCATAATAAAAGCTTGTGTATGCGCGATAGGTTCCAAAGCCAGATAAATGAAAGATCTAAAAAAACGTTCATGATAAATTGGCCCGTGGGCAGTAGTTTGCCCAGGTCTGCAATTAAGGGTGCTCTAAGGTTTTTTGATGGTACTTAGCACCCTCAAGCACCCCCGCAGAACCGGGCCTGGTTTTAACCCCTAAGCTAAGGCTAAACCTAACCAGAAAGTGTAACCACCTCACCAAACCCTAAACCTAACCATAATTTTAACAGGGATATAACTTTGGAGATTGGAACAAGAAGAGGGAAGCAGTTACTGACACTGACATCAGTCATTTGTATTGCTTTAAGATACTGAATGAGTAATCAAAATGGTTTGCTGATGCTTCCTGTCTTAAATAAAGTGTTAGATAGTAGGCTAGATAAAATTTGACATCTGTATTGTATCAGATCATATTGAAATCCTCTTTGTTGATTGGACCCTATGGGAATAAAAGTCGTACCCTTTCAGATGAGCCAAGTCGTACAATATCTTACGATTCCATCATAATGAGTGAAAATTATGCATCCATGCTCTGACTGTTTGTTGCAGTGAAAGCCCAGTTTTAAAAAGGTCAACTTGCTAGGAAAGGCTAATGTGAATCAGGTTGAGTAATCATCAATGGGGGGAGGGAACAATCCTGTATAATGAAGAATCTGTGTCCACTCCCACTCGCACAGATCCATCAATGAATCACCTGGGAGGCACCTCATTGGTTGCGTAATCCATTCGTCATGTCTGAACAGTGAAACAACAATATTCCACTTTGCCATTCGTCTACTTTCCTTCTGCCTACTTTCCGCTCAAGGATTCCAGCTAAAGAATCCCAAACATTCCCATAGGAATGCTTCCTCCAGCCAACATTCCTGCAGCTGCCGAACATAGGCCAAGAGAGAAATTGAGAGAGGAAGAAAAAAATTATTAAAGGAATAGTTCATCCAAAAATGAAAATTCTGTCATTTTTTACTCACCACCATGATACCTTCATACAAATGAAGAATTTTTAAAGAATCTTTACACAGCTCTTTTCCATACTCAGTTTGGAACGGTTCATAGTCAGGGGCGCTTTAATGCACAAGCTTAAATGGACTGAAGCCTAAGGGTCCACAACTCCCAGGTAGGCCCCATTCGCGGCATCCGCCACCCTATTCTTCACAGTCAACATTCGCGGGAGGAGCGCATCTAAACGAGTTCAGCGGGAGATGCTGATATAAACATGGAGGCATCTGTCCAGTTAGCTTTCTTGTGTTCTGTCTGTGCCATTTTTAATTGTCAGTCTATGTACGTATGGACCTTTCTGGAGCATCTCACTGGTATTCAGCATCATAAACTCCAAATATTTAGCTGTTAAAAGTAGTTAAAACTTTGAAAACCAAGTCCTGTGATTAGACCTGCATTTTGTTGTGCTTCATTCGGCTGTTAAGAATGCGTCCTCCTGTGTTACTGGCTCATTCTCTGGCTGCGCTGCTTTTGAGGTTTGAGGTGCACTGACTGCCTCCTGCTGGCTTGCCTTGTAATAACACAAAGTCATATGTACTTCAAGCTTGAATAGCTCGGATGGTAAGAAAACGTGCTTTTATTGTGGAATTTACATATAGGCCATGGAGCAAGATTAATTGCTTTCTTTTTTTTTTTTTAATTTTATTTTTCACATAATCACACTGAATTAACATGTTAAATCGACGGCCCTGGCAAGAACCAATGGGTTTTGTCGTAAATGACGTCAAACCTGGTGCAATCTGTCAATGCACCATTTACAATTACAATGCGATTACAACTGAGATTTCACAGCTTCAGTAGAGGATTATCAATTTTGATTTATTATGATTTTTGACAAATTTTGGTCTGTTCTTCACACAAAGCTATCTTATGACTTAAGAAGATTTGGCATATAGCACGAGTCATATGGACTACTTTTATGGTGTATTTTGTTTTTTGTTTTTTTTGGAAACAAGGAAGAGTAAATAATGACCAAATGTGAAACATTTTGGGGTGAACTATTCCTTTAAATGTAATAAAGGTAACTGGGTTTATAATGTGACCAAAACCATACACATTAGGTAACAATGGTTATTAATACAGAGATAAAGCAATTCCAGCTTCATTTATAATTCATGGTAACAGTTTGATTTTCGAATAACAGATAAGCAGAAAAGATTATATCCCTTTTCTTTTGAGGGTTGGAGGGTGGTGTCAAAGAGACGTTTATTACATTTGAGAGACTTTTTTGAGAGTTTATGTCGTCATTGCTAATATTGATCCTAAATTCTGGCCTTTGACCTTTCCCTCTTCCCCCTGTGTTTCTCTCCCACAGCTCCCTTTTCCATCACCACTGTTATCTGAGAACATCTGTAACTAAAGTTCACTAGGGTCAGAGTACTCAATGTAAACACCACACAGAGCCACTAACAAATCTCTGCATTCAGTACACATTCATCTGTGGTACATTTTCATTTCTGTTAAATTAATAAGACTTACGAGAGTATATCAGTGTGCTTATTTCTGTCAAATGATAGAAGTTTGGTATCACCTACACACTAAAACTGGCCATCCGACCATATTCAGCTTGTGGATCCTGGAGGTGACAAAGAACCCAATGGCCACAGAGTTTCAGAGTTCTTGCACAGTCAAGAACCTGCCAAATACAACTGATCTCTGTAATATCAGTCAGGTCTTTGTTGTAGAATGGACAGAAGCAAGTTCTGAGGTTAAAGCATAACTAAACTTAAATCTGGGACGTTTTTGTGCAAATAGGCCCACCAATGGTAGAAGTAAATGTTTTACGTGGCATTATGTCAATGAATAACTAATATCTGTTCATTCTAGGAAAATAAAATCCTTCAACTTCAACATTTTGGTATTTTCAAATTACAGAGCAAATACTGTTTTATATGCATACATAGAAACCATATATGATATGATAGTTATGTTAATTATTGTAGTTACAAAACCTGTCCAACCGAAACTAGCATTCAGCAGCCTAGTCAAGCTATGCAAACGAGCATCATAGTGAGATTGCTTGATAAGGTCAAGCTAGGGAAATGCATACTACTCAAATATTTATCAAGTCTGGAGCTTGTTAAAAATATAGCAAGACCAGTGTAATATTCCATATGGAATGAAATCAGGCTTTATCAATAATAATTACTAATTTGTGGAGGTTTTTCAGTTGGTAAACAATAAAGCGGGGAGGGGGGGGGGGTTGACATTGACAGAGGGACCCAAGTCATATCTAGAGAACAGTAAGTATTCACTGAGCAAATGTGTAGCATTTTTTTTTTTTTTCTTCAGAACATTCAGTTTACTTATTATGAGACAGTTAACAGACTCCTATTCCATCCTTCTATCCTGGCACAGGCAAGTCTTTTTTAAATAGACTACAGTTACTATAGTTAGACTGTAGACAAGAGAGATAAGAGAGCTTTTGTTTATTCTCATTAAATGTGGAAAGATCACACTGCATTGAAACTGATGCTAGGTTAGTACAGGGAAGGGGGCCAAACCTGGACAAAGCCACCTGGCCAATTATTGCCACACAATAACAAGGGTCATTGACAAATACAATTGTCTGTGGTGATAAAATGAAAAATCTTTTAAAAAGGTATTTTAAAATGTGTCGAGTTTGTAGGAAATTAATCTTTGTGTCCATGTTGGTTTCATCAAATAAAGTAATAATAATAATAATATTATTATATATATATATATATATATATATATATATATATATATATATATATATATATATATATACACACACACACACACACATGCATACAGTATATATGTATACTGTATATATAATGCATTTTTGAGTCATGAATATCAAGTTTTCTTAGGGTTACAAATGACCTGAACAAAATGCCTTTTCATAACAAATGTCAGAATATAATTTATAAAAATTTTTTACTTCACACACAGTCATGGGGGGCTAAAGGGGTCTTTTCCACCTGACTTTGATTTGGTTGACAAAAGTTTTTCAAATATTAATATTTTATAACAAAATTGTTTCATTGCTTATTTTTTAGGTTATAACAGTAAAATATTAAACTATTAAGGACACCATTTATTTTTATTATTTATTTTTCAAGAATTTCAGGTTTTATCTTTAGACTTTTATCTCTTTTATTTATTATACCACTTGGACATTTTTGACCAACCCTAGAAAAAACAAAAAATCAACATGACTTACCTATAGTAGATGTGTATTCAAGTTTGTTTTTGTTTTGTTTTTTAATAAGATCTGGACAAATATATATATATATATATATATATTAATATATATATATATATATATATATATATATATATATATATATATTTTGTTTTTTTTTTTTTTTTCAGATGCAGATTTGAATCTGTGTGTGTGTGTGTGTGTGGTATTGATTTTTACTGTCTATAAGTAGCACAATTTATTAAAGGTGCAATATGTAACTTTTTTTCATGTAATATTCGCCTTTTTTTTTTTGCCAATGTGTGAACGTCTTGTAACGCAACTTGAAAAATGAGCCCTTCCCAGACTTCTTAGGTTGCCTATTAAAGCCTGTAGACTGATTTTCATGCGAAGGGAGCGGGTCGCTTTTGCTGGGAAAATCCAAAGGATGTGACATTTATGCGCGCTCCCGAGAGCCTTGTATCAGTGCTTCTCTTCTGCTATTCAACAGCGACAACAAACTGCAACACTAGGTAACGTTATCTCAGAGATGGAATCCAGCAAACGTCCGGCTCCCAGCACAACACCAACTCCTACACAAACTCAGAGTAATTCAAAAAAAAAAAAAAAAAAAATCAGTTATGCTGATTCACAGTAACTGACATAATGTTAATCTGTTATTATTCAGCAAGGTAAACTACAATAATACATTTGATTGAATGCTAGACAAAGTTCAAGATAATGCAAAAAGACCCATTCATTAGTGTAACGTAATTTGGTTATACAGAAAATATATACAATCTATAATTATAAAACAATAGTGCATCGATATATCAAAATGACAGTTGTGATGGAATCACATCAATAATGAATTGTGTCAACATATTTATAATGTACAGTCGATTTTATAAACAGCTACTGTCATCATCCACCAGATTTAGCTAACAGCTATTGATAAAGCTGGCTAACTAGCTAACGTCGACATAGTGGCCGTTTACACGACAACGTTTTCAACTAAAAACTGAAAACTTTTTATGCGTTTTGGCTGTTCGTTTACACGACAACGGAGTTTTGGGGCCTGAAAACGCAAACTTTTGAAAACGGGTTACAAAGTGCAAGTTTTTGAAAACGATGCCGTTATTATCTCCGTGTAAACATACAAAAACGTGTATTACGTGTTCAGTCTATAGGCAATAGCGCGAGTACTTCAAAATAATACGCGAGACATTCAAAACTACAATGGTGGACTACAGGACTGTGTTTGTGATGCTCAAGATTTTGAGTTTGATGCTTCTCCAGCAAAGTAATTGTAGTAAAAAAGCAACCTCATCGCCCGTTCAGACAAAATTGCTCGATGCTTTCGCCATCTTCATTGTTTGTATTCACCGCTCTGTGGAAGAATGCTTATGTGATGTTTAATTTGGAACAATAAATACATTAAGCACAGAAATAAATATTTTCTTTTTTTTTTTTCTTTTTGACAGTTGGTTTAAAAAAGATATTTTATTGGTGTCACAACTATTTAACAGCAATGGTAATTTACTTACACTCTGAATTTGCTGGAAAATATTCCTTCCCATTATCTTTTAAGGAATTTATGACTGTGATTGATGCTATACCTTTTGAACTTATTGAATTATTAAAATATAACATTGTTTCAAGACGGAATATTGACTTTACTGATAGGTTGGAAGGTATAAGTATTACAGATAAAAAAAAAATCTATCAAATCTTAGGAAAACCTATCAAAATTGTGCAGCTCCATCAGCCAAACATTTTTGGAATGCACAATTTCAAAATATTAATTGGGATGAAATCTTTAAAATTACAAGACGATATTGTGTGACCAATAAGATTCATGAGGTCTCGTTTAAGATTATTCACGCGATTTACCCTGTTAAACAAGTTATTGCAAGATTTAGAAAAGATATTGATTTAAAATGTGCTTTTTGTAACATTGAAATTGAAAGCATTGTACACCCCATTTTTGACTATATACAAAAATGTTCTGGTGTGATTTAGGATATTTTATTAAGATGAATACGGGTATTGATATGCATTTAAGGAAAGAGGATGTTTCATTTTATTTTGATAGTAAAATTGAACATAAAGCATGGTATATTATACATTTATTGTTGATTTATGGAAAAAAAATAATTCATAAATGTAAATGGTCATCACAGAAACCAAACTTCACACTTCAAAATAGAAGTATAACTTTAATATGTTAAAAGGAGTAAAAAAAACAGTAAAGCGCTAAAGAAAGCCTTGAATATTCCCTTTTGAATCTTAATATTATATGCATTGTATATTGTATAATTTATAGCCTTTTGAATTCTGTATATTGTCGATATACCATTTTGTTAGTTTTTTTTTTCTTTTAGTTTATTTCTTAAGCTTTCAGCTGGTTTGACTGTCATGTTATATTGATTAAAGCAATAAAAATGCTTATGTGCGCATGTGACATCGCCAACTACTGGCCTGGCATGCATAATACAGCGTTTTTAGTAGTTTTCGGGGATATGTGTGAACGGAGATCGTTTTGACAACGTTGTCGTCTGTACGCGAAACTTTTCAAAAACGCAAAAGGAAAAACTTTTCCGTTTTTATTACATCGTTGTCGTGTAAACGTACCCTACAGTCTCGCATAGTCAGACCTATATTTACACTTTGTTTTAGCCCTGTTCCAGCACTGGAGAGTCAAATATTATATGCAGTCTCAAAGTTTGTAGTAAAACAATCATAACTGTCTAATTTTAATTATGTTACCTTATCTGTCATCATGATGCCGGTGAATCACGTTCAGTCTCTTTGTTTTGGTCCCTATGGAGTGCGCACGATCACGAGCAACAGGCTGCAGTTCACTTAACGGCCACAGGTGTCATTAAAAACAAGGGTTTCTGAATCTTACGTACTGCACCTTTAAGGAAACTTCACATACACCAAAACCAACAGTTATTATGTTTGGGTGTGATTTTTTGTTTTGTTACAAATTCAGATGTATTTGGTAAGCCAACTTTGGCCGTTAAAATGTTAATCTCTAGATTATTATTGGATATTTTGTTTCCTTTGCACTAAACATTACAGATCAGAAGTGTTATTTTTGCAAAAGCAATACATTTACTGGGTCTGAATTACATTCATGTTTTCATTTAAAAAAAAAAAAAACATGCATCAAAATGTCAAATGTAAGGTGTGCAAGGTGTTTGTTCTGTGGGGTTTAAAGTGTTCTGTACCCTTTTATACATACTAGAGAGGACTACTAATAGCACACGTGTCATTAGCTCAACACCACCATCAGCAGCAGAGCTACACCAGTACCACCCAACCACCCACAGCCAGGCCTGACGACACTGACCACTTCCCTTTACAGATCACCAGAGACCAGCTTTGCACTAAAACTTCCTTAGCACGCACACACATGCAAGTTACATAGATTGTCAATGACTGGACAGTGAATAGAATTAAAACAAATACTAGTGTACCAAATAAAGCACTTTTCGATTTAGTGTTCAAACAAACGGTTTTCTATAAGCCAACAGTTCTGAAAATTGCTGCTTTATGAAATATAAATCATATTTGAGATGCAAACGAAAGTCATTTAAGGTTTAAAAGTGTACACAGGTGCTTAAATGTAAAACACTCCATATGGAACTGAAGTGGGAGTGAAACTGTCCAACGTGTGCTATTTGAAATGACACGGTCAAACTTCCTCATACTGTAAGAGTGAGCACTTTAAACCAGCTTAAAACTGCAGCACGGATGTTACCATGCAAACATATTTCTGTTCTTATTCATTGTCCATTGGGGAGTTCACCCTGTCCACTAACCACGCTGATCAGGCACAAACAGCACCTGTTTTCCTCTATATACACACACCACTAAGCACTTACAAACGGGCATATTCCAGCAAAACACGCCTTATGTCCTATTGTGCCTTTGTTTTAGTGTTCCAAGGGTGTCTGCACAAGGCTTTTGCTGAAACATCATGCGAGTCTGAGAAAGAGGGAAAGAATGAGATCATTTGAACTTTTGACCTCCAAAGTTATTAATAAATCCATATGCAGCACCCTAAATTCCAAGGAACTTGTGAAGATTATAAAATAAGATGCAGCCATGAGAATAAAGTTTGTGTGACAGTCACCTGATATCCAATTCACAGTTCTGACCTTGGGTGCTTTCACACTGGCAGTTTAGTTCGAGACAGAGCATGGTTCGCATGAAACATTGGTAATGTGAAAGCTGTCATACGTACCGGGGAGCGCACCCAAGACTACCTGTAGGAGGTGGTCTGAGTTCGGTTGCAATGGAACTAGAGCGCGATTCGCGTGAATGTGAAAGCAACTCGGACTCGGGTGCACACTCATTCAGGAAGTAAAGTACTCTGCGCATGCATTTTAGCTGATGACGACATCATTAGTTTCGACAACACACGAGGATCCATACATTCCTGAATGTCCCAAAAAAGTAATGACACCACAATGGTATACAACACTATAAATACTGTCTGTCTGTCTGTCTGTCTATACACCTTATAAATACTATTATAGGTTATAAATACAGGGTATAACAGGAGATGACAGTGGCGATAACATCACACTGGACACGAACGTAAGCGTGCAGTGTAAACAAAGATGCAAATGAATTCCTTGCAATCAGCTGTCTCCTCAAAAAACGCAGTTTGCGAGCAGCAGCAAGCCACCTTCCCCTAGACATCTGATGAGTTACACCATGAAGCGCACATATACACAGTTGTCATTCACTCTGCTGTGCATAATGGCACCAAAATAACAAAAAAACAAAAAGTATGATGAGTCACGTTGTGTTCTCCATGCATGTTTGGGATGACATAAGAAACAAAAATGGACAGGGGTTCAATAGAATCAAGTTAGCATGAAACCAGACCAATGCTGCGGGGGGCACCGGGAACAATCGCACTCGGAATCGGACTGCAACTAACGTGCCCAGTGTGAAAGCCCCCTTAGTAAATTCTCAAAGGGTGCCATGACTGAAAAAAGGTCGGGAAACACTGATCTAGCCAATAGAATATTTTAGAACAAAGCAAAGCACAAAAATGTAGATTCACTATAAAACATTTCGATTATTTTTCCATGACATTAAATATTTGATTAATTTCCAGTTCCACGACTTTTCCAGGTCTGGAAAACACTATTGAAAATTTTCAGGTTTTCCAAGACCGTGGCAAACCTGTAGTCTCACTTCTAAACTCAGTTTTCCCTCTATTTTTAAAAGCAAGTGTACTACAATTTCGGTAAAAATGAAAATTCTGCTGCTCAAATACAAACTCTCATAACAACTGTTAATATGTCAGCAATCAGCTCATTTCTGGCAATGGGAGCAGCTTATGTGGCCCTTGTGGCTTGGACTGATTTGAATACTGTCTTACCGAGTGTGGGAGATGAAAAGCGGCCTACTGGTTTAACAATCATACAAGATGGCGCTCAAAGCACCAAATCAACAAGTGAGCACAGCACTTGTTATTTACAGCTGTGTCAGCAAGAGCAGCATTTGTGCCGTCCAGCACCGGCCGCCCATTACTCTTCTCTGTATGCAACGGTTTAGCAGCTGTGCAGCCTTTACAGAGCAAGCGGGAGACATCCTGTTTTTAAAGCAAAATTTGCTGGGGGGGGGGGTGTATGGAACGGACCTGTTTCCAACATACCACTTCAAAACACCAGAGTGCTGATAGAGCTTATTTTAGATTAGAGATTAGAACTTAGACCTTGGGAGGATCTGTAAATTCCCGTACTCTCTGTTCCTGTGCAAATTAATGCAATGAATCATTCACCAAATAAACAGGCTCACAAACAAGTCTGCTGTTTAACATGTCCCCTTTAGAAAGATGTCCTGTGTGCAAACAAATGAAGAGGTCAAACATTAAACCCAATGCACATTCTTTACCAATTTGTCTACCATGGATTCCAGAGTTCTTATGGTGCAAATACACATGGACCACAACGCAACTACTCACTAAATGTGAGAATAAACTACTTGTAAAGTGCACTACCCAGAACAAAATTTAAAAAGCGAGATGAATGTCCTTATTTTCATCTGACTTTGATTTGGCTTCATAAATGACAGTGGAAACTCCCCTTACATAAATTCTTGGAAGACAGCATCAAACTGGTCAGAATAAGAACATACTAAAGCTTTTAAAATGACTAAGTTTAATTTGAAGAAGTAATTACATGGGTGTTTCTGTACACATTTCTCGAAATGAGTAAAGCAAAGAGGGGAAATGAACAGAATTAAGCATTTCTCTCAAAAATGAAAAATTCAGTCCACTCTACCGCAGGCACTACACTTGAAATGTAAGAATGTAACAATACCACATTTTAGAGACATATGTGTAAGTGAAAAACAATCTGGTCAATGCGTTTAGCCTAAATGGTAATGGGGCTACAAATGGCATCCTTTTCGACTTGGTTGTAAATCTAATCTCTTATTTTTAACTTGTTTTGAGCTACATTGCAATGCAGACAAAAACCTTTCAGCAACCTTTTGAGAGCACAAGACATCACTCAGTTTGATTATGCTAGTTTAAGTTTATCTCTATGGCAATTCTTTCATCCAAAATTATAGCCCAAGATTTTTTTTGCATAAAATGTTTCATGGTCTCATTTACAGGTTGATTATCATTGTATGTGAGTGATATCATAATTATGGCATGGTTTTACACCCGTTACACCACATAGCTACCTACAGTTAGTATGCTACAACCTCCTCAGCAAAACTGTGCTTTGCTACAGTAGATGCCTGGACAGCTTTTTTGACACATCTCAGTATAAAATGTCTTTAACCACTGATGGACCGTTTGTTGGAGACAAAACCCCAAACTCTCAAAGAAAGAAGCTTGAACTGAAGACAACAAAGATAGAAAACCTACACTTTCGAGGAAAAAAATATATAGAGAATCTTCATTTAGGAATGCTTTGTCATATTAAGCCATAGTCCAAGGTGAGTGACAAGTGTTTGCCACAATTCACAGAAAATTAAAAGCAAGCCAAACTCATTACGTTTCAAAGAGATAAATTTTTAAGGGTCATTTCAAACCAAAACAAAATGTTAACTGTAAGTCAAAATATGATGAATACTTGTTGGGAGACATCTGATTTGCCCCATACTGAGTTTATTTGTCCTAAACAGTCAGTGCCAATCGCTGTCATTAAGACTTGTAGTTAGACGTTAACCACGTTAAGCCCTCGTACAGTCCATCGCCGGTGGTCGCGCAAGAGGGCTGCACATACCAATTCCTATCCCTGATGCGGGTCAGTCCCAGCTTCTCCTGGATCTCATGCGGCTTCATGGCATCCGGTAGATCTTGCTTATTGGCGAAAATCAAAATGATGGCATCCCGCATCTCACGGTCGTTGATGATGCGGTGGAGTTCTTGTCTGGCCTCGTCGATGCGATCTCTATCCGCACAATCCACCACGAAAATTAACCCTTGCGTGCCTGTGTAGTAATGTCGCCAGAGGGGACGGATCTTGTCCTGGCCACCGACGTCCCACACGTTGAACTTGACGTTTTTATAGGTGACCGTCTCCACATTGAAACCGACAGTGGGTATCGTGGTCACAGACTGGCCCAGTTTCAGTTTATAAAGGATGGTGGTCTTCCCTGCAGCATCGAGTCCGAGCATCAGTATTCTCATCTCTTTGTTACCAAATATCTTCGATAGCATCTTCCCCATCTTGTAAACTGTTCATAAATGGTTACTTCCCTCCAAAATTGAAAGTATGATGAGTCAATCAAGACAGTTGACTTACAACAGAACTATGTGGACTGTTTCTTTAATATTACCTTGGAGGAATGTCAAATTTGGAAGTAAACAAGATCACAGAGTGTGTATATAATGTCAGTTTGAACATACAATAACAGTGAACCGATTTGTGCTACTGAACTGCTGATTACGTGACAGTACTGAACACTTACGAAAGGTCAAAGCTCGATTTGTTCAGCTGTTTCTCCAGTTGCGGGGTGATCCCTGTTTGAAAAGCACCACAACTCGATAATAATCCAGAAAAATAAGACGTAAATAGCGTTTTTCAGAGCTGTTCCTGTGGGGTTGTCAAGTACTGCGAGGCCTCTTTAAGAGCCTGCAGTCTTTCGAGACTTCCTCTTGGCGTGTGAATGTCTGTCTCGAGGGCTTTTCCACTTCCTTCCTCCCAAAAATGTAACCGGATAGCAGCCGAAGACGTTCAGGGGCTCGACAGTGATGAGTTATTTTAGCCGGCTGGTGGGTCTTTCATCTGGAACGTCTGAAGTGGAGCTGCATCGATTTCAACCGTCCCGATTTCGGATTGTGTCTCACGTGCCCCTGAGAGACAAGAGAGACTCAGAGGGAGTGCCAGAAAAGAGCGACTTAGCCTGCTAGCTTAGCCGGCCAAACAACCCATAGAAAATAGTCACTACATAGCTTTTACACAAACTGCCAATAGGATATGCGAAATATACTTATTAACAATGTGTTCTCATTCATTTTAAGTATGTTTCGGTTACCTGCGGAGGCCGACCATTCTCTCGCGGTCTCGACCCCGGTGCCCACTCCAACAATCAGCCGACTTACAACCGCCGAGTGCAGTGTGAATCTGGCTACGTCAGCGCGAGGGAGCGGAAATGGCTGCGCCGGCCCAACTGTCATAATAAATGTCTTTGCAAACGTCAAAACTGTGTTTGAGTTTGAGGAACTTATTTGTACAACAGACTGAAGAAAAATCTGCTGTAGAAACGTTATGCACAAATGTGATAAATTCTGAGATGCAGATAACAGAAATAGGGAAAATTATAGGAAACGGAATTAGAGATAAAATTACAACTAACATTACAATAGTAATAGCTACTCCAAAACAAAACATAATATATAAACATAAACATATAATAACAGATTTGTATTTGTATATTGTACATACGTATATATATATATATATATATATATATATATATATATATATATATATATATATATATATATATATATATATATATATATATATATATATATATATATATATATATATATATATCCTATTGTGTATTCTATAAAGACTTATTTTCTATTCACTTTTTTATTTTTATTCAAATTTTTTTTTTTTCCTATTATTATCTCTGTCTTGTTGTTCTATTGTTGTATTGTTTGTGCACTGGAAGCTTCTGTCACCAAGACAAATTCCTTGTATGCATAAGCATACTTGGCAATAAAGCTCATTCTGATTCTGTTTCCAAAAGTGAATTGAAAATAATAATAATAATAATAATAATAATAATAATAATAATAATAATAATATATTATTATTATTTATTTATTTATTTATTTATTTATAAGATCTTTGGTAAAGCGTTTGAGCAGTAAAATGTGTATTTATGAATGAGTTGTGTTTGTTGACAAGTGTTTGTTGACTGAACATGATGATATTAGTTTCCGCTTAAATGGACATCATTTATAGGCTATTTTAGTAACTCTTGTGCTATTAGGTATAGTGTTATTATAATAATAATAATATAT
This sequence comes from Myxocyprinus asiaticus, assembly GCF_019703515.2. Classification (NCBI taxonomy): domain Eukaryota; kingdom Metazoa; phylum Chordata; class Actinopteri; order Cypriniformes; family Catostomidae; genus Myxocyprinus; species Myxocyprinus asiaticus. The sequence continues at coordinate 35,651,783 of NC_059363.1, read as the reverse complement.
TATTATTATTATTATTATTATTATTATTATTATTATTATTAGAACACTGCATCAGCCTAATGTATTGCATGAATGGACTACTATGTGTAAAAGTAAAGGTGAGAAATGTAAGTGTTGCTCTGAATTTATTCTCTGTAAATGGAAAGTCCGAATGTAAATGTATTCAATAGAGCAATTTGTGAGTGTATTTCTACATCCACATACATCTGTTCATCTCTACTAATTTTTTGGCCGAGGACTTTTGTATTGACAATGATTTTCTTTCCTCATCTCTAACGCCTGATCTTCTGATCTCTGACGCAAATACCTCAGTCAAAACAAACCGGAAAAGGTGTGGGTAAGGATTATGCGCCACCTCCTTAAAGTCATTGGCGTGTGATATTTTCTTCTTCATCGTCTTTTTCGCACTTTTTCTGATCTTATCTTCATAATTTTATTTCTTTAATTATAGTTATTATTTTATTTTATTTTTCAATCAGAGACAGCATGAGGAGGATGGGGACTTTGCTACATTGCATAATATGGCACTGATACCAATTAGCAGTGTTGCATTTCAATATAAAGAAAAATAAATTATTAACAGTAACTTACATACTACTAATGTAATCTATAATAATAATAATACATTTGAAAATAAGTTATATTATTGAATAAATAATATTATTAATAACATATAATATAATTAATCATATTTAATAATATTAAAGATTATTATAATTATGAATAATAATAATAATCATCATCATTATCATTATAATAATGACAGGGTAGACAGAGTAACACTTTTTAACCCGAGTGCGTCAATAAAAAAAAAAAAGTTACATAGAGGTCCTTCGAGGACAAAATGTCCACGTCATAAAACTGCCATTATAATATTATGTGTTAATGTTGTTTTCCACTTTCAAAGAGTAAATTTTTTTTGTAACCAACATCAGTCCTGATCATAACTACCAAATATTCATTCATTTTCAGGATTTTAACCATTTAAATGCCAGTGTGTTTATATAATGCCACTGTTGTTTTTTATGAAACATAAATAAAAAAAATAAACACAAATATATATATATATATATATATATATATATATATATATATATATATATATATATATATATATATATATATATATATATTTTTTTTTTTTTTTTTTTTTTTTTTCATAAGTGGAGGGGGGGGGGTGGATTATCACAGTCTGGGATATGTCAATGATTAGCAACAACATTGATTTTGCATTATTATTTTTTTGTGCAGTGTCAGAATTAAAAAACAAACAAAAACAAAAACAACTCACACTCAGGACTTTAGAGGACAAAAATTTCCATGTCAAAAAACTGCCATAAAAATATTATATATTAATATTATTTTCCACTTTCACTGACTTCGATTTTTTAACCAACATCAGTCCTGATGTTATAGGTCATAACTACCAAATATTCATTTATTTTCAGGATTTTAATGTTGGTGCAGCTATCCTTATGAGGACTCTTCATAGACATAATGATTTTTATACTGTATGAACTATAAATTCTATTCCCTAACCCTACCCCTAATCCTAACCCTCACAAAAAAAAACTTTCTGCATTTTTACATTTTCAAAAAACATCGTTTAGTATGTCTTTAAAGCAATTTCAATTGTAATTACCAGTTTGTAACCTAAAAAAATGTCCTTGTAAACCACTTAAACCCGCCCACACACACACACACACACACACACACACACACACACTCACACACACACACACACACACACACACACACACACACACACACACACATATTTCTCAATACACACATACAAAACACACTCTGACATCCATACCAACACACCCACACAATTTTAGCTGCATCATTTATTCATTTGGCCTGCAGTGCTCTATAACACAGCAAACAGGAAAAAAGCATGTATTTGCTCCATAGGCTAAACATGAGAAAAATGGCGCCATCTGGTAGAAAATATTAAAAAATAAAATTTCTCCAGAATGAAAGCATAATATCATAGAATTCATGATTTTATGCTTTAATGGCACTGGGATCAAATATTGCAGTTTCAGTGGGTTTCAATGGGGACATTTTGTCCTGAAGGTCCTGAGTGTAACTATTTTGTGTACACAGTGTATTATATAGATGTATTTTAGGAACTGTGGTTGAAATATCAAAATTCCCCCCAAAATACACACCTTTGGCTAAATTTATGCCGTTGGCATTAACACAGCCAAAATGACCTAAAAAACAAAAATGAAAAAGACAAAAATGTCCCGAAGGTCGCACAAGGGTTAATTTTTGCTATACTGCACAAATACTGGCCAAACACTATCTATCTATCTATCTATCTATCTATCTATCTATCTATCTATCTATCTATCTGTCTGTCTGTCTGTCTTTCTGTCTGTTTTACATATATACATACATACTATATATACATACATACAGTATGTGTAATATATATTTGTGTAGCTGGCTTTCTACCAATTAATTTGATCATTTATTTGTCTTACTTAGCTAAGCTTTCTGACTGAACGGGCATTGGCAACCATGTTTCTTATGCAGCAGGTACAGTCGTAACACAAGGTTAAATCAATCCTCCGCTGATCACCTAGCGTATTTGCCTTATTTTCTCAGTGACCTTACATCCTAATATGGCCCAAAATATGTTAATTATAAAAAGACAAATCAATAATTGCAACAAGGTAAGTGTCCTTTCATGATAATTCAGGAAGAATGTTTTATTCACAATGAAAGAGGAGTAAGAAATGGAAATTTTTTTAACAGATGTTCCCCAATAATTTCTCATCAATGTGGACTATGTTCTTAAAATTTCCCACACAGGAAATTTCCCTCAATGTGAATGTGCAAACTGATTATGACAGTTCAAACTTACATTAAAATGTAGAAATCTACCTTTGATTAAGATCTGCAAACTTACCTGCTTTAAGGGGGAAACAACATGTTAGTCCAGTTCAACTTTCCAGTGAAAGTCTGTGCACATAACCATGGCATCTAGTGGCCCTGATCCTCTGGCTTATCTCCTACAGAGTTGCTCCAGTTTTGATCTACCCACATCATAGACTTGCTAGGATTCAAGAGTTTCCATTTTCTGAAGGGCAAATTTGTCTTTATTCTTACTGTGTGCTACTGCCTAAGTTTGATTTGAGCAGTTGTCAGAGCACCCCACAACTGCTGAACTGCTCATTTTTACAAATCCCAATATATTCTTCATCAGTGGTTCCCAGTTTGGCCACATCTGCCCCACATGTCCTCTCAAATTAGGTTTCTTGATGGAGCCTGGTATCCTTTACTGCTTCAGGAGTCTTTTTGATCTCAGAGAGGTTCTCAAGAGCATCAATCAGTTTGTCAAATGAACTGAATTAAATTAGCCAAGAGGTTTACTTGACACCTAGGATTATGAATGCAAATCCTGTGATAGGGCATGGTATATAATCTGGTTTCAGTTAAATGGCTACATCTACTGGTAAGAAAATGTATAGATATCGTCAAAATAGAGTTGTATTTTCATGTATCAGCTCCCAAAAATAAAATATCTGACCAGCCACACCTCATTCTTTATATCCATATGTTATTCATTTATGAATAAGTAAACCAACCAGATCTCTACCAGAGATTCAACTGGATTCCACCTGAAATTCGGCAAACAGTACAGTACTCTATGTTACATACAACGCAAATGACAGCAGTCAGTGATAAAAGCAAAGCCTTTAAAAAGGATTTTAAAAAATGGTTCAGTGTTTTGATGCATCAGTACGCCGCACAGCTTTATCGTTTTCCATCTATGACTTTATTCACACGGTTGAAAAAGCAACTCTGAAGGGACAGGGTCAATAAAATCATTAAATATACCTTAAACAATAACACATAAACCTGCCCAAACATCTCTTGCTTAAAATAGCATGTTTTACAGTTTTAAAACCTTTGTTCTTTCCATGCAAGGATTGGATAAAAAATAAGGTGATGAAATGTTAAAAAATGTATGATGACCATGTCATTTTAATGACTGTGTTATAACCTTGCAACAACAAATGAGAAAATCTTTAGTTTCAACCTCAACGCATAATTTACCTCCAAACTGAAGCTATGCTTAAAAATGTTTTTGCCTGATATAAAACATCTCTCATGCCTCATTAAATAGCATAATATAGTAGCTTTTGTCAGTGTCAATACGATTTTTGCATTCACATGGCAAATACGCATCACTTTCTCATTGCTCAAAGCAAGTTGTGTCTCTGACAAATGAGAGTAAATGAGAGTAAACTTAAACCTTATCTTTTTGCTCATGGTCAACAGGGCATCCTGCATGTGCATGGTGACTATGATCCTGTTTACTTGTTTACACCTGGTATTAAGATGTGTTTCAGGTGATCCAATCACAAATGGACAGCGCTAAATACAGGTATAAATGTGGTCCAATACATTTTGTGATTGCATCACTCAAACCACATATGAAGATGGTCAGAAACGCATGTGACCACATTGCGTTTGAGGTGTAAACGCTAATGCCTCCTGATGCTTCCCAGACATCAATGAAGCACCACCCACTCACTTGTCAATCAACCACTGCCCTAAAACAAGTGTACGTAACTTTGGCAGTTATGTGGGACTTTGAAAATAATAATAATAATAATAATAATAATAATAAAAATAATTTAAAAAATGCACCAAAACAGTACACCGTTTTCCCCCCCACGTTCTCTTTGTCTTTTTACACTTTATCATCATGCAGTAATGTTGTAGTAAGTGATGTGTGCACTCCTGAAATTGAGACCCACCCCTCAAAATCCGAACAAGCGGTCCCAGAAAACGCGTTTGAACGACCAGGGCAGGGTTGCACCAGCTGTGCGTAAGTTCTCACGTAATTTAGGACGTAAAGTTCACACTAAGCGCTTAGTAACTACTAGTTAGTTTGTAACTAAGTCAGTGCTTAATTTGGTTGCACCACCTGTTCTTAAGGCAAGACTTAACTAGTAGGTCGTAAGCGCTCCGTAATGTGATGCGTAGTCGCATAATATGACGTTTACCTGTATTGATCCAATAAGCAGCCTTCAAATTTGTACACAGAAGTATTAAAAAGCAGTGCATTTCAGTTTTCTCGTTAGGGTTGATGTTCAAACCTTGTTTGCTCACGTAACTGTCAGCTGTAGCCTATAAATTAAATCCCCATTAAAATACGATACCTAATAAAAGTACATTTGATAAATAGTATATTTGCCCTGTGTAAATAACAATAAATAGGAACTGTATCTAAAATAAATAAGGAGTGATAAATAAATACTAATACAACAGGCTGGAAAAATAGACATTTATTCATTTTAATATCTTACATATTTCGTATATGTTGACACTTGACACGGGGCGACGCACCCTGAAAACTGCACCGTTAGATTGGTTTCGTGCTGAAGAGCTGCTTAAAAGTACGTTTTTTTTCTCTCTCATAAATGTAAACGAGTGTAAATGTAAACATCATCATATATGTCGAAAGGATTGAAGCCTGTCATGCAAAACATGAGCTCATCGATGTCATTAAATGAGTCTGCTTTTTTATTCCATCAGTTACTCCTGGTCGGAGGCTGCCGTAAATATTTAGTTTATACGTAGGGTTACGTCCTACATAAATTTAATGGTGCAACGCTCAAATATTTAGTAGTGCGTAAATTGACTTAGTGCCCATTTACGCAACAACTAGGCTAAGTTGTAAGGTACATATAGCTGGTGCAACTGCACCGGTAATTGACTTTGAGGTTTCTCCGCCTACTTGCTGCACAAGCCCCTTCCACTTGAGGCATTAGCTCCTCCTTCTACTTGACCAGGAGGAAACACAATGTGTTTCGCTGACCACTTCTGATTGGGTAACCCTAACATCTTAATACCTGGGGTAAACAGAGCAGATAACTTATACTAAAAAAATAAAAAAAAAAATGGCTTTACATTTTCTGCTAAGAAATGACTCTAAAGACAATGTAATTTATTTTAAATGATCTTCTTTTATTACTTTTTTTTTTTTTTTAAATCTGATAAAACTACATTCATAAGTGTTGCGTTGTTTCGTGCGTTTCCAGTTGTTAGAGCGGGTTTAGCACTGTTTAAAATCAACGCGCTGTCCCTTTAAGAAATTGAGTTGGTTGGCGGGGTAGCTAAAGCGAGTCAGATATGGCGGAATGGAAGCGCACTACGTCTGCTCCGTCTTCAGCAAGCATGACCTCGCTGGCTCGGGCTCTGTCTAACACCCGGTTAAATCAGCTTGATCAGTCTGATGTGTTTCAGTTGCAGACATCCTACAGCCGGAACGCCATAGGTCAGGGTCGCCGAAGGAGACTATCTAGCAGCGCCAGTTTAGAGTCTGTTGATGTCAGCCCCAGTGCCGAGGCGAGGGTCCTCGTCATAAACACCGGCGGAACCATCGGAATGACATACCAGAATAACGGTAAACAACACCATCAGCTGTGCGCGCGCACACATGACTACATTGAGTTCCAGATATGATAGGTGACTAAAATTACGCACATTAATATGCACAATGGAATTATTGAGTGATCCATTCACATATTGCATTACACACATTAAACTGCACATAGTTAACAAACATTATATATATATATATATATATATATATATATATATATATATATATATATATTATTATTATTGTTATTATTATTATTTTTTTTTTTTAAGAATAGATCATGATCCCGGATCCACGGAAATTGTAATATATGGGATGTCATCGGGAACGTTATTGCATCAGTTATATATCAAACCAAGTGACATGCTAGCCAGGGTCAGAAATGTAGGAAGACATGTGGCAAAAATGCCACCTAATATATCAAAAAATGCACGGAAAGTTTTGGGGCCAAAAAATGCCCTCCTAACGAATTCTTTATTTAAAACATGTCTAATGTTTGATGTAGTTCTTAATCGATTGTTGTCCTAGTTATACATATTATGGCATACATTTCAATTGATGTTGATTTAATTCTTAAGAGTAAGAGGTAGCCTACTAAATTCTAAATTTTGAGACATAATTTTACATAAATGTATGAGACAGTTTACGTTTTAAATGGTTAGAAAAAAAAAAAGCCCTCCATAAAGGTAAAAAAATGTCATTGGAAATCAAATCCAGAGGGCAAATATTGGCTTTTAATGTAAAAGTACATTTCTGACACTGTAAAATGTTTTCGTAATTTTAACGGTAAAAGACTGTAAAAATGCTACAGTAAAAAAAATGTAGTTACCTTAAAATGTACGGTACAAAATTTTAATATATTTAAAAAGACAATACATGTAGTTTTACGGAATTTTTTTGTAAAAAGTCAATTTTTTAGATGTAAAAAGTCTGATATCCCCGTATAATTAACGGTAAAATTTTATATCATGTTTAAAAAGAGAGTACATGTACTTTGTACGGCAAATTATTGTTAAAATTACAGTAAAAAACAGTAATCAGGCGTTCCCAGAATTCACTGCGTGACCCATTACATTTAATTATATTTTATGGGAATAGTTGTTTCTTCTTATTTTTTATATCAGTTATGTACTTTGGGGTGTTCTGGGTTATATTTGATGTAGTTTAGTTAATGTTTATTGTATTATTTTAATTTCACATGTGTTACCCTGATGGTGTTTAGTGTTTGAGTGAGTGACACTGAGCACTGTCTCTACATGGTTACTGGTCATTGCTCCAGGAAGGGCCTCTAATGATGAACTTCATGTTATTTTGCTTGAAATGTGTGCTTGTGCTGTCTTTCTTCAAAATGCCTTATGGTTTGATGTTTTGTTATCTAGCGCAAAGACTTTTGTAGATTTAATGCATGTACTGTCATGTATACAATTTAATAGTCTAAACTCCAAATTCTTTTTGAGGTTACTGCAGAAACGTCTACAAGCCCCTTCAAACAATTGTAAACCGTTTGTAAACACTACTTATAGGATACTGGATACAGGTAGATTGATAAAAAAAGAATATTGATAAATATTCAATATTGTGGGAATATTTTGTTAGTCTGCTGAGGCACATTGATTCTGTTGTGTGATTCATAATACCTAATAATATTAAAGTGCTACATGCAGTTCAATTTGGAACTCCTTACCAGTAAGATTTAATGTGTATTAAACAAATATATGCTACTCAGCAATTGGTTATGAGAATTGCAGTATGTGTAATCCCCAGTGAATATTGTGAGAGAGAGTGATCCGAGAGCATTCAGTTCAGAGAACGGATATTAATAGCCCAGATGGCTGGGTGCATTGGCAAAATCAACAACTTTGGTAGCTCACAGTATGGTGAGACAACTTGTGTTGAGGATCTTGAATAGTACTGTCTAGCTAACAATATTGGTGAAGAGAATAAGGTGGCGGTGTTGCTGAGCTTAAATGGGGCTAAAATTTACAACTTGCTGCATACATTAGTACCACCAGCTAAGCTGAAAGATAAATCATTTAAAGACATAATGAATGTACTGCAAAATCATCTGAATCTGAAGACACTTATTATTGCAGAGCTCTTTTGCTTTCATAAGGAAATCAGCAGAAAACAGAAAGTGTGGCAGATTACGTGGCTGAGGTGCGGAGATCGGCTGAACACTGTTAATGGCTCGGACTCAGCAATATGGCTGAAGGACATGGACCAGGTGCTATAGGGCATTCCAACCCACAGTGCTACCTTAAAGACATAATAATCACTGGATCAAAATATTTCTGTAAAAAAAAAAAAAATGGTTTCAACTTTTATTTGTACGTTTTGTCAACTTGAGATGGAACGTTGTTTAAATGGAGCATACAGTTCACTTAAATGTAACTTGTTAAATGAGCAGTGCAAACTTCTTCATCTGATTTAATCATGAATTATTCTCACTGAATATGATAGCTGTAGTCTTGGTCACCCCATCCAAAAGAAATAAGATGCAACCTAAGGATATATAGCTTGTAATAGACAAGAGTTCATCATATGTTGCTCCTTTCATAATGAGACTTAAGATTGCCATGCAAACCTGCATGGGCCTCAACATTTTAAAGCACAAAAATCGACAACAATCAACAAACACATCATGTAGTAGATAACAACAGCACAAAAAGCAGCAAACGATCAAGACGCAGTAATTTGCATAATTTATTCATGCCGCAGTGCATGCTGGGAATCTGAATGCATTAACAATGTGCATAGTTCTCCTAAATTACATTTTGGATTACAGTTAAATAGTTTTTCGAAGTTTGACTCGTCACACAATAAACACATTTAAAGTGTGAGAATCACCTCACCTTACAAACACTTCTGCAAACAGCATTTTTCCAAGGTTCTCAGCATCACGCATTGCATACAGGATACAATGTATAAAGACATGCAAAAAAAAAAAAAAAAAAAAAACAATAATACATTTTAAATGTGCTACTCAAAAGATACAAGGTTTCCTGATCTCTCAAATAAACAACCTTATAATATCTTTATACATAGACCTAGTATATTAAATCTTAATATATAAATCTAAATCCATGAAATATATATTTTCCTGTAAAGCGCTTTAATTTGGGCGAAAGATACAGTGGAGTGACATTGCGTCAGATGTCACTTTACTCGCAGCTAATTGGTTCAGTGTCTGTTTGCGATCTGTTACCCAGTCTAAAACCTGATCTGGAGCAGGTTAGCCATGTACCGTAAGTTACCGTGGCAATGAGCACTGGTAAAAACCAGCTTGCCTGATTGAGACCGAAAAAACAGTTTGCTCAATCTAAATGTACCTGGATAGCCACTTAAACCGGATTTTTGAGACAGGCCTCTGGATAAATGAGTTATCTCAACAAGTTCAGTCCAGGGAAGTTATTCTAATGCTACATTTTAAGTTATGATAACAAAAAGGCAAAACCATTTTTTAACAGTGTGAGCACTTGGGAAACAGTTTTCTTTTACAAAGTGTTTTTTTCTCTCTATTTTTAGCATATAACAGAAACAACCAAACTCCTTCAACCCTAACCCACCATCCCCTAAAACCCCTTCTCTGCTGATTATTTTTAGATTTAAAATAAATAAGTAAATAAATAAATGTATAATTAAAGTTGAAGTTGGTATTTGGCTGATCTGAGTAGTAAATGTTCCTAAAGTATCAGATGTACAAAAAAATTAAATAATCAGTTAGTTAAAGAAGAGAGAGAGAATAGTCCAAATAATAAAAAGTGTCTAAATTAAGATCCACTGGTTTGACAGCTCATTCAGTCAACAACAAGATTTTATTTGGGGTTATGGAGATACTCATGAAAAGGGCACCAAGTCTTGAAGAATCTTTTTTCAGAGCTTCGTAGAGAAAATCTGGTCTTTTCAAGGTGAAAGTACGACATTGTATCTCTGATACATTAGGTATGAGCGGGTGGGGCAGACTCCTTCCACTAAGTAGTATTGATTGGTGTGCCAACTGGGAAGATGCTTTATGAGCAAACAAAACTGTTTCCCCTGTTAACTGAGTAGGTGTTCGATTGTCACAAGAGACGCCTCCTAGCACCAAATTAATAAATTATGCTGCAGTGCTAGCATTTGTTGTACGATAATCAAAAAAAGAGCATTATCTAAAGTGTTTTGAACATCTCTATCTGCAAAAGTTTGCTAAACGAGTTTATTATCATAAAATGTTAGAATTTTAACTCATTGATGGTTAATATTTAATAAAACTGAATGTTTATTATTACCACTGTAAATCTCCTTGGGTGCCAACATGTTTGTTTGATGTCATGCACCTGCATCTCAGCAAAATTGTTGAAGATATCCGCACAACTTTCTAAGTTAGAAGTCCGAATTCAAGTGGCGTTCCATTGCACTTTTCCTAGTAGGAAGTTGGAAAATCCAACTTTCTATGTTGAATGGTATGCAGCTTAAGTCTTAAAAGAATTTGAACTCTTTGCCATACCAGCTTTGAAAAGCTATGTCCTGCATTGATGGTGAAAAAAGTTGATTAAGGCCAGTGGGGCTCAGGAGAAACCTAAACTGAGCCCAGATCCTCAACGAATGCCGCGTATCTCCCTGGATGTTTATGAGGATATAGTTCCATAACAACCCAGGATAGGCAGTTAGATAGCTTCTAGCTACTGGTAATGCCACCACTATAACATGCTTCATATATAGGCTACCCATTATTAGCATTTCAAGTTTGGAAGGGCCATGCCACCACTGCACTTAGGCCTCTGAAGAAACAGAGAGTTTTTAATAGTCTGGAGGAATTTGGGTTAGGAGCAATCAGAGAAAAGTGGGTGTTTTTCCAGGATGCCATTGCATATGGGGTCATAGGACTGATAACCAGGGTCTACACAAATGTAAAGAGAAGGTTGATGTCATTCTAAAAGCACCACAACCACAGAACTTTTCACAACTACTTATTGGGATTGGCAAGTTATTATAGCAAGTTTCTGCCCAATCTCTTATCAGTACTTAATCCATTAAACTGTCTGCTGTACAATGTATGTAAGGTGGCATTGGTCCAAAGAGTGTGAACATGCTTTCAGGGAGGCTTAGCTGTAGGTCACTTCAGGCAATGTGCTCAGACACTATGAGCCCACCTTAACGCTCAAGCTTACCTGTTATGGTTCTCCGTACAGAATCGGAGTGGTGTTATCTCACAAGTGTGCAGACGGAACAGAACATCCAATTGCATTTGTGTCCAGGACTTTAACGTCGGCCAAACAAAATTATGCTTAATTTGACAGTGAGCCTTTAAGTCTGGTTTGGGAATCAAGAAATTCAATCAAAACTTGTATGGGAAGCACGTACAAGTCACCAATCATCAGCCAATACTGTCTATTTTCAATCCGCAAAGGGTGTTCCTTCAATAGCCTCAATGACACTTCAGTGATGGGCTGTCTTTTTTGGGTACGCACACCTGCAGTATTGAGTTCAAGTGAACACAACAGCACGGGAGAGCCAATAGACTTTCTTGGCTATTATTGGATTCTCCAGTTTCGAAACACTCAGATGAGCAGGTGGACTTGTTCTACATGGCACAGGTAGAGTTATTACCTGTCACCAGTGACTAAATCCAAAAGGAGTCGGGTCGTGATCTCACATTGTCTAAAGTGTATGAAATAACACTAAAGAGGGGTCATCAAGAGGTGATGTGCTGCTGTCAGAGTAGTCAGCATTATCAGCTTTCAATAAACCAAAGCTGCTAAAACATTCAGTGGCTGCCGGCAAATTTAAAAGTTACCATCACTCTAAGCCTAATCTCTTACCACACTTCATGTGTGGTAATGGCCTGTGAATTTGGTGACAGTAGGCTGAAATTCTTCAGCTGCAATCGGTCTGTACTTACCGAAATTCAAACCACTGCCCCCACTGGCTGAAGCTGGAAGTGCTGTTGAGCATTTGTGAGCTCAAGTTTCCCAGTGAAATGTCCATAGAGTGGTGCCAAAGGAGAGTTGTAAAGCTAGTTGTTTTTAGTTGTAAATGATGTAATGCAGTCAATAGGAATGCATTTTATTAACCACAGGCCCTAACCCAAACCACAACCCTAAACCTAACCGTCAGTGGAGTAAAAATTTAATTTTAGGGGCAAAATACGACCTTAGGACACGAATACTTCCTGGTTTTCACCGGAAAGGGTAAAGACATTTGAATTGATGCTAAGATGTCTGATGGGAGATGGTGCTTGTCAGTAACTCAGCAAAATGGTGTCAATGTTAGGGTACCAGACCATTCCCGTGTGGTCATGTTGCATAGATAGAACAGCAGTGCCACTCCATCCTGCAACAAATTGGCAAGCTGAACATTTCATTCAGACTTTCAAATTCCACATCAAAGCCATGGAAAATAGTGGAAAATCACTACGGCATAAGATCATTCCTTCTCACATTTTATCACAACCCACACACAAACAATGGCCAAACTCCAGCAACACACTTCCTTGTACATCCATTTAGATTCTGTTTGGACTTTATGCTGCTTCTCGCATGGCGTAAGCACACTGGCATGTTCAAATGACAGCAAAACCAATGAAACATGTGAACAGCATTCTCTTGTGAACAAATCAAGCTGCAATTCCGGTTGTATCGTGTCAGTTCTCATCAGATTCCTCCAATGCGGTTACATTGCGAGATGCAGCATGAACCGATTCCCCTCATGGACGCGCATTGGAGAGTGACCAGAAGTAAACATTTATAGTGAAAAGGACTTAAATATTGATCTGTTTCTCACCCAAACAATCATATCGCTTTAACCACTGGAGTTATGGATTACTTTTACTGCGATTGTCTGTGCTTTTTGGAGCTTTAAAGTGCTAATCGCCATCCACTTGCATTGTATGGACCTACAGCTGAGATATTCTTCTAAAAATCTTCCTTTGTGTTCTGCTGAAGAAAGAAAGTCATACACATCTGGGATGGTATGAGGGTGAATAAATGATGAGAGAATTACATTTTTGAGTGAACTAACCCTTTAAGCCAGACCCACGCAGACATGTTAAACAAAAACGTTTGATGCTGAAAAACAGCATTCAAAGCAAATACTCCCAAAAGTTCTAGCCAGGGATTATCGCAACAACAGTTAAAAGTTGTAGCTGGGAACAATCTCTTAAACTCTGTGTAAGTTTAATGTCTCCACACCAAAAAGGTTGAGTGTTAAATGAACAAACACAACAAGTGTCCATTTCGTCCCTGTCTGTGCGCATGGTGGATGAGCTGTAAAGTCTTATGACATGGAAACCTGTAGTAAATATATATGTCAATAGGCCAGAGGTATTCCACACATAGATACAAAGATATCCACCTGGAATACACAGCTGAAAGTCTGTATAAATGTTGGACTGCAAACATGGTTACTTTATGATAAGCAATAAAGGGGTGACATGAGGAGTGCTTTTGTTTACAAAAAAGAACTGGGCTTAAGACAGCATAGATCATGTTTTAAGATTTGTGGATAGGAGACTCAGATATTTACCTTCTAACAAAGGAAGTTAATCTTTCCTTGTCGTGAGCTATAGTACTAGGCTGCATCCTGCACATTAATTTGGTTTGGGAAAGCTTGCAAACTCAAATCTTTATCTTTAAAATCTTATCTATAAAAACGACACTGATAAAAAAATTGATTGCATCTTTTAAAGAATTTGCAAGGTCAAAAACAAAACTTTTCGGTTCTTTGAACATGTAAACCAGAGTTCAAGGATAGTATGCTTATTACATAACGGAAATACAGAACTCAGTGCTCCCCCACCAACTAAGAAATAGTATCTTCCATATTGCCACAAATGTGTAGTTGTAATTGTGTGAAAATCTCTCCTTATTTGTGGACATAGGTTCTTTTTGAAAATCATTTGGTTGTTATTCAATGGAAACTCTGTGTTGGGTGGCCTTGCACACCAAAAATTTTAGACTTCCCAAGGACATTTTGTTCCACGACTCAACAGTTCTAGTAGCTGGCTCATTAAACACATGGACAACAACACTAGTCGGGCATACAGGCTGCTGCTTATTTCTGCATCATAATTTTTTTGATTCTTTTGATTTTGGGGTAAAATATTGATTTGTTCTTCTTGCAATGTTTGTCAGATTCACCGTATTAGTGATTCAGTGAAACAGTAAATGACATTTTCACCTTACCATCAAGATCTTAGTCCCAAAAACGCATTACAATATGGGTGCACTTATAAACTGAACAGCACTATAGCAATCTTACATTTAGCTAAATATAATCATAATACAAGTAAATTAGCAAATTGTCAATTGAGGTACAAAAATGGCTGTACAGTGCTAGTGCAAGTGACCTTTATAGTGTAAATGACATGAAATGTAATCAGGAAATGTGGTTCAAAATATCAAAATGTGCAAAACGGCAAGATTGGAACTGTGGTGCAGTAAATTCAAAATCCATGTTTTGGCCTCATTCTCAGAACCTAAAGTATGCAGTCCTGTCAATTAATTAGTTTCATCTCTAAATTTGACTGCTGGTGTTGAAGTACCGGGATAATTATATGTATATGACTCCTTTTCTTCTGTATTTACAGTTCTGTCTCCAGAACCAAATGCTTTCGTCAAAACTCTACGCAAACTCCCCATTCTGCACGATGAGCAGTATGCACAACAGACACGGCTGTATGACTATAACAAGACTCAGGAGAACACACTGGTGCTGCCGTAAGTTCCCATGCAAACACGCATGCAAATGTGATCGCGTGAGCTATTTGTGGAGGTTTTATCCTATTCATCTGTTTCATGTGACGTCACTGTATGACCATGCCACCGTAATTGTGGTAATGTAATATAAAAATGAATATAACTTGCAACAAAAGATGGTGAAACTTTTCTTTTTATTAATAAAGCTTGATAAGGTTCCCAACCAAAATTATTTAAAAAAAGTTATTCTCATCTTTCAAGTGCCAAGGTTTCATTTCGCCAAACCCAAACGGTGATGAAGCAGGGGGAGAGCAGGGATAATTGTAACACTTGTTGGTTTTTACTCATCTGCTCAGAAATAATTTCGAATCAGATACAGTTAAGCTGGAAATTCACGAAAGACACATATTCACAAAATTATCATAATAACAAAGACTGGAAAATTGTAATAGAGTAAGGTGATAATTGTCAGTATGAAGAAATAATCAAATTAAAATTGTAAGATTATGAAGGCTTTATTCGAGACATCACACTACAATGTAAACATATTAGTCATAAAAGCAAGCTGATACGAAAAATACTGTACATTTTTACAGATGTTTTGAAATGCATGACAGCATAAGTGAAACACAACAGTAGTTTAAACGCTACCCTTTATTTACAAATGTGTGCTTGGTTGCCATCTGCGTATTCTTCATGAGCTGACCGTCATTTCTTACATTCATACAGGTAGGATCATCACAGAGTTTTGTAATATTGTGACCAATTCAGACAAGAATACAACACAAAGACATTAACTTTTAAAGGAAAAGTTCACCCAAAAGTTAACATTTTTGGAGCTTCAAAGGTCTGATCACCATTCACTTGTATTGTATGGACCTACAGAGCTGAGAAAAAAGAATGTCATATACATCTGGGATGGCATGATGGTGGGAAATGATGAGAGAATTAAACATTTTTGGTGAACTATTCCTTCAAGGAGATGATGTACTAGTAGGCTTCTGCACTCTTTAAAGCCATTAAACTCACCAGTATACAGAGATGGATCATGAATTAAATTTATGTATATGTGTACGAATGTCAGATTTGGCAATATTTGGGCTGACTCAAAAGCAATGATTGACGTTTTTCTTTAGATCATTTCCTAGGTGTTTTTGAATTCTCCTCCATTGATTTCCTCCATCGATGGTCATAAATATGGTGGCTGCAAGAAAAAATGTCACGTAAATGAAACAGATGAATATATACTGTAGATCCAGGGGCTAACTGTAAACCAATCAATATTTGTAAATGAATTTAGCCATATATAATTTACTCACTGTTAACTTTCTGCTTTTATAAAAAAACAATTTGACAATAACTTTTGTAATAAATTTTGTTAATATCTCATTACATAGATTACCTTTTGTTTTGGTTGGTCTCTGTATTATTTGCAGCTAGTTAAGTGTTAAATTGTTAAACAAACACATTGGCTGAGTTCGAAATGGAATACTACCATACTACTCATACTATTTCTGCCATAGACACATATGGCAGAGGTAGTAAGAATAGGACGGGGTAGTATGCCATTTCGAACTCAGCCAATGAGAAATGATGAGTGTTTCTATTCTATAGCCAATGGAGGGTGCTGTTTCCTTATATTTTCAGAAGTGTAAAAATGTACAGACAGTAATAATGTGTGTGTTATGTTGACAGGAAGCCCACTCATGCAGCTGACCAGCTATTTCATGGGTTCTGTAGTACTGGTAGCATAATGTTTGCCCTTGTGGGATGAAAGTGTAAATGTACTTGCACATGCGTGCAAAACTGTGGATATACGTTTTTGCATGATTTGTGCAGTATCTTGTCTGGTTAGGCTTGTCTCTCCACCACAGTTATGTTATTATTGTGCAGCACTGTGTTGAGCTATGAGAAGGGCAGATTGAGTATGTTAGGGTGACAGTTGTTACAATAATGCAACTTAATGGCTGTTACTCATGCTATTCGCTTTTGTAATTTATTAAGATATTATTTCAGTATTTGCATTCTGCTGCTGTGGCATGGGTTAAGGCTTGATGACATGAATCTAAAATACATGGAAATATTTGCACACCATTATTTTTTGCACAGAATTCAATGCAGAATTTTTACAATTCTCTCAAAAAATTATTGCCTTCTAAAGAATAAAAGAAGACAGATAACAGCAGTATGATAATTCAGACTCAATGTGAAGATTAATATATATAGACATTTTGTTATGATACAGCCTTATTCCAAAATGGATTAAATTCATTATTTTCCTCAAAATTCTACAAACAATACCCCATAATGACAACGTGAAAGTAGTTTGTTTGAAATCTTTGCAAATTTATTAAAAATAAAAAACACACAGCCTTTGCTCAATACTTTGTTGAAGCACCTTTGGCACTAATTACAGCCTCAGGTCTTTTTGAGTATGATGCTACAAGCTTGGCACACCTATTTTTGGGCAGTTTCTCCCATTCTTCTTTGCAGGTTGGATGGGGAGCGTCGGTGCACAGCCATTTTCAGATCTCTCCAGAGATGTTCAATCGGATTCAAGTCTGGGCTCTGGCTTGGCCACTCAAGGACATTCACAGAGCTGTCCCGTAGCCACTCCTTTGTAATCTTGGCTGTGTGCTTAGGGTCGTTGTCCTGTTGTAAGATGAACCTTCGCCCCAGTCTGAGGTCCAGAGCGTTCTGGAGCAGGTTTTCATCAAGGATGTCTCTGTACATTGCTGCATTCATCTTTCCCTCGATCCTGACTGGTCTCCCAGTTCCTGCCGCTGAAAAACATCCCCACAGCATGATGCTGCCACCACCATGCTTCACTGTAGGGATAGTATTGGCCAGGTGATGAGCAGTGCCTGGTTTCCTCCAGATTTGATGCTTGCCATTCAGGCCAAAGAGTTCAATCTTTCTTTCATCAGACCAGAGAATTTTGTTTCTCATTGTCTGAGAGTCCTTCAGGTGCCTTTTGGCAAACTCCATGTGCCTTTTACTGAGGAGTGACTTCCGTCTGGCCACTCTACATACAGGCCTGATTGGTGGAGTGCTGCAGAGATGGTTGTTCTTCTGGAAGGTTCTCCTCTCTCCACAGAGAAACGCTGGAGCTCTGTCAGTGTGACCATCGGGTTCTTGGTCACCTCCCTGACTAAGGCCCTTCTCCCCCGATTGCTCAGTTTGGCCAGGCGGCCAGCTCTAGGAAGAGTCCTGGTGGTTCCAAACTTCTTCCATTTACGGATGATGAAGGCCACTGTGCTCATTGGGACCTTCAATGCTGCAGACATTTTTCTGTACCCTTCTCCAGATCTGTGCCTCGATACAATCCTGTCTCGGAGATCTACAGACAATTCCTTGGACTTCATGGCTTGGTTTGTGCTCTGACATGCACTGTTAACTGTGGGACCTTATATAGACAGGTGTGTGCCTTTCCAAATCATGTCCAATCAACTGAATTTACCACAGGCGGACTCCAATCAAGTTGTAGAAACATCTCAAGGATGATCAGTGGAAACGATGCACCTGAGCTCAATTTTGAGTGTCATGGCAAAGGCTGTGAATACTTATGTACATGTGATTTTTTTTTTTTTCCCTTTTTTATTTTTAATAAATTTGCAAGATTTCAAACAAACTTCTTTCACATTGTCATTATGGGGTATTGTTTGTAGAATTTTGAGGAAAATAATGAATTTAATCCATTTTGGAATAAGGCTGTAACATAACAAAATGTGGAAAAAGTGAAGCGCTGTGAATACTTTCTGGATGCACTGTATATATATATATATATTATTTTTATTTATTTTTTTCTATTTTTTTTTATTATTCATTGGTGTGAATAGGCCTTTAAAGTCACACTTTGATGAATTAAAGTACCAATTTCCTTCCGAAACAGCAAAATCTGTACATTATTCCAAACTTTTGGCTGCCAGTGTATATTTATAATAAAAATGTATCTCGCTTTGTCCTCCCTCTTGGATGTACTTTTCCGCCAAGCTCATCACGGTGCATTCTGGGATCGCCTACGGAAGGACAAATGATGCCACCTTAAAATTTGGTCAAAACAAGATATCTTAAGAGGCAGCAAAATTTAGATACCTACCTTTTGGAACAGCCTTCACGTCAGGAGCGTGCCTATGATGTCTTAAAATGCTGCCTCTGGAGGATGCTCACTAGGTTTTGGAACAGACACAATAAGTTTAGTCCTAATCTGTTTTAAAATGTTGCCCTAAATTGCCTAATACATATTGAGGCTCAGTAAGTTGTAAACTCTTAAAATGTACAATAAAGATTATGTTCCTACTGCTAAAGCTTTCATTCCTTCATAAATGGCCACACCAAATGACTGACAAGTGCCTAAGTCTGCCAATCAAATGAATAATAATTAAAAAAGATTATGAGTTGTGTCTGTGACATGTCAAAGAACATACTGACAATTAAAAACAACATCCATTTGCTCTCTTTCCCTGTCTCCCTCTCTCTCATTGTGCACATTTTCTAACTGTTTACCTGCCCCTTTCACACAAACAGGGTCTGGATCAACCGTAATGGTTTACTGATGACTCTAGTACCCATAGAAACATTGTTTGGACACCGATGCGTTTGAGCACATTTAATTTTTCTTGTGGCACCCTTTCATTTATATGATCACAAGCATATGTTTTGGTCTGCTCATCTGAGTGGAGGCTAATTTGAACAGTTGGGTCTCTCATTCAACATAGTAGAGAAGGTAGTAGAAGTAGGAGGTGTGTGCATGTGTGTGTGTGTGTGTGTGTGTGTGTGTGTGTGTGTGTGTGTGCACACAATAGATTGTGAGAAAGAGATTGTGTGTAGGTCTGCTCTGCCACCCTGCTGTTCTATTGATCCATTGAACAAGGCCTGGGCTGCACCCTCCTCAATGTCTTTATTTTCTGGGAGGATGTCATGAGGGTTGGGAGGGATTCTTTTTAAAAACGGAGAGATTAAAGCAATCTTTTCAACAAGCTATAAGTAGTCACATGACTCTAGCTCATCTGTGCACCTAACAAGGGTGGCCCAATGTAACGACACTTGCAGTTTTAGGATAAGCCACTCATTTTTAATTAGGACATGGAGGTCATGCTGATCTGCTCGCGCTTTGTGCTTAAATGGGAATATCCCTCAGCGCACCTCTCTTCATAACAATAAACCCCAATGCAAACGAACCGCCCCTTGAGCAGCGAACAAAGTCTGAAGTCTGCTTCTTCACAACATTTGCTCATCCCACCTCCCCTTAATGCACAAATGCACGCAAATACACAAGCCTACTCTCCAGTGACCGTACTCTTTTTGTCTGCACTTTGCCTTTCACTTTAGGGGACGCCCTGCTGCTCGGGCAGACGGTGTGCCCCTAAATTCATCTGTGCTCCCACCACCCTGCCCCCTTTTGTTGCTTTTTTATTTTTTTTTAAAGAAAACCTGAAATGAGTCTATCTTCTGCTGTATATACTGTAAATAATCTGTCCATTTGAGAAAAAATTGCTTTGTTTTTGTTTGTTTAAATTGGTTTAACTAAATGAATTCATGTTTGCCTAGAAATAGTTTTTGCTGGTTTAAATGAGATGTTTTGTTTGACATTTGAAGCTTGTTGTCAATGTGTGAAATGGTAAATGTGTGTTGAGGTTACATCACATGGGTCTCATTTAGTCATTTTTTTGTTTTTTCTCTTTTTTTCACCTCAGACTGTCCAAACATAACAAGAGGATTGTGTATACCATCTTAGAATACTCTCCCCTGCTTGATTCTTGTAATATGACCACAGATGACTGGGCCAATATCGGAAAAGACATTGAGGTGCTTAATTTTTAACCATTTTTATATGATAAGCCCTTTTAACATTTATTCCTTAAAGCTTACTATTACTGTATCTGTTTTTCTATGTTACAGGAACTTATTTTTGGTTTAATACAATGTATTGCAATAGTGACTGATATATTTTTTAATTTTACTAGTACTTATTCATTAGATATTATTACTTATTCCTTTGCTACTAGTCACTATTCCAGGAATTACAAGTAACTGTTCCATTGTTATAGATAACAAATTGCTAAATTTTGCCATTGAATTTAATGGGGATCTGTGGTTTAGATACTATCTAATTACTTCTGACTATGTATTCCAATAGTGACTAGTATCTTTTTTAAGTTTACTAGTAACTGTTCATTAGATACTAGTACTCAATAGTGATAAATATCTATTCCAGTTGTATTTATTAGGTACTAGTTAGGGCTGGGCGAAATGGCCAGAAATATTATCACGATATTCTTATTCATATTGTTTGATACATTCGCATTTGCACATTGCTCATTTTTTTTGAATTTCCAAGTTGGCAGAAGAAAATAAGACGTAAAAACCTAAACCGTCAATATAGTCTCTACAAATCTGCATCAGGGACCCAGAGACAGCAAAAGTAGTGGGGTCTTAGGGATCATCTACCAAAATATTTAAATATTTTACAGAGTTTATCAATCTAGTGCAGTTGTATATGAATGTTAAAAGACCATCTGTTCGTTTTGAAGCTTAATAAGAGCAGTTCCATATTTGTTCGAATATTTACATTCAAATTATATATTTGTATATTTCTTTACATTCACATACCCAAGTATGGTGGCATAGAAGGCTTTGTGACTGAGGAATGATAATGGGGGTTCAGGGGTATCCCCTGAGAGAAAATTTAGAAAATGTAAAAGTCTGAATGCACCATTTTTATATTTGTATTAAAGTGAGAAAGACTAGTCTACCAACTAGTAATTTTATTGTCTTTCCTTTCCTGTGATGACATCTGAATAATTTTCACAAAATTAGAACAGAAATCTATTTGTTTATTATTAAAGGCTCATAACATGCTAATAAATAAAGCTAAATTTAGAAGGAAAAAAGTTATCCTCTAAAGGCGATTTGGAACCACATTAACTTATGCAGTGCCTCATGTCTACTTGCATGCAGGAAAAAGAGGCAATGTTTGTGGAGCGGGACAGGGCATAAATAAAGCGTGTTTGGTGAAAAAATATTCAACAATACGGCACAGAAAAATCAGAGCTGGCGTATACAGCACTGTTTTGTCGCTCTGCTCACTAGAGATAATGAGTTGGTGCAACTGTCCTCATGAAGTCTTGCGGTCTGGATGGAATGAATCTGGGGTCCAAACCCGGGCCATGGTGATCGGCGTAGCCTAATCGTTAGCAACTTCATACAGTCTGAGAAAGCCGAACTGCTTTCGTTTTAGCAACTGTTCGTCTGTTCGTCTAGACCTGTTTGTCTAGATGTAGAACAAAGCCTAAATATGAAATTACTCGAAAGCTTATCGTGGATTTTTTTATCACGATAAATATCAAGATTGTTTTATCGCCCAGCCCTAGTACAAACACTTATTTATTATACATTAGTATCTACTCCAATCTAAAAAAAAATTAGGTTACACTTTACAATAAGGTTACACTTGTTAACATTAGTTAGTCAACATGAACTAACAATGAACAATACTTTTACAGTATTTATTAATGTTAGTTAATGTTAATTTCAATATACGAATTGATTTTAAAAATCAAAAGTTGCATTTGTTAACATTAGTTAATGCACTATGAACTAACAATGAACAATTTCTTTTATTTTTTATTAACTAACATTAACAAAGATTAATAAACACTTTAAAAAATATATTGTTAATTGTTTGTTCATGATACCTAATGCATTAACTAATGGAACATTATAGTAAAGTGTTACCCATTTTTAATGTCATTTGTAAGCTTTTTAAGTGAACTATACAGTAGCCATTCTGGGGTGCGTTTCTGATACAACATCGTAGGTCACTGCTTAACCAACATAGTATGATGCATCGTTGGAGAAATTAACTAGCTAGTCACGACTGTTTCCCGAAACCTTAGAAGCTATGTCAGACATCCATCGTTCGAACCATGTTGGTTCAACAATATAGAGCTGTCATTATTGACGTTACGAAGGGGGTGGAGTAATAACTTCCGCAAATATTAAATTGTAAGAGCTCATATACACGTACACCAGAAAGCCGTTTAATGTGAGAAAGCTGATGAAGACATAAAAGCTGCATGCACTGCAATAGTGGGGTTTCCCTTTACATCAGACTTCAGTGTTCCCCCGATGCGCTTGAGCACATACCCACATGCACACTCTTTTAAACCATATAAACGGCACTTCTGCGTTAACATAAACACATAGTTGTGTCCTCTGACAGAAACCGTGTGTGATAAAGCACTTTCTCTTTACAGCCTTTAATCGCTTAATGGCGGCATTCAGGTTTACGTAATGTTTCATAACGCCGCTTTCTGCAAAACCCCAGAATAAGTTGTTTTCTTAAATGCATGTAAACGTGGTGAAAGTGTTGACAGAATGAACAAAATATATGGAATGAAAGACATAGAAGCCTTGGCGACGACAAATGATGTCCACACAGCAGACTAACCAGGAACAATGCTTCTAACCACAGGTGAAGAGCTGTAGTTTCAACCACACAACATTGCAATGCTGTTTGCAGATGTTCGTTGGAAGTACAGTTTCAGGAAACAACAAATCGTTGGACAAAATGTGATGTTGCAACCATAGTTGTCTAACAATACTTTTGGGAAACACACCTCTGACAAGTCATTAAATATGACAATTTAAAAAGCAGTTGTAACTAGTGAGATAATAAATGTTACTAATAACATGTGGAGTAGACACTAGTGCCTCGTAAATAAGGATTTAATAAATATGTGCTAGTAAACTAGAATAGATAGTAGTCACTATTGCAACAAGTACTAGTAACTAATGAATGTTTAAAGTTGTGTTTGAAAAAGATTCTATACTGTATTGCAATGCATTCTAGTCGGAAGTGAATGGTTGATATCTAAACCACAGATCCCAAAAGAATTCAATGGATTAGCAGTAACTATGGAATAGTTACTTGTCACTGCTGGAATAGTGACTAGTTGCAAAGGAATAAGTACTAGTTTATATGATTAAGTACTAGTAAAATAGTCACTATTGGAATACTTACTAGTAACTGAAAATAAGTACCACTAACATAAAAATAGATACTAGTAAGCTTTAAGAAATAAATGTCAAAAGTGCTTGCCATAATCTTTTACACTTACAGTTGACTTTTGACATTAACTCTATGGACAGAACTCTGTTAACACACGTTGGTCACTGTGATGTCTGCTCGATGTGTGCGTTTACGTCCAACAGTGCAGTTTTTTTTGTTGTTTTTTTTATCGCTTAACTGTAAAACATTGCTTAAACATTTACAATCGGATGTAAGAACAACATTAAGCAGATGTTTTTGTGACCTTTATTATTTAAAATGCATATTAATCTGCTCTTTTTAAGATGTTTATAAGATGTTTTTACACTAATTCAACATACAGTACGAGAAACATAAGAACACGTGTTCGTAAACAAATGTAATACATCAGAGACTAATTGTTTATGTTGTAGAATTACTCATTTGTAAGTTGGTTTGGATAAAAGCCTCTGTTGAATGAGTAAATATAAACATGATGTTTAAAATGCATCTCGGCAACGTAGGATACGTACATGCTTACTGGGTAGCACTACAAATAAGAGCTAATGGTTAGTTTGGTAACTAATTGTTTGGAATGTTTGCAATTATTTGTAAATAATTCAGTGAACAGGTCAGCAAGTTTTGACCTCAAACAAACCATCAAACAGTAGGGGGATGTAAAAATGAGTGCTGAGAAATTGCATTTTGTTTTCTGTGGTTCGCAGAAACACTATGAGGAATATGATGGTTTTGTCATCCTGCACGGCACAGATACTATGGCTTACACTGCATCTGCCTTATCCTTCATGTGTGAGAACCTTGGAAAACCTGTCATCCTCACAGGCTCACAGGTAAAGCACCTTAACCATTATTGTATTCATAGTATTTTAATCATTTAGTTTTTCAGATGGAGTTGGTTGTGATGTTATAGCTTACAAAATAATTCTTATTTCCAGACTCCACCTCATTTGTATAGATGAGGTGAACTAATTATTAACTTAATTATTAACCCAATCATTAACTTTTAGCAGCCATTAAAACTACGGGTTATTTTCTTTACTTAGAACTTGACAACCATCTTGTATGTGTCAGGTGCCCATCTATGAGATGAGGAATGATGGTAGGGATAACCTCTTGGGGGCGCTGTTGATAGCAGGACAGTTTGTTATCCCTGAGGTGAGTGAGGCTGTTTTTCTAAGTGATAGATGCCCTTGTAGCACATACACATGCAGAACATGCAAGATACCCTCAATAAGTATAGAGTTCAACAATAAGGACTGTTTTCTGCTTGCCAAGTTAGGCCAATAGTTCAGAGTTCTATATGCTCTGCTGATATTTTCACTGGCCCAATCACAAAAAATGTACATTTACATTTGATACGTTTTAGTTTAAGCAACACATTTTTTTGTTTAAAATAAATGTTTTGTTTTTTTTTCATTACAGAAAAGCTACATAAAATAATTGTTTAGATTTTTAATAATTTATTAGTTTATAAAGTTAAAATATGTCATGCTATTAAAAATTGAATAATATAAAACTATTAATACATTATTAAAGTGATTACATTTAATAATTTAATAATAGTTGTCTGCTTCCAATGGTATAATAAATCATTCTTATAATTGTAACTAAATCAATTTTACCATGATCGATCATGCTACATAACTTTACCATGTTCATGTTCACGAGTCATATTTAAATGAGCAGAATTTGCCACAACAATGATCAGTGATTACACAAAACCCAAATTTACAAGGCATAGAAACACATGTGCGTGATCATTAAATGTAAGACGAAGCGCAGCACTTCCGTTGCATCCACTGGCCCAAACTCTCTCACATATTTTGGTATATTAACAAAGTATTTTTTAACACTCCTCAATTTATCCAGGATCAGATAAATTAGGGATCCATCAGTCTCTGTCATGAATTGAATTGTACAGTACACATAAATCTTGCAGTATATTTTGTTTCTGCCTTAGTCATATTAAGCTGTTCAGACTGCTGAGTCTTTTGTTAAAACAGAGTGACGTATGTACAGACTGTGTAAAAGCATAACCACCTGTACACCACCCTTCAAACAAGCCAGGACAAGTTCAGTCAGCCCGTGATGTGGCATTTCAATAAGGCCTGACACACAACTAACATAACTAGAAACTGAGGAAAAGTAACATAAAGCAAAAAGAATTTAAAAGACGTATATATAATGAATAAAAGGCTGTTTGAATTGACCGAGGAAGAAGG
Organism: Myxocyprinus asiaticus; assembly: GCF_019703515.2. Taxonomy (NCBI): domain Eukaryota; kingdom Metazoa; phylum Chordata; class Actinopteri; order Cypriniformes; family Catostomidae; genus Myxocyprinus; species Myxocyprinus asiaticus. The sequence continues at coordinate 35,625,422 of NC_059363.1, read as the reverse complement.
AGACACATCTTTCTCCCTTTCTTTCTTCACAGGTTTGCCTTTATTTTCATCATAAGCTGTACAGGGGCAACCGTGTCACCAAAGTGGATGCTGGAAGCTTTAACGCATTTTCGTCACCAAACCTGCCACCATTAGCCAATGCTGAAGTCGACATTAAAAGTAATTCCAGTTCTGCCAACATTAATGCACTCTCCCAGTCAGAATTGTGTCTATTACTATATTGATGCAATTGGAAACCTATTATGGGGAACAACAATGGTTGGCTATATATATATATATATATATATATATATATATATATATATATATATATATATATATATATATATATATATCCAAATTGGGCATAGATGGCCAAAAATTAATCACTGAGCTGTTGCCAAATATTTTTTTTATTTTTTTATTTTTTTAATTTAAATTGATAATATATCATTTAAGAGGGAAAGTGGATATTTTAGGTGCTGGAACTGGTCACCATTACTTTTTTACTGTCTTTAAAAAATATATATATTTTTTTTTGCAGTTCAAAAGGCAATCTGCAGTTTGAAAAAAAAAAATGTTCGTTAAAAGTACAAATAATCCATTTAGCCTCTCAATTAATATGAGATCATAAAAATGGCATGTATAATAATTATACACAAATAACAAACAAATGTGGTTTAAAATACTTTTTAGATTGATTATAACAAATTACACTGCTGGATACTGTATGAAATTTCAGCTTGAAAATTCATACATACATAATGAGTATTTTTATTTGTTTTTACTGTTTAGTTAACTGGGACACTGTGTGGCGAGCAAATACAACCACCAAATTCACTGTCAACACACAACTGAACCGCAATGTGGGCCTCTTGCGGCTCTTTCCAGGGATCACTGCTGATACAGTAAGGCTGTGTGGTAATGTCTGCTTTATGCCACATATTTTTATCAACTTTCAAATGATAGGAGGAGAGAGGGGAGAACGGGATCAGGATTGGCAGAAACCAGATTCAAACTAATGTTGCCCACATGACCCCCTTAAAATATCTGGAAACAATCTAATTACATTGTTTATTTCGCACTGTAACATGATAGACTATGCAATTAGTTCTCAAACTGTGGTCCTTGAGTTGATTGGCTGAATAAAAAAAAAGAAAAACAAAGTGATTATTTTTGTAAATAGTAAATAGCACTTCCCACACAACCCGGCTATTTGTACTAAAAATTTTCAGGTGGAACCAGACACAACCACAACCCAATACAGCACATTTGTAGAGATGAGATATATAAGCCATGTGATGAAGAAAAAACAATGATGTTTTTTCTTCATCTTCGTCTGAGTAGTATAATAAATATTCTGCATTTGGATCCACACTTTCTCACCACATTATGGATCCAGCAGAACTGATTGAGAGATTGTCACAAGGGTCCACTTCTGCAGCTGAGTACTGCCTTAAATTCTGGAGTCTGGCCACCCAATTGAACTGGTGTGAGAGATCCCTCAGAACTATGTTCTGGTTGGGACTCAATGGCCGGGTGAGGAGACTGGTCCCTTTGGACTGTGATTGTCTGTCTCTTCAGGATTTTATCTCTAAAATCGTAAGGATAGACCTTCTGCTCTCAGAGGTTCTGGAGACCCCCTTGACACTTTCGGCCATGGAGGCCAATCCCATGCTGCAGTCTTCCACGGCCTCACCCTCCAGGCCTTCCATGGCCAACGAGCCAACACCCGCGCCTGCCACGGCCAACGAGCCAACGCCTGCACCTACCACAGCCAACGAGCCAGTTTTTGAAGCCTCGTCCGTCCCAGAGCCAGATTTACAAGCCTCGTCCATCCCAGAGCCAGCTTTCATGCCCGCTCCAGCCCTTGGTGGGGGGCACTATGGCTCCAGTGGTCTCCGAGCTCCCTTCAGCGAAGACCACTTTCTCCCCAGCCTCGGTGGTCCTGGAGACTTCCTTCATCGAGCCTCTCATGGCTCCACCCCTCGAGCCTCCCATGGCTCTGCCTTCCTTCATCGAGCCTCCCATGGCTCTGCCTTCCGATTCTCCCACAGCTGTGCTCATGGCTATCCGGAAGCGGAAGAGAAGAAGGGCTCCTACTCCCCAGGCATTGCCTGTGCTCATGACCATGGAGGTCGTTCCCCTATCACTGCCCGTGCTCATGACCACGGAGGTCATTCCCCTGTCACTGCCCATGCTCACGACCATGGAGGTCATTCCCCCGTCAATGTTTCCCAGTCACTGACAGCACTCCTGGCCATGGTGACTCCACCCTCGGAGTCTTCCAGCGGCTCCGCCTGCTCCGCCTCAACAAATCCTCTTCCAGGAAATAAATTCCCTGCTCCTCCTGCGGCTCTGCCCGCTCCACCTTCGGCTCCACTTCCTGAGACTCAAATCCCCGAACCAACTGTGGCTCCACCTCCTGACCCAGTCCCTGCCCTGTGGTTGCCTCCCAGGCCTCCTGACCCAGTACCTGCCCTGTGGCCGCCTCCCAGGCCTCCTGACCCAGTCCCTGCCCTGTGGCCGCCTCCCTGGCCTCCTGATCGTCCGCAGGCTCCTCACTGGCCTCATGATCATCCTACGGATTCTTCCTGGTCTGCTTGGCCCTGCCTTCCTTCCCATTCACCTTTGGGCACCAGGAGTGGGGAGTGGGGGGGGGGGGGGTGGAGTTCAACTGCCTTGTGTTTTTCTCTCACCATCAGTTCATTTTCAGTGACTGTTTAGTTTTCCCCTTGTTCATAAACGACATTTCCTAGTATGCACCTTTCTGATTACACTCACCTGCCCTTCATCTTCCACAGTTGTTCCCTCATTATTCATCTGTGTATAAATATCCTCTGGTTTCCTTCACTCATTGTCGGTTCTTGTTTGTCTGTTTGTTATCACGTTAGTGTTTAAATGTTACTTACATATTTAGCCAGCAAACCGCTGTTGCGTTTTTGATTTCCCTTTTGCCTAGTGCTTTGTTTTCATCATTGTTTCTTCATTTCTTCTGAGTAGCATATTACATATTCTGCGTTTGGATCCACACTCTCTCATCTCATCCTTCCCAGTAGCGTGACAATATTGAGCTACACTTAAGCTACACATACATATGTATTTTCTCAGGCACTAATTAAGTCTAAATAGACTTACAGAATTTCAGTAGTACACCCAAATGTCAAAAGCCAAATCATACTGTTACACTTGCTGTAGTTTACTTCCAGGTTGTTTCTTTATCAAATAGCAATGTCAAATGAAAATCAAGACGATCACTGAAAAAACAGTGCCACCTTGAGTAACAAATAACATATATAATATGTATGTGTTCACGCATATGGAATACTGATACTTCACCACATTGCACAGATAATCTACATGATATAGTAGTCATTTGTATGAATATGGCACTCATTTGTATAGTAATAAACAAAGATATAGATATTCTGTTATAGTAAGCTTAAATTGTATGAATCATAAAAATATGATAGAATTGGAAATATATATTGTGACACTACTACATACGGTTGAAGTCAGAAGTTTACAAACACTTAGGTTAAAGTCATTAAAACTAATTTTTTAACCACTCCACAGATTTAATGTTCGCAAACTATAGTTTTGGCAAGTCATTTAGGACATCTACTTTCTGCGTGATGAGTCATTTTTCCAACAATTGTTTACAGACAGATTGTTTCACTTAAAATTGATCACAATTTTACTTAATCAAAATGCCGCCACGGATGGCTGCCTCGGTGTGTAGCTCTTCAGTTCTTTTGTTGTTTTTGTTTGATTGTCTTGTGTTTAGTAATATTTTTCCAGTCAGTTTTACCAGGGACGAACTGCTGAACATTCGACAGCATATACCAGACAACCTTTTCCCGGTTTTTGAATATTCAGACATTTTGCTGGACATTTTAGTTGAAAGTGCAGCTGTGTTGTTTAAATGTGCTATGAGATGCAGGCGAGGGAGACGAGCAGGCGTGCTGGTCAGGCTCTGTCAGCGTGGCTTTCGAACAGCGCTGCTGAGTATTCATCTAGCGAATCTCCACTCTCTTCCTAACAAAACAGACAAACTACATCTCCTCACCTGTACAAACAAGGACTTTTCAAACTCTGCTGCTTTGTGCTGCACAGAAACCTGGCTGAGTGAAGCCATTCCGGACACCGCGTTACATCTGCCAGGCTTTCAGCTGTTCAGAGCGGATCGCATCGCGGCGTTAACGGGGAAAACGAGAGGCAGTGGAACATGCTTTTACATAAGTGAATGTTGGTGTACAGATGTAACAACATTAAAGAGGATGTACTGTCCTAATATTGAAGCACTCTTTATTAACTGTAAGCCGTTCTACTCGCCGCGGGAGTTTTTCTCGTTTATTCTGGTGAGTGTGCATATCGTGCCAAACGCGTGTGTGAACACAGTGCTGCAACGGCTGACTGATCAAATCACAGACACAGAACAACAATACCCGGACTCAGTTATTATTATTCTTGGAGATTTTAACAAAGCAAACCTCACACGTGAACTGCCCAAATACAAACAGCACATTACATGCCCCACCAGAGACAGGAACATACTGGATTATTGTTACACAACAATAAAGGATGCATATCACTCCTAGAGCAGCTTTGGGACTCTCTGATCACTGTCTGGTTCATCTTCTTCCAACCTACAGGCAGAAATTAAAATCAACCAAGCCAGTAGTAAGGACTGTAAAGAGATGGACCAATGAAGCAGAGCGGGAACTAAAAGCCTGCTTCGATTGCAAGGATTGTTTTTGAGGCTGCAGCCACAGACCTTGACGAGCTCACAGATACTGTTACATCATATATCAGTTTCTGTGGGGATATGTGCATTCCTACTAGGACTTATTTAAAGTTCAACAACGACAAACTGTGGTTTACAGCAGAGCTCAGGCAGCTTCGTCAGGCCAAAGAGGATGCTTACAGGGGTGGGGATAAAGTCTTGTACAATCAGGCCAGGAACACACTGAACAAGGAAATCAGAGTGGCTAAAAGAAGATACTCTGAGAAGCTGAAAAACAAGTTTTCAGCTAAGGACCCTGCATCAGTGTGGAGTGGCATGAAACAACTCACAAATTACAGGACTCCTACCCCCAGCCCTGTGGTGGGCCAACAACTGGCTGACGACCTGAATGTGTTCTACTGCAGATTTGAAAGGCCCAGTCTCACACCCCACACCCCACACCCCACACCCACTCTGACTTTCACTTCACACAAACACCAACACCTCCTGCAACCCCTCTCCTCCTTCCTCCTGCTACTCAACCTGCACTTAAGATCTGTGAAGATGATGTGAGCCGGGTCTTTCGGAAACAAAAGATGAGGAAAGCTTCAGGCCCAGCTGGCGTCTCACCAGTGTGTCTTCGATCCTGTGCTAACCAGCTGGCCCCCATCTTCACACAGATCTTCAATAGATCACTGGAGCACTGTGAAGTCCCATGCTGCTTAAAATGCTCAATCATTATTCCTATCCCAAAGAAACCAAAAATCGCAGGACTTAATGACTACAGAACTTTCGCACTGACGTCTGTGGTCACGAAATCATTTGAGAGACTGGTGTTGGCCCACCTGAAGAACATCACTGGACCCTTTCAAGATCCCCTTCAATTTGCTTATCGAGCAAACAGGTCTGTGGATGATGCAGACAACATGGGAATGCATCATATCCTGCAACATCTGGACAGACCAGGGACATATGCAAGGATCCTTTTTGTGGACTTCAGTTCGGCTTTCAACACCATCATCCCAGCTATACTCCAGAATAAATTACACCAACTCTCTGTTCCCATGTCTATCTGTCAGTGGATTACCAGCTTTCTGACAGACAGGCAGCAACTTGTGAGACAGGGGAAACTCACTTCCAGCACCTGTACAATCAGCACTGGTGCCCCCCAGGGATGTGTGCTCTCCCCACTACTCTTCTCCCTCTACACCAATGACTGCATCGCCAAGGACCCCTCTGTCAAGCTCCTGAAGTTTGCAGACGACACCACTGTCATCGGCCTCATCCGAGATGACGATGAGTCTGCATACAGAAGGGAGGTTGAACAGCTGGCTGTCTGGTGCAGTCAAAACAACTTTGAGCTGAACACGCTCAAAACGGTGGAGATGATTGTGGACTTTAGGAGGAACACCCCAACACTGACTTCTTCAAGTGTAACCATACTTGGCAATAAAGCTGATTCTGATTCTGAATTCCAGTAGGTCAGACATTTACATACACTAAGTTAACTGGTCCATTAAGCAGCTTGGAAAATTCCAGACAATTTTGTCAAGCCTTTAGACAATTAGCCAAAAATAGCCTGTGGATGTATTTTAAGGCCTACCTTCAAACTTAGTGCCTCTTTGCTTGACATCATGGGAAATCAAAAGAAATCAGCCAAGACCTCAGAAAAAATGTGTGGATCTCCACAAGTCTGGTTCATCCTTGGGAGCAATTTCCAATGTCTGAAGGTACCACATTCAACTGTACAAACAATAGTATGCAAGTATAAACACCAGAGGACCACACAGCCATCATACTGCTCAGGAAGGAGACGCATTCTGTCTAGTAGAGATGAATGTAGTTTGGTGTGAAAAGTGCAAATCAATCCCAGAACAACAGCAAAGGACCTTGTGAAGATGCTGGAGGAAACAGGTAGACAAGTATCTATATCCACAGTAAAACGAGTCTTATATCAACATAACCTGAAAGGCTGCTCAGCAAGGAAGAAGCTACTGCTCCAAAACCACCATAAAAAAGCCAGACTACAGTTTGCAAGTGCACATGGGGACAAAGATCTTACTTTTGTCCTCTGGTCTGATGAAACAAATATTTAAATGTTTGACCAAAATTACCATTGTTATGTTTGGAGAAAAAAGGGTGAGGCTTGCAAGCAGAAGAACACCATCTCAACTATGAACCATGGGGGGTGGCAGCATCATGTTGTGGAGGTGTTTTGCTGCAAGAGGGACTGGTGCACTTCACAAAATAGATGGCATCATGAGGAAGGAAAATGATGTGGATATATTGAAGCAACATTTCAAGACATCAGCCAGGAAGTTAAAGCTCGGTCACAAATGGGTCTTCCAAATGGACAGTGACCCCAAGCATACCTTCAAAGTTGTGGCAAAATGGCTTAAGGACAACAAAGTCAAGGTATTGGAGTGGCCGTCACAAAGCTCTGACCTCAATCCGATAGAAAATTTGTGGGCAGAACTGAAAAAATGTGTTTGAGCAAGGAGGCCTACAAACTAACTCAGTTACACCAGTTCTGTCTGGAGTAATGGGCCAAAATTCCAGCAAATTATTGTGAGAAGCTTGTGGAAGGCTACCCAAAATGTTTGACCCAAGTTAAACAATTTAAAGGCAATGCTACCAAATACTAACAAAGTGTACTGTATGTAAACTTCTGACCCACTGGGAATGTGATAAAATAAATAAAAGCTGAAATAAATCATTCTCTACTATTATTCAGACATTTCCCATTCTTAAAATAAAGTAGTGATCCTAACTGACCTAAGACAGGGAATGTTTTCTAAGATTAAATGTCAGGAATTGTGAAAAATTGAGTTTAAATGTATTTGGCTAAGGTGTATGTAAACTTCTGACTTCAACTGTATTTTGTTTACTAAAGCCCCATTACACTTTGCTAATTAATTTTTTTTTTCTATTACATGATTCATAACAGAAAGGTTAAGGAATACTAAAGAAGTGGGGGCATACCTACAAAAAAATGGATGAGGTACAGGAGGTGGAAAGTTCTGGGTCACTTAAGACCTGAGGTATGCATTAAAGGGTTAATTGAGATCTGTTTTATCAGGTCAAAGCCTTCTTGCAGCCCCCTATGGAGGGGATTGTGTTTGAAACCTACGGCAGTGGTAACGCCCCTGACAACCGTACTGACCTGCTGGAGGAGTTCCGGAAAGCGTCCGAGAGAGGACTCATCATGGTCAACTGCACCCAGTGTCTCAGGGGAACGGTCACAACATCTTACGCCACTGGCAAGGTATGGGTGTCTGCTTGTGAATGGACTTATATGGGTGTATTCCGGGAGTGTGTAATCCCTCAATGTTTCCTCTCAGGCTCTGAGTGATGCAGGTTTGGTTGCTGGGTGTGATATGACCCCAGAAGCTGCTCTTTCAAAACTATCCTATGTGCTGGCAAGAAAAGACCTTAGTATACTAGAGAAAAAGAAGGTATTCTGTTTGTGAACATACATTTTAAATCACATTTATTGATGGTGAAATGTGTAAACTCTGCACCACTAGCATCACCAAACTGCAAAAATAACTGTAATGACAAGAATAACTATACAGTAGTGTAGATTATATATAATTTGCACACAGTAAGTAATTTATGTATATTTATGTATAGTAATATAACTATACTGTGCCTACAAGGCAGAAAAAGAATATCGTTAAAGTTTAAGATTTATTGTTTAAGACGTTATTTGTTTTAAGATGCTGAGCCGCAATCTGCGGGGTGAGATGATAGCTGACCTAGAGGGGGCCAAGCTTACTCTCAGCGACAGTCGATTTATTCAGGTTATTGCCAAGTCCCTCAGCATTAGCTGTAAAGAGGTGAGTGGGCTGTAACTTCAATTAAATTCAAGTTTATTTATAAAGCACAATTTAAAACAACAAGTGTTGAACAATGTGCTGTACAGCAGCTGAAATTACACACAAAAACATACAATAAAATAATATTTAAAAGACACCGATACAAAATACAACTCCTAAGGTTGGTTAAAAGCCAGGGAGAAAAGGTACGTCTTCAACTTGGTTTTAAAGTCATATATCATTGAAGCTGTTCTAATGTTAAAGGTAGACCGCAAAAGCACGGTCACCCCTCAGCTTTAGTTTAGACCTAGAAACTGTAAATAGCCACTGATCTGAGGATCTAAGTGATCTCCAGGGATTGTGTGTATGTAAAAGGTCTGCAAGATATGAGGGTGCTGATCCATTAAAGGATTTAAAAACAAATAATAATAACTTATAATCAATTCTATAATGAACCGGAAGCCAGTGAAGAGAGCTTAAGATCAGGGTAATATGTTTGTGCTTACGTGCACCCTTCAGCATTCTGGCCGCAGCATTCTGGATCATTTGCAGTCGAGCAAGGGATGCATGGCTAATTCCTATATAAAGAGAACTGTAATAGTATATGCAGTTTTTTAGCTTCTAATGTAGTTATTCAATTCTAAGCACTCAGAGTTTGTGTTGTTCGATATGGTAGGACCAGATTCAAAACCAGAAGAGGTTGTGATGAACAGTTATAATCAACTATTCTGTTTCTGATGTCCGCAGGAGCTTGAAGCCATTCGAGATGCACTAACGCCAACGCTGGCCTGCGCTGCCGCTAAGATCGGAGACATTGAGTCATTAGAGGCCATAAGGGAAATGGTGAGCTTTTGTATGGTAGTTCTACTAACTTAAAGTAGCAACGCTACTAACTTACAGGGGTAGTAAAAATTGTCATCATGTACCTACACATATTGTGCCAGAGCTGTATTATTTTTTTCTTCTGTGGAATACAAAATGAGATGTTAGGAAGAATGTTAGTCTTTTCACTTTCATTTAATCTTTTTTACTACAATGAAAGTGAATGGTGACTGAGGCTAACATTCCGCCTCACATCTACAGTAGCTAAAAAGTCGCTTCAGTGTAGTGAGCAATTTTTTGTCAGTAACTTGTAGTGTAGTTAGCTACTTTTTCCAAAGGTTAGCGTCACTTAAAACCCTAATAAGTTAACTACTCAATTGATTGAGTTAACTCGTTCCCTCAATTAAATTGAGCAATGGTGTCTCCAAAACTTGAGTAATGAAGTTCACTTATCTTGGTGTTCATATAGAATTAACTTAACTTTTTAAGTTAAGGTAACCAGATGCATGTAGACTTAACTCAGATTTGCTATTTAAATTTTGTTGTTTCTACTTAGTAATTTTAGTTGAATTGACTCAAATGTAGATTATACAATAACAGCTCAAATAAAGAAGATTATAACCGATTCTAGGTCAATCATTAAATAAACTTAATAACCTGCACTTTAGATGCACATGCACATGGTGAACTGAAATTGCGTTAACATGGACCAACTTGACCAAAGGGGATACAGTTGGACACCTAATGGTGTCATCACATGCAACAACATTTTGCAATTTAACAAAATAAATAATACTACACATGAGTTAAAACCTCTATAAATTCTTAATAACAACTTTTTAAATGTCCCCGTTAGTTCCCTTTGACCAAGGAAACCTAATTATATAATTCAAGTGCAAGGGATTATGGGCATTCTGCATATCCTCAATTTTGTACTCAATCGTTTAAGTTATTAACATTTGAAGTCTTAAAGGAATAGTTTGCCCAAAAATTAAAATTCTCTCATTATTAACTCACCCTCATGCCATCCATGATTTGTATGACTTTCTTTCATCTGCTGAACTCAAATGAAGATTGTTTGAAGAATTTTCAGATATTTTGGTCCATACAATGCAAGTGATTGGATGCCAGACTTTTTAAGCTCCTAAAATCACATAAGTCAGCATAAAAGTAATCCATAAGACTCCAGTGGTTAAATCAATATCTTCAGAAGTGAAATTATTGGTGTGGGTGAGAAACAGATACATTTTTATGTCCTTTTTTTTTTTTACTATAAATTCTCCTCCCTGCTCAGTCAATCTCCACTTTAACTCTCATATTCTTCTTTTTGTGTTTTTGGTGATTCACATTCTTCATACATGTAGCCCCCTACTGGACAAGGAGGAGAATTTCTAGCAAAAAAAGGACTTAAATATTGATCTGTTTCTCACCCATTCTTATGATATCGCTTCTGAAGATATGAATTAAAACACTGGAGTCGTATGGATTACTTTTATGCTGCCTTTATGTGCTTTTTGGGGCGTCAGAATTTTAGCACCCATTCACTTGCATTGTATGAACCTACAGAGCTGATATATTCTTCTAAAAATCATAATTTGTGTTCTGTAGAAGAAAGAAAGTAATTCTCATCTGGGATGGCATATGGGTGAGTAAATGATTTGAGAATTTTCATTTTTGGTGAACTATTCTTTTAAATAGGGATGCACCGATACCGATACCATGCTCATGTACTTGTAAAAATGCTCCGATACCAAAAACCGATACCATCTGACGTACGAATGTCATTACGTAAACATTCAGCGCACAGATTAAAATCACGTCATGTCCTAGTGAGATTATTTAACAGCAAAAGCTGCAATTTAATGAGATAAATATATTGTTTGCACGTGCAGCATTTTAAATGTGAGTGCTTGTGAATGTGTGGAGCCAGTGTTGTGCAGGCATAGAGACACAAACTGCTCATAACTTTAGAGATCCTTGACTCATACACAGAAAACACTTATTATTTTGTATTTTGTAGTAGTTTGTAGCAGATGACAGCAGGCAGAGTGCTAATTCACTTTTTAGCACGAGTCATATACAGACTACATATTTATTTATTTATATAGTAGCCTTTTGCAGTTTAATAATCACTGTGATTCACGTAGTGACCGGATTTTCCGGATTGGGAATCTGCCGACATTACGTCAGAGCTCCTTGGTCTAACAACACAGAAATACTTCAAAATAAAAGCTCTGCCAAAATAAAAGCTAAATTTAAAAGTAAAAATTTGACAGAAATAGATTACTACTATATAGTTATGTAATATTCACTTATACTTCTACTACTGCTACTCCTAATAATAATAATAATAATAAATCAGTTGTAACTTATATTTATGCAATATCTCACATTTGTGATGCTCTATTATGCAGCACTTTATTTGACAAAAATAACTCCAATGTTGTATTTAGGATTGTGCTGTGAGGTTCTGTATAAAATCACTTCATTTGGGACCTGGGTAGCTCAGTGGTAAAAGACACTGTCTACCACCCCTGGAGTTCGCTAGTTCGAATCCCTGGGCGTGCTGAGTGACTCCAGCCAGGTCTCCTAAGCAACCAAATTGGCCCATTTGCTAGGGAGGGTAGAGTCACATGGGGTAGTCTCCTCGTGGTCACTATAATGTGGTTCGTTCTCGGTGAGGCGCATGGTGAGTTGAGCGCGGATGCCGCGGTGGATGCCGTGAATCCTCCACACGCGCTATGTCTCCGTGGCAACGCACTCAACAAGCCACGCGATAAGATGCGTGGGTTGATGGTCTCGGACGCGGAGGCAACTGGGATTCATCCTCCGCCACCCGGATTGAGGCGAATCACTACGTGACCACGAGGACTTAAAAGCGCACTGGGAATTGGGCATTCCAAATTGGGTGAAAAGGGGAAAAAAATCCACAAAAAAAAAAAAAATCACTTCATTTGATTATGTTGAAAAATAATTGGTATACTAATTATAATTGGTATACTAATTATATGATTAAAGTTGGTATAATTGGTATACTTTCATTTGATTAAAGTTTTAATTAATTAATTTATTTAAACACTATTTTGATGATAAAATTTAAATAAACTGCTGATATGGAGTTCAGGAAAAAAAAAAAAAACAGGTTTCGGACTCGATATCGGTAGAACATCCCTACTTTTAAGTCTATAGATTTTTAAGATAAATAAGTCCAATGAACATATATATTTGAGTTATGAGCCCAAAACTAGACATTTAAGTAATGTTTAATTAAGACAACTTGATTTTTTCCATTAATGACAACAATAGGCTTTACAGATTTGACTGTAGTTCAACTAGTTTAATTTATGAGTAGCTTATTGTGTGTGGTAATGTAAAGCTAAACCAGCACATAACCATGAAAGGACTGTACAATGTAATTCATTAAACAATGTTAAACACGCTTCCACACTAGGTGTGGAACTTTCCAGGAGACAAAAAGTAGAAAGTTGTGCGCTTAATATTCCTAAACATTTTAAAACACGTAAACTATTTTTAATTGGGAAATAGTATATAAAATAATCTATTAAGAGGCCTACTTATGTATCATTCACTTAGTTTGGACACAGTGGGTAGGTATGAGATAACATTTGACCCCAGCAGGCTAAACACAAACATTGATCTTGCAAAGCATGACGTCACTGGTTAAACAGAACAGGAAACCAAACATATTTGTTTCATCTGAAGTTTGGCATTCAGATAAGACCTCTAGTTCACAACTGAGATTTCCTCATGTTTTATTTGTATAACCATATAACTGATATCCCTAATCCTGAATGATCTGCTCTTATATAATAGTTTTGGGTTGTTTTCACAGTAATTTGTCAAGGTAATTTGCCTGGCATTTTGTGCACATGAAAAACAAAATGCAAGTAAAATATAACTAAAACATGCAAACAAGTCAGATGTATCAACATTGTACGTGGGTGAATCTCATGAAACCTGTCAAGAAATGTTGGTTCATATTTAAAAAGAAAGAAAATAGCATATTCTTAAAATCAAAAGAAGACAATGCTTAAGAAATTAAAGCCTACTTCTTACCGGACCAACAATTTCTTTGCATTGTAACATTATTTTCATGGCATTAATTACATGACAAGCATTCCTTCCCTCCTTACCACATTGCAAAAAAAAACAAAAAACAACTGTAATGTGAAAAAATACTTATATATTATTTAAATTGTTAAGTGAATATTTTATGCATGTAATTTATGCCAATTGAAAAACAAAAATCGTTGCATTACAATTTAAAAAAATCATGAAAATCGAATGAGAATCACCAGTGAGAATAATGGGAATTACAAAAATGACTGGCCTATTTTAGTATTTAGAATTGGGGGAAATGTGTTTAAATGTCATTAAAATAATGTGACAATGCCAAATAACTGACAAAACCCTTAAATATTTTTTGTTTGTTTTTGTTTTTATAATTTAATAGCAAACTTCATATACCATTTTTTTCATTATCTTTATGCAATATATATATATGTATATATATATATATATATATATATATGTAACCTGGACATTTTTTTTTGTGAGATTCACCCTTGTACTGATCCGAAGTACAGTACTAAAAGTCTTAGGCACATAAGATGTTTAACAAAAACATTTGTCTTAAGATGGTTATTTATAACTTTAGCTGTAGTGTGTCAATAGGTAATATACATTTTAGACTCCCAAACATTCCTTCTGCAAACAGAATAGAATAGAATAGAATAGAATAGAATAGAATAGAAGAACATGTAGCCCTGCAACAGAGACCCCCACTGAACATCGAGTCAGTCTGGGATTACATGAAGAGACAGAAGAACTGTGGCGAATTCTCCAAGAAGCTTGGAACATCCTATCTGCCAACAACCAAGAAAAACTTTGTCCAGGTTTCCCTAGGAGAATTGGTGCTGTTTTGAAGGCAAAGTTGGTCACACCAAATATTGATTTAGCTTTTTTTATGTTTACTAGACTTTGGATGATGTTAATTGAAAAATGAGAACTAATTGTGGCACTATTTTTGAAGAAATCCTCACTATGCAACATTTTTCACAGGTGCCTAGAACTTTTGCACAGTACCGTACATTGTACCGAATACAGTCTGAAACAGACACAGGAAATGATAGATGTGTTTCTGTTTAGGGCACTGACTTAAGCATGGCTGATTATGATGGCCGCACTCCACTGCACATCGCCGCATGTGAAGGGCATCTGAAAGTGGTGCAGTATCTCCTGAGTCAGGGGGCCACTGTCTACGCCAAAGATCGCTACGGCGACACACCCCTTCACAATGCCGTTCGCTTCAGGTAATGCTGGCCCACACAAGGCTGGATGGTTTAGCCATCTGCTTCTGTGCATTAGAACATTTGTGAATGTAAAAGGAAATTAATGTTTTGCAGTAACTGAATGCTTACTGTTGTTTTCACCACGGCTAGTGTGTAGGCGTGGAGATAGGTGTGTGTATGTGTTGTTTAACTGGTCTTTTATCATGTAACACATTTCTTCCATTCACTCAGATTGAAGGGGCTTACAGTTATAGGTCATCTATATGTTTCAGTGTACTGTATGTAATTCATGTTATATTTTTGTCCACTTCATTTTTAGAGCCAGTTAAAAAGTTAGTCATTTAGCCCAGTGGTTTTGCATCAGGACCACACATAATGCCATTACACAATACCAAACTTGTAATCAGTAATGTAGTATGGGTCATATATGCTTTTCGTTTATGCCTTTATGTAGTTTTGTTCATAGTTTTCAAAGAAGGCAGCCAAGTGGCAAATCAATTTACAGCATAATACTGTAAGGTTGATTGTCCAACACAGCCCTTGACATCAACAACAAAAGATATGGCAAGCAGTTTCTCTTCCCTTTTAAAAGTTGATAAGCCTGTTTATTTTGCTATCCTACGTGAATCATTTATTTATTTGGCTAGTTGCAGTTTACTACTAGTATTTAGCATAGATTTTTTTTCTGGTTATAACCAGAAAAAAATAAAGACCGGTTCCCTATCTGTCACTCACTCGACGTTGTGTCGATGTAGTGACACTAGGGGTCACCCTTGGGAGCCCGAGACACCTCTGGTCTTTGATAAAAGACCAATGAAAATTGGCGAGTGGTATTTGCATGCCACTCCCCCAGACATACGGGTATAAAAGGAGCTGGTATGCAACCACTCATTCAGTTTTTCTCTTCGGAGCCGAACGGTCATGCTCATTGAGCTGAATTCTACTGTTCATTCACCTCTGCTGGATCTGACGTCGCATTTCAGCGGCTTCTCCCTCCTCTGCACTGGTGCACTGCAGAGAACACCCCTGGGCGCTTCGGCAGAAAACAAAGAGATTATATTTTCTGAAAGAGCTTTTCCCTCTAAAAGAGTATATTTCTCTAAAAGAGCGGCACACACGGAACGTCTTTTTAAAGACGCGTCTTTTTAAAGATGCCTTTAAAGGTGTGTTATTCCTGGTTGCGGTCGTTATCTCTCAACTTCGGATGGTCATGATTGCTGTCTTTCGTGTCTGGGCGCGACCCACACGGAGGCAGCGTTTGTGGCTGGTTCATGTTCTCATTGCGAGAACATGACCATAGCAACGTTGCGGTCACGGCTTGCTTTCATAAGAAAGTAAGCCACCCCAGCGGCTCCCCGCCTTGGTCCTTCTACCTATGGGTGTGAGGCCAGCGCAGCTAGCACTGGGGGCGATTTGGGGACCCCAATGGGATCACCTCCGCTGGGTATCCCCCCGCGGACCTCCCATTCCCAGCATGCTCGTCTGCCCCAGTCGGGCTTCCGGATGAGTTCGCCGGCTTGTCTCATGGCAAGTCTGGCTTCTTGTTCGGAGCCTGCGAAGATGATGAGCTCTCGAGCGCAGCATCGGAGAGCGGGCTTGTCCAGTCGGACGCAGAAGCCTCAGCTGGGCTCCCCCCCTCGGGGACGATTGCCCAGTCGCTGGCTGATGCCGAAATGACGGACATGCTTTCCCGGGCGCCGCTCAAAGCAGCCACGCCCCACTCCAGTGCCATTCTTCCCGGAAGTGCATGAGGAGCTGACGAAATCGTGGGAGGCACCTTTTACTGCCCCGCTCTCACTACTCTCGATGGCGGGGCGGCCAGGGGCTATACAGCAATTCCCCCGGTGGATAAGGCACTCGCGGTGCACCTATGCCCGCAGAGCGCCGCCACCTTGTGCGGACACCCTAAGCTCGCGTCCAAGCCCTGTAGGCTCACGTCATCCCTGACGGCTAAAGCCTACAGTGCTGCTGAACAAGCCACCTCTGCCCTGCACGCCATGGCTCTCCTGCAGGTCCGCCAAGCCAAGGCGTTGAAAGAACTGCATGAGGGTAGTTCCGCCCCATATTTTATGCAGAAACTGCGCTCGGCGACCGACCTCGCTTTCCGAGCGACGAAGGTCACGGCGCGGTCTCTCGGGCGGACGATGGCCACATTAGTGGTCCAGGAGCGCCACCTTTGGCTCAACCTGCACCCCGTCTGCTCATCGCCAAGGGCGTCACCCCGCCCCTTCGAACTGGCCCCGGCTTGGAGCCCACCGCAGGAAGCAGACGCCACCCATCTCACAGTCGGCGCCTAAGAATCCACGGAAGTCATCAAAGAGCCCCTGAGACTGGCCACCCAAGGACGAAGGAACCCACTCACCTGGAGCTGGTAAGAAGACCACTCCATCCCCCGGTGGAGGGCCAGATGGAAAATCTTTTGTTACCTTTTTGTTTGATTTCGCCGCATGCCCAAGTGGCTGCGGTACCCAACAGTTAGCAAAAGAGTGGTTTCCTTCCTCCCTGGGTCACATACCCGGTGTGCACGGTCGTCATCTCGACTACCGTCCACGGGTTTTTTTCTTGCAGGATTGGCGCTCCAGCGGTGGTCTTTCCACCCCCGAGCGCCCAGCACACAGCCACCCCCGATGTGGCAGTCTCCACAGGTTACGAGGACAGGCCTCTTCCTCCCCCGTCCCAGGCTGTTCCAGGGTTGGTCACAAGGAGCCAGGAAAGTGCTTCGATGTCCCTAGACTCAGCACGGCCACAACGTGGTGTGGCACCTCGAGCTCCGCCCTGCTGTGAGGTCCCACCTGCCGGTACGTCTGATGACGTTGTCCCCTTGGTCCCCCTTGCGCGGAACTTGGACGCGTGGCTTGCGCTTTCCAAACTGTCACGATGGCTGATCCGGACCGTCCGACTTGGCTACGCGATTCAGCTCACCAGGCACCCGCCCAGGTTCAGCGGTATTCTCTTCACCTTGGTCAAGAACGAAAACGTTGCTACCTTGCGCGCGGAGATTGCTACCCTCCTACGGAAAAGCATGATAGAACCTGTTCCTCCAGCCGAGATGAAGAAGGGGTTTTACAGCCCCTACTTCATCGTACCGAAAAAAGGCGGTGGGTTGCTGCCAATCTTGGACCTGCGAGTACTGAACCGGGCCTTACACAGACTCCCGTTCAAGATGTTGACGCAAAAACGCATTCTGGTGAGCGTCTGGCATCAAGATTGGTTCGCAGCGGTAGACCTGAAGGACGCGTACTTCCACGTCTCGATCCTTCCTCGACACAGACCCTTCCTGCGGTTTGCATTCGAGGGTCAGGCGTATCAGTACAAAGTCCTCCCTTTCAGCCTGTCCCTGTCTCCTCGCGTCTTCACGAAGGTCGCAGAGGCTGCCTTTGCCCCGTTAAGGGAGGTGGGCATTCTCAACTATCTCGATGACTGGCTAATCCTAGCTCACTCTCGAGACATGTTGTGCGCACACAGGGACTTGGTGCTCTCACACATCAGCCGACTAGGGCTTTGGGTCAACTGGGAAAAGAGCAAGCTCCTCCCGGTTCAGAGCATCTCTTTTCTCGGTTTGGAGCTGGACTCAGTCTCTTTGACAGCGCACCTTATGAACAAGCGCGCCCAGTCGGTGCTGGCCTGTTTGAAGGTGTTCAAACAGAAAACAGCAGTTCCACTGAAACTTTTTCAGTGGCTCCTGGGGCATATGGCATCCTCGGCAGTAGGCACCCCACTCAGGTTGATGCATATGAGAATGCTTCAGCACTGGCTCCAGACTCGATTCCCGAGATGGGCATGGCGCCACGGGACACATCGCGTGGTCATCACGCCGGTCTGTCACCGTCTTTTCAGCCCTTGGACCGACCTCTCATTTCTACGGGCAGGTGTTCCTCTAGAACTGGTCTCCAGGCGCGTCGTGGTCACGACAGACGCCTCCAAAACGGGCTGGGGCGCTGTTTGCAATGGGCACGCAGCCGCCGGCCTGTGGATGGGCCCAAGACTGCATTGGCACATCAACTGCCTTGAGTTGTTGGCAATTCTGCTCGCCCTGCGGAGGTTTCGGCCGTTGATCCAGGGCAAGCACGTGTTAGTTCGGACAGACAACGGTAGCCATGTCAACCGCCAAGGCGGTCTGCGCTCTCGTTGTATGTCGCAACTTGCCCACCGTCTCCTCCTCTGGATTCAGCAGCACTTCAAGTCACTACGAGCCACTCACATCCCGGGCAACCTCAACACTACAGCGGATGCACTGTCACGGCAGGTTAACCTCAGGGGAGAGTGGAGACTCCACCCTCATGCCCCCTGGCCTACGCAAATATGCCTTTCCCCCAGTGAGCCTACTTGCACAGACCCTGTGCAAGGTCAGGGAGGACGAGGAGCAGGTCATCCTGGTAGCACCCTACTGGCCCACCCAGACGTGGTTCTCGGACCTCATGCTCCTCGCGACAGACCCCCCTGGCGAATTCCCCTGAGGAAGGACCTTCTTTCTCAGGGACGGAGCACCCTCTGGCACCCGCGACTAGACATCTGGAATCTTCATGTCTGGCCCCTGGACGGGACACGGAAGACCTGCGGTGGTAGACACGATCACTCAGGCTAGGGCCCCCTCTACGAGGCGCCTGTATGCCTTTAAGTGGCGTCTGTTCACTAAGTGGTGTTCTTCCCGACGGGAGGACCCCCAAAGATGCGCACACCACAATGCAGTCGACGGTAAGTCCTTAGGGAAGCACAACTTGATCATCAGGTTCCTAAGAGGCACCAGGAGGGTGAATCCCTCCAGACTGCGCCTCGTTCCCCATGGGACCTCTCTGTAATTCTTTAGGGTCTACAGAGAGCCCCCTTTGAGCCTTTGCAGTCAGCCGAGCTTAAGGCACTCTCCTTGAAGACTGCCCTCCTGACTGAGCTCACTTCCATCAAGAGGGTAGGAGACCTGCAAGCGTTCTCTGTCAGCGAAATGTGCCTGGAGTTCGGTCCAGGTTACTCTTACGTGATCCTGAGACCCCGACCGGGTTATGTGCCCAAGGTTCCCACCACCCTTTTTAGGGACCAGGTGGTGAACCTGCAAGCGCTGCCTCAGGAGGAGGCAGACCCAGCCCTGTCGATGCTGTGTCCGGTGCGTGCTTTACGCATCTATTTGGATCGCACGCAGAGCTTTAGAATCTCTGAGCAGCTCTTTGTCTGCTTTGGTGCACAGCAGAAAGGAAGTGCTGTCTCCAAGCAGAGGATCGCCCACTGGCTCATTGATGCCATAACTATGGCATATCATGCCCAGGACATGCCGCCCCCGGTAGGGCTACGAGCCCATTCTACTAGGGGTGTAGTGGCCTCCTGGGCCCTGGCCAGGGGTGCCTCTCTAACAGACATTTGCAGAGCAGTAGGCTGGGCAACACCCAACACCTTTGCAAGGTTCTACAACCTCCGGGTGGAACCGGTTTCGTCCCAGGTAGTGGCACGCTATACAACCGGATAAGCCCGGGATAGCCGGCCGGGTGTATCGTTTGCACATAGCGCCTTCCACCTCCTTTTGAGCTGAAGACGTGCGCCATTAATTCCCAGTAGTGTCACAAACTTTGTTCCCTGGTTGACTTCCTCCGAGCCCTGTGGCAGTCGAGTTTTCGGAGAGACTCTGTGGCGTTTCGTATAGGGACCCCTAGTGTCACTACATCGACACAACGTCGAGTGAGTGACAGATAGGGAACGTCATGGTTACTTGTGTAACCTCCGTTCCCTGATGGAGGGAACGAGACGTTGTGTCCCTCCTGCCACAACGCTGAACTACCCGCTGAAATGGCCGGACCTTGTCTCGGCTCCTCAGCATAAAACCTGAATGAGTGGTTGCATACCAGCTCCTTTTATACCCGTATGTCCGGGGGAGTGGCATGCAAATACCACTCGCCAATTTTCATTGGCCTTTTATCAAAGACCAGAGGTGTCTCGGGCTCCCAAGAGTGACCCCTAGTGTCACTACATCGACACAACGTCTCGTTCCCTCCATCAGGGAACAGAGGTTACACAAGTAACCATGATGTTAATAAATATCCATTTAAAAAATTATAACCGGTTAATTAAAGAATTCACTGATTCACTTATATGCAGCGTTGGGATTTCCAATTCATTTTAATGAATCGGTTCGGATCACATAAAGAAGCGTTTAAAATAACGGTTCTTTTATATGCAGTGCTGGGAAGTAATACATTTTAGTGTATTGGTTTGTTCGAACAGTTTGTTTACAGATTTACTCTGCCCCTGCCCAGATGTACTTTTTATATATATATATATATATATATATATATATATATATATATATATATATATATATATTTTATTATTCAGTTAATTTCTGCTGTTTATCTTTGTTATTGACTTAGTTAAATATAAAGTATTTTTTAAATTTAATTATATGTATTTAGTTTAAATTTGATTTATGTTCAATTTAGTATAAGTTGTAATAATTATAAATTTATATAAAGTATTAATGTTCAAAATAATATTGTCACCCTAACTGTTTAATGTTACTCTGAGATCGTCACTGGTTTTGTGCCAGATAAATACCTACTGTTCTGATTGCAGAGTAATATAATACTATCTAATATTTATGTTATTAAAATTATTGTCTTTCTTAAATTGCTTCATTGTAGTTAGCTACTGTTTGTTAGTAGCTTGCAGTGTTAAAGGGTAACTTTACTGTAGTTTAGCTACTGTAAATTTTGAGTAGCTTGTAATTTGGGAAGCTACAGTTTCAAAGCACCTTCCCCAACACTGTACAGATCACAGCTAAACCTGTTCTTTTTCTAATGTTCATGTCACCATGCTGTTTGTCAGCTTTCTAGCTCTTGACTGCTGACGCCATCTTGAACCTTGTGTACACTGCAATCACAGCAAATCTCTCCGGAGTGAATATATGATCTACATCTGGCCTAATTCTGCAGACTTTGTGCATATGAAAGCCCTAACATGAACGCTTACTAATGGCCACATTGTGATCTGTCAAGCAAAGCAAATTATTGCGAGACATAGGAAATTAGGACGAAATCTATCCTCTTTCTTTACTCCAATCCTCCATGGACCATCAGTAGCTTCTAAACGTTTTATTTGGTTTTTCTCTGTGGAGAAATAAGACACAATGAGAACTGCATGTGGTGTCAACCTCATTAAGAGAGTTTAAGGGAAGGGGGTGCCACTATATTAGTATTCTATCGAGAGATAGACTGGGATAGAGTGTTTCAAGTGATTAGCGATGCTTAATTAGATTAATCATGAGGCAGACAGTTTCATTTTTACATTTTATTTTTTAGGTCTGTGTGCACTACCAACTATTTTTTTGTCTCTTTTTATTTTTGGTTCAGAGCCATTAAAGGGCTAGTTCACCTGATATTCTGTCATAATATTGTTATATGACTCTCTTTTTTATTTGGAACATAAAAGGAGATGTTCACACAACTTGTTTCAATCTAATGGGGACAGATTGACCACTGTTATGGTGCTTTTTGGTCAGTTTTGGTGCTTGACAGCCATGTTTTCATTTTATTGAAAAGAGCAGCTTGGACAGTCAGATTCTGCCGCTAAAGTCGTGTATGTCTAGTAGAGCTAGGCGATATATGAAATATTCACTACATACAGTATTTGCAATGATTTTGCTGGCTTAAGCATTGTGAATATTGCAGTAATTTTAATCTACTTTTTATTTGACCAGTAAGTTCCCTAAAGAGTGTGTCATTTGACTGGTTTCAGCCTTTCAAGCCGTTTCTGAGCGAATGCACATATTATATCACCCAACCTTGATGTTTAGTCATTAGTGGAAATGACGCAGCATCTTTTCTGTTTGTTCTGCAAGTCTGAACATGTCCCCTTTTTAAAATAAACAATGAGATGGTTCAACTGACCTGGGAGCAACTCTCAGTCTCACTCTGAGTCATTGTAAACTGAAGGCAAAAGCTTCTTTTTCGATATACAGTCACACAAGGTGACTTTTCCCATCACTCCGGGTGTACACAATGGAGTTTTTGGACCTGTGGCCTTTTTTTCCATAAGCGAAGACAAAATGTTGAATAAAAAAGGAAAGCTGGAGAAAAGAAAGGCTTGTTTTTCTAAACCAGCCCTACCTGATTTAAGTTTCATGTCTGGCAGATACTGTGACTAGTGAGGAGAAACAAAACAAACTGGAAGGGCGACTGCCACCAGATTTGTCAGAGTTTGGTGTGGAAGAGTACCATGTATGGGTAGGGCCACACTGAGGTCTAAACCACATGGAATAGATTAGGGAACTACCACACCCAGGTACTGCGTAAAACATCTGCATTATGTCACGTTATAATGAAGTACCACTCCAAGAGGCCTGATTTTAACACCCTTTAATATTACTAAAAAAGTTTTGAGCAGTTTAGTTAATTAGTAGTGTTTGCTAAGGCAAGCATTGCTATTGCAAATTGCTCATATTGGGCTTAAGAATTTGAACAAACCTATAACCCTAAATGTTAAAGTTCGTCACGTAACTCATCCTGCACTTTTGTGCTACAAGCATGAATGATACCATAAATTGTGCAGTTTCTTGAGGAGAGCTGTGCTGGTACTTGTCTGAGTGATCAAACATTGACAAAATTAGACAAAAAAAGTACATTGAAAGATGAACCCTAACCATATCTAGGGATCAAAATATTGTGGAAACTTGGGTATAGGCTCTTTTGACTTGGGCCATTAAGCAACCAGCTAATAAACACCCAGAATGCCCTGGAAACCACTCAAGAAACATGACATTTACATTACATTTATGCATTTGGCTGACACTTTTATCCAAAGCGATTTACAATGCATTTTGTGTATACCTTTTTGTGTGTGTGTGTGTGTGTGTTCCCTGGGAATCTAACCCATTTTGCACAGGCAAACTGAACCTGCATGTTCTTCAGAAAATGAAAAAAATCTAGTTGCATTGTACTGTAAATATTAAAAGATCTTAAGTGCTATACTAGCATGTTTCCTAGAAATCAGAAGGTAATTTCTAGTCATACTTTGATATTCTATTAATTGCAGACTGTGCCTCTGTTCCACACCCTTATCCTATGGCTGGTATTGAAATGACACTTAAATGCAATTATATTGAGTTAATAATGATTTCTCAAGCGTCTTTGCTTGTCCTTGCATGTCTAGATCTTACCCGCCTGTGTGGGATGGCCAACCATAACCCTGAGCAATAATCTGTAAAAAAGTAAAATCTATTAGTGGTGCCTTCTATGGATAGCATCACTATTGCTATTGGTCATATTTGGGGGTTAGGGATTTTAACAAATATGACACCATTTTTGTTATAGACCTAAATCATACTTCAAATCATGTGGCTTGTTGAGGTGAGATTTTAAAATGTTAGTCTGGCAGGTGATAACACAGGGCAAAAAATCCCATAGACATGCATTGAAGGATGGATCGAAGCCATATTTTGGGACCAGAATATCATATATTGGGGTTGGGCTTTTTTGACTTGGGCTTTTAAGCAACCCCTACCAGACAGAACAGCATAGCATTGCTGGTCACAAGCTTATGTTGTGTTTTGTGTGCTGGTCCCCCAGCATGTAATGCTGGTTTGCCCACCAGGCTTCTTAACTAGCTTAACCAGTTCACCAGAAAGACAATGCTGGTCAACCAACTTCACCAGCTAGGTTTTTCGGGTGAAAAGCTTGGTTATGCTGGTCTTCCAGCTAGACCAGCACCAAACCAGCATTAACCATCTTAGACCAGCAAGGGAATTGCATGCTTGTTAATCTGGTCTTTTGTAGCAGGGTCCACCTAGCAAGACCATAGAAACCAACCAGAAATGCATAGCATTGCTGGTCACCAGCTTACATTGTGTTTTGTGTGCTGGTTTGCTGGAGTCCCACCATGCTTCTTAACTAGATTAAATAGCTTGACCAGAAAGACCATGCTGGTCAACCAAATTGAAGAGCTAGGTTTTGCTGGAGAAAAGCATGGGTATGCTGGTCTGCCAGCTAGACCAGCACTAACCAGTTTTAACCATCTTAGACCAGCATGGAAGTTGCATGCTGGTTAAGCTGGTCTTTTTAGCAGGGATCACCTAGCAAGACCATAGAAATCAGCCAGACCAGCATAGAATTGCTGGTCACAAGCTTGTGTTGTGTTTTGTGTATTGGTGATCCAGCAAGTGATGCTGGTGTGCTGCTGTCTCCACCAGGCTTCTTTACTAGCTTAACCAGCTTCACTAGAAATACAATTCTGGTCAACCAACATCACCAACTAGGTTTTGCTGGTGAAAAGCATGGGTATGCTGGTCTACTAGTTAGGCCAGCACCTAACCAACACTAGTCAAGTCAAGTCATTTTTATTTGTATAGCGCTTTTCACAACACACATTGTTTCAAAGCAGCTTTACAGGAAATCATGCATTAACAAAAATATGAAACTGTAATATCTATAAAGTCTTAGAGTGATCATTGTGTAGTTGGATTAAATATGATTGTAAATTGAGTATAAAAATGAAATAATGAAATAATAATTGTATTTAGAACCCCTGTGAGCAAGCTAAAAGCGACTGTGGCAAGAAACACAAAACTCCATAAGATGTTGGTTAATGGAGAAAAATAACCTTGGGAGAAACCAGGCTCACTGTGGGGGCCAGTTCCCCTCTGGCTAAACAACATGAATATAATGCCAATATTAGTTATATGTGTGCAGTGCAAGTCATGGTTTAAAATTTGTAAATTAAGTAAGTGTTAAGGACCAGTGTTTAAAAAAAACAACAACAAAAAAAAACATGATTTTTAATGAACTTTAAGATTAATGACTAATGTCTTTGAAGTCCATCCTGGATTAACTGCAGAAGTTCACATAGATGGATTGTCCATCATTAGTTGGCTGATGAAGGCTTTTGTTGGCAATTAAATGATAGTCTATGTATTCCATTTCAAGAGTTTAGTCCATCAATAGACAAAGGTGATGCAGGCAGAAACCAGAACTGCCGCTCACTGGATGTTTTTTGTTTTTGGCACCATTCTTAGTAAATTCTAGATACTGTTGTGTGTGACCACTAACCAGTTTAGACCAGCATGGGAATTGCATGCTGGTTAAGCTGGTCTTTTTTAGCAGGGACCACTTAGCAAGACCGTAGAAACCAGCCAGAACAGCATAGCTACACACAATTTTTTTTTAGATAATCTTAGCAACCACATAGAAACCCGCTGGCAACAACCCACAACAGCCTTGCAACATGGCAGTGACTTTTGCATGTGCTAGCACCACCCACATTTTCCTAAGACAATATAAAAAGGCAGTTCATTTTACACTGTCTCCATTTAATACATGACAGAAGACCATTTAATACATGATAGAAGACTTTAGAAAATGTCAGAAGATGTGTGTTTGGATGCATGATGTGGGTTGATTCTGTTCATATGTATCAATAACGGAAGTCAATAAAAAAATTATATGACCTTCTTAAGGCTTCCTATGAGTCATGTCTCTCTATGTATGTCTATCTAATCTGTATCTTTAGGCATAAGGATGTAGTGAAGCTGCTAAGGAAAACTGGTGCTCACTTCTTCCGTGATGAAATGGAGAATGCTGGAACTGAGATGTGCAGGTTTTTCACAAACACACACAGATTTCTTATTGCCCCCCTCTTTGTGTCCTCAGGTCTGACTCGTCATTCAGGGACTTTCTCAAGCTTTTAGAATGCTCCCGAACAACATTGCATTGACAAAGCAAAGATATTCTTGGAATCTGCCTCTGTACATGACAACAAGTGCCTTGTGACATATCAAACCTTCAACTAGTCCTTCATTATTCATGTATCACCAAAGGTTTTGGGTGAATTGTGTTTTGTCAAAGCAATAAGCCACGAGAGGCCATACATTACAGTGATTTGGCCAGGGTTAAAGGCCAAAGTATACTTTACAATGTATACTGTCTGTGCAGACTCTCTGCGTGTGGCCCAGATTTTCTTGACATGCGGACAGTCTTTGTCTGTTCGCATTGTTGGCTCATGCACCTGCCATTGACTACAAAAAGAGAATCACAAAGCAGTTGTAGTGCACATGCTTCAATTGCATTCATATTCGCTCACTGTCAAAATACCAGGCACGATCCGGAACGCAAAAAAATGGATTATACCCTAGCCTTCAGGGGTGTTCATAGGAACGGTGCGACACGGAGGTAAAACTGTAAAACCACAATCTTGAGCATCTTAACACTTTATAAAACGGTGACAACCTCACTATTATAAAAAGACACCAACGTTCAATAAATAGTTATATGTATTAATAATGAACAATTCTTCTGCCTAAGAATATAGTCCATTAGCTGTTTACAGTTGCAGAGAAATGTTGCAACTTGGTGCATTAATATGGGATTCAACTGATGTGCGGTCACATGTGTGCGTATATTGATATTTAACATTGACTTCAAACCGCGCTCATCCAGTCTGAATTTAGAGTTGGAACTATCCATTTTATAAACCATATATAGATATAAATCCTCCACTTGTATCAACCCTCACTAGTAATGATAAATGAGCTCCATAGAGGGTTCCCACCCGTCCTAGAAATCCTGGAAAACCTGGAATTGTGCAATGCAGTTTTCCAGTAAAGGAAAAGTCATGGAAAATTAGAAAAAAAACTAAATGTCCTGCAAAATAATAATTTGTCTTGGAAAATATTTTAGCATAATAAAACTGTTTGATTGTGTCGCTGAAAAGGCTTTTGTACAAGTATTGATATCGTGCATTTTTTCCGTTCCAACACTGCTGTAGTGTTAACTACAAAAAATTTGAATTGTCTAAATTTTATTGAATAAACTTCAGACAACGATGACGTTCGGATTGCAGCTTTTTTTTTTTTTAAACGAATTCACACCCTGAGTTGATAGCATGGTGATGCGGCCTTTACACCTCGGTATGTAAATTTTCAATAATTCAAGGATTGGAGTCTGCTTATACTGCTGTTACCATATGTAAGGCCCTATGATGTCTGTGATGCAGAAAACACAGATGAAATCACTGTCCAGTCATAAAAATTGCATTAGCTATAAAATGCATAATGTCACAGAATTTGACATATTTGAGACAAAAATGTTTCAATACACAATTAATCAGTTTAAATCATGATATGTCCATGTGTGCATATTAAACCACAAAAGGCTGCGATTTAATTAAAAAATATATTAAATTCACTTGTGCTGCATGCTTCAAAATGAATGTGTGAGGCCGGCTGCTCATACGCTGAAAACACCTTATCATGAGCATCACGCACACTCTCTGTGTATGTATGTGTGTAGTAGATGACAGTGAGCAGAGCGCTCTGAAGCATGCAACACATGCAGATTATATGTTTATTTTAATGGGTTTAATAATCACACTGGGACAATTAGCAAACTACTTATCCAGAGGTGAGAAACTACTGTCAAAAACACACAGAAATGGCAAAATAAAATCTTGATTTAAATGGGCACGTGAAATGGTGGAAAAAGATGTTTAATGCAATTAAATAATAATGTATTAAAGCAATATCATGTTCTGTTGTGCAGCACTTCATTAGACAAAAATATCTCCAATGGTGTTTCAGATTGTGCTGTGAGGAGGATTTTGTAGAAAGCACTTGATTTGATAAAAAAATAATGCAATGTTATGTTGAAAAATTTTATAAATAAAAAAGTTTTTTTTTCATTTGATTAAAGTTTTAACAAATTAATTTGATTAGACACCACTTTGATGATGAAATTTAATTGAACTGTTGAATGCAGAATTTTGAGAAAAAAAATAACCCTCCAATAACCACAATTTTAATGACCTCTCGTGTGTTTTTGCTTAAATGTTACAACTGTGTGGCACATATAATGTCCTGGAAATGTCCTGGACAATTGTGCCTTGAAAAGAGTTGAAACCCTGTCCGTACTAAGAACAGATATTGAGTGTCACTGTAAAGCTGTTGTTGTATTGAGATGAGGTCAATATCCCATGCCAAACCAATCAGTGGATTGAACATATGCCAGAACTGGTTCTGATTTTTTCTGAATTATTATTCATTATAGTAATAGAACATTATCGTAATAGCCAGTGATCTTCTGGTGTTAGGATTTATGAATGCCCACGTAGAGGTTCTTGTGTGTGTTTTACAGTCTTGCTGCAAGTGCAGACTTGGAGGGACTGGAGATGTGGCTCTTGGCTGGGGCCGATCTAGCCATGTCAAGTTATGATGGACAGACGCCTACGGAAGTGGTGAGTTTACGGAGAAGCATCTACAGAGTTTCCACGGTCATGAAAACTCGTAAATATCAGCGGATTTGAAAACTGTGAGATGCAGGTCTGGAAAAGTCATTAAAATTCATAAAATATTTTGTTCCACTCAGAAAGCTCAGGACTCTTTTGTCTTACTGAAGATATTTGTACACTAAAAAGTGCAAATGTTTAAATATACTGAATTACTTCCAAGGATTGGTACCTGGCCTTAAAATTTAAATCTGCCCCAGCGCCCTTTATATTTAAGCAATTTTACACATCAATATTCCTTTTGCACATAGGCCGTAGAAAAGTTCCAATGCTGTTATAAGAAATAAACAAACTGTTCCATGAAGTGATTTAAAAAAAAAAATCTTTATCCAGTAATGAACGAATGGAAAAGTCATGGTAATTTATTGGTTAAAATGTGTGGGGAAACCTCTGTGTAGAATATATAACTGTGACAAGGAGGAGGGCGGGGCCGGGCCGTGAGTGCGCAGCTGCCGTGTGGCTCTCTCTCTCTCGAACTGCTGCACCCGGCTCGGCTCGGCTCCACCGCTCCAGGCGGCCGGCAACGACTGCTCCTTTGGGCGGACGCCAGTGGCGAGGACTCCACGACAGCGCATCCCTCCTCCTTCCCAGGTTTCGGGACCAATGTAATGGTTTAAAATGGGTATGGAGGAAGCGGGAACCGGCTGAACAGTCAAAGTAATATTTAATGTAAACGTAAACAAAAAAACATAAACATGCAGGGCAGCTGCGTGTGGCTCTCTCTCTCTCTCGAACTGCCACATCTGGCTCAGCTTTATCCCTCTCCTCGGCTGATTAGCCCGATTGGAGGCTGGCCGTGTGCACTCCTCCTCATCGCAATAACCACAATAGCCTATGCCTGTGTGTCATTGGATTCATAAATCTATAAGACTCTAATGGTTCTCTGGATAAAAGACCAACATTTTTTTTTTGGTTATAGTGTTGCATCAGGTACAAAATGTGTCTTCTGTGTTGTTAAATCAGGTGTCAAACTAGTCTGTAAAGAAATGTTGGAAATGATGTCATGCTTCATGTAATCTTTTATGAATGGGCCTCTCTCACAAATGCAGGCAAGAGCTGCTGGACATGAGGAAGTTGTTGAGCTCCTACAACAGGCTCAATACCGAACTCAGGTACTGAACACACACACAGATACAAGCATTCTTCATTAACAGCATATAAATATATATATATATATATATATATATATATATATATATATATATATATATATATATATATATATATACACACACACACACACACACACACACACACACCGATCAGCCACAACAATAAAAACACCTGCCTAATATTGTGCAGGTCCTCCTCGTGCCTCCAACCCGCATCTCAGAATAGCATTCTGAGATGCTATTCTTCTCACCACAATTGTACAGAGCGGTTATCTGAGTTACCGTAGACTTTGTCAGTTTGAACCAGTCTGGCCATTCTCCGTTGACCTCTTTCATCAATAAGGCATTTCCGTCCACAGAACTGCCAATCACTGGGTGTTTTTTGTTTTTGATACCATTCTTAGTCAATTCAAGAGACTGTTGTGTGTTAAAATCCCAGGAGATCAGCAGTTACAGAAATACTCAAACCAACCCATCTGGCACCAACAATCATGCCATGGTCTAAATCATTGAGATCACATTTTTTCCCCATTCTAATGGTTGATGTGAACATTAACTGAAGCTCCTGATCTGTATCTGCGTGATTTTATGCTCTGCACTGCTGCCACACGATTGGCTGATTAGATAATCGCATAGATGATTGCTGGTGCCAGATGGGCTGGTTTGAGTATTTCTGTAACTGCTGATCTCCTGTGATTTCCACACACAACAATCTCTAGAATTTACTCAGAATGATGCCAAAAACAAAAAACATCCAGTGATGGGCAGTTCTGCGGATGGAAACGCCTTGTTGATGAGAGAGGTCAACAGAGAATGGTCAGACTGGTTCGAACCGACAATGTCTACAGTAACTCAGATAACCACTCTGTACAATTGTGGTGAGAAGAATAGCATCTCGGAATGAAATTCTGAGATGCGGGTTGGCGCTGTTTTGGCGGCACGAGGGGGACCTACACAATATTAGGCAGGTGGTTTTAATGTTGTAGCTGATTGGTGTATATATATCAAATCTATTTTCACAGACTGAATAATATTTTAGACATTATCAAGTTTGGTTAAATATTAAACTAACTGAAAGACATAAAACATCAAGTTTAATAGAGGTCAACAAAGCTGTTTTTAGGTTATTTAGCAATTTATCTATTTCAGCATCAGGCAGATGAGGGTTACGAGGTAAAACTATGTGGAGGGGGCCTGGGTAGCTCAGTGGTAAAATACGCTGGCTACCACCCCTGGAGCTTGCTAGTTCGAATCCCAGGGCGTTCTGAGTGAATCCAGCCAGGTCTCCTAAGCAACCAAATTGACCCAGTTGCTAGGGAGGGTAGAGTCACATGGGGTAACTTCCTTGTGGTCGCTATAATGTGGTTCGTTAACAGTGGGACGTGTGGTGAGTTGAGTGCGGATGCCACGATGGATGGTGTGAAGCCTCCACACGCGCTTTGTCTCCGTGGCAACACGCTCAACAAGCCATGTGATAAGATGCGCGGGTTGATGTCTCAGACACAGATGCAACTGGGATTCATCCTCCACTACCCATATTTAGGCGAATCACTACGTGACCACAAGGACTTAAAAGCGCACTGGGAATTGGGCATTCCAAATTGGGTGAAGAAAAAAAAATATGTGGACAACCAAATGTGCTTGTTGGAAGTTTCATTTCAGAGCCATGGGCATTAATGTGGTTCAACTTCTGGGAAGGCTTTTCATTAGATGTTGAAGCATGGCTGTAGGGATTTGCACACATTCAGACACAAGAGCGTCAGTGATGCTGAGCAATGGGGCCTGGCTCAAAGTCAGTGTTCCAATTTATCCCAAAGGTTCTCAGAAGGGTTCAGGTCTGGGCTTTGTGCAGGCCAGTCAAGTTCTTTCACACCAGACTCATTAAATCAGTTCTCTATGGACCTGGCTTTATGCACAGAAAGCCTTCCCCAAACTGTTGCCACAAAGGTGGAAACACACAATTTTCTAGAACGTCATTGTATGTCATAGCATAAAGATTTGTCTTCACTGGAATTAAAGGAATAGTTCAGCCAAAAATGAAAATTGTCTCATTATTCACTTACCCTGATGCCATCCCAGATGTGTATGACTGTGTTTCTTCAGCAGAACACAAATAAAGATTTTTAGAAGAAGATAGAGCCTGTCAGTTCCTTATAATGCAAGTAAACGGCACTTTGATGGCCCAAAAGTTACATTTAGGCAGCATAAAAGTAATCCATGCCACTCCAGTCGATCTATGAATGTCTTCTGAAGCAAATCGATTCGTTTGTCTAAAAAATAAATCGATAATTAAAACTTTATTAACTTTTAAAAAGAGTTTCCAGCAGTTGACACATCAAGTAGATGTTGCCTGACTTTAGCACGTAGGTGAGTTCATATGAGAATTCGGAAGCGGCGCTTATTTTCAACAGAAGAATAAATGTCATGTGAGAGTTTGGCCATTTAAAATAGGATCAGAACCCTTGATGGAAGGGCCAATTTAAAGTTAAAAAACGTTTTCGAAGACATTCACTGATTGACTGGAGTCGCATGGATTACTTTTATGTTGCCTAAATGTGACTTTTGGACTGTCAAAGTGCTGGGATCCGTTTACTTGCATTATAAGGACCTGACAGAGCTCTATCTTCTAATAGCTGCCAGCAGACATATCACCCTGTAGCTCAAGACTGGTTGCCCACTGAAGCTAACAGGGTTGAGCCTGGTCAGTACCTGGATGGGAGACCTCTTGGGGAAAACTAAGGTTGCTGCTGGAAGAGGTATTAGTGAGGCCAGTAGAGGGTGCTCACCCTGTGGTCTGTGTGGGTCTTAATGCCCCAGTATAGTGATGGTGACACTATACTAGTGATGGTGACACTATACTGTAAAATGGCACTGTCCTTCAGATGAGATGTTAAACTGAGGTCCTGACTCTCTGTAATCATTCAAAAATCCCAGGGTACTTCTTGTAAAGAGTAGGGTTGTAACCCTGGTGTCCTGGCCAAATTCCCCCCATTGGCCCTTCTCAGTCATGTCCTCCTAATAATCCCCATCCATTAATTGTCTCTATAACTCTCCTCTCTACCAACAGCTGGTGTGTGGTGAGTGTACTGGTGCCCTATGGCTGCTGTTGCATCATCCAGCTGGATGCTGCACACTGGTGGTGGTTGAGGAGTGTCCCATTCACTGTGTAAAGCACTTTGAGTGTAGTGTCAGAAAAGCGCTAGATAAATGTAATGTTCATTTTCATAATAATCTTTATTTGTGTTCTTTTGAAGAAAGACAGTCATACACATCTGGGATGGCATTAGGGTAAGTGAATAAAGAGAGAATTTTCATTTTTGGGTGAACTATTCCTTTAAGATACCTACCAAACTTGGTGGTGTCCACTTACTTTTAGCATTTCATGCTGAAAATATTTCATATTCAGTTTAAAAATAAAAATACAATGTGCACTTCAAAGTGATCAGAAAAGGAAATGTAATGAATGTTTACAAAGGGAAGTGAATGTATCAATGCAGAAAACAATCTTGAAAGGCATCTTCAAGTAGGGCCTCGTTCACTAACTGTGCGTACACACAAATTTGAGCGTGAAACAAGCGTGTGCACTTTTTCACACAGAAATTATGATTAATCATTACTGATTCATATACTGTGTATATATGCATATATATACTGTATATTTACCATATATATATATATATATATATATATATATATATATATATATATATATATATATATATATATATACACTGGCGGCCAAAAGTTTGGAATAATGTACAGATTTTGCTCTTATGGAAAGAAATTGGTACTTTTATTCACCAAAGTGGCATTCAACTGATCACAATGTATAGTCAGGATTTTTTGAAAAAAAAAATTTTTCTTAAACTACATCAAATGTTCTCATCAAAAAAGTCCTCCACATGCAGCAATGACAGCTTTGCAGATCCTTGGCATTCTAGCTGTCAGTTTGTCCAGATACTCAGGTGACATTTCACCCCATGCTTCCTGAAGCACCATAGATGTGGCTGTTTTGTCAGGCATTTCTCACGCACCTTACAGTCTAGCTGATCCCACTAAAGCTCAATGGGGTTAAGATCCATAACACTCTTTTCTAATTATCTGTTGTCCAATATCTGTGTTTCTTTGCCCACTATAACCTTTTCTTTGTTTTTCTGTTTCAAAAGTGGCTTTTTCTTTGCAATTCTTCCCATAAGGTCTGCACCCCTGAGTCTTCTCTTTACTGTTGTTCATGAAACTGGTGTTGAGCGGGTAGAATTCAATGAAGCTGTCAGCTGAGGACATGTGAGGCATCTATTTCTCAAACTAGAGACTCTGATGTACTTATCCTCTTGTTTAGTTGTACCTGGGCCTTCCACATCTCTTTCTGTCCTTGTTAGAGCCAGTTGTCCTTTGTCTTTGAAGACTGTAGTGCACACCTTTGTATGAAATCTTCAGTTTTGTGGCAATTTCAAGCATTGTATAGCCTTCATTCCTCAAAACAATGATTGGCTGATGAATTACTAGAGAAAGCTGTTTCTTTTTTGCCATTTTTGACCTAATATTGACCTTAAGACATGCCAGACTATTGCATACTGTGGCAACTCAAAAACAAACACAAAGACAATGTTAAGCTTCATTTAACGAACCAAATAGCTTTCAACTGTGTTTGATATAATGGCAAGTGATTTTCTAGTACCAAATTAGCTATTTAGCATGATTACTGAAGGATAAGGTGTTGGAGTGATGGCTGCTGGAAAATGACTTTTTTCAAGTAGTGATGTTTTTTTTTTACATCAGTAATGTCCTGACTGTACTTTGTGATCAGTTGAATGCCACTTTGGTGAATTAAAGTGCCAATTTCCTTCTGAAATAGAAAAATCTTGAATCATTATTCCAAACTTTTGGCCGCCATATATATACAGTGCATTCATGAAGTATTCAGATCCCTTCATTTTTTCACATTTTGTTATGTTGTAGCCTAATGCTAAAAAGCTTTAAATTATTATTATTTTTCACATCAATCTACACTCCATACCCCATAATGACAAAGCAAAAAACAGAGTTTTGAAAACTTTGCACATTAAAAAGAAAAAACTGAAATATCACATTGACATAAGTATTCAGACCTTTTGTTATGACACTTGAAATTTAGCTCAGGTGCATCCCATATCATCATGGATCATCTTTGAGATGTTTCTACACTTTAATTGGAGTCCACCTGTGGCAAATTCCATTGATTGGACATGATTTGGAAAGGCACACACCTGTCTATATAAGGTCTCACTGCTGAAAATGTGTATCAGAGCAAAAACTAAGCCATGAGGTCAAAGGAACTGCCTGCAGAGCTCAGAGACAGGATTGTGTCGAGGCACAGATCTGGGGAAGGCTACAAAAATGTTTTGACTGTATTGAAGCTTCCCAAGAGCACAGTAGCCTCCATAATCCTTAAATGGAAGAAGTTTGGAACAGCCAGGACACTTGACAGAGCTGAACGCCTGGCCAAACTGAGTAATCGGGAGAAGGGCCTTGGTAAGGGAGGTGACCAAGAACCTGATGGTCACTCTGGTTAAGCTCCAGAGATCATGTGTGGAGATGGGAGAAATTTGCAGAAGGACAACCATCACTGCAACACTCCACCGATCTGGGCTTTATGGCAGAGTGGTGAGACAGAAGAATCTCCTCAGTGCAAGACACATGAAAGCCTGCTTGGAATTTGCAAAAAAGCACCTAAAGTACTCTCAGACTGTGAGAAACAAGATTATCTGGTCTGATGAAACGAAGATTGAACTGTTTGGCCTCAATTCCAAATGTCATGTCTGGAGTAAACCAGGCATCGCTCATCATCTGTGCAATACCATCCCAACGGTGAAGCATGGTGGTGGTAGCATCATGCTGTGGGGGTGTTTTTCAGTGGCAGGGACTGGGGGACTGGTCAGGGTTGAAGGAAAGCTGAATGCAGCAAAATACAGAGATATCCTTAATGAAAACTTGGTCCAGAGCGCTCAGGACCTCAGACAGAGCCGAAGGTTCACCTTCCAACAGGACAATGACCCTAACCATAGGGGACAACTCTGTGAATGTCCTTGAGTGGCCCAGCCAGAGCTCAGACTTGAATGCTTTCTGAATGCACTGTGTGTGTGTGTGTGTATGTGTATGTATATATATATATATATATATATATATGTACTGTATAATGGGACATTTTTGGGGTATAATTTCCAGTATACAGTCCTGTTTTTTCTATTTGTTTTTCCAGTACCCAACCCCAACGGCACAAAAAACAAAAAAAAATGTGTTTGCTTATTTTCGATTGTTTGGTGAGGCAAGTCGCTTATTTTGGGCTTGTTTTCTGTAGACCAGTTTGCTTGTTTCTCTTGTGGGTTCTGTCAACACTGGTTATATAGCTCAGTCTAACATTCTGCATAAAAATGCAGGCAATAATAAATAATCTAAGCATAAAAGATATTTAATGTGTTTCAACTTGTGTTCCAAATAAAACTTTACTCAAAGATCTTGCTGCACATGCTCTTAAAAAAAGAGCGCATCTTCAAGGATATGCTTTGCAGTGATTGACGAATCGCTTTATAGGAGAGGTTGTGCGGCAACCCCTTATATGTAGATTGTTTGGGCATGTTTTATGCAAATTACTAACTGCAGGATATGCTCCTTTATTTAGAAGATTCTGAATCAATATTAGAATGAAAGAAATAACTAATCTTTGTGTGTACGCACTTTTTGTGAATTGACGAACATTTTGCGCAATAACTTATCCATGCCTTCTGAAGCAATATTATCGGTTTTGGGTGAGAAACCGACATAAATGTAACTCCTTTTTCACTATAAATCTTAGGAGTCCTTTTGTTTTGTTTCTCACCCAAAACAGATCTGCTTCAGAAGATGTGGATTAAACCACCTGGGTCATATGGATTACCTTTATGCTGCCTTAATGTTCTTTTTGGAGCTTAAAATTGTTGGACCAAATTGACTTCCATTGTGTGGATAAAAACACCTCATATCTCCGTCAAAATATCTTTGTTTGTGTTCTGCAGAAGAAAGAAAGTCATATGAGTTTGCAATGTAAGGGTGTGTAAATGATGTGACAATTGTCATTTTAAGGTGAACTTTTCCTTTAAGTGAAATGTCTACCACTATGCAAAAGTCACTTATGCTGCTCATGGAGAGTTCATTCACACAACAATGTCATTTTTGTTGCATGATCTGGTGTATACTTGAAATGAACACAAAGTTAACATCTTTAAGTTGACAACAAAATCCCTCGTCTTTTTATTGCAGCTAGTATTTGAGGAGGATGAGGAAGAGTAAATTGTGTTCTGAGCTGTTATATACAGCGTGATGTTTATTTGTTCTAATGCAGTTGTAGTTCACCCTGAGCTGTGCTGTGATTGGTGACTTGATTGGTGATTGGTGCTTTAAAACTATTGTAAAACACATTATACTTCTAATTTCTATCCAAAAGTAGTCCATACACATTTAGACAAAGCTGGCGATGCAATCTGGACATGTTCCCATTGAATAACTAGCTTTATTTTCATGGTCACATTGCCAAAAAATAAATGTTAAAAAACAAGCAGACTTATTTTTGTATTTTTTTTTATTTATTTTTTTTTATCTGTTTTAGTGTCTTCGGAGACATTAAACTATCATTTCAAGCAAAGACAGGAAACAAGCAAAGACATTTGCTTTAAACAATGCCGTATGACCATACTTGGCTGTTAGAGCATGAAAATGACTGATCTGTAGTGGAGTAAGCACATTTTTATTTATGTCTTGGAATGTAAATGCAATATTGCAAGCCATCCAAACTTTTTGTGAAGACATGTTTTTTTATGCTTTGATGAAATAGCTGGTGCCTGTAACAGATAACCTCAAAGTTGCAGCCACTTTGACTTTTAAAGCGAAGAATTGTGCATGCTATTTTTTCTCTTTCTGTTTCTACTCTAGAATGGCGAGTTTATCGAGTTCACTGCTTGCCCAGCAAGATCCTGAGGAGACCATCCTACTATCTGTCATTTCCTGCAATTTTCTCATTTTCAGCAAACCATGATTTTCTTTGTGAGCCCTTTAAAAAAAGCACAAGCCATATTTTTCTTTTTTATTCTTTGGTCCATCCCAACAGGTATGAAAGTGTTTTGATGTTGACAGTAAAGGAATCATGAATGCTATTTCTGTATAAGCACATTATTCAGGGAATTTTACAGTACAGTGTACTGTAACTGCTGATGTAAAAGCAATATGAGAACGTATTCATGTTTTATGGAAGAGTATGTTCATTAGAATATGATATATTTATTATTTACATGTAGAAATGCCCATATCTTAAAACCGTTCCACTTTTTCTTACTTGCACAATATTTAAGAATTCAGTATGTAATTTATTACCATTTGCACTTAACCGCTGCAGAACCTGTCTCAGGTTCATTTACAATCAGTCAACTGTACATGCTATTTGTTCATCCAGTGTTATTTATGTGTTATCTGTCAGTGCTATCTCAATCATATAAATGCATTTGTAAATGTATTTAAATGGATAACATTAGGCAGTTTTCATGTTAGTGAAACATGTGTATGTAAAGCACACTGCTTTTACAGAAATGTGCTGAAAAATAAAATAATAATAAAAAGAAATTTGGATTATCCTTTTAAAAAGTAATCAGTTGTCATGTGAGTAACTTTCTAAAACAAAGTATAATTTTAGTTAACCAAAATTGATATAAATGAAGTGGAATGTCAGTTTTTTTTCTTTGTCCTTTGGTTTTGTTCTTAGTTTTCTCAGCTTTGTTCCTGGTTAATCTTCTTCGGATTGGTCATGCTTGAATTATTAGATCAGCTCAGGAAAAGTTTCAATCAAACTATTTTAAACCCATTTTAAATTGGTCTCACAATAAAGAAAAAAAAATGCAAAAGCAAATGCTTATGGTTTTGTTGTCATAGCACATACCTATACTGTCGTGTTCTTTTTGAAGTGTCAATAGGACCGAAAAAGGCAATAAATGTATTTGTGGTTTGTTGCTGTAAATGTGAAATAAAATTGCAGAGCACAAAGAGAAATGTTTTTACTAAAATTATTTATTCCTGAAGATGTCTAATTTCATGTTGTTCCATCAGATCTTGTGTTAAACACAAAGACAAGTCATTGCACAAGAATGTTAACATAATCAGCATATTGTAAACTGAGATCTCATGTCATGCACTGTATCAAATAGAAACACTAAATGACAAATGGCTAAAGCACTGGTGTGATTCACTAGACATTGATACTTCTACTGTCACCCCTCGCAAAAATCTATAAATACCTGCCTAGACAACATTATGGAATGCTGGAATTGAATGATTAAAATAATCTAGACATTGTGCATTTTAAGTTTGCTGAATAGACTTGATTAAAAATGGCTTCATGTGATAAAGTAGTCACAAAAAGTAGTTTTAACACTTCAGCAACACTTGCACGGTGACATTCCATCTGCTAACAAAACACTAAACCAAGTGGCATTTATGTTAAAGACGCTATGCTACAAGTAGACTTTTCAAACCAAGAGATGTTAGAAGTTGTTAGGTTTTAAGTGATAAAACAATGGACAAACTGTTCAAAATAAAGGCCAAACGTATTTGGACACTTATGAACAAGACCTCTGTTTAGGACACATGTGAACTTGGGGGGAACTTCACTTCATCCAATGAAAAACACCCTGACCAGATAGTATTGATCATGTAATAATAATTTTTAAAAAATAAATAAAAGGCTCAGAAATATAACTTTAATTCTGAGAAAGATTCTAGCATAATTTATTTGCAAGTGCTGCATAATTCTTACCTATGTAGCCTAATTAAATACACTTTTAAGTGTGACTTACTGTAAATGTACATATACTTTTTCATGCCACTGTATGTTTATTACGAAGAGGATACTGATAAACAACTTAAAGTTCATCTTTAAGAATATGCACTAGTTAAAATAAACGATGCGGTTCCGATTGCTCTTTTTCTGCCCCAGGAACCCAGAAAAGCCGGTTGGACCTGAAGAGTCGTCATTCCAGTCTGAATGAAAAGCCCAGTGTGAAATGTACACGTTTCCTGCAGTATAAAAAGACACACTGCACACCCAAGTTATGTATAGCTGAGCCGAGGACATTTTCAGAACAGCTGTCCAGCGCCGTTTCTTTGCGGCGACGCATATCTCGGATGGATGACGTGAGTTCGGTGCTTCTCGAGATATTTGGTCATGAAGAGGTTTCTTTCTTAACGAGGAGATACTTTCTGAAAGTTATGGAGCAGGCTGCGGTAAGGGGCCGTTCACACACGACGCGTTCTGGCGTTCCGTCTGCGCTATTTGTAATTGTTGGTCCACATACACATGCCTCAGACGAACGTATTTTGGCATAGACATTTTATGGCATCGTTCCAGATTTAATTTTTAACGGGAATGAAAACGAGCCTTGTTTTCATTCCCGTCTAAAAATACGTACGGCTCTAAGAATAAGGTCTACTGCGATGCGTTTCGCTGTGTTGATGAACGTTGCGTTTATAAGACGGCATGTCTAGTTAAAAGTATTTATTGTAAAAACTAAAGACAAGTTTCCAGTTGGGCTCAGTCAAGCTGTTGAACGGAAGAGGCATGTGTAAACGGCCCCACAGACGGCTGAAGACAAAGTCCTTCGGATGTGGATAACGCCGGGCCCGATCTCCTTTCAGGGTTTTATTCGGTCTCTCTGGTGCAGTGGTTCTAAACAGTTCAACAGTTCTATCTCAAAATTGTGAAATGTTTAGGACCACTTGATCAGGGAGACAATGCCACTGGGTTCTGGAACAAGGACATTATAACCTGTTGTAGGCTCCAGTTGTTGGACATTTGAACAAGTGCAAGGTGGATCTATACACTGTTAAAAAAAAAAAAAAAAAAAAAAAAAAGTAATTTTATTGTTAGTTTTAGGAGCTTTTTCTACATGACTGTTAAAAACTAACTTTTTGTTTTGTTGTGTATTTATATTGTTAAATATACTGTAATACAAATATTTTGCCAGGTAACAAAATATGCTTATAATGTGTTTATAAAATGTTAATGAACTAGTATTATATATATATATATATATAATTAAAGAATCAACCTGACTACACTGAAAAAATATATGATTTTGTGGTGAAGTACATTCTACATTGACTGAATGTTTAGTAGTTTCACCGTGAACTTGGAAATATTAAGTAAATTCTACATTCAAGCGTAAAAATGAATGCTTTAGTTTATAAGTAAATATTACTTATGATTGTTCATCTGCAATGTGTCATTATGTGTCAATCCTAAACAGAAACCCTATATTTATTTGCTAATTTAAGTACATTTTACTTAACTTTTCGAAGCTGGTGTTCCCAGCATGAACTGGGCATAAAATAATAATGATGTTGCATAGTTTCTCTGTTTGCAAGTTTATATACGCCGTTTGTATTGTTCATTGTGTTGTTACGTTTGGTAACTTCTTGTTTAGTGCAGTCTGAAGTTCATTTTCTACTCAAAATTAACCGTTCATGATCAAATAAGTCAAATCTGTTGATTGTCACGTCATATATCATATTACTATTACCAGTAATGCAAGATGATGTTTTCTCATAGACTACATAGCATGCATTAAGCTTCCCAGTGGGAGGCTTCCATGTCATGTGGTACTTGATTTTTAATATGTGTTTGTAAGGAAAGTTCAAAACATGACATGTTCTTATAATATGTTCATTTAAATATTACTAAGATAATTTAAGTACCATGTACTGGATATCATATTTTAAAGTAAATGTTACTGTATTTACTCAAATGTTTAAGTTAAATTAACTCATTCACTAATTAATCAATATTATGTCATGAGGTTAAGTATGTTTTACTCGATTTTATTTAATTAAGATTTACTTACAAAAACTGTGTAAAAACTTGCAAAATAAAAATGAGGTAAATTGTACTTTTTTTCATTGTACATTGGGTTACACCAGCAAATATGTTTGTAACCAAAGTAAAAATAAATAAATAAATAAATACAAAAACAGATGTAAACACAGTTCAGTCAGTCAGTCATTCACCTGAGAGGAGGTGTGCTATTTTTATGTCATTTTATTGATTAATGCGGTCTAAGCAAAAATGACCATTTACA
Source organism: Myxocyprinus asiaticus (assembly GCF_019703515.2). NCBI lineage: Eukaryota > Metazoa > Chordata > Actinopteri > Cypriniformes > Catostomidae > Myxocyprinus > Myxocyprinus asiaticus. The sequence continues at coordinate 35,583,272 of NC_059363.1, read as the reverse complement.
TTAACTATAAGTGTTGTTTGTTGCAAACACTAAAGAGTTGTGGTGCATTTGTGCTTGTGTAAAATTTCCGTTTCTCTCTCTCTCTCTCTCTCTCTCTCTCTCTCTCTCTCACTGTCTTTCTGAGGTTTGGTATTCTGTGGATACCCATATGCAAAATCTACGAAAATATGTTGAGTATTTATTTTTATTTTTTTATTATTTTTGGTCTAATCTGGGACCAAAAACAACCTCAGGAAACGAAAACATCACTTCTACAAATGCAAAAAAAAAAAAAAAAAAAAAAAAAAAAAAAAAATTGGTTATGGTTAGCTTTTAGTCTTATTCTTAAATTTAATGGGTATGGGCAAATCCAAATAGCTACTGGTGGGTCTGTGGAAAGTACGTAGGACTAGCTTTTGTATTTGATTTGCGGTACATTTTAAAACTAAACTATTCTTTCTCTGTAGAAGTCATTTTCTTTCTCACTTATGCCCCCTTGTGTTTCTCTCTGTTAATATTGTGCTCGAATTAATTGCTTTAATGTATTTTCATTTTGCTTATTCAAGATTAAAATATCAGCGTCTTGCCCCTCCCAAACACTCTCCATTGCAAAAGTCAAAAGATAAAAGGACACTCACACACCAAACTGACCCTGCCAGCATCTACAGTGTGTGGTTTACTGATGTGCTGTCCGTGGTGCTGAACTCAAGCCTCCCACGTCTCTGGGGGACCATTCACGATCTTTGCTAGCCTTTCGACATTCGTTTGCCCGCTTGATTAAATGGGCCGAGCCTTAAGATTTAATAGTTTGTCTTAAGGTTTGACAACGGCACGAATCAGATGAACGCAAACTGCCATGCAAATCAATATCTACAATTATCGCGTCTCAACCGTTTCATCAGTTCATTAGGTAAGCAAAAGGGCAACCTGTGACCCTGCTTTTAATTAGAGATCCCGACAAAACCACGCAGAGAGGCTGCAAGCTGTGCATCAAACACCAACTGTACGCATATCGACTGTTTGTCGGACAACACTCCACTCGATATAATTTCGGATATAATTTTGTGCCACCACAGACTGATCACGGTACCCTGCCCCCCCCCCCCCCCCACGTGAAAAAATACTGGCACCGCCCCTGGTCCGTGCGTCTCGAAATCAACTGGGGACTAAATAGAGGGGACTGCATAGAGAAACACTGCATGAATTGCAAATTAAAGTGGAGCCCGTTAAGATTAATCCAAGTCACAAGCAGAGCAAAACAAATGACAAAATATGTAAGCGTGACAGTTTACCAGTCATTTAATTTCACACTGAAAATGTATGCATTTTAACAAAACATCATCAATGAAAGTGCCTTCACATGTTTTCAGGTAGGAGAAACCGGGGATATTTGTCACACCATTTTTATTTGTCAATTTCTGTATCCGTACAAACCTTAAACGTATACTTTACCCAAAAATGACAATTCTCTCATCATGTACCTTTATGCAGACTCAAACTGGTGTGACTTTCTTTCTTCTGCGGAATTCAAACAGAGATTCTTTTTTTTTTTTTTTTTTTTTTTTTTTGACGGATATATAATGTTTTTGTTGTTGTTGTTGTTGTTTGTTTTTTCTTTGTCCGTACAATGCAAGTCAATGGAGTCAAAAACTTTCAAGGTCCAAAAACGACATAAGATGTAAAGGTATTCCATATGACCAAGTGGTTAAATCCATGTCTTCTATGGTCTATTTTAGGTGAGAAACAGACCAAAATGTAACTCCATTTTCACTGTAAATCTTGACGTTAGCAGCCTCCTTGGCACATGCATGAGAGAAGCCAACACACTATCACATCGAAATCGTCAGGATACGTACGACTTTTCTAAATTTAGCTAATTCGTATGATATCCTGCAACTGCACTCGTTTGAAATCCTACGACTTTACAGCCAGTGATTTTGCTGGACATCGTTTCCATCTAATAACCAACAATTACTTGCTTCTGTCACACACAACAACTTCCTATCATGTTTACACACTCTACTGATTGGTTAAGTTTAGATAAGGGGTTTGAGTAAGGGCATAATTTTAATAAGTATGTCCTTAATGCCTGGTGCACGAAACTTGCGCTTACTTCCGCATATGAAATAGCTAACTGGTAAATTATGTAGGACTTTTCATGAGAAGCTTCCTGGCGCTTGACACATGCGCAGAGCGCGTGTAGTCGTGTACAGCCGAACAAGTCGGCTTTATGAGAAGGCATAAGGGTGAATAAATAATGAGAGAATTAGCCATCATTAGCAATCATTTTTTGGGTGAACTGCCCCTTTAAAAACTTGTCTACAAAAAGGCTATTGAACATTCTCATCATTAATTACCAGGTTCATTTAATACACGTTGGCCTTGACGTTGGTGACAAATAGAGGGGCACGTTGTCAGACGGGCACAATGGGCACCTGACATCAAATTTCATGTTATAGGCTTTTCAGCTAAATGTAAACATTTACAAAACCAGATGTTTATGTCGGGCCAGGAACATAATAAAGGACTCTTCTCACCCCGGCAACCACCTCTTCACTCTGCTGCCATCTGGAAGGCGCTATCGGTCTCTTAAGACACGCACCTCCAGAATCCTGAACAGTTTTTATCCGAGCGCCATCAAAGAATTGAACTCTAATTAATAAGGAGACTACACATTATACGTTACAGGGTTGTGCAATAATACTACTGCTTTTTATTGATTGACTATTTATATTTTTATATTTTTTGAATATTTTGATGCCCTTTTGTCTTTATTTGTTGTATGTATGTTTTCATGTATGTGTGTGCCACTGAGGAGAAGCACTACATTTCGTTGTACAGTTGTGCAATGACAATAAAGGTATTCTAATTCTAATTCTAATTCTAAAAAGCAAAATAATTATGGCGCATAAAACGATAAAAACAAACAAACAAAAAAAAAAACAAACAAAAAAAAAAAACTGAACAAAGTATCAAACCACTTTATGGCAAACATAAATTGTCATTAATAAATTGTATAAAATTGCAATATATATATATATATATATATATATATATATATATATATATATATATATATATATAAGAGATAACTAACCCCGACCTGAGATTTGTGAAAAATTCCCTTGTAATGAACACAGTTCAACCTTTTAGTGTTCACTTATTAAAACTAATAGTTTAAAATTAAAATTATTACTTATTAAAACTAACAGTGTCTTTTTTATTATTATTTTTATTTTTATTTTTTTAAGTGTAGTTTTATATTTATATTTCAGTCATTTCAGCCAGGTCTCATGATTTAGTTGTGAACTAGGTGTTTGAAAACATACAAATCACTGCTGGTTTAAACAAGCATTTGTGTACGTGGACTTTTGACTAGTTACCAAATTGCTTTGTATTAAAACAACCCCTCGCGTGCGTTACATCATCCAATCCTTTATTCATAAAAGAACCAAAACCAAACAATTATTTTAGGAAAACTCCCTCCAGTCTTATGCTTCAATGGACCCACATTTTGCTGTTGCATGCAATTATTCATGAGCGTTCAATCCAATCACTGATTCTGTTTATCCGAGTCCTCTAAGGCCCTTTATGATCTGGGAGGCGCGTCCTAAATAGCGGCAACATTCGCTAAACGCTCCGTCTTGCACCCCACTGGTGGGGCTTGGTGTGGTGAGTTTGGGTGGAAGATATTTCAGAAGTCTTAATGTGGAGCCCGGAGCGATTTGCTTACATGCACAAGGGCAGCAGATGTCGAGCTGCGCTCCAGTGAGACTCGATCTGCGGAATTTCATCATCGTGCCGGGATGTCCCTTCCCCATCCAGGATGGAGGTGGGGGAGAGGGTTGTGTACGTGGTAAATCACCTTTACAATGGATTGTAATCATCAGGCTGTAAAGGACCAATGTACCCCCCCTTCAGACCCGAAAAACTAATCTGAAAAGCTGGGCTATCAATGCAACTTACGACTTCCTATATTGGGGCAAGTTGATGAGCCAATATCCCTTCCAATTCACAATTGTCAACCGTCAACTGCCTATAATTCCCTTAATCGGAGCGACAAAACCCGGCTCCTTCAAAGGATAGTCTACAGGAACGAGTATATTATGGCAATAATGCCTGCCTGCTTATCTACAACGTGCTCCTCTGTATACGCGAGATAAGAGTTTTTATTAAGAGGGCAGCTGTAATGTCCTGTTTTCGGCTTTGAAAACCCAACAAATAATTGACCCAATAAGCTGCTCAGTAACAGCACAGTTTTGCATTCGGCTGCTCAAACAATAAGCACCAGGGAGCCTTTGCTGGATGTGGATCCGCCTTGGTACTTAAGGATCTGGTATTCAAAACGAAGGGGCCTTGAAATAGACTTTAATCGCCACACAACAGAATGGTTAAAGACAAAACTGAAAGGATAACTGAATGGATACTTAGAATCCAAACAAATGTATGTATAAGTAAATATAAAATGGTTTTTAGCATTGGCTTTATCGGGCAGTAAAAGACTCTTAATTTGCACAGTATTTATTTATTTATTTGGCCAGAAGTTTCACTTTTCTCTTTCAAATGCTGTTTGAATTGCTGCATTAAACACAGACATAAACAACTGATTGTTAGGTGATGTCTGACAAACCGGCATGGCCTATCTTGACCCAGATATAGTTTGAGAATCTTTTTTATGCAAAATTTTCATGAAAAGCACACCACTATTTCATTTTATATGCTTGGGTTTGCACAAAAAAAAAACAAAAAAAAATTATTTCAAGAGATAAGACAACAGCTGACAGGGCCATAGCTAATGAAAGGTGGTAACGATTCTAGGGGCCCACAGGTCTAGGGGTGACCACAACAAATTTGTATGCTGTTGTATGAAAGGGGCCCAGAGCAATATCCATCAGGGGGCCAATAATTCCTTGCTATGGCCCTGACAGTTTATAACAGGAGGGAATTGTAATTGGCTTACATATGAAAACAACATAAAATGGAAAGTGTATTTCAGTTTAACTATTCAATCTTTTTTTTTTTTTTTGTGACATACTGTACATATATTGCACTGCCATGAGTGTATCCATTGTGTGTCCTTTGTTTAGAACACCAACACTGCTGACAGGGGTGGGAGTAGCTATCATGACCCAATACAGAATGGCAAATAGTGGATATAAAATAATATGAATTATAAAGCTTAATCAGCTTAATCCAATACACACACCATAACTAAATTTTACAGTTCATATAATCTCTTTTATAATTTTTGAATTGGCAGATAGTTTTAACGCACGAATAGGGCCAGTTGTGACACTGTTGTGGTTGACCCCACACTGTTTGCCATGATGAAATTGAATATGCTTCGTACTTCAGCAACTAGACAGTGATCAAAATAAAGCTATTTCTTTTTCATTTGCATTAAAACTGACGACACAATCAGAAATGTTCTGTGGATTTAAAAATGTATACTTTTGGAGCCCCAAAACAGACAGTATCAAAAGGCTGCTTATCTTCACTATGCAGAAAGAGGGTCTTATTGTGGATATTCATGTACAGTGGCATCACTGTAGCTTGTTCCTGATGAAAGTAAATAGCAGTGTTGCAACTGACCCCTGTTACAACTGCCCCCATTGACCTTTTTCCGTGACTTCACTTTTACTCCGCAACCACCATATTTGTGACCACCAGCAGCAGGAGGAAGCAATGGCGGTGTCATCACTCACTAACATGATTATGGGTAGGTGTATGTGTGGCCTTTAAGGATAGGGATCTATGTTTCCCTACTAAGGTTAGGTTAGAGGTAGGTGTAGTGGTGGGCTTTAGGGATAGGGACCAATCAGCTAGCGGGGAGTAAGAATCTGGCAGGGAGTCAGATTCTGGCATAACACCTGTAATACATGTATGAATAAATGAGCAATAACCAACAAGTGTTAATCCATGCTCTCCCCTTTCATCGCTGCTTGACCTGGGCATAACAAAGATGTGTCACTTGAAAAAAGATATAACTTTATTAAAAGAAAAATAACAATATGTAAAAAGTTTTAAGAATTAATTTTATTCCAAACAACCCAACACAAATTATGTTGCTCCATCAATATTCAATAAAAATAAATGTATTTCTTTATACACTTTGTGACCAAAAAAAAAAAAGGAAAAAAAAGCTATTTTTTCTTAAGGCGTGCCTTTAGCCCTGTTGTACCCTACTTATCTAAAATTTTAATCAGATTACTTTAATAGTTACCTGTTTGAAAAAAGTAATCGCATGACTAATTATTATTACTTTTGAGTTTTTTCCTAAACACTTTTCACAGAAAAGTTGTTTTACTGCTCAATTAATTTAAAATATTGTCTATATTTCCTTCTTGTTCATTGTCACACACAAGTTGCACCACACGTTTCTCCTCTACAATGACATGTACGTGACTCTTCAGCTGTTGCAGAAACACAAACAGATGTTCTTATGAATATATTTCATACATACATACAATTATTTGTGTAACCTAAGTAATGAACTTGAAAGTAATTAACCTAATTGAAAGTCAGTACTAGTAGTATCTATCTATCTATCCATCCATCTATCTATCTATCTATCTATCTATCTATCTATCTATCTATCTATCTATCTATCTATCTATCTATCTATCTATCTATCTATCTATCTACCTACCTACCTACAGTAATAGTTCATGGTGAATTAACTAATGTTAACAAATACAACTTGTGATATTTAAAATGTATTAGTATATGTTGAAATTAGTACAAACTAAAATGACTAAATGCTTAATAAGTATTGATTATTATTACTTTATGTTAACTAATCTTGACAAATGGAACCTTACTGTAAAGTGTTACCGATATCGTAAAGCCGGGACGTCAATGTCAGTAAGAGCAAAGTTTCATTTCATAATTTGTATATTTCCAATTAACAGCACTAAACGATTATGTATACTATAGGTAATAGACTCTTAAGTCAGCATCAACATTGGACGCTGTGGAATGACGGTATTGGGAAAAATGCCGCACGAAGACTCTCTCCGTGTTGGTCCAAATTCAAATATGTTATGGTTTTAGGTTAAGCAGCCTGCATTGAAAGATCATGCGTTTCCATAGTCTGTTCGATCACACCGTGTTCGAGGAACTGAGCGCCAGATCAGCGTGCTTCTCTGAGACGCGCGCGCACTGACAGCATCAAGCGAGACACCGACTAAACTAGCTAGCCACGAGGAAGAGAGAGAGAGAGAGAGAGAGAGAGAGAGAGAGAGAGAGAGAGAGAGAGAGAGAGAGAGAGAGAGAGAGAGAGAGAGAGAGAGGTGGAGTTGCTCAAGGTAGTCCTCCTCAACAGGCTCACATGAGTTCACTCATAGACGTGCAGTGTAGACAAGACAAGGGATGGACAGCCTATCCAACCAGGATGTATGTCAGTGGATCATGGATCACGGATGGATTGTTTGGGGTTCTTGTGTGCTTTGACGAGTGTCCAAATTTGGATGTATGAATTTACCTGTGACAGCTAAGTTGAAACAGAAACAGGACGATCTAAATGAGTCATCAGTTGGATTTATGTGAGAAGGACCCTCTGGATATGACCACGACACTGGTTGGGATTCAGAGAGAACAATCTGTAAAATGACTCCGAACTCCAGAGCTCTGCAATGACTTATTTACGTTTGCTTTGAGCAGGACGAGGAGATATATCCACAGCTGCACAATGGATTTACAAAACTCTAACGGGTCGCCTGGGTCAGACAAGCAGAAGCCCAGTCTGATTGACCTGGGGGCGTTTTTCGTGGACGCTGACATCATTTTTGGATTTACTAGTCATCTTTTAAAACGAAAAGCCAAGGTAAGCGTGCTCGCAGGCTGGACAAAATACTCCACAAGTTGACTCATTTACAACACATTACACTATGGGCTGACAAACACAAAACGGACTATGCTCGTATAGTCAAACGCGTTTTAAGCCGATCATAGGCTACATTTGAAGTTTGCCATTCGATTAATGAATGTGTGGCGATTCATTTCAGCACCACGAACAGCTCCCGTCGTCCCCACCAAGTGTGCTCTTAGCAACTTCGCGAAAAACCAGGAATTTTTTTTTTATCTCTCTTATGAACTGAGAATCTCTTGAATTGTTTCCTGTAACAAGTACATGAACCATATCAGTGACCTGAAAGACTTAAAACCTTAGGCAAATACAAAAGCCGTTCGTAATATCTATCGTTCATTAAAATATTCAACGGACATCTCAAACACGTTTTAAGCACTTACATTTGGAATAAAAGCTCTTTTCACACGATAGCAAACTTTGTACACGATTAAAAGTTGGATTTCGACGACTTGACTACAGGGATACGACTCAGCTTGTAGCTTACATACAAACAGACACCTTATACTTCGAGACAAAAACAGCAGCTTATGTCAGTCTGACGTTTTTATAAATCACTAGAGGCCCACAAAAACTGATATTCTTGTTCACATAAAGGTTTAGGAACAATCTGCCGGGGATTAAGTAGCTATTATAGGCTAAGCCACACGTCCTATATAACTTAACGTATTCAAAATTGCCGACCTACTACACTTAGATTTGGCTGTCTCGTGCGCCCGCGTTAAACCGTCTGTTATTGATGGTTTGAATTGACTAGTTGCTCTGTCACAGACAAAGGATTTGATGTGGGTTATTTGAGGAGGGGGTTGACAGTATTTGGGTTGTGATTGGACGACACGTGACCAGAGTACATTCATCGTGAACATTAAATATTTAGCGACGGATAATTAAATATGTAAACATTTACACAATTGCCTGCAAACGGCGAGATTGGAAGCGGTAGTTAAAATTAATACCAGAGGGTGGCGCCAGAGTAACAGGCATGAGACATCCTCCACAGACCTGCAGTCTCACAGTCGACACTTGCAATGAACTGCGCTATAAAATATGACGTAATTTATGGCGAGATGTTTATTTATTTATGACAAACACATTTTAAAATGTATGCGTGGGAAGAAATGTTCATGAACTTTTCCTTTTAAAATATGCTTTTGTCATTATGAACTGTTGCATATCAGACATGCATTTTTAAACGTATTATTTATTTATTACAGCGCACCTCACATACACACGCAGTACATTTATGGAGAAATTGTGTGTTTAATTCGCTAATTCAGCGAATGCAACTTTATTTCCACTTTTTGTCCGTGCATATTAGCTCCACAACTACCACATGAGGGTTTGAAATAGTTTCTGAATGCTTAGAGCGCAGCCCCACCCCTCCATTTAGAGTGACCGAGCAGCGCGCGTTGACAGGCTGCAGTCAAACTTCGCTTCGGCATGCGCGCGTCGTCATGGGACTACAGCAAACTTTACCATGGGAATTTAGTAATGCCTCATCTTTTGCGCTCCCACTGACACTACAGGAACTTTGTTCCTAATCAATGTGTGTAGCACGATTTTAGACAAACAAAGGCGCAATAAAGTGCACTCTATGTCTTCCGTGGCTTTTTGATCATTGATACGGAGATGATGGAGTTGCCACATGGGAATGCACAAGGAGAGTGTCAGCTCGGCCGGTCAACTGTAAGTCCTATTATGAACAGCTGATGCTGAGAAGTTGTACTGTTTGAATGCCATTGTTTGCGCATTACGTTTGAATAACTTACAACCCATTCGTTTGGTAACACTTTACATTACAGTGTTCATGTTACAGTATATTTACACAAATGAAGAACTGAATAATGAACTAGATTATTAGCCTATGCACTGGCAGCACTTTACATTAATTTTCCCTTTGTTAAGGGTCTATAAATGGGTTCATTAATGACTAATACAGCATTTACAAATGCGTTATAAATCATTTATATGCAGTTATAACAACATCATTAAAAGGTGATACTGTCAAGCAATACTGGCCAGATAGTGAGCATCATGTTATAAATGTTTAATAAGTGCACTTATTCATACTTGTGTTAATTAAAAACATACAAAGGATGAAATCATGATTTACTGTATGGCACAATGCAGCAAAAAATAGATTATTATAGTGAGGTTAAAAGGACTGATGTCAAAAGAATGTTGTTTCTCCAAGTGGAGTCCCTACTTACCTTGTCCAAGTAGTCCTCTACAAAAATACTTTTCAGGTCTTCATGCTCACTGCATACATCATAATAAAGCTTAATGACTATTAAAACCATACAGAACTTCATATACATAGGTTTCTAATGTTGCCAAATCCTTAACAAAATTCTATATTTGTGTGAACTTTACTAATGTTGAAAAAGTATTATTAAGTATTTATGCATGAAAGGCATCTTTTTTTGCATGTTGTTATAAACGCATATCAGTGATCTATAATGCATTTGTAAAGTTATTATTAGTCATTAATGGACCCCTTTATAAACCCTTAAAGAAATAGTTACTCACCCTCTTGCCATCCCAGATGTGTATGAACCTTCTTTTGTTCTGCAGAACACAAACAAAGATTTTTAGAAGAATATCTCAGTTCTGTAGGTCCATACAATGCAATTGAATGGTGACTAGAACTTTAAAGCTCCAAAAAACACATTAAGGCAGCATAAAAGTAATCCATTCCACTCCAATGGTTATGTACTCCGAAGCGATATAACAGGTGTGGGTGAGAAACAATGAATAATAAAGTCCTTTTTTACTATAAATCTCCACTTTAACTTTCACTTCTACATTCTTATACTTTTTTTTTTAATTTTTATTCATATTCTTTGTGCATATCACCACCTAATGGTCAGGGCTAGTCAAAGGTGGAGATTTATAGTAAGTGAGTGAGTCTGTTTCTAACCCACACCTATCATATCACTATGTAGACATGGATTTAACCACTGGAGTTGTATGGATTACTTTATGCTGCCTCTATGTGCTTTTTGGTGCTTCAAATTTCTTGCATTGTACAGACATACAGAGCTGAGATATTCTTCTAAAAGTTTTCATTTGTGTTCTGCAGAAGAAAGAAAGTCACACATCTGGGATGGCATGTGGGTGAGCAAATGATGAGAAAATTTTCATTTTAGGTGAGCTATTCCTTTTTTGGAATAGAAAAATGCAGGTTTTAAATGCACGTGAACTTTATATTTAACAGATGTAGAACAGAGGTGATCATTTTGCATCTTGTAATATGATTTTGTTGTCTTTCAAAAAGGTTGAAGGCTGTTCGAGCGGAGAGTCTTCATTCTCACTTGAGTTGAGTGCAAGGAAGAGACTGTCAGTGGAGGAGGAAAGGTGCGCCAGTAGACCACCACCTGAAGGCGCAGGAGCGGTGAGCGTCTCTGAATCAGACAGAGATGAGGCGAAGAAATATCTGTGCAAGCAATGTCAGATGACTGTTGCTGAACTAAGGAGGCAAGCCCTCGCTTTGGCCGACCCCACTTCCTTAAAGGTCAGTCTGTGAGAAACACTATTTTGATGCCATTGCAAAACAAGCAAACACCTCAAACACTCTCAGTTGAATTGGTTTTTGGTGTAGTTTTGGTAATAATTCAGACTTTTATTATAATAATTACGTTATTTTCAGAGGGCCCTCTTTGGTTCATGCAGCAATGCTATAACTATGATAAGAATATTTTTTTATTTTCAAAGAGCACTTGACTTTCACCTGGGCCTCAAAGTACTGAAGGTGTCTCTTTGTTGCGTTCTGTTGCTCTACTCTTTTCTCAAACCATTGAAAAAGCATTTAGGTACACAAATTAGATGCAATACTCAGTGATTGCCTCTTAAAGGCATTTTCTTTTAAGATCTCATAATCTGATGAGAAGTTGACACAGATAAGCCCCGTCTTTCTAGTTTTACGACACTCTAATCAGAAAGTCGATATCCTATTCACAGGGTTGGGAGGGTGTATTCCACTACAGATTACAGAATACATGCTGTAAAATGTAATTTGTAACATATTCCGTTAGATTACTCAAGGTCAGTAACGTATTCTAAATACTTTGGATTACTTCTTCAGCACTGGCAGATTTTTTCACTTGTTTTGACTATAAAAACTCTGCCAGTACAGTAAGACAAAATATACATGTTAAAAATACATTCTCTGAAAAACCTAAATATCTTATGCAGTTGTTTCTAAAACAAGATAAATCAAATTGATCTTGTTTTAAGGATTTTTAGATATTTTTACAGGAAAACAATACAAAAATTATTATCAAGAATATGATTTTTGCCCTAATATCAAAAGTCAAAAAGAAATTTTGATCCAATGTGAATTTTCTTGATAAAAAAATATGATCGTGCCTGGTAACATGCATGTAAAATGGCTAGAAATAGCATTTTAGCTTAGCGTAAAGCTGACAATTTACACAAGGTTTATTGCTATTTCTTCTGCTCCAAACTTACTTCAAACTTACTTCTCTGTCTGCTCGTATGAATGTAACACATCATAAGAAAGTGTTTCACTGCTGTTCAAATGCTCTTTGGATCACATCATTTATATGTATAAATGTTTTCCATCTGAAAGGACTAAATATTAAATGAAACAAATGAGAATAAAATGCAAAGTAATCTCTTCAGTAATCAAAATACTTTTTGAATGTAACTGTATTCTAATTACTAATTATTTAAATTGTAACTGTAGTGGAATACAGTTACTTATATTTTGTCTTTTAAATACATAATCCCGTTACATGTATTCCGTTACTCCCCAAATCTGCCTATTCAGGTCCCTATTTGCAAAGTTCAGCCAGTCATCAAAAGGTTAATCTTTTTATTACACCGTCACAAAGAGTAAACATTTCAACAACCTCCTTGTTGTAGACTGTTGAGCTGTATTCTTTGTTGTGCTTCAGATATGCAGTTTTGTGGCATATTCCTGTACAATCCACATATATGGCTGATTCAAAAATCCTTGTGTCCACTAAATAAATGAGCTTTTTGTTTGGTTCTTGGTCAAACTGGTGAAACCCCATCAAGCTGAAGTGGGAGGGTTGGTGTGAGGTGTGAGAAACTCAGCTGTGTGGCACGATGAATCCCTGGGCTTGCCAATGCAGAAAGTGGATGAGCATGACAAAAAAGAGCTGGATAAAAAAAAGTAAACCTTTTAAAGTTGTAATAAATCGAATCAGAATTCGAATCTACTTAGCAGTTAAACTTGATCTGTGCATTATTATTAAAACAATGGCTTTTTTTTATGGGATACTATGGAATGGAATGTGATGTAAATTAAATGGGAGAAAGAGTTCCTTTGTACCAGTCTGCTAAAAAAAAAAAAAAAAGTAAAAAACAAAAATATATAAAATAAAAAAATAACCTTAAACCTTGAAGTAATCACAGTCTGATCTCATGACAATTACGCATAATTTTTGCAAACTGATATTACGTGGTTTCTTACACTTATCGTGGTAAATTGTCCACTGTGTGGCGCTAAAAGAGAGTAAAACTTTCTGCCAAACAGATGAGCTTCTTAAGGTTAACGCTTTATTGAGTTTTAAATGAAAAGAACTTACTTTCCCACCCTAAACCTTAAACCTAAACCTAACAGAATGTGGCCTAAAAAGCAAATGTTAGATGAGAAATGTAATAGCTGAAGCAAGCATGTCATTTTGTGGTGCTTCTATGACACTTTTGGCTGACGTGCATGCACTTCTGGACTTGTGGTTCTTTTGCAATGCTCTATCAGTTGAGCTACCGTACAATTTGATTGTATCCGAACAAGCTTGTAAATGTTGTTGGTTATGTCAGGTAAATGTTAAAATCGGGGCTGTCAATCCATTAAAGTTTTTAATTGAATTAATTACATGACATGCCGATTAATTAATCAAAAGAATCGCAATTAATCACATACTTAAATATTTGCTGAAAAAGGACACCAAATAAAGATAATTCAAATAAATAATGCATAGTAAGTAAAATATTTATAAATATAATATGCAGGTCCTATAATAAATATATAATACGGATTGAAATTCAATTGGAAATAAATAGCATTATTGTGGCAGATGAATAAAGCATCGATTAGACAACACAAAAAGTGGCTTAAGAACTCAATATATATATGTTTTATTCTCATATCATTGATCAAGCCTACAGTTGACAGCAAATCTGTTTTGCACCGAGTTCATCAATGTGTCCAGTTCTCACAAGACGTGTTCTTGTGTTCCATCTGTGCTATTTTTTTAATTGTCGCTCTATCTACTCTATTTACATGTGTGTGCCTCAGACGGACACGTTTGGAGCATCTCACTTGTATTCAGCGTCATAAACGGCACATTTTTAGGACACTGTGCCAAGTTAAAAGAAGTGAAACCTTTGAAAATCGCGTCTCAAGATTCCTATATTCTGTTGTGCTTCCTCAGTGAGCGGTTCTCATTCTATGGCTGCACTGCTTGTGAGGTTTGTTGAGGCTTGCTGCCACCTATTGACATGATGTGTAAAAATAGATTATTAGGGGTCAAGCCCTGAAGGGTTTGTTTTCATTAGTTTTCTTCTTCTTCTTCTTCTTCCGCTCTTGAGCCTATAGCAGCCCATAGAACCGCTTGAGGGAAAGTTATGAAATTTGGCACACAAATAGAGGACAGTCTGATCTGTTACCACAGCAAATTTGGCGTCTCTACCTCAAACCCTCTAGTGCCACCAACTGCCCAAATTTGCACTCATGTTTATGTTAGTAACTTTTGAATCGTGAGTCCTAGAAATTATTTTTTTTCCCCTCTGCTTCCTTGGCTCAAGATGATTTGATTGAAAATCCACCTTTTAAATTTTCTGAAAAACCTACTTTTTCGAACTCATCCTAGGCCGTTTGTCCGATTTGCACGGAAATTGGCCTGCATCATCTAGAGGCACTCACAACAAAAAGTTACTCACAGAATTTTGATAAACCATACCATTTTCGAATGGTGCTTCAACTAATTTGACAAAGAACACGCAAAATTGAACTTGAGGCTGTATCTCCGTAACGCTTTAAGGGTTTGGGATGAAACTTGGTATGTGTCATCACCATTAGGCCCTGAGGTTACCTGCAATGTTTTGGCGCACTGCCCCTTACTGGTCAGGAGATAGAAAAATGGCTATTTTGGCTTATAACTCTTGAATGCTTTCCTGCATGATAACTATCATGCCCAGATACTACCTGAGCAGTTTCAGAACAGCGCCACATACTGGACAAAAATTCTAAGAACGAGCTATTTTAAGTTAATTTTAAAATAAATCTTTTTTTCTTTTTTTTATGATTGAAAGTTAACTTTTTCTAACTCCTCATACACTGTTCATCAGACTCTAACCAAAAACATGTCACAAAGCTTCTTTTGCTGCTCATGGTGCCGATAATTGGCTTGACCCCGGTATCGCTGCTTGCAGCTATATTTTAAGCTTGCATTGCTCTTATTGAAGGAAAATTCATACTATTATTACGGAATTATGTATGTATTAGGCGGCATGATTTCTTGCGTCTTCCTGCAGAACACAAATGAAGATGTTTTGAAGAATATTTCAGCTTTGTAGGTCCATACAATGTGAGTGAATGGTGATCAGACCTCTGTAGCTCCATATATCATATAAAGGAAACATAAAAGTAATCCATTTGACACGAGTGGTTAAATCCATATCTTCAGAAGCGATATAATAGGTGTGGGTGAGATACAGAACAATATTTAAGTCCTTTTTTACTCTAAATCTTCACTTTAATTTTCACTTTCAGATGTGAACGTGAAACTAAACAGGCACAACATGTGACTTTCAGATGTAAAAGTGAAAGTGAAAATGGAAATTTAGAGTAAAAAAGGACTTAAATTTTGATCTGTTTCTCATCCACACCTATTGTATCACTTCTGAAGATATGGATTTATGGATTACTTTTATGTTTCCTTTATGTGATTTTTGGAGCTACAAAGGTCTGATCACCATTCACTTGCATTGTATGAACCTATAGAGCTGAGAAATTCTTCCAAAAATCTTTGCTTGTGTTCTGCTGAAGAAACACATCTGAGATGCATGAGGGTGAGTAAATGATGAGAGAATTTTCATTTTTGGATAAAGTATCCCTTTAAAATGTATCACCTTACACATCATGCACTATAGTAAATGTATTTAGATGTCATTACATAGCGTTGTCTTAAGACCAGGGCGAAAAGTGTTTATAAATTGATAATGTGCCATTTAACTCGTGATTTGTGTGAAAGTGAATAAAATCTTTATAGCGCCTCTAGTGTTAATTTCACCAGGAAAGTGCCATGATATTAACAATGCCATGTCAAATTATTTTGCAAACATGTAGGTATAGTAACGTGATTCTATGAGACCAAGTGGAGTGATCAACAATAGAGTTTTCAATCTTGCGAAAAACTCCAGAACAATCCTTGTTTTGTCACAAATACCACTGTACAAAATCGTCTAGGTTTCCGCCTTTGCATTAAGTGTTCCTGAATGCTAGTAAATGGAAGCTATAAAACCATCCAACATTGTTTGTTTGCAGTCTCTCTGCTCACATTCTAAAGACTACAAAATGACTTTTTCTCATAACCTTCCCTTTCTGAAGTTTTCGACAGCATTTCTTACTTTCGCACACTGTATTCATGGAGAGTGCCAGTCTCCAAGAGTCTGTGGAGAGGTTTGGGTGACTATTGGAAGTGGCCCATTGTTTTGGGAAACAATGCTTATCTCTCTTCTTGTCCGTCGACATTGGGGGGAGAAAACAGTGGAGTGGGCCCTCTGTGGAGTCTATGGAGGAAGTGGAGACCCAGTTGACCTTCACCACATCGCATTCAAAGTGTTCCTGTATACCCCTCACCAAATTCCCACAACAGTTAAATATAGGCTGTCGAATTTTTATTGTTGTCTGACTTGCTTCTTGGTTTGCCTCAGGTTTTCCCCTCCTCCTTTCTTTCTATTGTGGTTGTGCTTCAAGAGAGATCTTATGCTTAGGTAGGATTACAAACCCTCTGGTTTGCTTTGAAACCCCCCTCAAGTTCTCCTCTCTCCAGAGGCCTTGTGTGTGTTTATTCATCAGTGTTTGTGTGTATATGACCTTGTCCCACCTTAAAATGTGTTATTTGGTTAGAATGGGTAATCAAATGTTTTTTGGGGCAGTGCTTAATAAGGGATGATTAAAAGGATTGTTCACCCAAAAATTCTCTCATTATTTACTCACCCTCATGATATCCCAGGTGTGTATGACTTTCTTTCTTCTTTTTTTTAATTTTAAATTTTTTTTTATCCCATTTTCTCCACAATATGGATTGCCCAATTCCCACTACTTAGTAGTTCCTCGTGGTGGCGCGGTTAATCACCTCAATCCGGGTGGCAGAGGACAAGTCTCAGTTGCCTCCGCTTCTGAGACAGTCAATCTGCGCATCTTATCACGTGGCTCATTGTGCATGACACCGTGGAGACTCCCAGCATGTGGAGGCTCATGCTACTCTCCTACTTGGTTTAGATCTGTATTTATCTGTTTCTCTACTCACAATGGTGTGTTTGTATGCTCATCTTTGATGTCTCAACTGAGTGGAGAATATGAGATTACATCTGTATCCATGGCAACGTGAATACGTCACATGAGAGACTGCTTGGACTCCACCCTCTTGTGAAGCATTGGATTATAGTTAAAAAGTACTTAAATATTGATCTTTTTCACACCAAAAGTGATCGTATCACTTTAGAAGACATTAATTTAACAGCTGGTGTCGTATGGATGGAGATAATGCTGACTATCTGTGATTTTTGGAGCTCCAAATGAGAAATCTCCATTCACTTGCATTTTAAGGACCTACTGAGCTAAGTTATTTTTCTATTTTTCTTCAGATGTGTTCTGGTGAAGAAAGA
The DNA here is from genome assembly GCF_019703515.2 of Myxocyprinus asiaticus. Lineage (NCBI taxonomy): Eukaryota > Metazoa > Chordata > Actinopteri > Cypriniformes > Catostomidae > Myxocyprinus > Myxocyprinus asiaticus. Next base: position 35,565,541 of record NC_059363.1, on the reverse strand, counting down.
AAGTCATAAACACCTGGAATTTAAATTTTTGGATTAACTATCCCTTTAAGAGACAACCCTTCTGAAGAGTTTTATTGTGTTGTGCTGTGCTTTAGCATGATAACAGTCTACCAGTTCTGTCAGCATAATAAAACTGTCTCTGAAAAGTTGTCTCCAATTTGCCTCTATAGACATCAAAACCACTTGTATTACAATTTCACCACTTTCAACTAAAAATTTTAAGACAGTTACTTTCGAACTTCAAGTCCTTCTTGAGGACTATGATAGTTTTGTGTAATAAAATCAGACTCTGTGAAGTATCACTACTATGGAGCCACTTTTTTATTTGCCAATTTAATACAGTGAAAACTCTGGGGACTTGAAAACGATAACAGGCTTTTATGATGAATCGTGGAACACTCCCACATTCAGGAAAAAGGTGGATACCCTGAAATTGACCCCATACTGCCAAATTACTGTAAAGCGCCATTCCCCATCAGACATTTTTGCATCAATTAAAATGTGTTCACCTTTCCCCATGACACTACTGATAAAATGTGTTCTGTTCCCGCTGAAACCATGAAGTAATTGTGTTCAGATCATGAACAATGTTGAATGCAATGTGGAGGTGGCATTTTTGCTCTACAATTAAAATTTTACTCCACTGGTGATTAGGTTTAGTGTTGGGGTTTGGGTTAGGGAATAGTATTAATAAAATATGTATTCATGTTGACTGTATTATGTCATTTAAAAACTAAAAATACAACTCGCTTTTGGCGCCACTCTATGGACATTTCACCTTAACAGCACTTCCAGCTTCAACAAATAGGGGTTTTGGTAAGCACAGACTAATTTCAGAAGCAGAACGTTTGACCTCCTGCCACCGAAATCACTGTGTTGAGTCTTAATTATTTGTAGATTATCTGTGAGTTACCCTATTGTAGGGCTGTGGATTCTTGGATTCATTCTGCACTATATGTATTTTGTTGGTCTTTGTACATATGCAAATGGACATCTTTGGCTGTTACATCGTGGTTCACTGTTTTTTTTTTTTTTTTCAGCATCTCGCACCTTTAGCATTGTGTTTTAAAGAAGGTCCTTCAAGTAAAAAACAGCTAAACATTTTAAAAAACATGTCTCTTAACCCTCTGCATTATGTTCCATTCTGTTGCTCTATGACTAGCTGTTTTTGAACGCATGAACACATCCTGTGTGTATTACCCTAAGAAGCACGTCTGATCAGGGTGGACCCTAATTATACATGGCTTCCTTTAGAGCAACTAGTTAACTAGTCATTTATACAGCCAACCGATTAGTGTTTTTTTTACAATCAGTAGAGGACAGTGCTTCCAAAGCTCACTAATATACTGACTTATTCTCCCTTCTATCTCCTCAACTCACCAGCAATGAGGAACTGAAATCACCCCAAGTTTGGCTGCTCATTTTACCCTGGCTTACTGCCTTGTGTGGTCTTCTCCAGGTGTGTGGGATAAAACGATGGGGTCAAACCGGACAGGTTACACCTCTATCAGCTTCTATGCTGATGGCTTAACAAGACAGTGGATGCATTGACCATGGGAGTTCTGCCTTCCCCAGAGTTGGGGAGAAGAAAGGATGCTTTGTCCATCTAGAGCTGTGAGGTGGTTACCTGACCTGAACTTAGAGACTTGAGTGATACGGTTCTAGATGAGAAGCTACAGAGGGTTGCTGTTTATCAGCTCGTAACAATATAGCACAGGTGTGGGTGACCTTTAGGCTGAAATCCAGACTTTAAACTGGTTCGTTATTTATTCTTCCTGATTTTCAGGCATTCGTACCTACTTTTCTTTCATTTGATCATTATTAACATTGCACTCATCCAAGGTTTGCAGGTAAAGGCTAGGAACCCCAGGACTCAATAAGTTTCAGATGTCAGCCTGCCCTAATGACCCAGCTGCAATTCACTGATTCATACTAGAGCTCAATTAACCAGAGCAGGTTTTTGTTGGCAAGGAGTACTGGTCTCCTAGTCAATTGCTTTTATGCAATGGTTGAAATGTATTTTCAATTGCAGTATAACAACCAAATGCCAACATTCAAGTAGTCTTGCATAGCTAGACTTTTAACTATTGGCATAAAGTCTGGTCCACTTTGCAGCTTTTTCTGGCCAACTACTGGCCATTTATACAGGAAGAGACCAACATGTACAATGACCAACTTCAGTCATTTTATTTTATTTTTTTAACATACTATTTAGGGGTGGGTAATTCTTAAAAAAAAAAAAAGTATGGACAGGCATGAAAAAAATAATTAAAATAACTGCACATTAGAGTGGGTCTGCGACTGGTTGTACAGAAAGCAAAAAAATAGCGGAAATTCTGCTCTTGAATATCTAGTTTACTTACTGCTGATTGCCTCAAAGAGCATGACCTCATGATATTACGTGGTTCCTTACAGTATTGCGGCAGTTCCACGGTAAAATGTCCACTGAGTGGCTCTAAAAGCAAGTTAAGTTTTCCAGGCACAGTGCGTACAAGGAGCCATGTAAAAATTATTTTGCAAAAATGTATCTGTAGTAACGTGTTTCTCTGAGTCCATGTGGGTCTCAAACTAAAGTCTGAGAGGCTAATTACTAAAGAGTTGGCCACTTTTGCATGTGGTATTTCAGCGAAAAAAAACAAAACAAAACTGCTTCTTATTCACTAACCACCCGCAATCAAGTTTAAGCAGGTGGAATCGGTGCTGAAATTGCTTATTATCTTAAGTATTTACTGTAAATTATGTCATTGTCAGTCCTTTCCACACAACCACGCCTCCTTTATATGTAAATTAGGCTTATTATAGATTGCACTTCATTCACAAAAATTGTCTGGCGCAGTTTACATCACGCTATTACTGGCAGATGAAAGCAGACGGTAAAACACATTTTTATTTAAAAGAGATGTGTACATTTTCTCAATTATATCAGCAGTAATTTATCAAATAATGATCAAATAATGGATAAGAGATCAATCCAGATGCATGGTGTAGTCTAGCACACTTTCAACATGTTAAAAAGATGATACAGGTGTCTGTATCACAGACATTAGTGATGCTGTTCAGTCCTGCCAAACAAAGTGTGTCGAATATCGGTGGTGTGCTGCATCCTTTGCTATATAGTGCTCTGAATCGGGCTGCAAGATCAGCAGTGATTTTGTAGTGGTGTTTGCTAGGGATGAGCATAAGTAATCGATTAATCAAGTACTTATTCAGCTTTAAATATTCAACTAGTAAAAACACTCGAAAATTGCAAATTGATTTTTACTTTGTTCCTTTGACTGCCGTGGGCAACAGTGAAACTGCTTTCCCACCAGAATCTTGCCATTGCCATATGGTTGAGGCTGTGGATGCATGATGTTGTTAAAGGAACAGTTCACTCAAAAATGCAGTATTTCAAATTCAGGGCATACTCGTTTTTTATTGTGTTAGTGTACTTGACTATAAAATTACTCGAAATACCCATCCCTACTCTTTGCCCCATTGCCTGATCTGAATAATTTCTTTAGTGAGTCAGGCACTACACCATTGCAGACAGGCATGCATATAACCTGCGCTTTTATCCGGCACAGTTCATCCTTAATGAACTCCCCCAATGTATCTTTCAAAGATTTAATGCCACAGACCTGGCAAACTGGGTCTTCCATCTGAGGCTGAGGCTAACATTCAAGCTTTGGGGGGATCTGTGAAATGTGTTTGTTAAAAAACCAAATTTGATGCGTAGATTAGGACACAAGCAACCAGATTAAATGCAATGTGATTTTAACTACAGAAAAGCAGGACATTTACCCTGTATGTACTGTTACGTTCAGTATAAGAACCTACAGTATTAGAAGTTATATCCTCATCGAAGGCGTCCTGAGATAATCATCTTAAAATTGGTTAAAAATGAGACTTTTCCCACAAAATGCGCAGTCAGCACTGTAGTCCTGTTGGTGACAGGCCATATCTTTGCTGTCTTCTGCCACAGGCAGCAATTAGTCTTTCTTCATGCCCCACAGCTTTTAATGGCTTCGCTCTTTTTCACCAGGTTTGCTTTCAGACTGCGCCATCCTTTGTTTTATTATTTATTACCAATGATTTCTCCACCTGATTTCTGTGAGGAATGGTGTCTTCACTTCAAACAATAAAGAAGCTCTCCCTTCAGTAGTTCATTCTCTTCAATGTCAGGGCACTTAACAATTGAACAATGCTTGAGGATTGAATGCCTGGAAGCTTAACACAGGACAATGGATTAAGCCTTCATTGCCTACAATGATTGTCACTTAACTCCTCACAGAGCTACAGCACACAACCCAAGACCATTTTAGCACAGTTGACGCAACTCTCTTTAGATGGTCAAAGTTATGCCTAAATTATATGTCTGCCTTAAATAACAATCAACTGGTAAGAATTAATCTGAGAAGGCTAACATCAAACTCTTTTACTCTAGTGACTGTCCACTATGATTAAGATGGAATTGAACAAAATTCAAAAGAATTTGCACCTGGGTAAGAACAATCCAACAGTATGGAATGCAGCATTCAATTTTTCCATTATTCTGATAAAGGGCTACATGGTATATTGTATCACATTTAATAAGATGGATATGGCCTTGGGGTGGTCATTATTTCATCTTCGTTGTGTAAAGAAAGGCACTGAAATGGCTGTCATCAATTATAACGGAAGCCCTTTGTTGATGCTGGATCTCTATTTCAGGCACTTCAAATCACTGATATGAAATCAGATATTGACTATGGAGACAGACGTCTAATGAATCTTAATTTTAGTTTTTGACAGTTTACCATCCATGAGGTTAAAACAGCTCTCAAATTACTAGATACAAATAAGTCAGCTGGTCCAGATAAATTAGAACCTTTATTTATAAAATTAGAAGCTGACTTTATTTCTCCTCCATTAACGTATATCTTTAATCTTTCCTTATACTCAAATGAAATCCCAAAGATGTGGAAATCTGCCTTTGTTATTCCTTTGTTAAAAGGTGGCGATCCTACTAAATTCGATAACTATAGACCCATTTCTAAACTCTGCATTCTTTCAAAGGTTTTAGAAACTCTTATCAGTGAACAATTGTCTTTGTATTTATCTGAAAATAATATTTGATCTGTTAACCAGTCAAGCTTTAGGAAAAAACACAGTACCACTACAGCTGCTATGAAGGCTGTGAATGACATCATCAAGGCCCTTGATAAAGGACATCATTGTGCATCACTTTTTATTGATTTATCTAAAGTCTTCGGCACTGTCGATCATGAAATATTGAAACTTAGACTTAAAAATATAGGACTATCCGATAACACTATATCTTGGTTTGCAAACTATTTAAATGACAGAACACAATGGGTGCGAATGGAAGATCACTCATCTGCGCCATTACAGATCAGGTGTGTTCCTCAGGGGTCTGTTCCAGGGCCACTACTTTTACTATTTATATTAATTGCCTTGATTTTGATATTATAAATTGTAGTTTTCATTTCTATGCTGACGATACTGTTATTTATTGTTGTGCTCCCACTATACGTCAAGCTGTGTGTCAGTTACTGTCTGCATTTGATGTTGTGCAACAAAGGCTTTATAGCTTTAAACTTGTTTTAAATGCTGATAAAACTAAAGCCATGTTTTTCTCAATCTTTGCAGGGTACTACGATAGAGTCTGTATCTGGATATAAATATCTTGGTTTTATCTTGATGAATTATTATCTTTTAAGTCTCATGAAAATCAGTTAGGGACAAAACTCAAGGTAAAGCTAGGTTTTTTACTTCAGAAATAAGTCTTATTTTTCATTTGATGCAAAAAAGAAACTAGTCTCAGCTACTTTTCTGCCTGAGCTTGATTATGGAGATGTTTTGTATTAATCTGCACCATCCTATCTTTTACGTTCATTTGACACTATTTATCATGGTGCACTTAGATTTATAACAAATTGTAACATTACTATCATCATTGTGAGTTGTATGATAGGGTCACTTGGCACTCATTGTCCACACGTAGACTAAAGCATTGGTATCTGTTCATTTATGAATCAATTTTGGGCTTATTGCCATCATATCTCTGTTCTCTTACCCAACAGAAAATTGCTGTGAAGTATTCCTTACGTTCTCAGAAGTTCTATACCCTTTCGGTTCCATTTGTTCAAACAGAATTAGGGAAACAAGCTTTTCGGTATGCTGCCCCCTGTGATTGGAACACTCTACAAAATGATTTAAAGATAAAAAGGCTGGTGTCAATGTGTACTTTTAAATATCTTATTCGAGAATTTGAGAAAGACGTATCAATTTGCAAATGTTAAAAGAAAAAAAAAATATCTTTTAACTTCTTTGAGAATGTTTTTTTTTTTTTTATTTGTAATTGTATCATTATATGTTATTTAAGACTAAACATCTGCAGGTGCCTGTCTTGGCCAGGACACTTCTGTAAAAGAGATTCTTAATCTCAGTGAGTTTTATTTCCTGGTTAAGTAAAGGACAAATAAAATGGCGACTGTTTTTCTAAAGGTTTTTAAAGCCTTCTGTTGTGACATGTAAGAAGTTTAAAGTCCATTCACAGGGCAAGTCAAAAACACCTGCATCTCTTGGTCCTTCATATGGTGTGTGAAACCTTAGACGATGGTTGAAATGAGAATACTTAGCTCTCTTTTGCTGTCAGACATCTCCTTGAACTATCTTGTGACCAAACTTCCAAAAAACCCTGGGAGAATCATCTAAGGGAAAGCTGGAAGGATTTGCAGTTTGGTTTTTCCATTAAGAGTTCTTAACCCCTGTAGCTGTGTGTGTAAACATGCATATGAGTGACACCGGGTTTAAAGGTAAAGGCTTTTAAAAAATAAAAATAGTCTTTATGACTCATGCACTATATTATGAGCCTGAAGTTTAAAGCTGGCTCTACACTAACTGATTTTTCCAATGATTTTCAGGTGTTAGCTACATTAACATGATCACTGGCTAGGCAGAGGGAGACAGAGTGCCCATTAGCACTTCTCAGCGGGAGGTGTTATTCACTTGACTGTCTGGACTCCCAGCTGAGTTAATGCCTTGAAACACTGAAAATACACATTTGGCTTGCTTGAAATGATCACTGGCTGTGGGTGGGGTGGGAACGCCACCAAAGCAGTGACCAATGAGTGCAGTTCATGTATAAAGTGTATAATGTATAAAGCATGGTGTCAGGAAAGAGCTCGTGGAAGGTGCATTTGAAGGAGAAGTTTACTGCTAGTTGTCAGCACGCATGTTTGTATGACATATCTCATATATCATATCATGACAGACCATTAAAAGAAAAAAAGTGGTCGGAGATCGCTGCCGAACTCAATGTTCATGGTAAGGAACTGTTTAAACATACAATAACAATTATGAGTAGCCAGGCTGTAATTGATCTTTATATAACTGTTGCAGTGATAAAACTCAGAACAAAGGCAGTCATTAAGTGTGACACCTTCCCTCCGGTTTTATTCTGTAAATGTGACAGGATCACTGACTAGGTGTCACAGATCCACCTGACCTTCCCGCCACAAACACTCAACCTTCCCGCTCCCCCGAATACTGATCACCCGCACCTGTCTCCAATCACTGTGTCAATCAGCTCCTCTATATAACACTCCACTCTCCCTTCTGTCTTCGTCTGGTATCAAAGCAGTATACAGACTCACTTACCTTCTACTTACCTGACTCTTCAGATGCCATTCCAGCGTGTTCCCTCAATGATTCCTCTCCAGCGCTATTCGGAAGTTTGTTCCAAGTCTCCTCTCCTGTGTCTCCTTCCCTTGGTGTTATCCTCAAACCCAAGTAATACTTCTACCTGCAAATGCAATAACCTCAATCAAGTACTGTTGTCTGTTCCATAACCAATCTGCTCATTCACCACTCACCTGCCATTTGCTGTCTGTGTTTGTGTTTGTTCAATAAATACCTGCTTTTGGGTTCACCACCATCTTCGAGTCTGGGTTACTGTAACAGGATACCAGACCATCAATAATCATGAACCCAGCAGATCTGGATCCCATCCAGGAGCTGGTTGACACACTCCAAGCACTAACCACCTCATCTAACCCCACTGCCCCGCGGATCTCGAACCACACTTCTGCAATTTCTTCACCGGTCTATTCTGCCAGTCCCTTGGTCAATCCAGCGCCATACTCAATCGGCGGAGAAAAGCTGCTTCAACGTTCACTCGCCCTAGAGATGCAGCCACATCTATTCCCCACAGAGTGGTCTAAGGTGGCGTATATCATCAACTTGCTCTCTGAACGAGCACTGCAGTGGGCCCAACCACTTTGGGAGCAAAACAGTCCCGTTACTCAATCTTTTGAGAGCTTCACTTGACACTTCAGAGAGGTTTTTGGACACCCTGCGGGTGATACTTCCACTGGTGAACAACTCTGTAATCTTCATCAAGGTAAAGTCTCCGTCCAAGATTATGCTCTCAAGTTCTGCACCCTAGCAGCTTCCAGTGGATGGAATGAGACTGCTCTACTCACCACTTACCATCAGGGGCTCGACCCAATGCTGCGGCTGCATCTCTCTTCATTTGATGACACCATGGGGCTCGAGTGCCCGCCTTGCAGTCTCCGCATGTTCCTGCATGATCACCCTCAATCCAATCTTCAGAACCAGGTGGGGAGCCTATGCAGATGGATGTTTCCCGGCTATCATTGGCAGAGCGCCAGCGTTGGTTGACCCAGCGGTTGTGCCTGTACTGTGGTGGTAAGGGACACGTCATCTCGGCATGTCCCATTCGTCCTCCGCGCCCACTGGTGAGTCATGTTACTTACTCTAAAGTTTGTTCCTCTCCCTTGTCTACCAGTGTGACGCTTACTGCTCCCAACTTTTCCCTTACAGTACTCGCACTCCTCGACTCTGGGTCAGCCGACAACTTCATCTCAGATGCGCTCTGTCACCAGCTCCAGCTCCATCCATGGCCATGTCAGCCCAACCTAAAGATCCACTCCATTTTTGGCAAACTTATGGGCAGAGGTGTGATTCGTCATTGTGTGGGTCCCGTGATGCTCCAAGTTGGGTGTCTGCACCACGAAACTATCACCCTCCTGGTTTTGGAGAACTCCACCGCTGACATCGTGTTTTGACACCCATGGCTCGAACTGCATTCCCCCATAATTTACTGGTCTTCCGGTGACATCTTGAAGTGGGGCTCCCAATGCTTTCCTACCTGTTTCCCCAATCTTCCCATTCCAAGGCCCTCGACTATCACCAAGAAATCTCCTCCTCTCTGTCTCAACTCCACCTTCATCGAGAATCCTATCCGCTCCACCTCTGTGGAAATCCCATCCTGTTACTCCCACTTCCAGGACGTCTTCTGCCCACTCCACGTCTCACAACTTCCTCCTCACTGACCTTGGGACTGTGCGATAGACCTTCTCCCTGGTGAGCCAGTGCCCCATGGCAAAATACATCCTCTCTCCTTCCCTGAACAGAAGACCATGGAGGAGTACATCGAGGAGGCTCTCAACCAAAGCTTCATCCGACCTTCCACATCCCCTGCTGCTTTGAGCCTTTTCATCGTGGCGAAGAAGGACGGAGGTCTCCGGCCCTGTATTGATTACCGCTCCCTTAACATGATATGGGTAAAGTTCCGATATCCACTTCCCCTCGTCCCGGCTGCCTTGGAACTGTTGAGAGGAGCTACCATCTTCACCAAGCTGGACCTGCGCAGCACATATAACCTCATTTGAATCCGGAGGGGAGATGAAAGGAAGACCGACTTTGTAACTCCAACCTGCCACTACGAGTACCGGGTGATGCCGTATGTCCTGGTCAATGCCCCCTCCATGTTCCAGGGCTTCATAAATGAGGTGTTCCACGAGTACATACATCGATTCGTCCTCGTTTACATCAACATTCTGGTGTACTCCCGGAACGAGACCAACCATCGTCAACATGTCGCACTAGTGTTGGAAAAACGGAGGGAATATCATCTGTACCTCAAGGCTGAGAAATGTTCCTTTCATCAGTTGTCCCTCCAGTTCCTAGGTTACAACATCAGCCCTGAGGGTATCCAGATGGACGAGGGGAAGGTAGATTCTGTGTGATCCTGGCCCACTCCTACTACCGTCAAGGAACTCCAGCGCTTCTTGTTTTTCGCCAACTTCTATCGTCCCTTTATCAGGAATTACAGCTCCCTCACAGCCCCCTTAACATCTCTTCTCCAATCCAAGCCTAAATCTCTGACCTGGAACTCTGAGGCTTCCTATGCCTTCCAACATCTGAAGGAGGCCTTCGCCACGGCTCCACTTCTCATCCACCCCGATCCTAGTAAGCCTTTTGTGGTAGAAGTAGATGCTCCCGCTAACGACGTAGGAGCCGTGCTTTCTCAGCAGCAGGGGAAACCATCTAAGCTCCATCCATGTGCCTTCTTCTCTAAAACTCTCCCCGGGCGGAGCAAAATTATGACATCAGAAACTGGGAGCTCCTGGCTGTCAAGTTGGCCCTGGAAGAGTGGCGGCATTGGCTAGAGGGGTCCCAACACCCCTTCCAGGTACTAACAGACCAAAAGAACCTCCAGTACCTTCGGGTGGCTCGTCATCTATATCCTAGCCAAGCAGGTTGGGCCCTCTTCTTCACACGCTTCAGTTTCACCATCTCCTATTATCCGGGGAACAAGAACATCAAGGTGGATGCCCTTTCCCGACTTTACGCTCCAGAGGAAAGCCCTGAGAAGTCGGACACCATCCTTCCTCCTCAAATAAATGTAAGCCCTATCCAATGGTCCCTGGATGATAGAATCTCTGATGCCACCGCCACTGAACCTGCACTGCCAGACTGTCCCACCAATAGAACCTTTGTACCCTCCTCTCAACGTTTATCACTCATTGACTCTGTCCACTCATCCTTGGGTACTGGCCACCCTGGGACCAATAGGACCCTCTCGCTTATCCAGGACCGGTTCTGGTGGTCGCGCATGGACAAAGATGTCAGAAGGTTCATCCAGGGATGCCCGGAATGTGCCATGTCCCAAACTCCTCAACATCTACTGACTGGCAAGCTCCTTCCACTACCCATCCCACGCCAACCCTGGTCACACCTTGGGGTTAACTTTATCACAGACTTGCCATCCTCTGAGGGATTCACCTGTGTTTTGGTGGTCATTGACAGCTTCTCCAAAGCCAGCAAGTTGATACCCCTCAAGGGTCTTCCCACCGCCCTCGAAACCGCTGAAGCCCTCTTCAACCATGTGTTCCGAAACTATGGGATTCCTAAAGATATCGTCTCAGACAGAGGTCCCCAGTTCATTTCCAGAGTCTGGAGAGCTTTCTTTTCCATCATGGGAGTGACCATCAGCCTCTCTTCTGGGTATCATCCTCAGAGCAACGGGCAGACTGAGAGGAAAATTCAGGAGATCAGCCATTTCCTTCTAACCTTTTGTCATCGCTGCCAGAACCGTTGGAGTCGTTTTCTGTCCTGCGCCGAGTACGCACAGAATTCCTTACATCAACCCTCCACCAACTTAACATTCTTCCAGCATCCCAGCAGTCAACCACTGGTTTAGAGAGAGTGAGAGGTTCTGGGACTTAGCCCACCATCACCTGCAGAGGGCTGTGCACCACCAGAAGATCCTTGCCGATGCCCAGAGATCGTCAACCCCAGTTACCAACCCGGGCAGAAGGTTTGGCTTTCCACTAAGGACATCCGGCTGCGCCTACCATGCAAAAAGCTAAGTCCCCATTACATTGGTCCCTTCACTATCACTAAACAAATTAATCCAGTCACCTACCAACTCCAACTTCCCCCCCAAATACCGCATTCACCCAACTTTCCACGTCTCCCTCCTGAAACCTCACTATCCGTCTCTCTCTCTTCACCCCTCAGAACCTGATCCAGCTGACGACCCCCCATACTGATCACCCGCACCTGTCTCCAATCACTGTGTCAATCAGCTCCTCTATATAACACTCAACTCTTCCTTCAGTCTTCGTCTGGTATCAAAGCAGTATACAGGCTCACTTACCTTCTACTTACCTGACTCTTCAGATGCCAATCCAGCATGCTTCCTCGATGATTCCTCTCCAGCGCTATTCCGAAGTTTGTTCCAAGTCTCCTCTCCTGCGTCTCCTTCCCTTGGTGTTATCCTCCAACCCAAGTAATACTTCTACCTGCAAATACAATAACCTCCAAGTACTGTTGTCTGTTCCGTAACCAGTCTGCTCATTCACCACTCACCTGCCATTTGCTGTCTGTGTTTGTGTTTGTTCAATAAATACCTGCTTTTGGGTTCACCACCATCTTCGGGTCTGGGTTACTGTAACCCTAGGAGGGCAAGATTAGCAAAAACAGTCATTAAGTGTGACACCCCCTGACCCAGTTCAAGTTGTTCTGAGTCTGCTAGTGTAGAGCCAGCTAAAATATATCTATAGGATGTTCAAAACGAAAGCTCTGGAGGAGCCCGATCATTCAGACCTGTCAATCAAGCAACTAGCATATATATGCAGCTTCTTACCGTTGTCCCGGGACAATTCTTCTGGCATCCTGCCTTCTCCCCAACTCCACCTTATTCTCCAATATCCTAACCTTCCTTACTCTATTCTGTATTTTCTATTAAAAGCCAAGGGCTGGATGGGGTAGGTGAACTAGTGAACTATCGAAATTTAAGTTATTCATAGAAAATCTTTTGAAATTTCATTCTCCATCCCACGTATTCAAACTGATGGGTCTCATTCACTCATGACACACACAATAACTAAAGGTGTTTTGGGGTCAGTGATGTCAAACCTGGTGTGGTGCGTCGAGGTGCCATTTTTTAAATCCGAATGGGATTGGGAATGAGATTTGAGAATGTTGTTGAAAGGTAAGATTATCACTGAATAACAACTTATATTTTGGCCTTTTCCTTGCACAAAGCCATCATATGAGTTCAGAAGACTTGGATTATAGGTGAACTATTGTCATTAAGTGTGAAATGTGAAAGGTCAGCAAGTACAGTCTGGCCACTATGGGGCAAAAATCATGACAAACAATGAAAATGGGTGTTAGCAGGCCCGATTCATCTGGCAGTGATGTGGAGAATGAAGACGGAGATCTTTCAGATTGGAGGCTGATTGTCTCATTCAATTTGTAGTTACATAACATGCTCATTCTCAGTTTATATTGCATGCCTGTGCTCAGAAGAAGTATTATGCGAAATGTCTGAGGTGTAACAGGCTTGAAAAGACATGGTATTTCAAAGACATTCCAATTGAAAAAGCTAAACCTCTGGTTTTACATATATCCACTCCTTTTACTCTCGCCAGTTGCATGAAACACGTCAATAAATCAGGTATTGTCATGTGCTAATCTGAATTTTCAGGTTACTGTCAATGTGGCTGCATGCCTTACGGCATTTTTTGAATGGTTATTCTGAGAGATTCAATTATTTCCTCACACCCCTACCAGAGAATAACACAAGGTTCTCACAAGAAGTGAGGCTGGTTGAAGCAGAGTTGAAGGCCTACTGGAGGTCCTGGTTCGAGTTGCTTACCCCATTCTTCACTCTTAACCCTGCAGGGAAGGCTTGCCTCACACTTGTCGCAGCAGTCACTATAAATCACTCATTTTATTGCCTTTAAAAGTTTTGCATTCAATTTGGCTCATGTGCCCTCTTTTTATACTTTTGTATACGTACAGTTTGCAAGAAATTCAAAGCTGTTTATCAGTATATGACAACAGAAGACTTGTGACGAACATGGGATGGGTGGTAAGGGTAATTTCGAAATTAACTTACTACTTATAGCATCCATCCATCATTATTTACATCAATCAATACCTGTTTCCTTGAATTGTCTCTTAAATGGAAAATTTTATTACTGTAAACAGTCTCTTTCCAACACCAGTAAAAATGTTTGACATCAAAAAATCCTGCTGTCCACAAAGACCTTCATATGCATGATTTTGTAAACTGGTCAGCCAAAGCTATTGCTTTTCTGATGTGTCATAAGCCCGCATTTACTCATTCACATGTTGTTCCAAACCTGTATGGCTGTCTTTTCTCCGTGGAATCCAAAAAAGAGATGGATGAAAGAAGGACAGCCTCAGTCACCATTCACTTTCATTGTGTGGGAAAATGATGCAATGAAAGTGAATGTTGACTGAGATGAACATACTCATTTTTGTATTCCATGTAAGAAATAAAGTCATGTGGGTTTGGAACAACATAAGGGTGAGTAAATGTTGACAGAATATACATTTTTGGGTGAATTATCCCTTGGGATATTTCACCCAAAAATGAAAATTCTCTCATCATTTACTCATCCTCATGCCATCCCAGATGTGAATGACTTTCTTTCTTCTGTTGAAAACAAATGAAGATTTTTAGATGAATATCCCAGCTCTGTAGGTCCATACAATGCAAGTGAATGGGTGCCAAAATTTTGAAGCTCCAAAAATCACATAAGTCAGCATTAAAGTAATCCACAAGACTCCAGTGGTTAAATCAATGTCTTCAGAAGCGAGATGATAGGTGTGGGTGAGGAACAGATAAATATTTAAGTTCTTTTTGACTATATATTATCCTCCCTGCTCAGTCAGTCTCACCTTTAACTTTCACTTTCACGTTCTTGTTCTTGTGGTTTTGGTGATTCACATTCTTCATGCATATCACCCCCTACTGGGCAGGGAGAAGAATTTCTAGCAAAAAAGGTCATTAATATTGATCTTTTTCTCATCCACACCTATCATATCACTTCTGAAGATATGGATTAAAACACTGGAGTTGTACAAGTTACTTTTATGCCACCTTTATGGGCTTTTTGGAGCTTCAGTATTTTGGCACCCATTCACTTGCATTGTATGGAACTACAGAGCTGAAATAGTCTTCTAAAAATCTTCATTTGTGTTCTGCAGAAGAAACAAAGTCATACACATCTGGGATGTCCTGAGAGTATGTACATGATGAGAACATTTTCATTTTTGGGTGAACTATCCGTTGAATTCCAAATGGTGGGTGTGAATATTGGTTTATTATGCAATAAACAGTGCATACCTAGAAGCCACAATCCTGGGTTCACTCACCTCACAGACCTCACAGTCAGATGTTTTATGCATGCTGTTTTTGCCTTCCTCTTAACATTTAAACCCTGACCCCTGACCATGTTGGAAAACCAGAATGTTAACTACAGGAAATGATGGGTTACTGCATTGCATTATTGATGTTTACTCCGGTGTGTCCTTCTATCTGATTCCCAGTCAGTGAGTGTTTAAACTCATTGTTTGCATCTGGCCTGGTTCACTGTTAAGCTGTGGGCTCAGCTGATATAACTCTGATAAGCTCTTTCTAACTTGTCTTATTCACTCTCTGTTGCACTTGTTTTACACTTGTTTTTCTTGATGCATGCATTGATTTTTAGTGATATATAGATATGTTGCCGTAACAGATTTCCAAAGGAGTATTTGCATACTGAGGCAAATTTACTGCTTTAGAGAGTTCAGACATGTTCATTGAAGCTGTCACATAAAACAGTTGTCCCTCAGGAAGTGGATCTGGCATTGGAAGCACAATGAAGTTCCTCTCATGTCCTCTAGAGGTATATGGACCACTCTTTTGAAAGCTTTCTCATTCAAATAGAGGGGCTTTTTGAGCTGGTATGTGTGGTTTTGTTTGCAAGCAGTATTTATTTCAGTTTAACCTCTTTTCAGGTTTATCTACTGATGTTTATTTGGTATGGGTGAGGCTAACTGGATTAAATGGATTTACACTTTTCTTAGCACTTTTTTTTTCCAATTACTTTTAACCAACTTGTTCCAATGTGATTTTTAGTGGATGTGTGAATATCCGGTTCCCCACAAGTTCACACAATTGTCTAGCATATTAACCACAGGTGCAGTTCATCATACTAAGTAAACTATACTATGTACTAAAGTGTTCAAATACCCTTTGTCTTAATTTTGAACAATATGTCTATAATTTTATCATTTTCAGCCAAAACAAACTTGCTTGAAAAGCATGCTTTTGCTATCTTCCTTTAAAATAAATGTGACTTGATATTTAGTATTTTCATGCAGTGACATTCATGCATTTTTAAGTGTGGCTTAAATGGATAGTTCACCCAAAAATGAAAATTCTCTGATAATTTACTCACTTTCATGCCATCCCAGATGTGTATGATTTTATTTCTTCAGCAGAACACAAACAGAGATTTTAAGAAGAATATCACATAAAGGAAAAGTAATTCATAAGACTCCAATGGCTAAATCCATATCTTCAGAAGCGATATATCTGGTGAGAAACAGATCAAAATTTAAGTGCTTTTTTTAACTCTAAATCTCCACTTTCACTTTAACATCTGAAAGTCACATGTGGTGCCTGTTTAGTTTCACTTTCACATCGGAAAGTGAAAGTTAAAGTGGAGATTTACTTAATAATTGTTCTGTTTCTCACCCACACCTATTATATATACACTTGAGTCATATGGATTACTTTTTATGTTTCCTTTATGTGATTTTTAGAACTACAAAGATCACCATTCAGTTGTATTGTATAGACCTTCAGAGCTGAGATATTCTTCTAAAAATCTTCATTTGTTTTCAGCAGAAGAAAGAAAGTCATACACATCTGGGTTGGCATAAGGATGAGTAAATGATAAGATGATTTTTATTTTTGGGTGAACTATCCCTTTAATTATCCAAACATGTTTGGGGCCAGTATAGCTTCTAATGTTAAAATAAACCACCTATAGTTCACCATCAAGGTAGTACCAACAAATGTGAAAAGAATTAATGTGGAAAAGTTCACAGCCATTCCTTTTCACTTTCTGTATTTTATCCCAGGCTGGCAACAACAGGAGGAAACTTCTCAATGTTGTAGGGTGTGACACAGGAAACAGGCTGAAGAGGGCTTTAGCTGCGGTTGTGTGTGTGCGTATATACAGTAGGGTACTGATGTATGTGTTGTTGGACTGTGTAGGAACCCACCTGCCACAATCTGAATTTTGATGGAAAAAGAACATCCAGGAATGTTCCAAACACGTAATTCTCTGTCATTCCTCTCTCTGTCCAGCCCTACCTGCTATTAGACTAAATGTCAGGCTGACTGCAGGCCAGAAGATAAGAAATAAGCATTTGGCCTCCCACATCGGCTTGGAATATCTAGATCTGAAGACATCTGGCCATCAGCTGATCAGCAGACTGTCAGAGTAGACTGCATGAACTTGCAGTGCAGTAAATAGTACATTGCATTATTTAAAGCACTTCATATCTGTCTGCTTTACAAGCTTCAAATAATAATGTGTGAATCAAATAGAATAGAATCGAATAGAATAGAATCCTTATTGCTACATGAGCAGTGCTAATGAAATTTATTTCAGCCTGACCTCATGAACATTGCATGACTGTGGTGGCATTTTTGCCAAATGACATTATGTGGTTCATTACACATATCATGGCAGTTTTGTGGTGAAATGTTCATTGGGTGGCACTAAAAGAGAGTTAAATGTATCCCAAACAGGTGAGGTTTTTAAGGTTAATGCTCTATCGAGTTTAAAAATCAACCAAAAGCAACCAAGTCATTTTGTGTGCTTTTCTGGTCTTGTACCCTGATCCAAATGCAACACTCTATCAGTTGAGCTACTGCACAACTTGATTGTATTTGAAGAATGAGCTTATAAATTTAGTTGGTTATGTAATGCAAACGTTAAAATATAATGCCTTAAAAGTCATGCGCAATAGTAAATGTGCTTTTCATGTCGTAAGATAGCATTCTGTGAGGAACAGAGCGAAAAGTACATGATAATATGCTGTTTTACTCGTGATTTATTTTGGGATAACAGCCGGCTTACTGTACATTATCCCACTTATTACACAGCTACTAACCAAATAAATAAATACATGAACAAAAAATATAGATTTTCATTGAAATTATGTAATTAAGTGAAATCAACCTCTGGTTTATGTCGGAGTTCTGTTGGTGTTAATTTGTAATTAATGAACGTCTGACTGCTCATTATGCATCTTATTAAAAGACTACTTGCCAAATGTATTAAATAAATTCACATGAAACATTGACTTGAGTTGAAATAAGTTTATTAGCTTACTTGTAGAGAACGCACAGTGATCCGAAAGCAGGAACGATGGCTCGCAAATATCCGGATGAGTGGTCTGATACGTGGATGTGCGGTTGTTACAGAGAAATATCAGACCGCTAGATGGCACCATTGACCAATCAGAATCAAGTATTCCAGAGAGCCATGTAATAATACAAGTTATTGTTGTTGTAGAGGCTCTTGTGTTTATTTTACCAGGGAATTGCAGCGATATGTACAATGAGCCACGTAAAAATAATTTAGCAAAAATATAGGCTAAGTATTGCAACATGATTATATGAGACCAGGTGGATTTATTACCATGGCACCTTGAACTATAGGGACAGTCACCACAGTAAAGAAAATATCTCAATTGTTTTGCCTCAACAGCAATGAGATTTTGAATGAAATTTTCTTCTGGGTCACTCTGAAACTATCTGGGGTTAAGTGCCCTGCTCAATGGGAATTGTAATATCACAAGTTTTGCTTCTTGCAGGGATTGAACCAGCAACCAGCAATTGAACCATATTTGTAAATACAGCTATGTTGTTAGTGCTTGCCATTTCAGTCATATACATTTACGTATATCAGTCACCATTTGATGTGTATTGTACATTTTTACACAGTGAAAAAAAAAAGAAGCATGTATTTGACCAAAATTCGGTGTCACGAATTTATTATTATGGTGTCAAAATAAAAGTTCCTCTAGAAACTTGCAAGAATATACCTGACTTTCTCTATGTTTCCTATTCCTTCTGACAACAAAGCAATTGAATGTAACATACTTGTAATTACGACTTCAGAAGTAGGAAGTAGGATAATTCTGATAGCATTTGAAAAGCAGCATTAGTAAACATCTGTTAGATTTGAGGCTAAATGCTAGTGTACGCCTAAAAGGACTAAATACACTACAATCTCTCTCTTTCTGGAAAATGGTCTAAAACATGGATGACTCATATTGTTTGAATGTTCATACAGATTTATGTCCAATAAACATATTTCTAAAATGAGAATACCCTTCCCCTTAGCCATTAGCAACTCATGGTTTTGCCTGGCTGTAAACTAAAGTCTATTGGGTATTTAAATAAAAGGAAAAGCACTTTGACTTATTTTTGTATCTTCACAAATGTTTATTTGCCCATTGAATGCAAGAGATGGGTGTGAAAGTAATCAAGGTTAATTTCATTTGTGTTCCTGAAGCACTAATGAACCCAATCAAAAGCGATAAGTCTAAATTCAGACGAAATGCATTTGACGATGAGTGATTGCTGAAAGAAATATGGCAGCTGCTTGCAGACCTGCCAAGATTTAATGCCATTTAACAAATCTGAACAACTGTAAACTCGGTTGGCATACAAGGAGCTTTGTGCAACAATGTGGCTACTCTGGCCTTGACATCAGTGTCGCTGTCTGCCTCTCATTGGGTTAACTGTCGGCCCAGCCTGTCTTTGTATTGATGGAATACATTTAAATTTGGGAGGGTCCCTTGTGGCGTTTGGCTTGGCGTGTGTAACTATGATATGAGTAGTTTGTGTATGTGTATGATGCCTCCTTTGTATGCCCTTATTTATTCTCTATTCTGAAGAACTCATGCTGATATGTGGGCCCCATAAATCTGTGCACTGCATGGAAATGCCAGTCAGAGTTCACACTTAAGTTCATTTCATGCTTCACTGTCTTCCTATGCATATGTGGTGTGGTGTGTTTGTGTGCGAGATAGATTTTGCATTAAAATATGCGGCTTTATCATGGAAAGATTATCTTTCATTCTTTGTGTATGTGAGTGTGATTATGCATTCAGAATTTATTCAGGGATTTCTATGATAACTGTGTTCTGAAAATGATTCTCTCAAAGATGGAAGATTTAATCAACCATTAAAGTAAAAAAAAAAAAAGATTTGTTTCACTTTTGGAGATGTGATTCACTGGGTTTATTCCATGATTAAACAAAAGCCACTCCTCTCAGTTCTTGTTTGTCTGGATCATAGTCTAATCGTTTGGGAAGGCATGCAACTGATGTCATTTCCTCACAATTAATCTTGTTGAAACATCTCAGCATCACTCAGTAACACTCTCAAATATATCATGATTCAGTTTTGAGTGCATTTTTGGTAGCGCATAGTTGCTGCAACAGTACAAAGTTGACAATCACTTTATTTAGCCTTTAGGGCAGAAACATACTCTATGCAAGTGTGCGAATGCAGACACTTTGAGCTACATATGCTCGATTTCACACGTCAATGAATTTTGAAATATTTAAGAGTAAAATTAAAAATGCAGCACAATTATGCATTGCATTCTCGTTAATGTAAATAATTAATGTTTCCCTCTACTGTCAGTTTTCTCTTTCATGTCAACTACTTTCATGGAGCGACAGTTTAAAGAGAATCTTGCTGAGCAAGTTAGATCTTTTAAACATGTTTTAGCTTTGTAGCTAACAGATTAACATGTCTAGTATAATGGCACATACATGTAATATATATTTTTTTTAATCTAATTAATTCCATGATATGCTGATTAATTTACTGAATTATGTAAATAATGATAAATAAATAATGAAGATAATTCAATATATATAATAATAAAAACGATTAGCCTATAAATATAATATATAAGGAATAAATATCATAATTAAGATCAAAGACCAAAGATCAAAGTTCAAAGACATTACATTTTTGGTGGCAGACGGGTAAAGCATTGATTAGAAAATGCAAAAAAATAAAAAATAAATAAATAATAATAATAAATATATATATATATATATATATATATATATATATATATATATATATATATATAGAAGTCAATATATTGTATGATTTATTTCAATATCGTTGAACATACTCCTAAATTCCACAGCGATACATTTTGCAATTAAGTTCGTCAGTCTGCAGACATGGGCTGTTCTCACAGGATGTGTTCTGGCATTCCATCTTGCATCAGACAGACACTTTTGGATCGTCTCACTATTGTTCCATTGCGTTTCAATGGTTTTTAGCGTCACTAGCCATAAATTGTGTTTTTATGACTCTTAGTCAAGTTAATGTATTCTGAAGGGTTGGGCGATATGACCAAAATCTTATGTCACGATATGACTAATTTTATATCACGATAATTATATATATATATATATATATCACGCTATAGTTCAATAATAAAAAGAAAAATCAATAAAAATTGGTTTATATATTAAAAACTGTATTGTAATGCCCATTTTCCAATAATCAAGCACTGGAAAAAAAGAGAAAATTATTTAATTATATTAGAGGAATTACATTTACATTTAAATGAAAACTACTTCCTCTTATATAATTTTCTCTTTATTTGTAACTTGACAAACATAGAGTACAAAATAAAACATAAATTAATTTGGTTTTAAATCAACCTTACCACAATGCTAAATTTCACATTATGCCACATTTCAGTGTGATGTTGTTGATTATTGTTATTAATCCATACGTAAAAAAAACAAAAAACAAAAAAATTATATAAAGATTTAATTAGGCTCTCTACAGAGATTTAAGTAATCTCTGTAGAGAATATTTGAATATCTGAAAGCAAAACTGGTTTCCTAATATCATTCAAACTGAATTTTATTAAGGGTGATGAGGTGTAGTTTAAAAAATCTGCATGAGAGATGACACATAATTGTTGGCGCATGACACATTGCCATTTGAGATGTTTGACTTCCTCCATAGCGCTTTAAGGTAAATAACTCAAAACTCAGAAGGGTCACACACGTTTTGAATTTTGTGCCATGATAGAGAGAAACTGGATTGAGTAACGTGAGTCATCCTGCTATGCGTTCTCCTGTCTGTGGAGCACAAACAGGAAGCCTCACCTGCAGGACTCACTTTCATGCTTTTTCACTTTTGCGCACACTTTCATGCTTCAGCGACATCATGTGAAACAAAGCTGCATGTGATGAGAAGCATATTCAGAATGCGAGATGGATGTCATTGAATTTGCTTCGGCGGCCCGAAATATTGTCATTACCTGAAAAACCCTGTTTTTCAATTCTCTCGGTGTCAAGTGAAGCCGCTCCTACTTCCTCCTCCACTTCTCTGACATAATGTGTACCGCATACGTGTTATGTGAATAGGATGAGGTGCACATTTCTTGCCATGCGGTGGCGATTTTGCATAACCGTGATACAGACGATAACCCAAAATGTACAGTATACGGGCTGCCAAATTTCTACCGGTTTATCGTGTCTACCGGTATATCGCCCACCCCTAGTCTGAAACTTTAAAGGTGCACTCAGTACTTTATTTCCTCATTTAAAAAAGTTTTACTTCTAAAGAAATAAGTAGTAATTTTGAAACATATGTATAAAATCATGACCACTCATGTGAGATGAAGAGCTCAGTCATATCAGTAACCATATGAAAGCTCTTTTATTCTACATGGAGCAGGGGCGCCTCATGGGGACAACCATATTAGCATCACATGACCAGCTAAATGCTACACGCTAAATCTAAATAACTGCCCTGTTATTGGACACTTTCACTCATTGATTAAATTAATCCTGGTTTACTGTGCATTGTTAATTTCTGCAATGGCATTGGATTCTGAAAATTACTTTGTTTGAAAGACGTAGCTTCCAGGCCACTAAGTGCCAGAGTAAGTCATACTTCAACATACTTCAAAAAATGATTGAGTGCACCTTTAAAACATGCTTCTTGAGACCTTCGCACTCTACTCGGCCCAGCTGTCTTTGCCTGTACAACTGGAGTTGCACTGATTGCCCCTGCTGACTGCTAGTCACAACAACTTTATTTACATATGATCAGGGGGTGTGGTTAATAAAAACAATTATTTATTACATAATATACACATTTAATCGAAAATAACTGCATTAAAGCGACAGCCTTAATTTAAAGGTAACTCAATCGCCCCCTTGAGTACTGGGGTTTGTTACTGCCACATTAACGCAAGAACACATGTTATGTACTGTACAATGGGACAGTGTACTTGCAATTTGTTGGCCAAGAATTTGAGTCTGTGTACTTGCGTTGAGTCTGTTTCTGACCTTCTGTTGTTATTTGATAAATCCAGACTTCCTGCCGGGATATTCTAATCTCAGTTTTATGGGCTTGTAATTTGATTGTATCTGGCATTTCTCACATAAACAGACTTTTCATGAAAAAGAATAGATAACTGTCAACTGTACTTTCTTGTTGTGGTTACTATTGGTCTGTTCTTTAATCTACAGTTTATTTATCTCTTTTATATGATGAACGTGTAAAGCTTTGATACTTTGTTAAGTTTATTTGTAACATGGTAAAGGATCACACTTTATTATAATCACTTATTATAAATAATGACTTAATGTTCTTTGAACTTTGATTAGAGAAGATGACAGTCAGGGAAATGAATCACTCGCATGTCTTTGAGGTGTGTTTGGGGTTTTGTCAGAGAGCCAGATCTTTGCCCTTGTTTAGTTTTTTCCCTTGGAGGCAAAGGTAGGTCACAGTTCATACACTGTAAAAGAGATTTTCCTAAACCAGTCTCTGCAATTTTGTACTTTTCACTATTCTGTGATAAAACCTGCAAAGTATGCTGTACTAGATCTAATATCACAGTCAAGCACCACATCTTTAACTTTCGTCCAGAGTCAAGAATCTTTTATAATAGTTGAAGCTTACAAAAAAAACTTTAAGATGTCATTATAGTACAATGAGTGTTAGCCAGATTTGGGGAAGCAACTTTGAAACTGTTGTCTGTCAAGCTACGAGATACTCATAAATTGAAGCAGTTAAACACTCAAGCTACACCTAAAAAAAAAAAAATAAAAAAAGAAAGTCAGCTACAAGCTACTAACAAAAAGTAGCAAACTATATTGAAACTATTTAAAATGACAGTGGGTCTGTTCCAAAATCTAGTGAGCTGCCTCTGAAGGCTGCATTTTAAAGGGATAGTGTGATGAGGAGTAGGGCATGGCCGGGCCGGGCCGTGAGGCTGCACGGCCGGCGCTGAATCAGCTGATCAGCGGGAGAGTGAGATAAAGGGGAACTGGAGACGCCAGTTTGAGAGAGAGAGAGATGCACGCGGCAAGGAGGAGGCGGGAACCGGCTGAACAGTCAACATAAAGGTTTAATGATATCAATGAACTTAAAACAACATAAAACATAAACGAACAGACACACATGCAGTGCGGCCATGTGCGTCTCTCTCTCTCTCTCGAACTGGCATCTCCGGCTCCCCTTTATCTAACTCTCCCACTGATCAGCTGATTCAGCGCCAGCCGTGCAGCCTCACGGCCCGGCCACGTCCTCCTCCTCATCACAGATAGTTCACCCAAAAACTAAAATTCTCTCATCATTTACTCAGTCTCATGCCATCCCAGATGTCTCTGACTTTCTTTCTTCTGCAGAACACAAATTATGATTTTTAGAAGAATATTTTAGCTCTATAGGTCCATCCAATGCAAGTGAATGGGTGCCAAAATGTTGACGCTCCAAAAAGTACATGAAGGCATCATAAAAGTAATCCAAATGACTCTAGTGTTTTAATGAATATCTTCAGAAGATATGATAGGTGTGGGTGAGAAACAGATCAATATTTACACTGTTAGTACTTTTTTGCTAGAAAATCTTCTCCCTGCCCAATAGGTGGCGATATGTATGAAGAATGTGAATCACCAAAACCACAAGAAGAAGTGTGAAAGTGAAAGTTAAAGTGGAGATTGACTGAGCAGGGAGGATAATTTATGTAAAAAAGGACTTAAATATTCCTTTAAGGGATCATAGGTGCGCTTCCAAAGAGAAGGCTGTTCCAAAATGTAGGTAACTTAATTATGCTGTCTCCTAAGATGTCTAGTTTTGGCCAAACTCTGCACCATATGTATCCTTCCCCAGGTAGGCAATCCCAGAATTCACTGTGATGAGCAAGTTGGAAAAATAAATCTAAAAATGGCAGACAAAGTGAGATACATTTTGAGTATAAATATAATCCATTCAACATCGAAAAGTATTGATAAAATAATAAAAAACAAATGATAGAAAACTTAATATTTTACCCAAAATGAGTGTGTGCTATGTATATTTATGCTGATTAAAGTATTGCGTCGCACCTGTATTGAAATTAGTTGCAAATCGAGTCTTCCATGCGCTGTACATGAGGAGCACTATTTAAGTGAAACATGGAGTTGCTGCCAATGAAGAGCTTTCCAAATCAGTCACTTATGAGTCTCCATTTTAGTTTGGATGCTGCCATAGAG
The DNA here is from genome assembly GCF_019703515.2 of Myxocyprinus asiaticus. Classification (NCBI taxonomy): domain Eukaryota; kingdom Metazoa; phylum Chordata; class Actinopteri; order Cypriniformes; family Catostomidae; genus Myxocyprinus; species Myxocyprinus asiaticus. Next base: position 35,540,326 of record NC_059363.1, on the reverse strand, counting down.
GGCAGCTGCCTATCTGGGCAGGAGTCAGCAAGACATGAAGAATGTATTTTAGATGATTAGTGTATTATATTATTTAAAATAAAAATTGGTATTTTTAGATAAAGAGATGCATTAATACAAAATAAAAAATAAAATAAAAAATAGGTTATATGACTAAATCGAAAATATGGTGATGAACGGCAGCATTTTACAAAATATTTTGCTATAAAAATGCCAATTTACCAAATGGACCAATCTACTAAAATTAACCAGACTTCACATGGCTTTAAAGCTGGGTATCCTGAATGGAAACGCTTGATATGCAAATAAACTCTCAACATTTGCAAAAAATTGAATGCGCTAGGAGAAGGTGGATTTTCTAGAATCTTACTTAAGTTAAAATGCACACTAAGATGATGGAAACAGTTTATTCGCAAAATGATGACATGTTTTGATCATTCGTGTGCATGTTATGAGTGTCCGATAGCTTGATGTGACTGGCCCAATGTAAGATAAGACCTTGGCACACAATTCTTCGAACATAGCCCTTAAGATTTGGAACTGTTTAACTAAAAGCTGACCTCACAATCCGCCAGAACTGTTTTGAAACATGTAACAATTAATATTTTCTTTAGTCTAATTTTTAGAAATGCGCTTAAAAATGTGAATCATTTTGATGGAAACCCAGCTAATGTGACATGGCAAAGTGTCATGCTCTACCACTGCTTGTTAGAAAATCTAGCTCGTTACTGGTAAAAAGCTGCATTATTTTGAAAACATTGAGCATCTGTCATGCTCCTGAAAAATGTAGTTAAGTTTGTAGCGTCATTACTTGAATCTGATTACTTCCCAACACTGGTGTTAGCATTTTCAGTGCCACCTAGTTGCCATTGCATTGGTTCATTCTTCCCCAATGATCTTGATAATTAGGACAATCACACCCTGTCTATAACAGACACAAGAGGCGTGGCACGATGCGACAAAAGCGAATCGCTCCCATTATAATCAATAATGCTGTCTACACTGGATGAGTCCATTGCATCATGCCTTGTTGCTCCGACAGTAAATGGATGCCCCATTCTATTTTGCGCTGCACTCCAACAAGACACATAAATGGTTTAGAACGTTTGCTTTGATGCGTCCAGTGTAGACAGCCTCAAGACATTGTGACGTGTCATCACTCGCGTCCGGTGTAGACAGAGTGTGAGATGTCACAATAGCTGCTACACATAACCTCTCTGATGACTTGGGTCCATTTATGGTGTCAAAGTAATCCTCTGGTGGGCCTGTAATTATCTCTTTTGCTACTGTTCTATAACCCAGTCTGTTACCATGGCCTTGCTAATGATGTCACAACACAAGTGTCTCTGTGCCCGTTCTGTTACCATAGCACCATTTATGATGTCACAATGCCACTGTCCTCCAAGCCTGAAGTTACTCTAGGAGGCTTTTATGATATCAGAAAGGCAGTGTCCTCCCGGAGAGCTTGTGTTTTACTCTTGCAGTGTGTCAGCTATTTTACCTCACACCTCCCTTTATGAGCCCCGCTGCGGTCTTTCCCACTGACATCAAGCGCTCTTTGGTCCACTGTGTAAAAGCTGTTCCCTCTTGCACACTTAAACAGTGTAGCCAGGATTTCCACATTAGACCGTGAAGTCGCAGCCTGAGAGCAGTTACAAGTTGCGTATTATCCCTGTGGTCTTTTCATGAAAGGAGGAGTTTAATTATCAGTGACACAGCTATTAATGACCGGTCGTTATGTTGTTGTACAGCTAGTAAAGGGGCAATAGGTGGTGTGGAGCAATCTTGTGTTCTACTTTCCCACACTGTCTGAACCAGAAACCCTTGATGAAGCTGTTTCTCTATCACTCTTTCATGTTCCTGGGAAATGCACTTAATCAACTTTTTTATAAGTGTCTGTACCAAATACATGCCCAGAGTTCTTTAATCTTTAAAAAAAACCAAAAAAAACAAAAACAAAAAAAAAACATCTTTAATGTAATCAGACTATCAGGCCTTAACAACCTCTCCGTTTTTTGATTGTATCTGGCATTTCTCACATAAACAGACTTTTCATGAAAAAGAATAGATAACTGTCAACTGTGCTTTCTTGTTGTGGTTACTATTGGTCTGTTCTGTTTGCAAAACAAAAATTACTTACCTTATTCAACACACTCTCATGGTGAAATCATCAGGATTCGTACAACTTTTCTAAATTTGGCTAACTCGTATGATATCGTGCGAGTGCACTCGTTTGAATTTCTATGCAATGACGTTTCTGGACATCGTTTCCATCTAATACGTGACAATTACTTCTGTCACACACAACAGCTTCCTATCATGTTTACACACTCTACTGATTGGTTAGGTTTAGATAAAGGGTTTGGGTATGGGCATAATATGGGCATAATAAGTATGTTCTTAACGCCTCGTGCGTGGAACTCGCGCTTACTTCCGCATTAGACATCCAGGAATTTGCACGTGATGAAGTCGTATGAGTTTATGTGAACAGCATTGTGTGAGACCATATGAAATAGCCAACTCGTAAATTATGTACAAATTTTCATGAGATCGGGTTGGCCTTATTACATGTTTCCCAGTGAACTGTCCAGTGGTGGTGCCAAAAGCAAGTGAATGGTATCGTAATTAGACAAGGTTTTTGAGGTGAATTTTAGGTGGAGGTTTTAAAGAGTAAAATGTACCTCCCTGACCTAAAACTTTAACCTAAACATAGTGTTCTAAAAGCAAATGAGTGTTAAACAAAACTGACATCCTTAGCCTAAACCAACACCTAAACCTAACCGACAGTGTCCAAAAATAAAAAGTGAAATAAAAACCACATTTTCTGAAGCAATCACATGATTTTTCGTTGCTTCTATGACACTTTCTTTTCACATGTCAGTGTGTGTGTTTGGATGGGCTTTAATCACAAACCTCAGGTTCAACACCCTATGAGGTTACCCTGGAAGCTACATTGGAATAAGTGTGTAAATGTTGGTGAGTCTGTAATACAAGCGTTAAAATGTATAGTTTTTTTTTAATGATGCATTATAGTAAAAGCGTTTCGATATCATAACATAGCAGTGTGTGAGTAATAGTGCTAAAAATAAGTGATTATAAAGTCATAATCAGCCATTGTACTTGTGATTTGTGTGAAAGTGAATCAAGTGCACAGTTGTTGTAGCGACTCTAATGTTAAGTTCACCAGGAAACAAAATGTAGAAAGCAGCACATAAAAGTCAGTGTGCAAAAATGTAGTTTTAGTAACGTTCAATCTATGAGACTAGGTTGAAAAAAGTGAAAATACTTTCATTGGTGTAACCTGATGTAGTAAGTTATTCAGCCATATTAAATCATATATTTGATTTACTACATGAAGCATGTTTTTTACCTGATGATTTTGTTTTACAAAGTTCCCAAGTAGTAAAATAAAAGTTCTGAATTTTATGGCAGTGGTTTTAACAGTTAAAGGTATACAAATATACAGTATATGCTCTCTCTCTCTCTCTCGCTCTCTCTCTCTCTCTCTCTCTCTCTCTATATATATATATGCATATATCATCCTCCACAGTATTTATCGTCATCAGGCTTTTTTTCACTTTGAATATGGAATGCACATGATTTGTTTCAGGGCTGCAAGTGCCGCGATTGGCAAGTGTTTGTTTGTAGTGTGTATACGAGTGTAATATCCACGCTGGACACATCGCAAGGGTACCGCCCTCTTACCAGTGTTCAGAACTCACACAGAGCTGAATCTAATGTCAAGTCGGTACATGCCTTAATCACGATTAAGAAAAAATTAACGCAGTATACATTTTAAATTAATCGCATGTGTTAACGCGTTAACACCAACAGCACTAATATGTGTGTGTGTGTGTATATATATATATATATATATATATATATATATATATACAGTATATATCACTTTGACCCAGAAATTAATTTGTACAGTTGCATGCCTTCTATAGGAAGAAGGAAAGTCTAAACTTATTTAACAATATAATTATGTTTCTACTCCAAGCCATTGTCAAGATATAATTATTTAAATGTTGACTGATATAATAATTTAAATATGTTCTTTTTTTTCTTTAGTGCATAAAAATGCGGGACATTTTGACCCCCTAAAATGATGGAGCATGTGTGTTTGTATATACCCCTAAACCTAACCCTCACAAAAAACCTTCTGTATTTTTAAATTTTCAAAAAAACTTATTTTAGTATGTTTTTAAGCGATTTGAATTATGGGGGCACTAGAAATGTCCTCATAAACCACATTTATAGCATAATACCCTTGTAATTACCAGTTTGTAACCTTAAAAAAATTCCTCGTAAACCACCTAAACCCACCCACCTACCCACACACACACACACACACACACACACACAGAGTTCTGCGCAAATGTTTTAGGCAGTTGTGGTAAAATGTTGTATAGTAAGGATGTTTTCAAAAATTATTTTATTAATCAATTAACTTCAATTAACAAAGTGCAGTAAACATGTTTGTATTATTTATGCTGAGTAGAGACATCTCCGAGTTGTCATCTCATGCTTACAGTAATTTCAACATTACATGAATGCAGCATAAACTTGTTATTCCCAGACATGATTTATTATGTCTTTTTGTACATATTTGGAATGGAATGCCTTTGATCATACCTTGAAATCAACATCCACCACGTCTGTGCACTATTGAAATCCTTTCCCCCTCAGTGGAGGCTGGTGCACCTGTTTGTATGACCTTGGTCAGATTCCTGCTGGATTTTAGGGTTCTGCCTTCAAGGGACGGGATGTTTGCAGGGAGCACTGTCCTGCCAAATTGTCTGACTCTGTAGGCTAAATTCTTGCTACACTCCCCCTATTTGCTGCTCTGTCCTGGAGGTCGGTTTGTGGGAAACACACCCAAGTGTGGACACGTCTGATGTCCACTGTATGTCCAAGAAAATAGTGCATCATAAAGTGCTTTTAATGTTCAAGTGCATATATTTGCACATATATTGGTTTTGCAAGCACATAATAATGCAGTGGGTGTGGTGCTAAGAAGGCTGGCATTGAATGAGGCAAACATTTGTCTTTGTTTCATGGAGCAATATGATTGGCTGAGAACCTGCACTGGTGCCCTAACTGCAGGGATATTCACTTTGAACAAATTCTATTCTATTCTATTCTATTCTCTCCATATACCCTCCTAGATTTATTGAGACAAGGATCCTTATCACTATTGCTCATACTTAGGCCACACTAATACGTTTTTGGTTGAAAACTCGGATATCAGTTAACTAACATCATTGTTTTCCAAAGTATGTGCTGCTAGAGAATGTTTTTAAAAGCAAAACATAGCAAAATCAACGCGTGTTGGACCAACAATGTATTAGAGTTAACTTAATCCCTAGTGTGAACTTAATCCCTAACCTTAGCTTTGGTGTGTAACTTGCACCACATCGTTAGTGCTACGGAGATGATTGATTCCTGAATGCTTTTACTTTTTTAAGCATCCTTAAGCATTAAGGATGATAAAACAGGAGAAAAGAAATTCTATATAATTACACTGAAGGACTCAAGCCATATCTAGGGCCCAGAATATCTTTTAATTTGGCCATGTGGGTACAGAGAAACCACTCAGAGCACCCTAGCGACCACCTAGCAATACCCTGGAAACCTTTTCGCCTGACAGAGAAGCATCAAAAATATAAAATTTGTGCGTGGGCAGAAATAGAAAAGTGAAACTGTTTTGAGAATGTGTGTTTTTTTGAGTGTGTTATCTGTTTTTGAGGGGTGTGCATATGTGCTTCACAATTCTTAATTAACTCTTGAACAATGGACCAGTGAAGATCAGAGAGCGAGTGAGGAGCTTGTTGTGTCTCCTCGTGAGCAGCTTCCTGAGCACATGAAAGGAACACACACCGTCCAAAAAAAAAAAATATATATATATTTATATATATATATATATATATATATATATACACATTTTCATTTTTTTATATAAATAATAAATGTAATATATATTTTTATATTTAATAAATAGTAAATATTATATATAATATATTAAATATTATACAGTATACATACAGTATTTTAATTAACACAAAATCATTATGTAAAAATATTGAATTTAATTAATACAATAATAATAATAATAATAATTACAACAACAACAACAACAACAAAACAATGGCTTGTAGCCTTCACGTTTTCTCAATTAAATTAAAATCATGGACATAATGTAAATAGTCAATAATAGAAAAACTCAAGCAATAGAAGAAATAATAAAAGAACAAACATACAAATAAGGAAAACATTTTATACATATCCAACAACATTATCAAGTATTCAAAAAAACACATATGGCATATGTCACATATGGTTAGGGGTTAAGGTTCTCGTTAAAACAGAAAGATCCTTACATTAATTTTTTATTTTAATATTGACACGGTACGATGCTACTGAAGTACTGATATGTTTGACATCCCTAGTGTAGAGTAGCTAGATTTATGTGCTGTCTTTAGTATAAATTTTGTGATATTCTGTTGCATGAATTCATCATTCAAGGCGCTGCATAATGAATACTTTACCTGTGCTTCTGGCTTTTTCTGATCTTTACATACAGTATATCAGTAATGAGTCTTATACTGTAAGTATCTAATCCAGAATGTTTTGATTCAGGGTAGAAATTAATTCCTGGGAAACAGATTGAACACAATTGTTGAAATTATATAAATAACATTATAGAGTGTCCTGCCATGGGTCACACCCTTCATATCCCTGTTTTGAGGACTGTGGAAACAAGAGTGGGATTCCAGCCAACCCACATCAATTCAGCAATTTCCTATTTGGTCATTTCCTGTTTTGACAGGAAGCAGAAGAAGATAGCTTGCTCACATAAACAGAGAGAGTTCTAGACGGCAGGGTAATGCTGTCAGCTGTCTTCAGGTAGTTCCACACAGGCGTTGGCCGACCGCTACCCTGTTAATGAGATCGGCCTGCCGTGTGTGTTTAGGAAAGGAAACATTTGTAGGGAATGTTGTTAATCATTTCTGAAGCGGTGCCCTCCTTCCCAGGATGATCTCTTTGACCTGCACACAATGCAAAGCTTTTGAGAGCTTTTGTTTTTTCCATCACATTCCATCCATCACCATAATCCATTTGCTGTGAGCAGGGAAGTCATCTCCTCTGTTCACACCTAGCTTCCCCCAATGGGAGTTGAGACTTATGATGTTACAATGCAACTGAGGACCACTTTTCAATAGGCATTTGAGTTCAAAGAAATATGTACGTGCCTGGCTGCCCTGTAGAGATAAGCACCTGCTAATTTGTGAATTGGCTGTTGGACATTGACCATATGGAATTCTCTCGCACTCTTTTTCTCTATATATTTGCTATACAACCTTATGAGCCAACTCCATCTTTAAAGGTGAAGTGTGTAAGCATCACTGAATGCTAAAATTATGACTATTTTCAAACAGGTTTCCCAGAACACTCCCCTCTGCTATTGGTTGAATAGGTACAGCCAGCCCAAACTCACGCCATTGGTTGAGTCAATGCAAAATTTTGATAGCCATACAGAGTCAAAGTGTTTACACTTTTTTTTAGGGGAATCAACCTATGCATGACTTACTTATAGTCATCTTTGCACATGAAGTTGGGATAAGATAAATAATTTTAACATTACAAATTAGACATTTTAAATGGATAGTTCACCCAAAAATGAAAATTCTCTCATCATTTACTCACCCTCATCCCATCCCAGATATGTATTACTTTCTTTATTTAGCAGAACACACACACAAACACAGACACACACACACAAAAAGATTTTTAGAAGAATATCTCAACAATGTTGGTCTGTACAATGCAAGTGAATGGTGATCAGATCTTTGTAACTCCAAAAATCACATAAAGGACACATAGAAGTAATCCATAAGACTCCAGTGGATAAGTCCATATCTTCAGAAGGGATATAATAGGTGTGGAAGAGAAACATATCAAAATTTAAGTCCCTTTTATTTAACTCTAAATCTCCACTTTTACTTTTACATCTGAAAGTCACATGTGGTGCCTGTTTAGTTTCACTTTCACATCTGAAAGTGAAAGTAGATATTTAGTATAACAAATGACTTTAATATTGTTCTGTTTCTCACCCACACCTATCATATCGCTTCTAAAGATATGGATATGAACACTGGAGTCATATGGATTACTTCTGTTTCCTTTATGTGATATTTGGGGCTACAAAGGTCTGATCAAATCAAATCAAATCACTTTTATTGTCACACAACCATATACACAAGTGCAATATTGTGTGAAATTCTTGGGTGCAGTTCCGAGCAACATAGCAGTCGTGACAGTGATGAGACATATACCTATCTACAATAAACATCAAATTTACACAACACAATTTAAAATCTAATATACACATAATTACACACAATACAATATACAAATAATAACATACAATGTACATTATACAATACACACAATATAGAATACACATTATACAATAAAAAAATAATATATATAGTATATATAAAATGTACAGTAGGTTGTATTGTATTGTACTGACATTCAGGCCAGTGTGAGATAATAAGATTAATAAAGTGCAGTGCTGATGTATATTGATCATGAGAGATCAAGAGTTCAAAAGTCTGATTGCTTGGGGGAAGAAGCTGTCATGAAGTCGGCTGGTGCGGGTCGTGATGCTGCGATACCACCTGCCTGGATACACATCCAATGATGTGTCTGGCAGTTCGCACCACCCTTTGCAGGGCTTTGCGGTTGTGGGCGGTAATATTGCCGTACCTATTATTATTATGTACCTATGCCGTGATTATTATTGCGGTGCTATTGATCACCATTCACTTGCATTGTAAGGACCAACAGAGCTGAGATATTTTTCTAAAAATCTTTATTTGTGTTCTGCTGAAGAAAGAAAATCATACACATATGGGATGGCTTGAGGGTGAGTAATTGATAATATAATTTTTATTTTTGAGTGAACTATCCCTTTAAAGACACCTTTTATTCTGCAAGCACCGAATGCAAGTACAAACTGGCTTTGACAAGGAATCAAAATGAAGTTACTTGGCATTTGGCTGGTAACTTTATTAAGAATAGTACGATTACGGGGTTTAAATCAAATTTGAATATTTTTGCATTAAGTCGCTATAACAAGACTATGAGGAATAAAGTCACGACCGCCATTCATGTTGTGACAGGTGGCATTTCACTGTGAGACAGTATATGATGCTGCAAGTAACTTAATGATGATATACAGTATATATGAAATAAAAACAATCCAAATACAGTTACATGGCCAGTAAGGAATTTATGGCTGGGAAGTTTTCTCAAATCCATCCACCAAGATCAATGTTCAATAAACAGTTAAATATATGCAATCACAGGTGTGCATTTGCAGTTATTTTACAACAGCTTCAAATGCAGCTCATCCAATTAGAATTGAGTAGAAATATCATTTTTATTAAGTTAATTTTGGACCTTGTTTCGAAGTATTTGTGATTCAGCCAAATATCAAACTTGGGACTCTTTCTCAGATTGCAGACCAGATACGTTGACGGACAGCCAGAATCCCACTTACTTAATGTGTAAAACCATTCTGCATTGCCTTGAATACCAAGACAGTAAATTAGGATGGGTGGTGATTATTAACCTTGATGAAGGACAGTGATCTCCTCATTTATTTCATTATAGCCTGGAGTTGGATGATACATTTAGATTGATTCTTTATAGAGAGAAAGTAATTGCACAGTGGGCCAGTACACAAAAGCTCTTTGTTTAAAATGATGGGAAAGTTTTGTCGATTGAGCTTAACTTGTATTGAACCCGGAATATTCATTTAATTAGGCTGCTGAATGGAGAGTAGGGTTGGGCAATTTGACCAAAATCTTATATCACGATATGAATAATTTTATATCACGTTAACAATATACTGTATATCTCAATATAGTAACTTTTTTTCTGGAAAACCAATAAAAATCAGTTAACATAATAAATAATAATATTGCATTGCCTATTTTTGTAAAATCTAGTCAGTGAAATAAATGCTTAATAAATGAAAACTACTTCCTCTTATATTTTGTTCTCCTTATTTAGAACTTGACAAATAAAATAAACACTTGGTTTTAAATCAACCTTTGCATAATACTCAGATTCACATTATGCCACATTTCAGTCTGATATGTTGTTGACCAATATTATTATAAACTTTCTTCAAGAAACTCAAGGTCTTTTCAAAGCAAAGTAACAAAGAAAATATAACATAATTTTAGTTTAAAAAAAATAAAATAGAAAAAGGACGGAATTATTGCCAAACGCATCTTTTGACTTTCATAATATTCTTTAGCATGCTTCATTTTAAGGTAAAACAGATTGTTTGTATTACCACAAGTGATTATCGTCACGCGACAGTTTGCAGATAAAATTTTTCTAATCTGTGTCGGTTTTTGTGAACCTACACCACAGATATCACACTTGCTTTAACAACAAGCTCCCCTTCAATTTCGTGACTTTTCTATTTATCATATCAGCAATAATTCACCAAATGATGAAGTACAGATGTGCAGTGTAGTCAAGCGCACCTTGGAATGTTTAAGAGATGATTCAGGTGTCTGGACTACAGTGACGTTGTCCCGGGACAGTGTGTCAGATCACGGTGAACTGCTGCATCCTCCGCTATAGAGCACTCAGAATTGGGCCACAAAATCAGAATTGCAAAGAATCAGCAACAAGTTAATGGGTGCGTTTGCGCCATTGCCTGATCTGCATAATTCCTTTAGTTTATATGGCGATAAACCAGCGTGCAAAAATTGTACTGGCTGCAACTCATTCCCCGCTCAAGCCTGGTTTCTGTCTGACTTGAAGCGTGCCCACTAATAGATACGCTTGCACAGCGCACATGTGTAACAGGAGCTACTTGATAGCTGTGCTATGTGTGTAATACTCAATACCCTGGCTTCGAGAGGTGCACTAGCGACTGACACTAGGGGCTGTAGCCTTTAGCCTCCTAGTCAGCATGTCAGCTGACGCCGGTTCAAATCCCGTTCGGAGTGGGTTGAGCAGGACCCCTCAGTGTCTATGGTGGTTACAGCCATGATCATATTCATTAGAAATATAGGGATGTATGTGCCCAACATGTGTATTCCTTGGGATATCTCTTCTGTTCATTAAAAAATTATTAACTTCTGCATGTTTGATATTGCTGAAGGTCTTTTTTAAATAATTTTGGTAACCCATAAGTAATAAGCCAAGTGTTACCACATAAGTATGAAGGAATTACTAATGATCTGAACTATTATTTTAAAGTGAGGGTCATGATAACGCACTATTAATTAATGAGATCTTACTGTTTCATTCCTTGGAAGTTAAAGGTTATCTGGGCCATTATTCTAAAGTGAAAACACATTATAAACCATTAATAGTAACTGAGGTATTACTTGTCAGTTAGTAATGAATACTCAAGTGTTTGTTCCTACATTTTATTCATATAATCAAACAGATAGTTAACAAACATTCACAAACATAAAAAAACAAACAAAAAAAACAACAACAAAAAAACCATTCTGGCATTGAATTATGAATCATTGAAATAATTGAACATAATTGCATAGGCTACAAACCTTTAGCAGGATAATGCTTTTAATTGCTGGTGCTCATGGTTACTACATGTTTTAAAAGTCTTATCTCTTAACATAAAATAAAATAACACAATTATGTGTTTAAAGGAGAAGTGTGTTGATCTCCACAAGACTTCAACAGAAAACAGAGAGAAAACAGACGGGCAGCATGAGGAAGAATCCACATGTTTGCTTCCACCCTAGACAGCCCACTCTGTAAATACGTACAGTTTTTATCAAATTAATGTGACATGTTTCCTCCTTTGCCTATGTTCGGTATGAACAGAACAGAATGTATGTTAAAGTTTACCACATGCAGGCGGATCGACGGGAGGGTGGAGCAAAATCGCACTCGCTCTTCTTTCAGTTTCAGCGCGAGCACTGAATATGGCGAACCCTGATTGGATTAGAAGCTTGATGGATGAGTCACTCGTTCTTTTTTTCATTGGATCCATTAAGTTACTCAGAAAAAAAATGCACTTCACATAAAATTAAACACTTCTTTTAAGATTAACCTACCTATGAATAAAAAAATCATTTAAAAATGTTTTGTAAAAAACATAAAAAAATAAAATAAATAATAATAATGCATTACCATGAACCTCACTATAAATAATTTGTAATTCCTTCATGTTTATGTGGTAAAACTTGACTCATTACTTATGGGTTACCAAAAGTATTTTAAAAATACCTCCAGCAATATCAAACCTGCCGAAGTTAATTATTTGCAATGAACAGAAGAGATATCCCAAGGAATACACAGGTTGGGCACATACATCTGTAAACTGACTATGATACTCTACCAGACACTGTAGCCATGATTTAGAGAGCTGTTATGTTCACAATAAAAACATAATCATTCACATTTTAGACACGTTAATGTTTTGATTAGTAATTAATTAGTAGTTATTTTAAATTAGCCATAGTTAGTTGATAGTTCTCAATGAGGAAAATCAAATTCAGTAATTATTGATTACCTAACAGTGAACTACCTCAGTCATCAGTTCGCTATTACTTACTGATTGGTTAATCATGTTTCCATATTAGTTAATTGTAGTAACTAAAGTGTTAATGTAGTACTACTCATTAATCCTGCATTAATTCCTGCATAATGATTATTATGATTATTACCATTATTATAAAGTGTTACTGTTTACATTAGTAGCAGTTGTCATTCATCAAACAAACAGCTACTCAAAGAGTCTTTTCAAGCAAATAATATGTTTATTTTATATAACAAACAGCCTAATTGTCACCAAAGTACCACAATAACAGTTCACAGCTTGTATATGCACAGCCATCACATCTAACACGATCTTCCCATGCACACAGCCATGTCTACTTATTAGTTGCAGATGCGGTTTAAATCACACAAACAGCAACTCAAACAGTCTTTTCAGTCATATATAATATGTTTGTTTTCTTAAACAGACAGCCAAACTATCACAAATACCACAATAACAGTTTAAAACTCGTATACTCACAGTGAAAACATGCTGATCGAGCGTGATTATCCGATGCATGCAGCCAAGTCTGTTTACATTAGTGCTTGTCACACACACACGCACACACACGCACACACACACACACACACACACACACACACACACACACACACACACACACACACACACACAAATGTATGATAAGTCAAACAGTGCATATAGGCAAACCGGACTACTGATATTAATTGTTTATTTGTTTTTTACATATATAAAAACTTAATAAATAAAACAAATACAGTACAGCAGACATAACCCATTTGTTCACATGTTTACTATATTACATACAGTATTTTATTTTTTATGACTATAAATCAAAAATTTAAAAAGAAAAGAAATAAAAATAAAAATACTCCTCTACACTCTGCCCACCTCTAATGGCTGTTCAGTTCACATGCAAATATACTCACTCCAGGTGGCACTGCAAGTGAATTTAGACCCTGCTCATGAAAAGGTTAAGGATGTTTAGATATTCTTATTGTAAATCAAGACAAAAAAAAAAAAAAATACTTGTCTTGAAAATAATTTTTGCAATGCTACATATCCTGCACTTTTTGTCACAAACACAGTAAGTTATCAGCTTATTTTTAAACACAGCACTATTCTATAAAGGTGCAATTTCTTCACTATTGTAGCATTTTATTTTCCCCCTGAAGTTTACTTAAAATGTTTGTCAAGGTTGCTTGCACCAAAAAGAAAATGATCTTGTCTTTTGAGGATTCAATCTGGTTATTTATGCATTTGAAATGGTTTAAAAGGGTGTTTTGTTTTTTTTAAATCAGATGAATAATAATCATAATGTAGTGAGCCATTGTAGTCAATTAATGTAGTCACTAAATCAATGTAGTAATCGTTGTGAAAGAGATTAAAAAATGTTTGAATCAATAAGTAGAAAGTCTAGTTAATCAAGAATAATAAAGGCATGCTTTCCATTTTTGTGACTTCTGTGAAAATTTTTGAATGGTGATGCAAAATAAATGTTTTGAACTGATTCATCGAAATGAACAGGTCAAAAATGATTGAACAGGTTTTTTGCTTTTTTGTTTCTCTGTCTTAATGTTCTCATACTCAGTATGACTCGCATTAGTAAATGAAAAATCGGCAACAAAATAATATTTAATACACTGTAAATAATCAAGATACTGTATATCGCCCATCCATAATCAGCGGTCATATGTTAATTTGTTCATGGTTTCTGAATGAACCGTTTTTTCAGCAATAGAATATGTCTACACAGTACAACTCTTATTTCAATAGAGCAAAAAATCCATGATACGACCCCTCTAAATTAAAGTTTGCACTTGATGTACCAAATCTTTGTGATTCTAAATTCAGAACAGCAGGGCCACTCTGGCTGGGGTTAAGAGTCATAAGGGAAGTGTTCATCTGTACTCTCTCGCCTGGGTAAAGAGAGTCCATGATGCTGCTCAGCTTCTCTTTAACCGAGTACATGACTGAATGTGTCAGGCCATTAAAAAATGTAATAGCGCTCAATGTAATGGGCTCTCATTCTTATGCAAATCAGAGTGGATTCAGTTCTGGCTTTCCTTGCTCTCTCATCGCACGTTAACGCTTGTGACATCACAGTAGGACATATTTTCCGGACACTTTCATATTATAATTGCCTTGATGGATAGAGGGCCAGCAGTATGAACCCATCAACATTTTATTTAAGTGCTTTAGGCAGAGGTGGGCGATATGTCTAAAGTCTTATATCACAGTATGAGTACATTTATGTCATGATCTATATAACAATATAGTTATTTTTCTGCTAGAAATTCAACTGAGAATGTTTTTTTTTTATTTTATTTTAATAACCATGCTTTATATATATATATATATATATATATATATATATATATATATATATATATATATATATATATATATATAATCCATTGAATGAAATACTTTACAAATGAAAGTTTCTCCATCTCATTTGATTATTTTCTCTTTTCATTTGGAACATGATGGACAAAAACCAAAATAATTATTCATAACAAATAAATGTGAAATATGACATTTGTGCAAAAGCAGCTGCACATTATGACAAGAGTCAAAACAAAAGACAAATGTTATTATAAAATGGATAGTTCCTAAATTCTAAATTCTGTCTGAGTTAGCCACATTTGAAGCTGTTGTGAAATAGCTAACATATATGCAACTGTGACCACACATTAGTTCAATTTTAGATTAATTTGTGCAAGTTGAGACTGCAGCAAAAATCAACAAAACTCTGCTTCACATCATACTTCTTAATACATAGTTCTATCTCATCTTGACTTGTTTGAGACATGTCCTGCCCTGTATTTGAACATTACTCATGTACATGTTTTTCTCTTGTGAAAATTGCATAGAGTAGTCCTGCCCTCTAATCACCACAAAATATATCTAACACGTTATAGCAAAATCTCTATAGTTTCATAAATTTCTGGGGTCGCACTGCATATACTATCATTCTGCCCAGCCTTACAGGACAGATGCGGTTTATGCTTCTAGGCCATGAAACATTAAGCATATTTAAACAAGGGAGTTCAAGGGAGAGGGCTTAAATAGGGCGAGAGAGCTAAATTTTTCTCTCGTTTTACCTTGTTTCACCCAAAAGAGACATTTTAGCTGTGACAAATGACAGATTTGATATTGGCTTATGAAACAACCTAAAGCACCAAGGTAATGTCTCTTTTTCTTTGTCTCTTTCTCTTACTGCCCTTTACTTACAATGATCTGCCCCTTTCCTTATATAATTTTATCATTTAATTTCTTCCCTGTTGTAAGTCAGGGCCTCCTCATCTCACCATCCTGCCTCTTTCGATGTGAAGCAGATAGATTTTGCTTTGCATTGTTCACTGCAAGGCCGTTTGTAGCCCTCCCCATTGTAACAGTCACACAAAGTGGCTAAATGCCTATTGTTGCTGCTATTTTAGATAAGCACGGCTTTTGAAAAAGGAAAAGAATGAAAAGCAGGAAGAAAAAAGCATTTTTATATTCATTATGGGGATTAATCTGTTCCAGTTTGTGTGTTCTTCCGTAAGCGTGTTCCAGACAGAGATTGGTTTGGGAATCCGCTGTCTATCTCACTATCTTTATTGACTGTGTCTAGACGTCTCCATTCGCCCAAAGAAAACATGTCAATCTGCGAGAGCCTTAGATGTCTGTCTTTATACAGTATGTGTCCAAATATCTACAGCACAAAGAAAAGCCGGATGTAACTGGGTATCTAATGGATTGTTAAATTCACTATGTTGATGGTCACCTGGGGCTCTATTTTCGTGGCCGTGTTAAGCACAGCACAACGCGCAACTACCCCAAGCCCCCCCCCCCCCCCTTTATTTGTTGAAAGTAACCATAGACGAATTTACTGTAATTGCTCAAAGGTTTGTTTAATTTAAGTATTAGATAATAACATAAAATAGGAAATCCTTGTGTCAGGTGTTTCACCTATAATTCTGTAGGAGAAATATAAATAGACTCAAATGAGACTATGTTGGCATACAGTAAGATTATGGAGCTATAATATTAATCTAGATAGCATAATGCACATGATTTGATTTTAGAAGGATTTGGTGAGAAATGTCTGTGTTTGATATATTAACTTCATTTTCGACATATTGAAATATCTGACTCCTGATTGCAGACTTGGTGTCTTGGCAGATCTTTCGCAGTTTGATGCATTTCAGAGAACTGTTCTGAAACTCAAGAGGAGACACATGTGAGATTACTTGGGTCTTTTTCTGAGGAGAAAGCAAAAGTCTCAATTTGCTTTCCAATTAACATTATTGCTGACCAGCAGGAACAATTGAAGAGATCTCATTTGTGATTTCTGTCCAACTTAGCCTTGTTCATAAAGTAATCAAGATTGAATAACATTTGATAACTGGTTGCCATTGTTTAAAATTCCATCTTCAGTTGTTTAAATAATCTGTAAATGATCTGAATACAAAGTGAGCTTTATAGAACATTTTAAAAGTTTCCTTGCCGTTTTTATGTAGCAGAGAAAAAACATTTTGATGACATTTTTCACAATTTTACATCTTTTGTCTAACAGATGCTGTCCCATAAATTATATAGTAGCGCAGAGTCAACTCATCACATTCCACTCAAAAGTTTACACACTCAGAGCTGTCTAAGGCATCAGTCTCTCATGTGAATTACCCTGCTTAATTATGTTGAATTGCAGCTTTGGAGGAGACTTCAGAGATTGAGTCCTGGCAATGAGTACAAGCAATGAGTAAAGCGAGCAATCTCATCAGTTCCTGTGCTGCAGGTTGCGGATGAATGGAGCTCATGCAAATTACCTATGCATGTGTTTGTGTGTTTACCTCTTTTGTGTGTATTCACTAGGTAATTAACATCTCTTCTCATCCACATGGGTTGGTGTGTGTTAGAGCCGAGAGAGCAGGTCTCTTCTGAGCACATATGGCTCTGTCTGCTGTAGAGGGCTTACAGGAAAGTGAGGAGAGGCTGAAAGCTGTTAGCAGAAAAGTTAATGAAAGTTGGGTGACAGTTGAGATGATGTTCAGAATAAAGTATTTGAAGTTGGTGGTACTATATTTTTAGAAGATTAGTGGTTTTTGGGAGGTATGCTATTCAAGTAGTGTTGCTTGATATTGTGTTTACTTTTACTCTTGCTCATACTCGTCCAACACCGTTTTTGCTACAAACATGAATGATACCTCCAATTGTGCAGTGTATTTAGGTGTGGTGTACTATTGCTTTTCTCAGTGATCTAACATATGATTGAAGGATGGAAAGATGGACCTGAACCTTATCTAGGGACCAGAATATCATTGAGGATATTCTTGGAAAATCATGGAAAAATTGTCAGGCCAGCATTGTGTTATGTTTTGCACCTCTCAAATTTTCTTCGGAAAATGTAAAAATGTAGTTACACTAGTGATACTCTCTAGGTGCATCCCAACTGCACACTTCTGCACTATTCTATGCCATTTTGTAGTGCAAGTAGTGTGTTAACACTGAAAATGCAGCAAACAGAGGTGTAGGGTACAATGGGGCTAAAGGGACTCCTTAAGGAAATTTGGCTTTTATTCTGGTAGGTTTTTAAAATTATCCAATATTTATTTATTTATTTATTTATTTGTTTTAATTGATGGGGCAACGAAATAATAATGAAAGGTTGTTAAGATTAAAATTCTTTTTTCTTTTTTTTTCTTTTTTTTTTTTTTTTGAGGTGGTGAGGGAGACTTTAACCGCACACTTGGGGTTAAAGGCTCCCTCACTTGTGGTAAAAGGCCCCTAGGGGGTTTAAAGTGATATTGTGTAGATAATGGGGCAAAAGCTTTAGGGCACAATATGTCAACTAATGCAAATAATTTTGAGACAGCAAGATGCTTTTTTGAGTAACAAATTAAGATGATGCTTACTCAAAATAACTACTCCAGAAAAAGTCAACCATTTCCTGTTAATTTCAAACATATTTGGCATTTTATTACATCTCAAGTAATCTATAAACAAACTAATCTCTATTATGATTGGATGAGTCATTGTGAGCCCACTTTAAAAAAATTTCATATCAAATCTATTCCCCAAACTTAAGAAAAACAGTGTGTTTAATAGGGGGCCTTTAGCCCCTGCAACAGGGGGGACTTTGTACCCCAAATACTATCCACGTATTGGACAGTTATTGAACAATGTTTGATTTAATGACCTTAAACAAAACTGAAAATGAAAAATAAGTATTTTGTCTCAAAAGAAATGTGTTCATTTCAGGGATTTCCGTTAGCTACATAAATTTGAAAAATATTATTAAAAAAAGAATAAAAATGTAGACACCACATGTAAAGATCTCATGGAACAGGAAAGTTTTGCAGTGTATAGTGATAAACAGGTGTTTAGGAAAGTGCTGTGGTAGTTTTTGTTGCTATTTAGTTGTTTTGGGAGAAAAATAAAATCAAAGGACACTTTAACCCCGTTGTACTCAACTTTTAATACCCTGATGATGCACTTTTTCAACCACCAAAATGTAGTCCATGGCCCTGTCCCAAATGGCACAATTCATGTGGACTTGCGGTCTTGTGGTCTTCATTTGCGTATTCCCGCAAAGTCCACGAGAGCGTAGAGTGTCCCATTTAACATTTTAGCACTCCGAGGGGTGCCCTCTTTCTTGGGGAAGTTTTATGTTCATATAAGTAAGTAATCTAACACTAAACGTTTGTTATTATTGTTTCAAAGAGGATTTGAGAATTATTGTGAGTCTCAAAAATATCAAGACATGAGAGAAAACTTGCCTGCACATTATTCATTATATTTAATTATAGCTATGTTCGGTCTAACAGTGATATTTATACCACACATTTTTTTGTGATCTACGGTGGTGGGTGAGACCTATGTTCTCCTTTCTATACATTTGACTGTGTTCTAAGCACCTGCTTGTAACCACCCATGTGTCCGAATAATGTTTATTTCTCTAATTACTTCAAATGATGGTGTTCGGTTGTTGTTATGTGTGCGCTTTGTTTCTTGATGGAAATGTCATGCTTTATTGTCAATGTATTGCTTGGAAACATTTAATAAATAGAAATACTCAAGAGTTAGTTCAAAGTGTGTTCCTTTACCCTATCTATCAATGTTATGACTTTTCAAATAATAATTTGTGAAACTGCATGCATATGATAAACGCAATGTATGAAAATGCCATTATCTGATTTAAGTCTTACAGTCTGTCCCAAATGCACACTTTATCACTCATGTGCCCTCGAGGACTTGCTGACTAGTGCCCCATCGGTCTGCACTCACTTACATCACCAAAGTCTGGACTTGGAGGAGGACCGCAAGGGCTTAGTGTGCCATTTGGGACAGGGCCTGTATCTCAATGTGCATTCTTTTGTTCTTATGTTCTCGTGGACTTGTTCTACATCATCATCCACTGCCGAAGTTCGATTCCTCAAGAATGCAAGTACCGAGGATGCAGGAAATTACCCAGATGTGTCCTTGGCCCTGTCCCAAATGGCACCCTAAGCCCTTGCGGTCCTCCTCCAAATCCAGACTTTGGTGACGTAAGCGAGTGCAGACAGATGGGGCGCTAGTCAGCAAGTCTGTGAGGGTGCATGAGTGATAAAAGTGTGCATTTGGGTCAGAATTTAAGACTTCAATCAGATAAAGGCATTTTCATAACATTGATAGATAGGGTAAAGGAACACACTTTGAACTAACTCTAGATATATATATATATATTTTATTAAATATTTCCAATCAACATGTTGACAATAAAGCGTTAGACATTTTCATCAAGAAACTCTGAAAAACAAAGCACAAATACAACAAAACTAAACCCCATTGCTTTAAATATTTAAGAAATAAAATTTTGGAGAACATACGTCTCACACATCGCCATAGATCGCAAAACATTAAACGCACACAGCCACACTTCTTCAGGTATAAATATAATTGATATACCGAGCATAGCTTTAAATACATATTATGAAATGTACGAGCTACAGCTATGTGCAGGGAAGTTTTCTCTCCTATCTTGATATTTTTGAGACTCACAATAATTCTAAAATCCTCTTTGAAACAACAATAGCAAAGGTTTAGTGTTAAATGACTTACTTTTATGAATGTAAAACTTCCCCAAGAAAAACTATTCAATAAAATCTGAACAGGAGTAATTCCACATTGCTGGAAAACTAAATAAAATAAAGTTTTGAACCAGTTATACACATCACAATAAAATGTGTCACTGTGTACACAAGAAAAGCATCTGATCCACCATTGACAATCAGTAAAAAAGGATTATTAAAATCTATATTTAATCTGCAATTGACATTTGACCATGTTGGAGGGAACAAGACGTTGTGTCATTGTAGTGACACTAGGGGTCAAACTTGGGAGCCCCAAACTCCTCTGATATTTGAGAAAAGGCCAGTGAGTCGAGGTCCTGTCCAGGAGCCTGAAGCTGCGTGCCCGTTGCAAACGGCGCCACAGCCCGACTTGGATGAGCCTGTTGTGACAACAACACACCTGGACACTTGTTCTAGGGGAACCCCTGCCCGTAGAAATGCAAGGCGTGATAGCCACACGATGCATACCGTGGCATCATGCCCATCTCAGGACTCGAGTCTGAAGCCAGTGCTGAAGCGGTTTCATATGCATCAACCCGATCAACCCCTGCCGCTGAGGACGCCATATGCCCCAGGAGCCTGGTACCGCCATTCTTCCCCTGAATAACTTCAGGCAATTTAGCACTGACTGAGTGCGCTCGCTCATGAGGCACACTGTCATAGCGACTGAGTCCAACTCCAGAAAAGAGATGCTTTGTAGTGGGGAGAGCTTGCTCTTTTCCCAGTTGACCTGAAGCCCCAACCGGCTGAGGTGTCTGAGCACCAGGTCCCTGTGCGCACACAATAAATCTCGAGAGTGAGCTAGAATCAGCCAGTCGTCGAGATAGATGAGGATGCGGACGCCCACTTCCCTTAGCGGGGCAAGGGCTGCCTCTGTGACTTTCATAAAGACACGAGGTGACAGGGACAGACCGAAGGGGAAGACCTTGTCCTAATATGCCTGACCCTCGAAGGCAATCCGAAGGAACGGTCTGTGTCGAGGCAAAATCGAGACATGACGCATCCTTCAGGTCTACTGCCGCGAAACAATCTTGATGCTGGACGCATGACAGAATGCGCTTCTGCATCAGCATTTTGAACGGGAGCTTGTGCAGGGCCCAGTTCAGAGCTCGCAGGTCTAAGATTGGCCGCAACCCACCGCCTTTCTTCAGTACGATGAAGTAGGGGCTCTAGAACCCCTTCTTCATCTCGGCTGGTGGGACAGGCTCTATCGTGTCCTTCTCTAGAAGGACAGCAATCTCTGCACGCAGAACAGCGGCGTCCTTGTCTACTACCGAGGTAAACCGGATGCCATTGAATCTGGGTGGGTGCCTGATGAACTGAATCACGTAGCTGAGTCGGATTGTCCTGGCCAGCCAGCACGATGGGTTGGAGAGCGCTAACCATGCCTCCGAACTCCGAGCAAGGGGCACCAAGGGGACAATCGCCTTTGACATACCTGCGAATGGGGTCTCGCGGCAAGGTGGTGCAGGAACTGCCAAATCAAGAGGGCTTGCGTCCCAAACTCATGACTGTGCTGAAAGAAATGTTAGCACACTTACCTTGCTCCGCGTACCCACCAAAGGACAGGTCTGCGACGAGAGAGGAGGCTTGCGTCCTCATGGCATGTAACATCTGCCTGATCGTGGGAGTGTGTGTGTCGCAGCTGGGTGTAAGGAGGCCGAGGACCTGTGTCCGCATCGCCCCTGCTGCAAGTGTTTGATGAACGGCTGTCGTGACAACGACGTGTAAATACAGTATATGCATGTTGATTATTTAATTATTAGGACATAATGGGATTATAATATAAAATTATGTTTTCAAAAATTATAAATTATGTATCATATATACAGTATATCACAATATATATATAAATATATATATATATATATATTTTGTAATTAACATTTTTTATTGATTCCACAAAACATATATACAAGAGCAAAAATAAAAATAAATAAATAAATAAATAAGCAACATTATATATATATATATATATATATATATATATATATATATGTGGACTCATTCAATCATTTAAACCTCACAACCACCCCTCCCCCTCCCAATCCCCAACCCCACTCTGACCCCAACAGACATCCCCGTGGTCACATAAAAGTATATACACATGATTATAGACACACAAAAGATAAAAAATAAATAAATAAAAAATAAAATAATAAATATAATAATACAGTTTACACGTCCATTAATGTCAGGTATCTACCACATTTCTCTATAAACAAATTTGATTTTCCTAGCCTTCTAAATGACCCTTCTTCAAAGGCCGCCACCCTCCCCATCTATGAGCACCACTCATGAAATGAGGGCACTCCAGCTGACCTCCAACCCCTTAAATGAACCTGTCTGGCGATCATGACGCTAGTTAGGACCCAACTCTTTATGTGCCTGTTCTCAACGTCGATGACCACCCCATCGCCCAAAATACAAAGTCTGGGGCAAAATGAAAGCCGAGTCCAAAATACATCACATACAAGACTCTGAACTTTCAACCAAAACTCCTGGATCTTAACACACCCCCAAAAGACATGGGTTATGTCTCCATCCTCTGATTGGCATCACCAGCAGGTGGGTGTGTCTTTAAGACCAAACCTATACAATCTAGAGGGGGTCCAATAAAATCGATGTAAAATCATTGAATAGCATAAGGCGCACCCTTGCATCTCTAGATGCAGACTTGATGTTTTTTTAGAATCCTAGCCCACTCTCCCTCCTCCAATACCAAGTTTAAATCTTTCTCCCATAATCTCTTAAGAGAGGTTGAAGCTCTGTGCCCCAGACTCTGAATTAGCAGGAAGTAATACACAGATGCCTCATGACCTTTTCCAAAAGCAGTAATCACCACTCCCAGAGTATCTGCCACTTTAGGGGGGTGTATGCTACCCCCAAAAATAGTACAGAGCAGGTGTTGCAGCTGTAAATATCTGAAGAACTGAGATCTGGGAATCTCAAAATGTTGATCCAGATTTTCAAAGGATCTCAACACTCCACTCTCATATAGGTCACAGAGTGTAGTAACCCCCCTCACAATCCACTCTGACCAGCAAAAAGGGGACTTATTAATACATAATTTGGGGCTAAGCCATAAGCTCGAGGCAACATTTAAATAAATGTCCAAACTAAACAGCCTTGACACTTTTGTCCATACCGAGTGTAAATGCGAGATAATAGGGTGTAACTTAACTTCTCCGATTAGTTTGATAGAAAGGCTTTGCAATGGAAAAATAGGGGCAAGAACTTCCTGTTCAATACAAAACCAGGGAGGGGGTCTCTCAGGTGGAAGTGACCAATGAGCCAGATGTCTGAGACTGAACACATAATAATAAAACAAAATCTTGGGTAGGCCTAACCCACCTTTGTCAATCGGCCTATGCAGTTTACGGAAATGTAATCTGGGACGGTTTCCCATTCCAAATGAAGGACTTCGCTATGCTATCAAATTGCTTGAAATAAGAGAGGGGGACATCTAAAGCAAAAAAAACAATTCATTTTAATAACATTAACCTTCCCAATCATCGATAAATGTAATGAAGCCCACCTGTCCACATCGCTCGAAAACCTTTTTATTAAGGGGTCAAAATGAACTCTAACTAAATCACACAAATTTGCTGGAAAAAAAATACCCAAATACTTAATGCCCTGTTTGGGCCACTGGAAGGTGCCCGGCTGAAAAGCCGTTATCGGACAGTATGCTGTCAGAGCCAAAGCTTCGGATTTAGACCAATTAACTCTATAAAGTAACTTAATCCATCTAATAAACGTACTTCCAAACCTGTAAATTTCCAAAATCTTAAAAAGATAATCCCATTCTACCATATCAAATGCCTTTTTGCCATCAAGTGAGATGGCCTCGACCGGAGTCTGATCATTCGCCACTGACCACATGATATTGATGAAACGCCTAATGTTATCTGAAGAGCTGCAGCCCCGAATAAACCCCACCTGATCTATATGTATAAGAGATGTCATAACTTTACTTAATCGGTTAGCCAGAATTTTTGACAATATTTTTTCGTCCAGCTGGATCAGGGAAATTGGACAGTAACTCTTACACTCGTTTGGATCTTTGTCCTTTTTAGAAATCAGACTAATCTGGACTTGTGCCATGGTTGGAGGAAGCTTTCCATTCTTTAATGATTCTGTATAAATTTCAGACAAAATGGAGCCAATTCTGTAGCATAAAATCTAAAACATTCAGCAGAAAAGCCATCTAGCCCCGGAGCCTTGCCTGTAGGCAAGGCCTTAATTACCTTGTCAAGTTCCTCCAAGGTTATCTCAGAATCAAGAGAATTTTTTTGTCAGTTTAGGGAGTTCTAATGGTTCCACAAAGTTTCTAATGTCTTCATCGGTAGACGAAGATGTGGAACTATAAAGATCAAAATAAAATTCATTAAAATCATTATTAATATCAATGGCTGAGGTAAATATTTCACCACCAGCAGAGGGAATGGTAGAAAAAGACTCTCTCCGCTTTATATATCTAGCCAAATGCTTCCCTGCTTTATCCCCGACTCAAAGTATGACTGTCTTACCCTGAATAGCCAAAACTCAACCTTCCGTGATAAAATAGTATTATATCTGTATTTCAATCGGGTCAATTCTCTGAGGCCATCAGACGACATTCGGCACTTCAGCTCTGCCTCTGCACTTTTAATATTGCCTTCCAACTCCACGAGTTCTCGTGCTTTGGATTTTTTGATGAATGAGGCATACTGTATGATCCGGCCCCTAAGAACTGCCTTAAGTGCCTCCCAAGCCACGCCCACAGAGGATACTGTGGACCAGTTGGTCTCCATATAAACATTTATTTCAGCCTTTAACATTCGTTGGAAATCAGGATTTTGCAAAAGGGATACATTAAAGTGCCAACTATATGATTTATTTTTCTCTGTATGTGGCAACACCTCTAAACTCACCAGGGCATGAACTGAGACTAAGATGTTTCCAACTGAGCAATCCACAACAGATGAAATGAGGGACTTAGATATATATATATATATATATATATATACACTATATTGCCAAAAGTATTCGCTCATCTGCCTTTAGACGCATATGAACTTAAGTGACATCCCATTCTTAATCCGTAGGGTTTAATATGACGTCGGCCCACCCTTTGCAGCTATAACAGCTTCAACTCTTCTGGGAAGGCTTTCCACAAGGTTTAGGAGTGTGTTTATGGGAATTTTTGACCATTCTTCCAGAAGCGCATTTGTGAGGTCAGACACTGATGTTGGACAAGAAGGCCTGGCTCGCAGTCTTCGCTCTAATTCATCCCAAAGGTGCTCTATCGGGTTGAGGTCAGGACTCTGTGCAGGCCAGTCAAGTTCTTCCACACCAAACTCGCTCATCCATGTCTTTATGGACCTTGCTTTGTGCACTGGTGCGCAGTCATGTTGGAACAGGAAGGGGCCATCCCCAAACTGTTCCCACAAAGTTGGGAGCATGGAATTGTCCAAAATCTCTTGGTATGCTGAAGCATTCAGAGTTCCTTTCACTGGAACTAAGGGGCCAAGCCCAGCTCCTGAAAAACAACCCCACACCATGATCCCCCTCCACCAAACTTCACAGTTGGCACAATGCAGTCAGACAAGTACCGTTCTCCTGGCAACCGCCAAACCCAGACTCGTCCATCAGATTGCCAGATGGAGAAGCGTGATTCGTCACTCCAGAGAACGCGTCTCCACTGCTCTAGAGTCCAGTGGCGGCGTGCTTTACACCACTGCATCCGACACTTTGCATTGCACTTGGTGATGTATGGCTTGGATGCAGCTGCTCGGCCATGGAAACCCATTCCATGAAGCTCTCTACGCACTGTTCTTGAGCTAATCTGAAGGCCACATGAACTTTGGAGGTCTGTAGAGATTGACTCTGCAGAAAGTTGGCGACCTCTGCGCACTATGCGCCTCAGCATCCGCTGACCCTGCTCTGTCATTTTACGTGGCCTGCCACTTCATGGCTGAGTTGCTGTCATTCCCAATCGCTTCCACTTTGTTATAATACCACTGACAGTTGACTGTGGAATATTTAGTAGCGAGGAAATTTCACGACTGGACTTGTTGCACAGGTGGCATCCTATCACAGTAGCACGCTGGAATTCACTGAGCTCCTGAGAGCGGCCCATTCTTTCACAAATGTTTGTAGAAGCAGTCTGCATGCCTAGGTGCTTAATTTTATTCACCTGTGGCCATGGAAGTGATTGGAACACCTGAATTCAATTATTTGGATGGGTGAGCGAATACTTTTGGCAATATAGTGTATATATATATATATATATATATATATATATAAAAAATCTATTCTACAATTAATCTTATGGACTGATGAAAAAAATTTATAGTCCCTCCCATATGGGTTTAAAAGTCTCCAAATATCTGTAAGACCAGTATTTTTACACATCCCGTGATGTGTCAATGTTGCTCTAGGGGGCTTACACACTTTTGCTTCACTATGATCAAGGACTGAGTCCATAAAAAGATTAAAGTCTCCTCCCAATATTATATCATGAGGGGTGCCAGCGGCTTGCAATATCCCTTCAAGATCTATAATTAAGCCCTGATCATCAGTGTTAGGTGCGTAAATATTAGCCAAAATCAACATTTGCCCCTGAATTTCTGCTAAAACAATAATGATTCTTCATAATTTATCTTTATTCTGTTTAAGAAATTTGAATTGTAGATGTTTACTTATCAATGTAATGACTCCCCTGCTCTTACTTGAGCCAGCACTAAAGAAAACATGTCCATCCCAAATCTTCCCAAATTTTTCAGCTTACTGCATTGAAAGATGCATTTCTTGAAGAAACACTATATCATATTTCTTACGTTTAATGAAAGAAATAACCTTCTTTCTTCTTATGGGGTGCCCCAACCCATTCACGTTCTACTCATATTAACATTTGACATTTTAACATATTAGAAAAATTAGATTGTGTGTCAAAAATAAAATTATAAAAACCACATTCCACATTAGTGCAACAATCAAATCCCGAACCTCCCCCTAAACCAAACAAACAGAAAAAAGAAAAATGTGCGCATTAACCCCATGCACGACAGCGCCAACCACCGTCCATCCCTCTAAACTCAAACAGTCCATGTACGCCTATGAGAGCCCCCATGACAACTTTGCCATCAGATTGCACGTCTAGTGCTTCTATACAAATTTTGTGAGACAGAATTACAAACAGAAAATTATCTATAAAACAAACTCCAGCCGATAGGCAGAATAAACACAAAGAACGTGTAGATTCATACACAAAACTGTATCGAAGGTGTGTTCCTCCACAAAACAAACTCCAGCCGCTAGCAGAACTAGCATACATACACACACACACACACACACACACACAAAAATGTCCAGTTTCCTTGGGCAGACAAACGAATGTTCAGTGAGCCGGCTGTTTATAAGTGCAGCAGATGACCTAATCCTTCCAATGTCCTGCAAAAAATACTCCACAAAACAAACTCCAGCCAATAGAAGGCATAAAAACAAATAATGAGCAGATTCATCCACAACTGTCCCAAAGGAGTGTTATTCCACAAAACAAACAATTAAGGCGCCCAGCTTCTTCGGACGGTCAATTGTATGCTCAGCGAGTCAAGCTCACTTGGGGGCCACGTAAGAAACACACCATGACTTCCTCAGTCCATTGATTTTATGAAAGACATCGCTTGTTGTGGGCATGTAAAAATTTTGTGGCCATCCTTAATATCTATTCTCAATTTGGCCAGAAACATCAGTGCAAAAGCGATCCTCCATCAATGCAAGAGTTTCTTGAAGGAGTGTTACTGCGCAAAACAAACTCCAGCCGCTAGGCAGAGTCAGCACAAAAAGAAACAAAATGCCGCCCAGCTTCCTCAGACAGTCAAGTGTATGCTCAGCGAGTCAAGCTCACTTGGGAGCCACGTAAGAAACACCAAATGGCTTACTCACCCCATTGACTTTATGAAGGACATTGCTTGCTGTGGGCATGAAAATATTTTGCGGCCATCCTTAGTATCTATTCTCAATTTGGCCGGGAACATCAGTGCAAAAGCGACCTTCCATTGATGTAAGAGTTTCTTGCATTCCTTGAATCGATCATGTTTCTCTCTTGTCGAATTCACAAAGTCTGGGAACAAGAAAATGCTGTGGTTTTTCCAAGAAAGCCTTCCTTTACTCCTCACCTTGCATAACACAAGATCTTTATCAGATGATCTCAGAAATTTGGCCAGAATTGATCGGGGCCTGTCTCCCTCAGCGGATCTGCGAGCCAGGACTCTGTGAGCTAGCTCGATTTCCAGCTTGTGGCCTGTTATGTCGAGCAGACTCAGGAAGAGCTTGTCTAGGAATTTCACCATATCTCGGCCTTCCTCATGCTCACGAATTCCAACAAATCGGATGTTGTTTCGCCGATTACGATTCTCCAAATCCTCCAGCTTTTCCCAAACGCGTTCCAAGTCTATCTTGGAGGCTAGCAGATTAGCAGCTAATTCCCTCTCTGATGACTCCGATGACTCGATGTCCCCGATTCTTGTAACCAACTCGACTCCATCAGCATAATTGATAGACGTATTACAGCAAGATTCTCCAGGTCCACTACGACTTTCGCCAGCACCGTCAAACCGAGTCCCTGGTCTGCGGGCCTGTCTGGTGTATCAGCTTGAGCACATAAATGTCTTTTAATATCTCCAGTGCCCGAGAATTTAGAATTCTTTGACATGTTATTTGACTTAGAACAGTTATGTAGCAGGGTGTATTGAATCTCACCGGTTTATGATAAAAAGAATTAAAAACTAGCAAAGTGCACAGAGCTCGTCGTTCACACATCCGACCCTCGCATGGCCCCACCTGCAACCCCCTCATATATATTTTTTTAATTGTTCTGATTAAGTGTAGAATGCCTTAATCAACATAATTTAGCCCTATGAGAAAGAACAGAAGAACCCAGAAAATGTTCTAAACTTTTTCTTTCAGTTTTATTTGCCTCACTTTCATCTGGAGGTTTGAAACCAACACAGAAAAAAAAAAACAAAACAATAGCAGGATTTGGAGAAAAAGGGATTTGAACAAATCCAGACAAATGTACCACATAATCTGTAATTCTGTATAAAATAATTTTACTCATAACTTTGCAGCATCTAATCATTGAGCCATAGTGGCACTTGATTAGAGAGTTGTATGAAAGGGGGTTCAATCACACAGTTATCAGCAACAACAAGAAAATACGTAGTTAATTTTCAATAAGAGTAGGTGATTCGTGGTGACGTGAGCAGCAGCGACCGTTGGTGAAATGAGTTGAGCAGAGTTTAATGGTAACACTTTACAATAAGGTTCCATTCATTAACATTAGTTAATGCATTAGGTATCATGAACTTACAATTAACAATATTTTTTTACAGCATTTATTAATCTTTGTTAATGTTAGTTAATAAAAATACAATTGTTCATTGTTAGTTCATGTAAGATTATAGTGCATTAACTAATGTTTACAAATATTTTAAGTTTAAATTAACATAAACCAAGATTAATAAATGCTGTAAAATTATTTTTCATTGTTAGTTAATGTTAACCAAGGTGACATTAAGTCATGAGGTGACGAAAGTCATGGCGCATGCCCTGGGCCGGACGATGTCCACACTTGTGGTCCAAGAGCGGCACCTGTGGCTCAACCTTGCAGAGATGCGTGATGCCGAGGAAGTCCGCTTTCTCGATGCGGCCATCTCCCAAGGGGTTTTTTTTGGTGACACCGTCAAAGATTTCACCCATCAATTCTTGACGGTGAGAAAGCTGACAGAGGCGATTAAGCACATCTTGTCGGCGCAACAAAGCCACCTCCGGGCCTCCGTAGTCTTGCGCCTCATCTGCTTCTCGCCAGAGCCGTTCCCCTGCGGTGCCGGCCCCGGCTCCTGAACCATCGGAGTCTGTATGCTGGCCTCAGAGAAAGAGATTCTCCTGCAGGAAGTCAGCTCCACCTGCCCATCAGTCGGCCCCCAAGAACCACATACGGGCTTCGAGGCGGCCCTGACATGGGCAGCCCAGGGATGAGGTGACTACCTTCGACCGGTCTGGCCTGGGTGATCTCTTCAGCCCCAACATTGCCCCTGGGTGAGTATTCTATCCCCGAGTGCCCCCTGGGCCTCGGCACCCACATGGTAAGTAAAAGGGCAGTCCCCTCATTTCCTGGGCCAGCGCACTCACAACGTCCAGGCGCTGGAAGTCTTTCTGGTCAATCAGGCAAACGCGAGTACCTCGCGTTACCTCGTTCTCCGAGAGACAGCCGGCGAACAGGTAAGTATGCTGGTC
Source organism: Myxocyprinus asiaticus (assembly GCF_019703515.2). Classification (NCBI taxonomy): domain Eukaryota; kingdom Metazoa; phylum Chordata; class Actinopteri; order Cypriniformes; family Catostomidae; genus Myxocyprinus; species Myxocyprinus asiaticus. Next base: position 35,509,357 of record NC_059363.1, on the reverse strand, counting down.
TCTGGGGTCGCTCGCCCACCCCAGTCACCGGCCACCATTGCGGGCTTGCGGAGCAGCACATCCCCCCTGGTCTTCCAGGTGGGGCGCCTGCTCTGCCTTGCCGTGAACCTCTCTGCCCAGGCACAGTAAGTCCAGTCATCCCCTTGGTACCACTGTCGCGGGGGCTGGAGGCCTGGTTAACTCTCTCCAGCCCCTCGCGGTGGCTCATTAGGACTATTCGCCTCGGCTACGCATTCCAGATCGCCAGACGCCCGCCCAGGTTCAGTGGCATCCTCTCCACTACGGTGCGGGGCGAGGGTGCTTTCATCTTTTGACCGAACATGCTCAGTCAGTGCTGACCTGCCTGAAAACCTTCAGGCAGAAGGTGGCGGTGCCAGTGAAATAATTTCAGAGGCTCCTGGGACACATGACATCCTCGGTGGCAGTTCTCCCCCTCAGGTTCATGCATATGAGACCGCTTCAGCACTGGCTACAGACTCGAGTCCCGAAGTGGGCATGGTGTGACCATCACGCCACAGTGCCATCAGACTTTCAGCCCTTGGTCAGACCTGGCATTTCTACGGGCAGGTGTTCCCCTAGAGCAGGTCTCAAGGCACGTCATGGTCATGACAGATGCCTCGAACTCAGGCTGCGGCACCGTGTGCAATGGACAGGCATCAATTGCTTAGAGTTGCTGGCTGTGTTGCTGGCCCTGAGGAGGCTTTGGCCATTGATTCAGGGCAAGCATGTCTTGGTCTGGACCGACAACACAGCGACCATAGCACTAACCCTCGCGTTACATGTCGCAACTCGCCCGCCTCCTCCTTTGGAGTCAGCATACGTTGAAATCTCTGCGAGCCACTCACCTTCCGGGCATCCTCAACCGTGCAGTGGACGCACTCTCATGGCAGGTAACACTCCACGGGGAGTGGGGACTCCACCCCCACATAGTCCAGCTGGTTTTGGAGAGATTCGGGGAGGCGCAGGTAGACCTGTTCACCTCCCAAGAGTCCTCTCACTGCCTCTTTTGGTACTCCCTGTCCGAGGCCCCCCTCGGCACGGATGCCTTGGCACACAGCTGGCCTCGGGGGCTGCGCAAGTATGCGTCTCCTCCAGTGAGCCTCATTGTACAGACTCTGTGTAAAGTCAGGGAGGACAAGCAGCAATTCCTGTTCATTGCACCATACTGGCCCAACTGGACTTGGTTCTCGGATCTGATGTTCTTGGCAGTAGCACCTCCCTGGCGCATTCCCCTCTACGAGGTGGCTGTATGTCTTGAAGTGGCGTCTCTTCGCGAATTGGAGTTCTTCCCATGGGGAAGACAGTTTCCTATAGGAACCCCTAGTGTCACTACATCGACACAACGTCGAGTGAGTGACAGACAGGGAATATCTTGGTTATTGATGTAACCTCTGGACCCTGATGAAGGGAACGAGACGTTGTGTCCCTCCTGCCGCGGCGATGAACCAGCTGCTGACATGGCCAGGACTCTCTATCGGCTCCTCAGCATAAATCTGAATGAGTGGTGCATGCCATCTCCTTTTATACACGTATGTCCGGGGGCTGAGAGTGGCATGCAAATTCCATTCGCCAATTCTCATTGGCCTTTTCTATTTTAAGCAAAGGTAATTGGGGCTCTCAAGATCGAACCCCTAGTGTCACTACATCGACACAATGTCGAGTGAGTGACAGACAGGGAACAGAGAGAAAACTGGTTTCTTTTGCAAGCCCCAGTGAGCAGAAAACCATTTAATTGACTGACTGATGCACTGTGATGGACAAAAGATGGACACCTGCATTCTTTTTGCATTGACCCTGGAGAATTAAGAGGTTTGTTTTTACATACAACAGGAAAATCTGTAAACTACATCTGAAAGGTAACTCTTTGCTCAGAATTTATGTGCATGGGCCTACATTTAAGTCTGGTAAAGCGCTTTTCAAACTGAAAGCATTATGATGATAATTACGTTTAGAATTTAATGCATCCTATTTATATTTTTTAAATGGAAATGTATTATTGACTTTTTTGTATACTTGAAACTTACTTAACATCCAGGTTTTTTTTTTTTTTTTTTGTGGTTTTTTTTGCTGGTCATCAGTAATCCAGATTACCATAAATGCATTTCTCAGAAAAATGTGTGAAAAATTGCACAGAAATCACTTTTGCGTTTAAGGTGTTTAACTGATTCAGTGAAAGCAGGCCAGTGTTTATGAGAGGTCTTGATCATTTGATTGCATTCTGAATAAATATTCATGTTAGTTAGCTTTGATTTATGAAACCTGACAACATGTTACATTTATAGATATTTTATTTCGATTGATTAATTTAACTGTCCTGGCGAAATATTTTTATAATGTAATTTAAATAATTTTGAGAACTTTTTAGAAGCATACTGAAACATACTATATTCAAATGAACACAGCTTTGTAAAAAAATTGGTGGCCTGTGACAATGGTCAATTATACAGTTCAGCTGTCATTGTACATTACAAAAATATTTGAATGCTCATGCTGCAATTGATCAATCTGAATGAAGTATTCCATAGAGCTGTGTAATAATAAGTAGTTGTATAATAAACATGCACAGTGAAATAAATAATGTCACTGATATAGAAGTTAATCAATCAGACAGTAATGAGAGAATGCCATCTGTGTCCTGTCAAGACAGTCACTCAGCACATAGACAGACATCTGTGTTTCTAATGACCCTCTGTCTCACTCTCCCGTGTGTGTGTGTGTGTGTGTGTGTGTGTGTGTGTGTGTGTGTTCCTCCCAGTGCAGTAAACATGTGGGTGTTACTAAGAGCTGAGATCTGCTATTTTTCACTGATTTCACTAATTAACTGTGTCTTTCAACAGAGAGATGTACAATTTGATTTGTGATTGTATTATTATGGTTTTATCTTTGGGCTGTTTGCCATTTTTGATAATATTGACTCCTGGAAAGAAGGGTTTAGCTGAAAATGTTGTTTGATGAGTTATTCTGTGTTAGAATTCCATTCAAAGTTGTTTGGGTAAAACTTTACAATAAGGTTCAATGAACAAACAATGAACAATATATTTTTTACAACATTAATTAATCTTTGATAATGTTAGTTAAAAAAATTGTTCATGTTAGTTCATAGTGCATTAACTAATATTAACTAATGCAACTTTTTGCATTGTTAATTAACATTAACAAAGCTTTCGGCCATATAGTGTTCTGTTGTTTGAAGCTCGGAAGATGACCATGTAGTACACAGCTGTGCTAAACAGGGATTTTTTTTTTTTTTCTCAGTAATGTACTGTAAGAATTTTGACCCATTTATTTTGCATTTATTTAAGTGATTGTTCAGTGCTGGTGCTATGGAGGGGTCTCGGGGGTCTGTGCCCCCTTTGCATCAACTACTGTGCCCCCCCCCCATCTAAAATCTGACTTCAAGTGGCGATTGCACTTTTGCAAGTACAATATTGAAAATCCTGACTTTGAATGGAGTTGAATGTTATGCAGCATTAGCTGTTAAGATTTATTCTTTACAGGGACATCATGTATTGTGTACAAATTGGGCTGTCAGTTTAATCTCATAATTTTTTTTATAGTTAATCGTGATTAATCTCAGATTATAAAAGTAGTAACATTTTACTCTATATATACTTATTTCCTGTCAAAATGCATTTACTGTATATGAACAACACAATAGGACAAAACAATACAGGATGTTTTTTCCAAACTCCACAGTATTTCACTAAAATAGCTCCAATTTGAGTAACATAAACATTTCCCAAAGTCTAAGTGGGATGCTGACTGATTGAAAGAACTAGTATTCATTGCAGTGTGCATTTAACTCTCATTTAATATTAATCAGTCGGCAGGCTGTCTTTTCACTTTAGATATAGAATGCACTAGGGATGTGCGGAATGTCTAATTTCACTGAAAAGAAAAAAGAAACCAACCTTCAGAAAACAGTAAAAAAAAAAAAGTGTTTATGCAAACCATTTAAAATACTTAATCTATTCCAAATCTGATGCAAAATGGGGCAAAAAAGGGGCATTTATTTGCAATGTGCTCGCCTTGCATTATGATCATTGTACATTAAATATAGAACATGACACGCATTCACTGAATCAACATTAGCGAATATTTAACAGGCATATTTATTGAAAACAATTGAATGAATAGTGCAGGACCAATAGAGCAACCCAGCCAGTTCTAAGCAGAATTCACCAAGTAAAAGTTACTTAACATCTTAAAACAGTCAGGACTTGACTCACCTGAGGCGGCTATCCTGCACTTGAAAAAGCCTGCCCAGCGGAAAAATAACATACAAGCAGATTTAAAGAAGACTCAAATGTGAAAACATTCATAGAGACTTTCAAACATTTGGAAATCCGATTCCCGCACCACCACCGAAATGATTTCATAACTACTTTGCTGAGTTTGCTTGTATAGCTAGAGGACACTTTCCTGCGCGTGCCTCTTCCCTCTCTCACTTATGGCACGCGTAAAAAGCCTGAGGTAAAATTAAACTTTGTATCTGCTCAAGATATCCTCTTTTTTAAATCATATTTGTATTATTAATTCTATTTAACATATGTAACTTTAATATGACAGTAATTTAAGCGCAGCCTCTGTAAAAATATAAAGCCAAAGATCAGTTTAATGGGGGGAAATATTAACCGACTAGTAATTCCAGTGTCGACTAGCAGCATTAGAACCGTTTAGTTGACTAGTGGACTAGTCACACACATTCCTAGAATGCATGATTACTAATAAGCATGTGTGTTTTTATATTGAGTTCAATTCAGCGCTGGACGCCCTGACATGAACTCAATATAAAAAGCACATCTTGTTCTGCTTTTAGCGGTGGCACTTCCAATATAAAGATAATTCATCCAAACTGTCCGGTGATCATTAGCTGACACTTCAAAAGCTTTGCAGCAAAGGTACAAAGTTGAAATTATATGAAATTTGAGTGGAGCATCAACAGGGAGAAAAACTAGCTGCACTGTGGGCTTGTAAGTATTGACATGCTTATGCTGTAAAATGCTGACTTACAAAAGACACGTGAAGGACTTCAGTGAAGTCCCGCAAAGTCCCTTCATACCTGTGGGCAATTTTTGAGTACCAGATGCGCTCTTGGATTTAATTACTTTCCCTTCAGCATTAGTTTTATAAGAAGATCTTTCTCCAGCACTTGATCATTGGCATGAACTCATTGTTGTGTGTTTGTTTTTAGTGCATATATGAGTGTAATGCACTAAACACATTGCAGTTAAATAAACTAAACACATTGTTCCACCCTCTAGCTGAATAAAATGTCACAATCTAATGTCAAATCGGTACATGCCTTAATCGCGATTAAGACAAATTAATTCATCACATGCGTTAATGCTGACAGCACTAGTAATTTGTCCACATGTTTTAAATCGCAAGAAAAATACAGCTTTAAAAAGCTGTTAAGAAAGTGCAAGCTAAAGCTCAAGTTTTTTTCTCAGGTTTAAGTTCAGGTTTAAGTAGCCTTTTTCATTGGCAGAAATTTTCATTGGATGTTTAACAGCTAAGCCAAGCCCTGAAAGCACTTATATATACAGTATATATACACACACACAGTCGACCAGATATGGATACAGGTGTGCACACATATACACTTAATGGCGTCCTCTGCTCCTGTAATTACACCCAAAGAAGCCCAGAGGATCTCAAAGCTCTCATTCTATACATTATGACCCTGCTTAGGAAACCCTCCTGGGCTGCAGTGCTCAGGTAGATTGACCATGGCATATGTGTGTGCACGTTTGTTTAAGTGTCCGTGGAGATTAGCGCTAGATGTGGTCTTTTGCTCTTTGTAGTTTAGTGAATGTAATCTGTATTAATGGCCTGCTGTGAAAGAACCTAGCTCTCACCTTATCACTACAGTGTGTGTAGCAACAGGTGTTCTCGCGGATTTCTCACAACCCTGTTTCCACCTCAAAGAAGCTCTTTCCTCACATACCTGCTGCAAAACTGGCGAATCATCTTTGCTAAATGCTTCAACGTTTGAGCTCAATCTTTGATGTATGTTTGACCTTAGTCAGACTAGATTCTATATTTAATTTGATGCTTATGAAAATATGGCTTTGAGGTATAGAGGTTCCATGCACATACTTACAGTTCTTTTCAGCATCTGCAAAATAGCTTTGGGTGCGTTACCACAACTAATTGCACTGGTGTGTGTACTCTCTACTCTCAAAAAAATAAGAGCCTGATCTCATGAAAATTGCATGACTGTGGCATCATTTTTGCGTAATGACACTGTGTGGGTCCATTGACATACCGCGGCAGTTCTGAGTTGAAATGTCCACTAAGAGGCGCTAAAAGCGAGTTCAATTTTCTTCCAGACGGATGAGGTTTTAAATATTACCCAACAAAATCTACTCAGTTTACTCAAAGAATACATGGCTTGTATTACCCATAGATAACTAATATTGTCATTATATTCATGCTGTATATCCAGAGGGGAACTGGTTCACCTTGTTGAGCCTGGTTTCCCCCAAGGTTATTTTTTCCATAAACTAACATCTTATGGAGTTTTGTGCTTCTTGCCACCGTCACCTTTGGCATGCTAACTTGGGGCCTAAAGACAATATTTTTTAAGGCATTATTTTCAATTGTGTTATTCATTTAAACCACACAATAAGGATTTTAAGACTTCACAGCATCATTTTTGATCATCAATTCGAAAAAAGTAGGTTTTTTGGAATACTCAAAATGCAGGACCTTTGTTGGTATTCTGTTCCATTTTGAGTTTTCAGAAAAAAATACTTTTTCGAACTGATTCACACAAAAAGTGTTCAAAATAGTTTTGATTTGTCAAATGTGTTATCAGTTGAGCTACTGCACAATCTGACCACAGCCAAATACGATTATACGTAAATGTAGTAAAATGTGTTGCCTTGCAAGTCATGTGCTAAAAGTATTTTGATGTTATAATACAGCATTGTGAGGGGAACAGGGCGAAAATTATGTTTATGAACTGATGATTTCCCCTTTTACTTGTGATTTGTGTGAAAGTGAATAAAAGTAATTGTTGTAGACCGTCTAGTGTTCATTTGACCTGGAATCTGCCACAATACTTACAAAGAGCTTGGTTAAAAAAATAATAAAATAATAATTTTGCTAAAATGTTGGAATAGAAACATGATTCTATGAGACCAGGTTGGATCTTTCGAATGCATTGTATGCATTGTTTGCAAGTTTGCTGTGAATATTCTTTCTTGGTATGAACAGGTGTTCACTCTCTTCTGGCGTTGTTGAGTGGCTGGTCCAGCCTTTCTTGATCAGGCAGACTTACCAACAAAAAAATAAAAATAAAAATAAATAAATAAATAAATAAAATCCCTCTCTTTTGAATTGGGCCAGAAAGCAACCACCCAGAACACTCTAGAAACTGCATAGCTATTAAAACAAAATAAAAAACACACACACAGACCACAAAAACCCACAACAGCCTAGCATCATGTTGGTGACTTTTGCATGAGCAGGCACCACTCACATTTTTATTAGAAAATACAAAAACCAAGCGTAGTGTCAGTTCAGGCAGGTCATGTGAGTCAAGCTCACAATCAGTTGGCCCTCAGTTGATCACGACGTCTACAATACAATTCAGACGCTTATCAGAGCCATCCTGTTCAAAGGAATATTCCAGGTTCAACACAAGTTAAGCTCAATCGACAGCATTTGTGGCATAATGCTGATTACCACAAAAATGAATTTCGTTTCAACCCTCTTTTTCTTTAAAAAAAGCAAAAATCGAGCTTACTGCAAGGAACTTACAATGGAAGTCAATGGGGGCCAATCAATAAACGTTAAATTACTCTCTATTTCAGAAGTATAGTCACAAAACATAAACAATATGCATGCTAATGGGATGTTAGTGTGATAAAATTGCATCCTTACATTTTCTGTGTAGAGCTATATCCACTATATCACTTCGTTGCCATGACAATGTAATGTCAACAGACCCTAAAACCCTAAAACAACTGTAAAAATGATGATTTAAACAACTCATGTATTTGAGCTGTAAAGTTTTGACAGAAAAATTAATGGAAGTGCTTTTACAAAATTATAAGCTTCACGTTTCTGTCTTTAAACCCTCCAAAAATTGGTCACATTCACTTCCAATGAAAAAAAAAAAAAAAAAAAACATTAACCTCGATGTTTGCTTTTTTTTAAAGAAAAGGATGGACTAGTCAAAATTAATTTTTGGGATAATCAACATTATGCCACAAATGCTGTCGATTGAGCTTAACTTGTATTGAACCCAGAATATTCCTTTAAGTCCTCCACTTATTCATTGCCTTAGCTGCCTTTCCTTTGCATGGATGCAAGCTACACTTAACACCCTCCTCCATCCCTAGCTCCGCTTCTTGTATGGCAGCTATGCTTTTAGTTTTCTCTACATCTGTCTTGTGCTCTGTGCTCTAAGACTACAATTGTTTGCCAGTTTGGAATTCCTATTTTAAATGTGTTATTGTACCTTATTCTTGATTTATCAACTTGATATACAGTATTTGAAGTTCTTTTAAGTGTCCATTTTATTTGGTATGCAATTGTACCACGTTGCACTGTCATAATGTTTAAAAAATGGAACAATGTTGTTATAATTCTGCTGGATCTGTTCTGTTACCCCTGGGGGTTATTCACTGCACTCCCTGCTCTGTCCATTCACGGCTGCATGGATGAGCAGAGAGTTTGATCAGATTTCAGATTTCTTTAATTGTCTATAAGTGAATAACTGTATTCATTCAACTATTCAAGTCAAGTATTCTTCTGACTTAAAAGTAGTTTTATCTCTCTTTTCACTTTCTCATTCTCCCTTTATCTCTCCACCATCTACATTTCTTTTCTTCTCTTCTTTTACAGTAACTACATAACTCCTCCCTCATCCTCATATTACACTTGTATCACATTCATTAGTTTTAGAGACAGTCAGACCTGCAGGCCGAGGGCACAAGCAGTCATTTATCCTTCGGTTCCATCTCTGCTCTTTGGTGCATCACTAATCAGTAGATAGGCTCCTGCATTTATCCCAAGAGCTTCATAAAACTCAGAGCTGACTGCCAATAAAGTCACACAATGGCCAACGACAAGCCCCAAAGCCAGGGGTCTGACCCTCATCATGCCTCATATTCTCTTTCCCTCTCTCTATATATTTCTTGCTCTCACATACACACTCCTCAATTTTCAGTTCTCTCTCTGGCACCGTTGGATGAATGGTAGCATCCTAATGGTGACTCATTTTACGATATGCAGTAAGCAAACGTACATCACCAAGACATTAGTGTCTTGAATAAGAATGAGTGCATCATTTCTAAAGCATTCTATCGCATTCTCTTTTAAGTGCCTCATTTGTGTACAAACGTCTGAACGGTATCTTAAAGTCGATCTAAAACTCTATGCAGATGCTCTAATTCATGTTCCTGCTCTTATTGTGAATGATTCATTAGTGTATGTTATTCCAAAGATGCCAAAAATAGTTTGTCTTTGTAATCTTTCATCAAGATGTACTTTTCATCTTTTCTTTTTGGCTGACGTCACCTTTTACTCTTTTTTTAACCCCTCCAAACATTTGGCTCCATTCTGGTATGCAATGCCCACTTTTCACAATCCAATACATTTCTGATGGATAAGCCCCACCCTACTACATCTTGCTGAAAGTCCTGTTTCACTCTGATGATGCACTGCAGATGAGAAAACACTCTAAAACTAACATCTTCTGGATGAAAACACATCGAATAGATTATTTAAAAAATATAATATATTATTATTATTTTTACAACGGATGCACGTGTGCTATCAGGGTATATCTTTTCAGCCCTAACCTTAAAATTAAAACTGAAGGTGGAATTCACTAAGAATGAAATGTGTCCGGTAAAAGCGGTGGCTGTTTGCATGCACTGTCTGTGCTGGTTTAGTGCCGATTCACTAAAGGAATTATGCAGATCATGTAATGGCGCAGATGTGTCTACAAAGTCTCTGCTAAAAATACTTCCCAGGTGCAATTTTGATCTTGCGTTCCAATTTTTAGGGCTCTGTAGCAGAGGATGCAGCAGACCTCCGTAATCTGCCACATTCTGCCAGGACTGTAGAGCATTACCCCACTACTGTGATCCAGACACCCGAATCATACCTTTAAAGGGATAGTTCACCCAAAAATAAAAAATTCTCTAATAATTTACTCACCTTCATACCATCCCAGATGTGTATGACTTTCTTTCTTATGCAGAACACAAACAAAGATTTTTAAAGAATATTTCAAGTCTGTAGGTCCATACAATGCAAGTAAATGGTGACCAGAACTGTGATTCTTCAAAAACCACATAAAGGGATAATGAAAATTATCTATATGACTCCAGTGGTTTAATCCATATCATCTGAAGCACTATGGTAGATGTGGGTGAGAAACAGATCAGTATTTAAATCCTTCTTTCTTTAAATCTCCAACTTTGACCAGCCCCAACCAGTAGATGGCGATATGCACGAAGAATGCAAATTGCCAAAAACTGAAGAAGAAAAATGTAAAAGTGAAAGTGGAGATTTATTGAAAAAAATGACTTAAACATTGATCTGTTTCTCACCCACATGTATAATATTGCTTCTGAAGACATGGATTAAACCAGTGGAGTCAGATGGACTACTTTTATGCTGATTTATGTGATTTTTGGATCTGAGTTCTAAGTTCTGGTCACAATTAACTTGCATTGCACAGACCTACAGAACAGAAATATTCTTCTAAAAATCTTCATTTGTGTTCTCTAGAAGATAGAAAGTTATACATATCTGGGATGGCATGAGAGTGAGTAAATCATGAGAAAATTTTCATTTTTGGGTGAACACTCCCTTTAACATGCCGAAAGTGTGCTTGACTACACCACGCATCTGGATATATGCCAGGTTATAATGCTCTTCTCCATCATTTGATCATTATTTGATTAATTACTGCTGATGTACAGAAACATGTACAAAAACATCTCTTATAACATCTCTTTACTAAAATTCATTTTTATCTGGCATTAACTGCGATGTAAATTGTGGTGGGCAATTTTTATGAATGAAGCACAATCTATATTGAGCCTAATTTACTCCATATCTCTGGCTTCCTGGCTGTATTCCTGGCTACGGTATTTGCCTTTTTTTTTTTTATCAAACTGATCACCTTTAAAGATTCATACCCTTTTGAATAGTGAGAGGTTTTAAACATTCCAACACAGAATATTAATAGTAATAAGACTTAAGTGCACCTGAGACGAGGAGTTTGATGTCAGGGTACAAATTACAAGATATCTTGCTGCATTTTTAATGACCATCTGTCATTCGAGACCCCTTATTTTATTAAACAAGCAACTGTGGGGTTATTTTGAATACGTATCAATGTCTGTAGACTTAATGGAGAAACTTGACAATGCCTGAGGTGTGTGGAGTGTGTAGTAAATGGTATGGTTTTAATTCTGCTAAATACTCTTATATTATATCTCACTGTGAAAGGTTTATGTGCACATGATCAGCTGTGGGTTTGTGGATAGTGCCTTTGGGCTCTCACTCATCCAGGTTACTGCCGTGGCTGTGAGAAACTCAGGCATCATAAATATTTATGCTGCCCATGGCTCCAGTCAGGGTCTAACCTTCTTAATACTGAACTAGAGGATGAGATATGCCTTTCCAAAGACCAGAAGTGTGCAGATGTGTGAAAAAGATGAGTTTATTGAGAGAGGGCGAGAGAAAGAGAAATTAGCATTAGGAATGGCCGTTTTTAAAGGAAATGTTCACCTCAGAAAGATTTACTTTATTTATGCCTCATGTTATTCCAAACCTGCTTGACTTTTTCTCTTTTCTTTTGTAGGAACTCAAAAGCAGTTGTTTAGCAGAATGTCCAAGCTGTTTTATTTTTTTATACAATGAAAGTGAATGGGGACTGAGACAAAAACAAATCTTGTGATCTTGTATTTTAGCAAATGTCATTATGTTTGAGTTTAAGTACACAAGACATAAGCCCCTGTCCATCAGGTAAGCTGGCTTCATGCCCCTGGCTTTGAATGGGAGATGATTATTTTCACGCTGGGCCTCTTGTCATGCTGGGAGTCTTACCAAATGTAAATACACTGCAGTGTGCTTCATGTCCGGGCTCAGCTGTTGTTTTCTTTACACCCCAACCCCATCCCACTTTTCCAAATCTCTCAATTTTCAGCTCTGCCTAGACTGAAATATTATAATTAAGTTGGGAAGACTAGGGAAATATTAGTGATGCTTTTTCTGGCGGTGATCAGTAAAATCGACTGAAACTGTAAGATCTATAATAAAATGCTTTTTGTCATTTCAGGAACAATGAGACTGTGTACTCATTGAACTTACTATGTTTTTTAACACAAGTATTAATAAATCAGCAGTGCTGGGCAGGTTACTTCTTAAATGTAATCGGTATTGATTATAAAGTACATGGAAAAATTGCAATCAGTAACGTAATCTCGCAGATTACATTTTTTTGTGGTAATCTAATCTGATTACTTTTGGATTACTTCGAATTTATCTCGTTTTTTTGATGTCACCTGCATTTAAATTGGATAATCTTGACCACTTTAACATAAGAAATAATCAAAACAAGCAATTACAACCTCTCCCATTATTTATACCATGATCAGTGGAAACATGTAAATACTTCATGCTGCAACTCCACCAATGTTCAAGCTAAATCTACACCCTTGCATCCAGTGGTCAAACACTGATTTAGACCGTTCCATCTTCACCTGGATAATAACGACTATCAGGTCTGTGTGCAATTTCACAACCCTCTCCATCTCCCTCTATTCCAAAAACACTAAAATTGTTACTGAACGTATATCATAGGTAGGCTGATTTAGAGTGAAATAGATTAAAAAAAAAAGAGAGAATAATTATGGTGATCAATAAATTATGAACAATTTAATTGTTATGCCTAATTAACATGTATTCATGTAATCCTTAAAAAAGTAACTGTAGTCTGATAACAAATATCGTAAAATGTAATTTAATCCACTTACAAGTGCTTGATTTTCATAATCTGATTAAGTAATTCAGATTACATGTAATCCGTTACTACCCAGTAACTTTTATTTTTTTAATGCAGCATAATATGGTTACATTTGTATTGTAAGAATGATATTCTGATGCTCGCTGATGATTTGAGCAAACCGTCAATTAAACATCTTCTGTCACCTCAGTGGAAAACAGCTGCACAAATTAATCTAGGGCGCAGAAAGTCCGAAAATAAGCGGAGCAAAATCACACGTGTCCATTATTATGAGTTCAACATGATATCGGGTCGATGTGTCTTAATGTGTTTGTGACAAGTGCAGTTTCACATAGAGACGGAGATTGGCTCATATGCTGCGAGTTTTTCACAGATGTAGGGTAAAAACAGTTAGGCTAAGTAATCCCATTGTCATGAGGACAAACAGGTATCTTTAATAAAAAATAATGCAGAATACGGTTTCATATTATTAATAGAAACATTTATAGCTGTTAATCAGGCATCAGTGTATAAAACACTGGCTGAATGAGTCTGTCAGACTGAATTAAAGGTTATTGATCATCATTGGTGAAATGCTTCAACACCTGAAATATGCTGCATTTTGATAATATTACACTAGAGGGAAATACCTGATAAAACTTCAGTGTACCTGCCGTCTTATATTTCAATTTTTTTAAGCATAGGCTATCTTATTTATTATTTACTTTGCTATTGTAAAAGCATATGCAGGTCTTGTAAATTTTATAAGGGGGGATTTACTGTCCAACACTTTGAAAACCCTTGCTGTAACTGTACATCAATAATGATGTATTGATGGAATAACAATAGAACAGATGTAATTTTATGTCTTTTGTTGTAAACCCTCATCTGACGGTTTGATGAGATTCCTATTCAAACCGTCACATCTTGCCAGAAGATAGGCAGCAGGATGGAGACTCAACTGGTGGCAGTGGGGAGGTGGAGGTTGCCACGTCGGTACTCTGAAACAGCAAAGTGATAGGCTGTGACCTTTAAAGCAAGAGCTATCGTATGATTAGCTGGAAGGTTGAATTAATTAACAATATAAAATTACGAGTCTCCCCACTTAAACTATGCCTACGCTTCCATTTCTCCTACAATATTTTAGAAACAACATCTGAGACAAACATCTGATTCTTAAATAAACTCCATAATAATTGAAAACTCCATAGAATCTATGTTGCTATGAAAAACATCTGAGAAATACAAATTTATTAAGGGATATATATTTATTGTCAAATCAGGGACAATTAAGCTATTTTTTGTCTTTAATCCAATGACGACATCCTTCATTTTAGATACCAAGTGTGAATTCATTTGAAAATAAAAATAAATATAACCAAAAAAAGACAAAACACCCTACTGAAAAGACCGATGACCAGTATATGTTGTGTTCTGGATGCTGGTCTCAAGTATGGGATGCTGGTGAGCTGGTGTTCTCATCAGACTTTGTAACCAACTAGCAATATTTAAGCTGGCTTAAGGCTCCACTTCATCTGAAATGCCATTCTAGTTAACCAGATTCATCATTTAAGATTAGCTGGTAAACACTAGGACTATGCTGGTTCATCAGCTAGACTAGCACCAAAACAGCAATAATCTACAATGGATTGGAAATTCATGGTCTTCTCAGTAGGGTAAGCAATGTTCAATTACAAAGAAACTGTTAGTAACCTTCTTTTGCCCTCTCTCACACTCTATAGGACTCTGGATTTGCTTCCTTCATCATTGACCAGCTGCAGATGCCTGATTGGCTGGTGAAAGGTGGGCATGATGGAACAAATTGCCAGGTGTGTGCCACACCAACACAGCAGCTGAGACAGCAGGCACTCCAGACCCTCCAAGAACTGTGTCTGGTTTCTGACATGCCATTCCTTCCCACCAGCACCTTCCCTGGGCATCCCACCAGGCTGACCACTCATAGTGTGGTCACTCTTTCCTCCAGATCTGCCAAATCCAGGATACCTCACCCTGCACATAGTGTCCTACCTGTGGGGGAAAGAAGGCGTGAGCTGGGATGGACTCAGAACCCATCTTCCAGTGCTTCTGCAATGAAGCCAAGCGTGCAGGTGACCATGGGTGGAAGACCTTTGACGGGTGCCATCAGCTCAGTCACCATTCAGGCCCAGCAGTACCTGGAGGGCATGTGGAGCATATCACGCGTCAATAACTTCCTGCCTCAGCCAAGCGTGGTATGTAGCCTTAAGTTTAGCAGTGTTTATAGCGATGTGGCCTTTCATATGTGCATCAAATTAAGTTATTTATTAATAATAGATGTTGTGCCTTCTATATGGTTGAATGCCATGAAACCTTTCAATAAATATTCAGGTCATATTTTACACCAAAATCAAAATAAATACAAAATTTGATTTAGCTAAAAGAATATATATTTGTATTTATTTATTTATTTTTATGTACATATTCATTGTGGCATTAATTTTTATAAAATGTTTGCACATGTGTTCATAACTGTCATGCAAAAATATTAAATCTTCAACACTAATGCAAAAAAAATAATATATATATAATATATATATATATTTTTTTTTTTTCAAAGTAAATATTTGTACACCATCTGTTAAAATTTTACATCAAAAATTGTATTCCAGCAATGAGAAACTTATGAAAATCACCATTAAGAATAATGGGATTTACTAATAAATAAATAAAATAAAACAAACATTTAATGGTACTAAACATAGACCCCATTCCCCTTCTGTCACTCACTTGATGTTGTGTCGATGTAGTGACACTAGGAGTCGCCCTTGGGAGCCCCAAACACCTCAGATCTTTGAGAAAAGGCCAATGAGAATTGGCGAGTGGAATTTGCATGCCACTCCCCCGGACATATGGGTATAAAAGGAGCTGGCTTGCAACCACTCATTCAGATTTTTTCTTCGGAGCTGTGCGGTTGTGTGTCAGCAAGCTGTCTTCCACTACCGGTCCATTTACCTCCCAAGAAGCGTTTGCTGTTGGATATACGGTGCATTCCAGTGGCTTTTCTCTCCTTCTGCACAGATCTGTGCAGATTACGCCCCTGGGCGCTTCGACAGCGCTAAGAGAGTTTATATTCCTGCAAAGAATATATTTTCTCTATTAGAGCAAACACATTGACGTGAACATCTTTTTAAAGACGCGTCTTTTTCAAGATGCCTTTCCATCTTTGTGTGATTCCTGGATGCGGTCGCTATCTCTCCGCTTCCGACAGCCACAGGCGCTGCCTCATGTGTCTGGGTCGTAATCACACTGATGCAGCATTCGTGGATGGTTCATGTTCTCATTGCGAGAATATGACCATGGCAACGTTTCGGTCACGGCTTCTTCTACCTCCGGGTATGAGGCTGGCCCGGCTGGCGCTGGAGGCAATTTGGGGGCTTCAATGGGCGCGGCTCCGCCGGGTAAATCCCCGCAGACCTCCCATTCCCCAACACGCTCGGTTGCCCCCAGTGAATTCCGAGAGGAGACCAGCTTGCCCCAGGGCCAGCTTAGTGTCCCTTTCGGAGCTCCGGAGCGGGATGAGTGCTCGATCACTGCATTGGAGTTGACTGGCGATGTCAGATGCCGAGGACTTGACTGGGCTGCCACCTTCGGGTCGGCCCACCCAGTCTGAGGCTGACGGCAAGATGACCGCCATGCTTGCCCGGGCTGCCGCGTGTGTCGGGTTGGAGTGAAAACTTCCACCCTCCCCTGAGCCCTCGCGGCTACATGATTGGTTCCTGGGTTCGGGGCACCGCTCACAACCCCCCCCCCCCCACCGGTCTCTTTCTTCCCGGTAGTGCACAACGAGCTGACGAGGTCGCGGAGGGCACCTTTTTCTGCCTGAAACCGACCTCCCAGCTCGTCCGCTTTCACTACCCTCGATGGCGGGGCAGCCCACGGGTATACGGAGGTCCCTCGGGTGGATAAGGCGGTTGCGGTGCACCTGTGCCCGCAAAGCGCAGCCACCTGGTGGGATCGCCCAGCACTTGTCTCTGACGGCCAAAGCCTAGAGTGCCACTGGTCAGGCTGCCTCTGCCCTGCATGCCATGGCCCTCCTGCAAGTACACCAGGCCAAGGCAATAAAGGAACTGCACGTGGGTAGTCCAGAACCGGATGTGATGCAGGAGCTGCGCTCAGCGACCGACCTCGCCCTCCGGGTGACGAAGGTCATGGCGCGAGCACTCGGGCAGGTGATGTCCACCCTCGTGTTCCAGGAACACCACCTGTGGCTGAATCTAGTCGAGATGAGGGATGCGGACAAGGTTTGCTTCCTCAATACACCCATCTCCCAGATCGGCCTATTCAGCGACACCATCGAGGACTTCGCCCAGCAGTTCTTGGTGGTGAGGAAGCAGACGGAGGCTATACAATACATCTTTCCCCGGCGTGGCTCAAGATCCCGTATCCCATCTGCTCACCGAGGGTGTCCCCCTGCAGCAGCGAAAGCCCAGGCATAGAGCCCCCTGCAGGAAGCTGACGTCCCCCGCCTCACGGGCCAGCACGAGGATCCGGAAGGCTCCTAAGTGCCCCTGAGATGGATGACCCAGGGAGCGAGATGTCTGCTGCAAACCCGGAGCTGGTATCCAGACCACTCCATCCCCCAGTGGAGGGCCGGGAGGTAAATCCTTGGTTTCCTTTTCTTTTATGTTCGTACCCACATTCTCTATAAAAGAGCAGTTTCCTCACTCCCTGGGTCACATAGCCAGTGTTTACGACCGCCGTTATCACGTCAACCAGGCGCTGAGCACCTGTGACTTAGATGCCACGAATGCGGGCCCCCCGCCTTTGTGCGTCCGGTCGCACCACACTCACACCCACGGCCAGGTGGTTGTGACAGACTATGAGGACGGTCAAAAAGTCCGACCCCCCCGACGCCGGGTACATGGAGCAAGGTAAGTGCTTCGAGGGTCCCCTCAGCGCAGCCACAAGTTCGCAACGAAGCCAGGCTCCTCGACGTGGCATCCCCTGCTCCCTCCCACCTCGAGGCCCCACCCACAGGTATGTTAAACACGATCATCCCCTTAGTGCCCCTCGCCCGGAGCTTGGACACGTGGCTAGCGCTTTCCAACCTGTCACGGTGGTTGGCCAGGACCATCCGACTCGGTTACGTGAATCAGTTCGCCAGGAGCCCACCCCGGTTCAGTGGCATCTGCTTCACCTTGCGTGCGGAGATCGCGACCCTTCTGCGCAAAGGTGCGATAGAGCCCGTCCTTCCAGTTGAGATGAAGAAAGGGTTTTACAGCCCTTACTTCATCATACTGAAGAAAGGCGGTGGGTTACGGCCAATCTTGGACCTGCGAGTTTGCACAGACTCCCGTTCAAGATGCTGACGCCAAAGCACATTTTGCCATGTGTCCGGCATCAAGATTGGTTCACGGCGGTAGACCTGAAGGATGCATACTTTCACGTCTTGGTTCTACCTCGACATAGACCCTTCCTACGGTTTGCTTTCGACGGCCGGGCATATCAGTACAAGGTATCAGTATCAGTACATCCCTTCGGCCTGTCCCTGTCCCCTCGCGTCTTCACTAAAGTCGCAGAGGCAGCTCTTGCCCCGTCCGCATACTCAACTACCTCGAGGACTGGCTGATTCTAGCTCACTCTCGAGAGTTGCTGTGCACACACAGGGACCTCGTGCTCAGGCACCTCAGCTGGATAGGGCTTCGGGTCAACTGGGAAAAGAGCAAGCTCTCACCGGTTCAGAGCATCTCTTTTCTTGGCATGGAGTTAGACTCAGTCTCGATGATAGCACGCCTCATGAGCAAGCGTGTGCGGTTGGTGCTGAACTGCCTGAAGTCATTAAAGCAGAGAACAGCGGTTCCACTGAAACACTTTAAGAGGCTCCTGGGGCATATGGAATCCTTGGCGCCGGTCACGCCACTAGGGTTGATGCATATGAGACCGCTTCAGCACTGGCTTCAGACTCGAGTCCCGAGATGGGCATGGAGCCGCGGCACACATCACACCGATCTGCCGCCACTTGTTCAGCCCTTGGACAGACCTTGCATTTCTACGGGCAGGAGTTCCCCTACAGCAAGTGTTCAGGTGCATCGTCATTATGACAGATGCCTCCAAGCGAGGCTGGGGCGCCGTGTGCAACAGGCACGCAGCCGCTGGCTCCTGGACAACTGCCTAGAGTTGCTGGCAGTATTGCTTGCCCTGCGGAGGCTTTTGCCGTTGATCCGGGGCAAGCAGGTGTTGGTCCGTACGGACAACACAGCGACAGTAGCGTATATAAATCTCCAAAGCAGCTTACGCTCATGTCGCATATCGCAACTCGCCCGCCGTCTCCTCCTATGGAGTCAGCGGTGACTGAGGTCGCGTCGCTGTTGGCCTCTCACATCCCGGGCAACCTCAACACCACAGCGGATGTGCTGTCACGGCAGGTGACGCTCAGGGGAGAGTGGAGACTCCACCCTCAGGTGGTCCAGCTGATTTGGAGTTGGCTCGACAAAGCACAAGTAGACCTATTTGCCTCCCAAGAAACCTCCCATTGCCTGCTCTGGTATTCTCTGATGGGGGCTCCCCTCGGCCCAGAGGCACTGGCACACAGCTGGCCCTGTGGGCTGCACAAGTATGCATTCCCCCCAGTGAGCCTACTTGCACAGACCCTGTGCAAGGTCAGGGAGGACGAGGAGCAGGTCACCCTCGTGGCCCCGTATTGGCCCACCCAGACTTGGTTCTCAGACCTCAAGCTCCTCGTGACAGCCCCTCCCTGGTGAATTCCCCTGAGGAAGGACCTTCTTTCTCAGGGACGGGGCACCATCTGGCACCCGCGCCCAGACCTCTGGAACCTCCACGTCTGGTCCTTGGATGGGACGTGGAAGACCTAAGTGGTCTACCACCAGCAGTGTTATACATGATCACTCAGGCCAGAGCTCCCTCCACGAGGCAGCTTTATACCCTGAAGTGGCGTCGGTTCACAAATTGGTGTTCTTCCCGAGCTGAAGACCCTCAGAGATGCGCAGTCGGGTCAGTGCTTTCCTTCCTGCAGGAGAGGCTGGAGGAATGGCTGTCCCCCTCCACCTTGAAGGTGTATGTGGCTGCCATAGTGGAACACCACGATACAGTGGACGGTAAGTCCTTAGGGAAGCACGACCTGATCATCAGGTTCCTGAGAGGCGCCCAGAGGCTGAATCCTCCTAGGCCATACCTGTCCCCTCATGGGATCTCTCCGTGGTCCTCCTAGGCCTTCACGGAGTCCCCTTTGAGCCGCTAGAGTCAGTCGAGTTGAAAGCCCTCTCCTTGAAGACGGCCCTCCTGAAGGGCGACCCCTAGTGTCACTACATCGACACAACGTCTCGTTCCCTCCATCAGGGAATAGAGGTTACTACAGTAACCGAGACATTTTCTTTATGCAAAATCATGTCTTTATTTTTATTTATTTATTTATTTATTTTTGTGCTAGTTTAAAAGTGTATGATAAAAATTTATTTTTGCAGTATACAGAAAATAGAAGAAAGTACTGTAGGCCTACAGACCAAAAGATCTCTGTTTATTTTATTTTGTTTTTCAATTAAGAGTGTACGTTTTCATTATTTTACAAATCAGTGAAAACTAAAAGAACACATGCCGTTTCCATCATGTGTGTGGAATGTTTTACGTATGTTTATTTTTTTTTTTTTTTTTTTTTTTCTAGTTTCAAAGGGGTGTATGACCCAAAAAAAAAAAATAAATAAATAATAAAAAAAAAAACATTTCTTTAATGGATACAACATTTGTTTGTGATTGTTAGAGAAATCCAAATTACATTATGAAGGAATGAAACTATGGTCAACTGTTGTGCACTTTTAGTTGGTAGATGCCAATATCCATTGGGCAGGGTGGCTGATACAATGCTGACTTAAATTAAAGCATAATACAGTGTGTATGTATATATATATATGTACACACACACACACACTGTATATATAGCCAAAATTTACTCAGAAAAGTTTGAGTATGAGCATTATTACTTATTGATTTTGCATGGGTTTTTTTTTTCCACCTTACATTTACATTTATCAGATGCTTTTATCCAAAGCGACTTACAGTGCCCTTATTACAGGGACAATCCCCCTGGAGCAACCTGGAGTTAAGTGCCTTGCTCAAGGACACAGTGGTGGTGGCTGTGGGGATTGAACCAACAACTTTCTGTTTACCAGTTCAGTACTGTAGTCCACTACACCACCACCACTCCACCTGTATGGAGGTTAGGTATATTGAGAGTTTGACCAGTTCTTTTTATTACTCTTGCATTTTATTGTTGCACTGTCTTATTGCACTGTTACATTCCACAGTTAACTGCCCATGTGTGCTAAGCGCACAGCCTCTGAACTAAAGAAAACACAGCACCACAAGTGGCTAACTTAAGTGTTCTTGTCCAATTTTCACGGAGTCTGTTGCATCAAAACGTATCTAATGAAAATACACATCACCTCTCTTTTGTGGCATTGATGTTGCTTTTTGCAATCTTTTGCAATTGAATCTGATAAGGCCCTTTTGTTACCACAAACAGCAACAGCTATTGATGAAGAGGGAGTTCACAATAGAGATGCAGGTGAATTTCCTCTTTGAGCTAATGTCAACATGTCCTTTTATACCAGCAAGCGCACTGCCACAGAGGCTTTTAGCAACCAGCGTGTGCTTATTCACAGACAATGCAAAAAGCCTCTGCAAAAATACAAATAAAAAAATCAGACCAACTGCTGGCCCAGTGTGTGTTGAAAAACCCACAGAAGCTGACTGCCTCGCGGTACTTACCCACAAACACACAACTAAATCAACACGGAGACTCACACGTGTACATTGTACACGCACACCACTGGAATGACTTTGGTCGTATGCTTTTTTCTTGTTCAGAGATATGCCTTGTATAAGTTGGAAAGACTCCCTTCCTTTCAATAGACTGGCTCAATGACAATAACACAAGCAGTGCCCTGGGACATAGCTGAGCCTTAAGCAAAACTCATAAGTGCTGCCATTTGATTTCTGTGGGGAGAAATGACAGATAGAAGGAGGAAAAAGGAGGAGACAAAGCCATGGAGATGCACTGGGTATGAAACGAAGTCTTGGGAGGGACCTTGTGTTCTGTGCAGTTGGTTTTTATGTCTGTTGTACGGGGTAAAGGCACATCATTACTTATGAGGCAGATGAGAGTTCCTGAAAAGCAAAAAGAGAAACATCAAAGGGCAAGAAACAGTTTCACGCAGAGTTCAGGGCATTCACCATCAGCACAAGATGAAACGCTGACAGCTATCAAGTCTAGTTTCAATTGAACGCTTGAGAATGCAAAGGCAGACATGATTTGTTGGTACTATGGTGACACAATTGTATTGTTTGATGTACCTTGGATTACTAAGATAGCATAATGGTATATTAGAAAGTTTTACCATCTGATACCATCACTGTACTATGGTGCCAACATAATAGTTTGTTTTGTAACGGGGATATAAAACACATTCAAATATAAACTTTCCAATTCTCATATCAAAGAGCATTTTAAAGGGATAGTTCACCCAAAAATGAAAATTCTTTCATCATTTACTCACCCTCATGCCATCCTAGATGTGTATGACTGTCTTTCATCAGCAGAACACAAATTAAGATTTTTAGAAGAATATTTCAGCTTTTTAGTTCCATACAATGCAAGTGGATGGTGACCAAAACTTTAAAGCTCCACTTTAAAGCACTTTTTTCTGGAGGTAAGATGGTGCCCTCAGATGGAGTAGGTGTCCTACATAATATGCGTATAGGGAGCAGCAGTACCAGTCAGTAATGCTACAATGAAGAGAATAATGATTTTTATTTCTTTGATTATTTAACTTCTTTATCTTGCATATACATCTGTGTTGGTTTATATGTATTTTTACGTTTTTTTATTTACTTTATATTAAATATCAATTGTTTTATTTCACCTGTACTTCTTGTCTTTGACTCATTGATTGTTTGCATACATTGTTGGATCTGTGTAATTTTGTACATCGTATTGAACATTTATGTTGAACATTCTGTTTTTCAGTAAAAACAATCCACACTTTTAGCACAATGTGTTGACTTTTCAGACGGTCCCTTACCACACCCTCCACAGTATTAGCATGTTTCAGCACAATGTGTGGACTTTTCAGACAACCCCTTGCCCACCTTATGAAAAATGTCCAACTTATATAAATGTTACATTAACGATCCGGAACAATTTTGTCGTGACGCCATTTGACCAGCTTATGGGAAAAATTGCATCCCGTATTGATTCGATACAAGACGTATAATTTCATATTTAAATACAGGACCATCCCGCATGAGCACAGTGTGGATGCGGAAAATCGTGAGTTTATCGGGAGAAATTGTAAATCGGGAGTACAGCAGGAGGAGGGGTGGAAAAACAGGAGAAACCTGGAAAAATCAGGAGTTTTAGCAGGTGTGCACCAAGTCCTCTCATGTTTCATGTTTCCTCCCCTCCAACCACCTGTTATATAAAGACCACTTTTCACAATCCAATCAATTACAGATGGAGGAAAATCCAAGATAGTTTTTTTTCTTTGAACATCCTGTCACATTACAAAAGTAAAATGGATTGCAAAAGCAGTTTCATATTGACTTTAAGCTTGTTGTATATCTATCACAAGTATCCAGCTTGCAAGAGGTATATGGCTATGTTTTTTTGTTTTCCTTTGTATTATTCATAGCCTATTTATTAAATGCTTTGAAGATAAAAAAGAAAAGAAAAACATTTGACTCTGTAACCTGATGAATTGCACCTTGAAAGAAGAGAAAGTGTCTTGAGCAGACATTACTGTCAGCTTTATTGCTTTTCACTGTAGATGGCAGATAAATTATTAGAGCATAGAAAGGTGGGATTTCCACATGGGCTTCATATAGGCTGGAATGACCTACTGGGAGTGCCAAACCAGGAATCTGCCTCCCTCTGAGCAGGAGAAAGAGACACAGAGGGAGAAATTATGCTGCTCCTGTTCAAAGAACAGAGAAAGAGACAGATATTTGGGAGGAGATAATTGTATTTTCTGGACTCTGGAAGAAAGATGAGGGTGTAGACAGGGTATAGGGTGTAGCTTAAAGAGAATACCTGATTTTATCGAGTGAGCGGAGTGCTCTGCTGCTGTAGTTTAATGACCTGACCTGGGGATACAGCGTGCTCACCTCATGCTCAGTGTGTGACACTCGTGAAAACAGCTTGACTGGAGGGTTTAAGTCCTCAAACACCCATATTAAGTTTTTGACAGCTGCTGTGGCAGTGTGTGTGTGCATATACTCTACAGTATGTGTGTCTAATGTGTGTCTGTGCTTCCCAAATTCGGTCTCGCTCTGATGGTGTGGCCCCCTTAAACATCCTGTTGAGGTGAAATCTGACACCCGCTCCTTCTTTATTCGTGTGTGGGGGTTTAATGTACTGTCCAGATAGACACCATTCACTTTCAATGTGACGCTGTTTTGATTTATCATGGCACATCTGAAACCAGAATGCCATGAACGGCGATATGACTCTGTCATGTCACGGATCCAGCATGGTGTTTTTGCTTCAACGAGTGCATGAAAGCTATGTTTGTCCAAGCCCTTTCTGACTTCTCACAGACGTCCCAGAAGATTTGTGTTGCCCAAATAAGTTTCTCTGTATATATACACATACACACACTCATTTCAAATCAGATGATTGCAACATGCTCCAAAAAAGTTGGATGAGTCGAATGTTTACCACTGTGTAACATAATAATTTCTTCTATTAACACTTATTAAGCGTTTGGGCACTGAAGATGCAAGTTTGTTAAGTTTAGCAAGTGGAAATTTGCCCCATTCATCCATTATGCAGGTCTTTAGTTGCGCAATTGTACGGGGCCTTCGTTGCCAAACTGTATGCTTCATAATGCGCCACATATTCTCAACTGGAAACAGGTCAGAACGTCCCTGGAAAAGATGCCATATGGATGGCATTATTTGTTGCTCCAAAATTTGTATACTGTATATCTTTCTGCATTAATGGAGACCTGACAGATGTCAAGTTACCCATGCCATGGACACTGACACACCCCCATACCATGACAGACACTGGCTTTTGGACCTGACACTGATAAGAGCTTGAATAGTCCTTTTACTCTTTGGCCCGGAGAACACATCGATTTGAAATGTGGACTCGTCGGACAAATTTCACTGTTCCACTTTTCATCTCAGATGAGACCGGTCCCAGAGAAGTCGGCTGCGCTTCTGGACAATGTTGATGTATGGCTTCTGCTTTGCACAGTAAAGCCTTAACTTGCATCTGTGGATGCAGCTGCGAATGGTGTTGACTGACAAAGTTTACAGAAGTATACCAGAGCTCATGTCATAATATCCATGACAGACGAATGGCGGTTTACAAGATAATTACGACTGAGGGATCGGAGATCATGCACAGTAGGACAACGGAAAACGACATACTGCCCGGATTACAAGTGCATGGTTGTGTAAGCAGAGAGTGCGAGTGTTAGATTGGCCTCCCTGCAGTCCTGACCTGTCTCCAATTGAGAATATGTGATGCATTATGAAGTGCAAAATTTGGCAACGAAGGCCCCACAAAATAGCCTAACTGAAGACCTTCATTATAAATCAATGGGGAAAATTCTGCTTGCTGAACTTAACAAACTTGTGTCTTCAGTGCTTAAATGCTTAAGTGTTATTAGAATAAATGTTGATGTTTCACAGTGGTAAGTACTTGACTGTCCCAACTTTTTTTGAAGAGTATTGCGATCATCTGATTTGAAATGAGTGTATATTTTCCAAAAGTTAAATTCACAAGAGAAAACATCACACAATGTGTTGCTGAAGCACTTTCAGTATAGCACAGCACTTTTTGCTTTCATTAGCATTTTCCATTCTGTCCCAACTTTTTCTAGTTTTGTAGTTCAGGACACTTAATTGATTTCTCAGTTATGTTTCAATGAAGTAACATTTTCTCCAAATATCAATACACAAACAAGACAAATGTTGACATACACAGTAAAAACCTGAAATTGCTACCGCATATGGAACTGTTTTACCTAATCTAACCCTTAAAAGTTTTGGTGGTGCAACCTAATGTGGTGAGGTTGATTTAGTGATCTTAAATACAGTATATATATATATATATATATATATATATATATATATATATATATATATATATATGAAAATATGACCGATCATGCAAAAATGGTCTTTTATTTAATGATAGTGATCATATGAAGCCATTTATTATCACATAGTTGTTTGGCTCCTCTTTAAATCATAATGATAACAGAAATCACCCAAATGGCCCTGATCAAAAGTTTACATACCCTTGAATGTTTGGCCTTGTTACAGACACACAAGGTGACACACGTTTAAATGGCAATTAAAGGTTACTTTACCACACCTGTGGCTTTTAAAATTGCAATTAGTGTCTGTGTATATATAGTCAATGAGTTTGTTAGCTCTCACGTGGATGCACTGAGCAGGCTAGTAAAAAGTAACTTAATTAAATAAAAAGTTATTTTTATGGAAAGTAAAGCATTACTTTTGCATTACATTTGCATAACTTTTTTCTCACAGCCACTTTCTCTTCTGCAATACTATGCATTCCATACAGATAAGCCATGCATGCATTGCATACAAGATACATTACAGGTCATGCTTGCTACTGTACAACACTCATGTCAAATCAACAACAAACAGATATTTAGAAAGTAGGTCTTCACGTCATATTTATAATAAAGAATCAATAACATGAATATGTATTATTTGTTTTTCCATCAACATGGCAGCCAATATGAATAATGAAGAATAACCTTGTCATCTCAGTGCATGCTTGTTTTGAGTTGATTCACAGTGCGTACAGACACCACAACTTCAAAGATGCATGTTGATACAACTTGAATGGAATCATTTTTAATGCTACCAAAATGTCATAAAAATGGGTTGTTTCATGAAACAAACTACTTGTTTATTATAAAACAAAAATGTAGAATATTTTTAGAAACAGAGACATTTTCTCTGCGTACACAAACCATGTAAAACTTTGCTTGGAGTCACTGATCCAGTCAGCTTTTCTCATCCCATTCTCACAGTTACAGGGAGCTCTAACACAGAGCAGTTCGGCTGCATAAGTCCGTGAATTGAGCAAGTATTTCACCCGGTGTTTCATTATGTCGTGGCCAGTGGAAGACTAGTCTTATAATCCCTCTGCCTAAATGCGTTTACTGATTTTTTAATGCAGTGTGTATTAACACATGAATCAACCATGTTTCACTCAACCAAATGTTGTTGATCTCATATCACGCTAAAAACACGAAATGTGCATGCGCGTTAGCGAGTTGATTGACAGGCGATGTCTGTATCTAAAAGGTGACTGGCTCTTTTATCTGCAAGGCAGGACTTCCATTCTACATCCATTGACTGCTGGGTGCTAGAGCTTCTTGGATGGGCACTCCAATTTCTCCCATTTATTTAAATAGAAGTGACTCGTCTCTCTGCTAAATGGTCTCTGGCCTCACACTCTATAGACCCCCAACACTGGACATAAACAAAACATAAGCAAAATAAATGAATATTTTGTTCTACTTTGTTCAGAATGCATCAATACTCAAAAATCAACTGCTTATGTAATAGTAATTATTCAACAAAATGTCACAATTCCACAAAGTGCAGACTAGAAACGTCTCAGTCTGAATGCTGCTTGTCGTACATTGTCTGGTTTAAATGTTCCAACCATGTGTCTGAAATGTTGTGATATATGGAGCTCATATGCCATTCCAGCTATATTAATAGTTTTCCTGTCAGAGTTTTGTGGACACATCGTGCACACTGGATGGCATATGCTTCATGAAAAGATTGTTAACTATGTTTCTTAAGCTGTCAGACATGAATCCAGAGCAAACACGATCCCAGCCATTATGCACATCCACCACAACGTAGAAGACTAAAACCACGGTTGTCAAATTGCTCACAGCAGACTCTGGGAAATGTCCCAACCTCACCTGCAGGTTTTGGGTATTGCTTATGTATAAAACAAGCACTTGACAGATCATATTGATTGTTGGATAAGCTGCTTAGTTACTCACAGGCCTCAGACAAAGAGCAACTCTGGAAAAATAATGAAAACATCGCTAAATTAATGATTTCAGTGCAGGAGATATTCAGCAATATCTCCTTTTTGTGAAAAAGCTATTCATCGCAGACAACATACAGGAATTTATGTAACAGCCCTGTTTATTTGAAGTCACCCACTTACAGTCTCGTTTGTCCCTTACTTGATTTTCTGTGTGGACACGATGGAAGTTCCAGACGAAAGGCTGGCTTCTTCACCCAATCACATTCCTCTTTCGAGGGAGCCTTTTGACCTGCTTATATTATTTCTGGGCATGCATGACTAAGAATATGCCATTTTTGTGTACTATTCAAATCTCTGCCCATTGAAACCCATTTCATAGCTTCAGTACAGAAATGAATGCTTCTCCCTGATGGCGAATTATGTCTTTCCCTTGTGCTCATGTAGTTTTTGACAAATACATTGCGTAATTGTTACCTCCCTCTTTTTATATGTAACCTTTGATACATAATTTGTCAAGGAACCGGCTCTTGCTCCATGTAAGGACATGCTCTGCCTTGTAATCGGCATCATGAAAGCTCCTAGCAGATCTATTTATTAAGGTGTGATCCCCTTTGGCCTAGGCGTAGGATTCTTGAAACTGTGAAACAAGGATAATTTAGTCAGATATTATTTGGTTTGAATGTCTGAAGAATCATCTGTAATGTTTCCTCCCTTTAGACACAAGGTGTTATGAGTCAAGCAGAGCAGAACAACTGGCCCTCAGAAAATGCCGTCTCCAGAGTGTCCTTGACTCCCTCCAGACAAAGAAGTCCGGTTCAGTTTGGTCAGGCCATGCCCCCCTCCACCAACCAGCCAACCTCAGCTGCGGCATCCTTCTTCATCAGGTAAGAAATTACATGAATCATATTAAATAGGCTTGCACAACCTTATGCAGCAATGCATAGTTGTTACTTAGATGTCTCTGGATTTGGAAGTTAACATCATTTGTAAGTTTGCTATGCAGGTCTCACACTTAGTATGTAGTATATTATTCTAGGGTGGTCTGACTTAGTGAAAAAGCATAGGGCTGGTAAACAGAAAGTTGCTGGTGCAATCCATGTAAGGAGCAAGCCATGAGCTATCACTATTATACCCTTGTACAGCAATGCAAAACACATATTCTGAATGAGTTTGCCTTTTTTACAGTAAACATACCTAACATTCTTAATGCAAGATACCTGAAAAGCAAAACACGATACTACGGCTTGTTTTCAGGGAATGTTTACACTCTAATGGCAAGATTTTAGGAACTTACATGCTGGTGCTTAACTAGAGGTTTTGTTAGCCTATTTATTAGTGTCCCAGTGCTGTTGGTATGTGGAAAGGGGTGGTGAGAGGAATGCTTCTGGAATTGTCCTGGAAAATACATTTGATATTGATATTCCTCAAGCCAAGTGACTGCATTGGACATTAAAGTGTGATCAGTGGGCCCCTCCCTGGGTGGAGAAGGACAGCAGTCCAGTTTTAGATCCGCTTGGGATGTTGCCACTTGCTCGAGCACTTCCAGGTCATTCTGAGAAAACAGACAGATTTGACCCCATGTAGGTCCAGGTTAATTTTTGTGGTCTGATTTATAATTGCTTGTCTGTTTTCTTTGGAATTGATCTCAACTAAAGCGGATGAGCAGGGAGGCTGCTATGTGAAGGAAAAAGACTGGAAGGGAGTGAGGAAGAAAATAGATTTGTTTTGCCCTCTTTATTTAAACTCCTGGGTGGAAGAACAGAAGAAAAAGGAAATTATGTCGGGTAGCACCTCTTGTTTCATCCCAAATAATAGTTATTGCCAATCATTTTAATGTTATTGTTGGGAATGAGTTCAGTTATCTTTTTGGACACCCTTGCATTGTTGGAATACCAGTTCAAAGACTAGGACACATAACTATTTCTTAACAATGACTGCTAATGTTCCTAGCATCATTAAATTTATCACTAAAAGGCTGAGAAAGCTTAAGAAATGTAATGTAGAACTGCACTAGATGTAATCTTAATCAGAGTTTGCAGAATAAGGAGAGCCAAGGAAACACCTTACTTCCAGGGATACCATACAAACATTAATGAGGAGAATACTCAGAAGTAGTCGTTATCAAACCTCCACAGTTCAGGAGCTGATGGTGAAATTGCAGACCTGCAATCATTCCTCTGGTGTGCAGCAAACCCTGTACCTGCATGTAGAACAAGCGGGAGGCTGGATCCTCTTGTAAATGAAATGTTAATTAGAGTGCAATTAGAGTGGCATGGAGGAGAGATGAGCAACAGGGGAAGAAGTCAATCTATTTCCTGTCATCCCTTCAGTACGGTTATGATACTGTGCTCCCATCCATTTTTTAGAAATGGATTGATTCATTGTAGGTTGAGTGCTGTCTTTTGGACAACTTGGAATGATATTCTCTCAGCCTTATCAATCCACATGAGGCTATTTTCCTTGGTGACAAAGTTTCATTATTTGTGCTGTGTAGAACTGCTGCTTCAAAATAAGAATTTTTAATTTTAAAAGACGTTGTTTCTTCCTGAGTGCGAAGTTTTCTCAAGACTCAATATCAACATCTATTGTTTCTCTCTGTCCTACACTATTCCATTACAAATAAATACATAAATAAAACAATGCAGAATGTAGTCTTATGTGTCAAAACAAACACCACAAGGCATCAGTGAAGTGATCGTTTTTATGTCGCCTCTAGAGGCCACTCTTATAATGTATAATGACAGCGGACCCTTCCCAGCCGCTCCAGCACCAGAAGCAACGGGGAAAAACAATCGGTGTGGATTTTTGCAGATAACCAATAGGTCCATAAATCTGTTATTGGTGCCGATTAATCGGCAAAACTGATATATCGGTCGACCTCTACTTTTGGTTATACCATAATTCTTTTTGAGGTATCTTATTGTACCATTTCGGTATCATGGAATATGAATATGGTATATTAATCATATCATACGGTAACTCAGATAACCCCTCTGTACAATTGTAGTGAGCAGAATAGCATCTTGGAATGCACAATATGTCGAACCTTGAGGCAGATGGGCTACAACAGCAGAAGACCACGTTGGGCACTGTATTAGGACCATAGTGTTACTAATAAAGTGCTTGGTGAGTGTACTTTAGTAAAAACCTTGGCTTGGGAAACTACCGTAATGGTAATACCTTACAGTACCATTATGTACCATGATGTGTGAATATGGTAATCAAACAGTATCATGGTGTATATATCAAAGGACCATGATATTACTATAAAAATATTGGACAAACATGGTAATACTGTGTTTTTTGGACCCCACCATATTGGAAATACAATAGTACGGTTGCATTTTATTTTACAGTATGTGTACTTTCAGTATACTTACACTTACCCAATAAAATACTGAGTAATATTAGATTAACTACATGAACTTAACATGGGTTAAGGTTAGGGTTGGGGTTAGGTTTAGGGTTAGTACCTAGTAATTACTGTAGTTATTGTATTTATATAGTAAGTAAATGTAGAACAGTACTGTAAAATAAAGTGCTACCAATAATACTCTTTAAAGTATCTCATATTGCCATTTACATGGTGTTTGAATGTGGTAACCAAACTGTACCACCTTCGGGGTTGGGAGGGTTACTTTTGAAATGTATTCCACTACAGATTACAGAATACAAGCAGTAAAATGTAATTTGTAATGTATTCCGTTAGATTACTCTAGGTCAGTAACATATTCAAAATACTTTGGATTACTTCTTCAGCACTGGTAAATTTTTTCACTTATTTTGACTATAAAAACTCTCCCAGTACAGTAAGACAAAATACACGTTAAAAATACATTCTCTGAAAAACCTAAATATCTTATGCAGTGTTGTTTCTAAAACGAGATCAATCAAATTGATCTTGTTTTAAGGATTTTTCGATATTTTTACAGGAAAACAATACAAAAATTATTATCAAGAATATGATTTTTGCCCTAATATCAAAGGTCTTACTAGAAAAAAAGAAATTATGATCTAACGTGAATTTTCTTGATAAAAAAATATGATCGTGCCTGGTAACATGTGCATGTAAAATGGCTAGAAATAGCATTTTAGCTTAGCGTAAAGCAGACAATTTACACAAGGTTTATTTCTATTTCTTCTGCTCCAAACTTACTTCAAACTTTCTTCTCTGTCTGCTCGTATGAATATAACATATCATAAGAAAGTGTTTCATCGCTGTTCAAATGCACTTTGGATCACATCATTTATATGTGTAAATGTTTTCCATCTGAAAGGACTAAATATTAAATGAAACAAATGACAATAAAATGCAAAGTAATCTCTTCAGTAATCAAAACACTTTTGAATGTAACTGTATTCTAATTACCAATGATTTTAATTGTACCTGTAGTAGAATACAGTTACTTATATTTTGTATTTTAAATACGTAATCCCGTTACATGTATTCCGTTACTCCCCAACACTGACCACCTTATATATCAAAGTACCGCTGTATTATCATCTCATACCATCCCTGAACCATAGTACTGCCACATTAATTTTTTGTCACTACAAAAAGTGATTCAACTTTTATCCAGCCTGCACTGTAAAAATTAATGGGTAGCTAGCAAAGAAATAAAGGATCAAACATCGTAAGAAATGCATGACTGAGAAAGTTGAATTTGCCCGAACCCCCAGTCTCAGCATATGCTCCAGTGTGACAAAGCATATGATTAGTGTATTGACATTCGGGCTGACTCCTGCAATGAATACAGACAAGGGGCCCAACAGAGTCCCAGAGCTCCAGGATGCACTGTCACACTCAGCACCCTGGTGTGTTTGGCTATTCCACCTCGGTGCTCTGCAAGATAAAAACGTTGAAAACAACCCTGAACTGAGCATTGTGTACAGGGTCACGTGAGTGAATAGTCTGAGCCAGTGCTAGACAGGAGTTGGTGTAGAACTGATTAAAAGGATATGACTGTTTTAGAAGGACACATGCTCTATTGACTCCAAAGGGGAAGAGAGAAAGAGAAAGAAAATGAGGTTGAGAGGTTGTCTGTCTGAAGATCAGAGCGGCTGTCCATGTGGATATAAAATGTGCAATGAATGGTGAAAGCTTTGGTTTGTATTTGCGTGTGTGCATCAGTGGTGGCCTGCACATTTTAAGTCTATCTGATTCATGAATAGGACACTCTTTGAAAATCAAGGCACAGTTAAATCACTGCATTACAGTGCCTTACATCACCACCAGTTTGTAGTAGCAATGAGGTGATTGATATTTAAAAAATGTTTACAAATTTAGAGACACGAATGCCGCCAACAAAAAACCTGACATAACTCTTAATGCTTAAGACAGCCTAGTTTAAACTTTAACAAACCCATTGTGAGCAATCAACAAATAAGCAAACTCACAAAAGTCACTTTCCAATGATCATTTAAAGTGAAAATTAACTCAAGGGCTTTGCTGGCCCTTAGAGATTGTCACAGGTGTGCGTGATAGGTTTTAAAAAATTTAAGTGTTGAACTTAAGCTTTCCATTGATAGTTAAGGGTGATGTTTTCAAGGTTCAAGTGTTAGATGTCTGTAAATCAGTGTAGATGCATGTTGCATGCTTGTCAGCATGTAAGGAGCACAGCTGTTTGGCGGTATGCAGACCTGCGCTGGCATTGAACACTACACAAAACAAAATGTTTTTGAGGCCTAGCACTCACTTTCAGCTGCCTGTCCAGGTGAGCTTGAACAGAAATGACTATCATTGGGGTAAACATTCCACCATAATTACACGTACAACAATCCAGACTGTCACCAGATGAGGTGAGTAGCCAACGGAACTGCCAAAGTGCATTGTTACCTTGGCCTTGGAGAGTAACAATAGAAACATAAGCATTCTGGCAGGTAAATTCATGGCATTGATCAACATTCCCTCTTTTTCTACATATGAATTGCTTTTCTAAAAGCTTATTCTTGTTGAATGGAAAACATTGACATTTTAGAATAAAATTGTGAAGTCAAAACAATGCTCTACTATTGTCCTCTACACACTGATTACAAATATGTGTCTCTTGCATGGTCTCTTGCCACATTTCTGTTCACACACATGCAGGTTTGCAAACATATGCAGTGTGTAGAATCTTCGTCTTGATGCATACTATTGGTCAAATGTGGTGAACCTGCAAGTTAAACCGAAAATATGCTTGACAAATAGGCTATGTTCTAAAAGGCAGAAAACAATTATAATAATAATTTTGTCCAATCTGACTGAAATCTGTTTAGGTTTTTGTAGTCTGAACAGGACAAAATCACAAATCAGATTTTTACAAGCCTGATCCTAACCACATACGTAGGTGATCAGTAGGTGGCAGATTATTGTTAATCGTTTAGTCTGAATGGTCAGATTGGATTTCATGTGTTTTTTTTCATAATTTGCTTTGTGCAATGGGTTGTTTTGTCAAGTGTTGCGATGAGAAGACATACACTGCATTCCAAACAGCATAAATTATGCCTTCGTAGAGCACTTTGAAAGGAAAACACTGTAGGATCATTGCAAGAGAATTTTCAAGAAAATTTGAGTTAAAAAGTGAGTTCAGCCTTTCAGTCCGCCGGGGGACGGAGGAGTTGCTGCCGACCGCCTGGATGCGGAGGAACGGCCACCGTCCACGAGGGGAGGTGGGGCTCGCTGCTGGCTGCCTGGAGCAGTGGAGCCACTGCCAGGGGCCGAGGAGTTCCCTACCGGCTGCCAAAACACGGAGGGGCATTCCATACGCCAGAGGACTGGCTCTGGTCCACCCGGGGAGGAGCGGCTGTCATCTGCCAGAGGGTGGAGGAGTGATCGAGGACCAGGCGACGATGTGTCTGGGAAACCAGCAAGCAAGTTTTTTTTCACTTACTCCTCTCTCTCTCTCCCACTGTTGCTTCGTCTTGCCCTTTCCCTCTCCTCTTTTTTGTTTTGTTTTTCCCTCCCCTCGTCCCCATCCCCAGCCCTAAAGAGGCAGGGAAAAGCCTGCCGGCAGGCGCAGCCAGGACATTTTATGCCCCTTTTTACACAATGTAATATAAGTCTCAGGTGTCCCCAGAATGTGTCTGTCAAGTTTCAGCTCAAAATACCTCAAAGATTGTTTATTCTACCATGCCTTTATACCCCTGTTTTGTAGCCCTGTTCCAAATGGGCTGTTTTAGTGTCTGTAGCTTTAAATGCTAAGGAGTTGCTGCTCCCCATACCCCTTTCTGGAAGTGGACTGTGCCTTTCCTGCTGGTGCCATGAAAAACATCTTTAGTTGTCGAAAATACCACTATCGTTTCTTAATCATTTTTATTTTTATTACACGTAAAATCTTCATTGCATGACCACTCAAGCGGGACTGTGGAGGACGCCAATCAGTTTATATTGTAACCATAACAGAGCTACAGCTTCATTATGGAATAAGGTAGTTAGGGACTAATTGCTATGTTACACAAAGCACAATGTTTTCAAAACAAACGTTTTTCGTGCAATGTGTAAACAAGCAAATTCAGAAAGCCAAACTGCAAACATTAAAAAGTATAAAGTGCGAAACTTATGACTTGCAAATCTGATGTTGGGTCACGGAGAGTTGGCATCGATCCATCCTTGATCCTTAGCTTCGAAGCAAATCCAGCCTTGCGTTGACCAGTTAGCACAAGCGGCTCTAGCGAGGAGATAAGTATGGCAGACTGTGCGCTGCTCACTCAGGTTTTAATAAGGGTGGATCTAAGCTACTCGGGCGGATCTCTTCGCCAGCTGTGGGTGGTACCTTTCCCTTTTTGACATCATAAGGGGCTGCAAACCTGACTGGCTTGTTCGGAGACACTGTTTTTTATTGATGGGGAAAGGAAAGAAATGAGGTGATGATCTTTTACCATATTTTGTGGTTGTCTACACACACTGGGGACACATAATTATGTTAAAAAAAATGTAAAGTGGATTTTACATAATAGGTTCCCTTTAAACTCTATCCATGGGGAGGCGTAATATGGCAAGCCATTTTATCACTTAAAACACTGAAGTCCCTGGATACATATGTGATATCATTTGAATCGGAACTTTTTAGAGAACATCGCTTTCCAATCCGTCGTGATGGCTGATCCGGACCGTCCAACTCGGCTACGCAATTCAATTCACCAGGCGTCCTCCCAGGTTCAGCGGAATCCACTTCACCTTGGTGAAGGACGAAAACGCTGCTACCTTGCGCACAGAGATCACCACCCACCTACGGAAGGGTGCGATAGAACCTGTCCCTCCGGCTGAGATGAAGAAGGAGTTTTACTGCCCCTACTTCATCGTACCGAAAAAAGGCGATGGGTTGCAGCCAATCAGAGTACTGAACTGGGCTTTACACAGACTCCCGTTCAAGATGCTGATGCAAAAACGCATTCTGGCGAGCGTATGGCATCAAGATTGGTTCGCAGCGGTAGACCCGAAGGATGCGTACTTTCACGTCTCGATTCTACCTCGACACAGACCCTTCCTGCGGTTTGCATTCGAGGGTCGGGCATATCAGTACAAGGTCCTCATTTTCGGTCTGTCCTTGTCCCCTCGCATCTTCACGAAGGTCGCAAAGGCAGCTCTTGCCCCGTTAAGGGAGGTGGGCATTCGCATTCTCAACTATCTCGACGATTGGCTAATCCTAGCTCACTCTCGGGATATGTTGTGTGCACACAGGGACTTGGTGCTCTCGCACCTCAGCCGATTAGGGCTTCGGGTCAACTGGGAAAAGAGCAAGCTCCTCCCGGTTCAGAGCATCTCTTTTCTCGGTCTGGAGCTTTGACAGCATTCAAACAGAAAACAGCGGTTCCACTGAAACTCTTTCAGAGGCTCCTGGGGCATATGGCATCCTCAGCAGTGGCCACCCCACTTGGATTGATGTATATGAGACCGCTGCAGCACTGGCTTCAGACTCGAGTCCCGAGATGGGCATGGCACAGCGGGACACATCGCGTGGTCATCACACCGGTCTGTCACCGCCTCTTCAGCACTTGGACCGACCTTATGTTTCTACGGGCAGGCGTTCCCTTAGAGCAGGTCTCCAGGCGCATCGTGGTCATGACAGATGCCTCCAAAACAGGCTGGGGTGCTGTTTACAACAGGCACGCAGCCGCCAGCTTATGGATGGGCCCGCAGCTGCATTGGCACATCAACTCCCTCGAGTTGCTGGCAATTCTGCTCACCCTGCGGAGGTTCCAGCCGTTGATCCAGGGCAAGCACGTGTTAGTTCGGACAGACAACACGGCAATGGTAGCATATGTCAACCGCCAAGGCGGTCTGCGCTCTCGTTGTATGTCACAACTCGCCCGCCGTCTCCTCCTCTGGAGTCAGCAGCACCTCAAGACGCTGCGAGCCACTCACGTCCCGGGCGACCTCAACACTGCAGCGGACGAGCTGTCACGGCAGGTTACCCTCAGGGGAGAGTGGAGACTCCACCCTCAGGTGGTCCAGCTGATCTGGAGTCGAATCGGACAGGCACTGGTAGACCTGTTCGCCTCCCAAGAATCCTCCCACTGCCCGCTCTGGTACGCCCTGTCCGAGGCACCTCTCGGTATAGAGGTGCTGGCACGCAACTGGCCCCCTGGCCTGCGCAAATATGCATTTCCCCCAGTGAGCCTACTTTCACAGACTCTGTGCAAGGTCAGGGAGGACGAGGAGCAGGTCGTCCTGGTAGCACCCTACTGGCCCACACAGACGTGGTTCACGGACCTGACGCTTCTTGCGACAGCCCCCCCCCCGGCGAATTCCCCTGAGGAAGGACCTTCTTTCTCAGGGACGGAGCACCATCTGGCACCCACGGCCAGACCTCTGGAATCTCCATGTCTGGCCCCTGGATGGGACGTGGAAGACCTAAGCAGTCTACCAACGGTGGTGGTAGACACGATCACTCAGGCTAAGGCCCCCTCTACGAGGCGCCTGTATGCCTTTAAGTGGTGTCTGTTCTCTAAGTGGTGTTCTTCCCGACGGGAAGACCCCCAGAGATGCGCAGTCGGATCGGTGCTTTCCTTCCTGCAAGAGAGGTTGGAAGGGCGGATGTCCCCTTCCACCTTGAAGGTGTACGTTGCTGCTATAGCAGCACACCACGACACAGTGGACAGTAAGTCCTTAGGGAAGCATGACCTGATCATCAGGTTCCTGAGAGGTGCCAGGAGGCTGAACCCCTCCAGACCACGCCTCGTTCCCTCATGGGACCTCTCTGTAGTTCTTCAGGGTCTACAGAGAGCCCCCCTTGAGCCTTTTCAGTCAGCTGAGCTTAAGGCACTCTCCTTGAAGACTGCCCTCCTGACTGTGCTCACCTCCATCAAGAGGGTAGGAGACCTGCAAGCATTCTCTGTCAGCGAAACGTGCCTGGAGTTCAGTCCGGGCTACTCTCACATGATCTTGAGACCCCGACCGGGCTATGTGCCTAAGGTTCCCATGACCCCTTTTAGGGACCAGGTGGTGAACCTGCGAGCGCTGCCCCAGGAGGAGGCAGACCCGGCCCTGTCATTGCTGTGTCCGGTGCGAGCTTTACGCATCAATTTGGATCACACGCAGAGCTTTAGGATCTCTGAGCAGCTCTTTGTCTGCTTTGATGCACAACGGAAAGGAAGCACTGTTTCCAAGCAGAGGATCGCCCACTGGCTCATTGATGCCATAGCTATGGCATATCACGCCCAGTACATGCCGCCCCCAGTAGGGCTATGAGCCCATTCTACCAGGGGTGTAGCGGCCTCCTGGGCCCTGGCCAGGGGTGCCTCTCTAACAGACATTTGCAGAGCAGCGGGCTGGCAACACCCAACACCTTTGCGAGGTTCTACAACCTCCGGGTGGAACCAGTTTCGTCCAGGGTAGTGGCACGCAATAGAAGCAGATAAGCCCTGGATAGCCGGCCGGGTGTATTGCTTGCACATAGTGCCTTTCATCTCCTCTGAGCTGAAGACGTGCGCCATTAATTCCCAGTAATGTTCACAAACAATGTTCCCTGGTTGACTTCCTCCGAGCCCTGTGGCGGTCGAGTTTTCAGAGAGACTCACTGCCGGCCCAGTACACGTGCTAACTAAAAGCCCTGTTCTGGGGTAGGTGCTCTGCACGTGGCAGTTCCCTGTAGGCAACCCCATGCGATGTGTATCTTCTGCTAATTCGATTCCCTGTTGGCAAACTGCGTCTTCCTTGGGTTGAGGCCCCTCTGCCCCAGTCTCCATGTTTGTAGTAACTCCTCCCCCATTGGGTAGGACCTACCATGAGACTTCTCCACATGACATACATCCGACATAGTTCGGCAAGTCCATGTGATGTATTTTCCACTTAAATATCCCCCCTCTCTCTGGGCGAGGTGTGGTCTCCGCGGTCTCCTCCGCTTGGGAGGGAAACCCCCCGACTAGACCTGGTCGGCCCAGTCGGATATTCCCCCTTTTTTTAGGGAGTGGAAAAAAGAAGGGGAAAAGAGGCCACGACTGGGCTAGCCTGTCTCTATCTTTTGGGTAGTCGACTTGTCCCCAAAGGGCCATTCGACATTCATAACTATGTTGGGGGAGGTTACGTGTCGGCCTGGTGTGCTGGCTACGAGGCACACAGTTGTCTGCCCATCACACACTGCCAGTTCACGTAACACCGTTCAGCCAGTTGTGGCATTTTGTATAGGGACCCCTAGTGTCACTACATCGACACAATGTCGAGTGAGTGACAGATAGGGAACGTCATGGTTACTTGTGTAACCTCCGTTCCCTGATGGAGGGAACGAGACGTTGTGTCCCTCCTGCCACAATGCTGAACTACCCGCTGAAATGGCCGGACCTTGTCTCGGCTCCTCAGCATATAACCTGATTTGAGTGATCGCACACCAGCTCCTTTTATACCCGTATGTCTGGGGGAGTGGCATGCAAATACCACTCACCAATTTTCATTGGCCTTTTATCAAAAACCAGAGGTGTGTCGGGCTCCCAAGAGTGACCCCTAATGTTACTACATCGACACAACATCTTGTTTTCTCCATCAGGGAACGGAGGTTACACAAGTAACCATGACGTTTGAACAGTTAGTCTAAAAGTATTGTATTTAAGAAAAAAAAATCAGATTTTCCTTACTGTGAACAAAGCTATTGATGATATAACAACACAGATTAACCTCTAGGGTTAAAATCAAACATTTATGTTTTATATCATTACAAGTTTAAAAGAATATTAATTTTAATCATAAAACGAGAAGCTGAGAGGAAAGAAAAATAACCTAGTGGTACTGTTGCTTAAGTTTTCCATTTGGCCTGTATTTGGATTTATTTAGCATCTCTATGCTTGCCAAAGAATACAAAGCTTTGAACTGACCTTTCAAAAGTGACTTACAGTGCATGACTGTAGATGTTTAACAAGTCTTGTAATGAAAGGTCAGTAGCTTCATTTGGGTACTTACCCCTTTGTAACTGTAGCATTGCCCATAATTCTTGGATGCATACTGTGTGCTCCAATTTAAAGTCAATTAGGTACATACAGTAAAGCATCAGTTTAATCACACTGTTAGGAAGATTTGCTACCTTCTCCTGCTGTAGTCGAACAATAATGATAATGCATCCGAAGAAGTGTAAACAGAGGGATACCATTTAGCTTCCCCAAATGCTGTGTCAATGCAAATGGGGATAGTGGTCTGCTGATAGGTGGGACAAGAGGGCAGGGCTATTGTGGCCTATGAGATGGTGGGAAAGGGGGATGGTTGCCTATGGAGTAGAGAGGTGGGTGAAAGAGAGGAAAGGGGTGTTCAGTGTTCTTGCACTCTGCTTGCACACATCCACAACATCTCTCAGCTAAGCTGTTAACATCAGCTCTGCACGTCACCCATCACAGCGGAGGATTACAGAGAGAAAAAAAGCCAGAGAGGAGGGGCAGAGATATGGAGAGATAGAGAAAGTGCATATAGGACAAGAGTAGTGGGGTAAAAAACAGGCAAATGATCCGTGTGGTTGGCTGCTTTTTGACTGACAGCAGTAATCCCTGTCAGGGACAAATTGGGAAAACAGATTAGTGTTGAGTGGTCAGGGGCCCTGGAGCAGAGCCGGGCCCTGCTGCACAGCTGCGTGACAGGAGCTGGGAAATGGGACCACTACAGCAGGAGTGAGCTCCAAGGCTGATAGAGGCAAACACACGTACCATTGTGCATTTACCCTGAAGACACTCATGCAGTTGTGGGCTAGTAGGCATTGAGGTAACATATATCCACACATAGTGGGCAGATTCAGACTAATGCCCCACACCACCACTCCCAGCTGAAGGGAGAGAAGACCATGGACTGTGGAGGAAAGTAAGTGGGACGCCACCATGAAACTGAAGTAAGAGCCAGAGAAACTTCTCATGTTTGAAAAGGAGATAAATTACAACTTTGCCATTTGCTGACTTCAGTCAAAAATGTTGGCTTAAAAGACATGGTGCTTTAAAAAAAATGATATTGACAATTGATGGTACCTGAGTATCTTGAAGGACATTGGATTGGGCTTCATAATAGTGATACTTAATTCTGTTGAAATGGCTCTTATTCTTACTTTAAAACATAGTGAGGACTTATGTGAACATATTCAATTGATGACTTCAACAAACAGATGAACTGGCTTTTGAACTGGTTCATTGAAATGAAGTGAACTGAATGAATCAGTTTTCTAAAATGAATTGGAATTTGTAGTGTTCCATGAACTTTAAGAAGTAATGTTTTCTATGTAACACTGAGCTTTTGGGGACATTAAAGTTCTCAAGCTATCAAATTAGTCCAGATGTTTTTTTTATTTTTATTTTATTTTTATTTATTTTTATTATTATTGGCTATTTACAAACATTTGGTCCAACTCAATGAACTCCCCTGTCTTTGGCTTTAGTGAGATCTGTTTTGTTGACAGTGCTGCGTTTGGATGAGCCTTGCTCTTTTACCCTGTATTTACTCTGGGACTGAACCACCAGCTGGTGGTCTCTGGTCCTAATCAGGCTGTCAAGCTTGAGTTTGTCTGTAAGTGTGTGTGTGTGTGTGTGTGTGTGTGTGTGTGTGTGTGTAATGGCCATGGAGCAGCTGAGGCTAGTACTTGAGAAGTGCAGGCTGGGATGGTGGGAGGGGGCCACACAGTGAGCAGCTCAGTCCAGGTGTGAATAGCCTGCAGTGGTCCGTGAGCTGTTCTGCTGTATGGTTTGGGTGGTGGGGGTGGATGATGGAAGTGTTGATGGATCTATTACTCTGGCCCAGAAGCCCCAGGGATCTGCTCAAGCCACTTCCTGTCCTCAGGGGTTTAAGACTGGAGCATTGATGTGTCCAAATGGCCTAATGCACAACTGAACCAAACCAAGTTCTCTTTATACTCTGTATATAACCAATCTCTTTTATACTCTCTCATACATCTCCCATTCTTAATCTTCATAATTAATTGTATATAGTGATCAGTAATGATCAGGTCATATGGCTAAATATGGGTGAAGAAAGATAAAATAACAACTAATACTTTGCATAAAGAAAATGAAGCCTATTTTGTGACCATTAATTTTTTGGATTGTGGCATTATACTCATGACAGTCAAGGACATTCCCCACCCAAATTCTCATTACTGTAATGTGTCTGGACATTTTTTGAGATTTTGGGTAATTCTTAGTATTCTCATTGGTGATTCTCATTAGATTCTGCTGACTCTAATCCAGTGATTTTTAACTTTTTTTTTGTTTTTTGTTTGCATTTTATTATATTTATAGTTTTGATTTAGTGGGGATAGATGACGGATATACTAAGAAGATACTACTCTTCTCTTTGTTTGACCTTTGCCTCCACATCTTTAGAAGAAAACCCCAAAGATGTCACCCCGATATGCTTTTAGTGAAATAAAAAAAACGACCAAGTGTGATGTCATTTTAAACTAAATCTGGCCAAAATGAAGGCATTTTTGAGTTTGATTCGGAGGTTCGAAATATCTCA
The DNA here is from genome assembly GCF_019703515.2 of Myxocyprinus asiaticus. Classification (NCBI taxonomy): domain Eukaryota; kingdom Metazoa; phylum Chordata; class Actinopteri; order Cypriniformes; family Catostomidae; genus Myxocyprinus; species Myxocyprinus asiaticus. The sequence continues at coordinate 35,466,430 of NC_059363.1, read as the reverse complement.
CCAGTGCAAACTCCCTGGAAAAACATTGTACTGGCTGCTAATTACACATTCTCTACAACATATATTATTTCAAATCATCATAATGTGGTTAAAACATCTTCCTTTACTAATCTCATGTGGATTTTAATCATATAATGAGACAAGCAGTCATTGATAACACATTTTAATGTCATAAACATTTTTTATTTTTTTTTACATGTAGTCTTGTGCGTTCTCATTTTTAAATGCTCCTCTAGAGGTCTCCCCCAGTGGAGTGGCTGATGTCTGAATGTTTGCAAATAATATCCCATAGTTCAACTGTTTCAAACTTCTTTCTTGCTCTGAGTGAAGAACGTAGACCTAGCTCTGAGCGAAGAATGAAGACGAAATTTGACTTGAATATATTGGGGCCTTTATTGTAAAATCACTTCCCTGTAACCTGCAACCACCTCTGCTGAATGTCTCTTACCTACTTTCTCCATTATCCCCTATATCTTCCTGCTTTTCACACACCCCCAGGTTCTGTGAATAACCCCCATTCTGTGAGAGTCTCTCAGCCCAAACAGTTCTCTCTTGGGTGATTATCACCTTCAGGGGAACACGGAAAGCACTAAATCTTCTTTGTTGTGTCTGAAAGGAGGCAGATTCACCTTTGAAGCATTTTTGAAACAAATGAACTGTCAGCGTTTTAGCATCACAATGGATTCTCACTCATATGCCACACACTAATCTTTCTGCACTTGTTCTACGCACACACAAAAAAGCTTTTGTTAACTGTATGTTTCCACTCTGTTTAGAGGTGTAGTGACAGCAATCGACAGATAACTAAATAACTAATATACAGTGCATCCGGAAAGTCTTCACAGTGCTTCACTTTTTCCACATTTTGTTATGTTACATCCTTATTCCAAAATGGATTAAATTCATTATTTTCCTCTAAATTCTACAAACAATACCCCATAATGACAATGTGAAAGAAGTTTGTTTGAAATCTTTGCAAATTTATTAAAAATAAAAAACAAAAAAAATCACATGTACTTAAGTATTCACAGCCTTTGCCATGACACTCAAAATTGAGCTCAGGTGCATCCTGTTTCCACTGATCATCCTTGAGATGTTTCTACAACTTGATTGGAGTCCACCTGTGGTAAATTCAGTTGATTGGACATGATTTGGAAAGGCATACACCTGTCTATATAAGGTCCCACAGTTAATAGTGTATGTCAGAGCACAAACCAAGCCATGAAGTCCAAGGAATTGTCTGTAGACCTCCGAGACAGGATTGTATCGAGGCACAGATCTGGGGAAGGGTACAGAAAAATGTCTGCAGCATTGAAGGTCCCAATGAGCACAGTGGCCTCCATCATCCGTAAATGGAAGAAGTTTGGAACCACCAGGACTCTTCCTACAGCTGGCCGCCTGGCCAAACTGAGTGATCGGGTGAGAAGGGCCTTAGTCAGGGAGGTGACCAAGAACCCGATGGTCACTCTGACAGAGCTCCAGTATTTCTCTTTGGAGAGAGGAGAACCTTCCAGAAGAACAACCATCTCTGCAGCACTCCACGAATCAGGCCTGTTTGGTAGAGTGGCCAGATGGAAGCCACTCCTCAGTAAAAGGCACATGACAGCCCGCCTGGAGTTTGCCAAAAGGCACCTGAAGGACTCTCAAACCATGAGAAACAAAGATTGAACTCTTTGGCCTGAATGGCAAGCGTCATGTCTGGAGGAAACCAGGCACCGCTAATCACCTGGCCACTACCATCCCTACAGTGAAGCATGGTGGTGGCAGCATCATGCTGTGGGGATGTTTTTCAGCAGCAGGAACTGGGAGACTAGTCAGGATCGAGGGAAAGATGAATCCAGCAATGTACAGAGTCATCCTTGATGAAAACCTGCTCCAGAGCACTCTGGACCTCAGACTGGGGCGAAGGTTCATCTTCCAACAGGACAACGACCCTAAGCACACAGCCAAGATAACAAAGGAGTGGCTCCGGGACAACTCTGTGAATGTCCTTGAGTGGCCCAGCCAGAGCCCAGACTTGAACCCGATTGAACATCTCTGGAGAGATCTGAAAATGGCTGTGCACCGATGCTCCCCATCCAACCTGATGGAGCTTGAGAGGTCCTGCAAAAGAAGAATGGGAGAAACTGCCCAAAAATAGGTGTGCCAAGCTTGTAGCATCATACTCAAAAAGACTTGAGGCTGTAATTGGTGCCAAAGGTGCTTTAACGAAGTATTGAGCAAAGGCTGTGAATACTTATGTACATGTAATTTTTTCGTTTTTTATTTTTAATAAATGTGCAAAGATTTCAAACAAACTCCTTTCACGTTGTCATTATGGGGTATTGTTTGTAGAATTTTGAGGAAAATAATGAATTTAAACCATTTTGGAATAAGGCTGTAACATAACAAAATGTGGAAAAAGTGAAGCGCTGTGAATACTTTCCGGATGCACTGTAACAAATCCTGAAGAGCTCCATTGCTCAATAGTGAAATTCCTCATCTGAACATCACCTTTGTGACCAGCACTATGATTAAGCTTTGGAAGCTTTTACTACATTTATGCTTCTCTGGGAAAATGCTGTCACATGACACCTCATGAAACCACAGGTGACTGCCCAGTGGTGTGACGTATGTATCCTGTTTACACCTGGTCAGTGGAGAAAGATTTCTGTTTACAACTGATATTAGCACCTTTCAAATGCGTCTCCAGTGACCACTCATGATCAGATTTTGTCTACGTTTTTTTTAAGGGGAGGGTCTCAAAAGGGATTTTGTGACAAGATGCATCACTTAATATGTCAGTGTGCCACAGTGAAGAGGTGAGATAAGTTTTGTGCATATATACTCTATATACTATATGTGTATGCTATTCCACATTTTCAGATTGGACAGTTTTTGTTTAAAGCTGTTTTGGAGCAATTATCATGTGTTATGTGAGTACATTGTCCTTCAGCGTCGTCCAGGAGACATTAGAATGCATTATCATTTACACTACAAATGCCACTACAAATATTGCCATATTCGCCCATGACCTCCTCCGAAGTTGGTTTAAATGATCAGATCGTTTTAATATAGATGCACATTTACAGATGTCTACTTGTGATTAGATCATCTGTGACTGATATTAAAGGGTTAGTTCACCCACCCAAAAATTTAATTCTCTCATCATTTACTTACCCTCATGTAATCCCAGATGTGTATGACTTTCTTTTATCTGCTGAACACAAATTAAGATTTTTAGAGTAATATCTCAGCTCTGTAGGTCCATACAGTGCAAGTGAATGGGTGCTAACATTTTGAAGCTCCACAATCCACATAAGGACAACATAAAATTACTCCTGGTGGTTAAATTAATATTTTCTGAAGCGAAACGATACAGTTGAAGTGAGAAGTTTACATATGTTTAGGTTGAAGTCAATAAAACAAATTTTTTAACCACTCCACAGATTTACTATTAGCAAACTATAGTTTTGACAAGTCATTTAGGACATCTACTTTGTGCATGACACAAGTAATTTTTCCAACAATTGTTTACAGACAGATTGTTTCACTTTTAATTGACTATATCACAATTCCAGTGGGACAGACGTTTACATTCACTAAGTTAACTGTGCCTTTAAGCAGCTTGGAAAATTCCAGAAAATGATGTGAAGCCTTTAGACAATTAGCCAATTAGCTTCTTATATGAGGTGTGCTGAATTGGAGGTGTGCCTGTGTATGTATTTTAAGGCCTAACTTCAAACTCAGTGCCTCTTTGCTTGACATCATGGGAAAATCAAAAGAAATCAAGAAAAAAAAAATTATGGACCTCCACAAGGCTGGCTCATCCATGGGAGCAATTTCCAAATGCCTGAAGGTACCATGTTCATCTGTACAAACAATAGTACACAAGTATAAACACCATGGGACCATGCAGCCATCATACCGCTCAGGAAGAAGATGCATTCTGTCTCCTACAATTAAATGTCAGGAATTGGGAAAAACGTCATTGTTACTTGCATAACCTCTGTTCCCTGATGGAGGGAACGAGATGTTGTGTCGATGTAGTGACACTACGGGTCACTCTTGGGAGTCCGAGACACCTCTGGTCTTTGATAAAAGGCCAATGAAAATTGGCGAGTGGTATTTGCGTGCCACTCCCCTGGACATATGGGTATAAAAGGAGCTGGTATGCAACCACTCATTCAGGTTTTATGCTGAGGAGCCGAGACAAGGTCTGGCCATTTCAGCGGGTAGTTCAGCGGGACACAACTTCTCATTCCCTCCATCAGGGAACAGAGGTTACGCAAGTAACCATGACATTCCCTATCTGACACTTACCAACGTTGTGTCGGTGTAGTGACACTAGGGGTCCCTATACGAAACGCCACAACTGGCTGAACTGTTTTATGTGAACTGGTGGTGTATGGTGGGCAGACCACTGTGTGCCTCGTAGCCAGCACACCAGGTCGACACGTAACCTCCCCCAACATAGTTATGAGTGTCGAACGGCCCTTTGGGGACAAATCGACTACCCAAAAGATAGAGACAGGCTAACCCAGTCGTGGCCTCTTTTCCCCTTCTCTTTTTCCACTCCCTAAAAAAGAAGGAGGATTATCCGACTGGGCCACCAGATCTAGTCAGAGGGTGTCCCTCCCAAGGGGGGGACACCGCGGAGACCACACCTCGCCTAAAGAGGGGGGGATATTTAAGTGGAAAAATACGTCACATGGTCTTTCCGACCATGTGGAGAGTCTTCAAGGTAGATCTTACCCAACGGGGGAGGAGTTACTACAAACATGGAGACTGGGGCAGAGGGGCTCTGCCCAAGGAAGACACAGTTTGCCAACAGGGAAACGAATTAGCAGAAGATATATATCGCATGGGGTTAGCCTTACAGGGAACCGCCACATGCAGAGCACCTATCCCAGAACAGGACTCTTAGTTAGCACGTGTACTGGGCCGGCAGCGAGTCTCTCCGAAAACTCGACTGCCACAGGGCTCGGAGGAAGTCAACCATGGAACAAAATTTGTGAACACTACTGGGAATTAATGGTGCACGTCTTCAGCTCAAAAGGAGGTGGAAGGCGCTATGTGCAAGCAATACACCCAGCTGGCTATCCCGGGCTTATCTGCTTGTATTGCGTGCCACTACCCAGGACGAAACCGGTTCCACCCGTAAGTTGTAGAACCTTGCATAGGTATTGGGTGTTGCCCAGCCTACTGCTCTGCAAATGTCTGTTAGAGAGGCACCCCTGGCCAGGGCCCAGGAGGCCGCTAGACCCCTGGTAGAATGGGCTCATAGCCCTACCGGGGGTGGCACTGAACTCCAGGCACGTTTCGCTGACAGAGAACGCAAGTGAGCGCAGTCAGGAGGGCAGTCTTCAAGGAGAGTGCCTTAAGCTCAGCTGACTGCAAAGGCTCAAAGGGGGCACTCTGTAGACCCTGAAGAACTACAGAGAGGTCCCATGAGGGAATGAGGTGCGGTCTGGAGGGATTCAGCCTCCTGGCGCCTCTTAGGAACATGATGATCAGGTCATGCTTTCCTAAGGACTTACTGTCGACTGCATCATGGTGTGCTGTTATGACGGCAACGTACACCTTCAAGATGGAAGGGGACAGCCTCCCTTCCAACCTTTCCTGCAGGAAGGAAAGCACTGATCCGAGTGCACATCTCTGGGGGTCTTTCCATCGGGAAGAACACCACTTAGCAAACAGACACCACTTAAAGGCATACTGGTGCCTCATAGAGGAGGCCCTAGCCTGAGTGATCGTGTCTCCCATCGCAGGTGGCAGACTGCGTTCCATCCAGGGGCCAGACATGGGGAATTCAGAGGTCTGGTCGCAGGTGCCAAATGTTGCCCTGTCCCTGAGAAAGAAGGTCCTTCCTCAGGGGAAGTCGCAAGGAGCGTGAGGTCCGAGAACCATGTCTGGGTGGGCCAGTAGGGTACTACCAGGACGACCTACTCCTCGTCCTCCCTGACCTTGATGTGCCAATGCAGTCGCGGGCCTGTCCACAAGCCGGCGGCTGCGTGCCCGTTGCAAACAGCGCCCCAGCCCGTTTTGGAGGCGTCCGTCATGACCACGATGCGCCTGGAGACCAGTTCTAGGGGAACACCTGTCCATAGAAACGAGAGGTCAGTCCAAGGGCTGAAAAGACGGTGACAGACCGGCGTGATGACCACGCGATGTGTCCCGCGGTGCTATGCCCATCTCGGGACTCAAGTCTGAAGCCAGTGCCGAAGCGGTCTCATATGCATCAACCCGAGCGGGGTGGCCACCGCTGAGGATGCCATATGCCCCAGGAGCCTCTGAAAAAGTTTCAGTGGAACCGCTGTTTTCTGTTTGAACACCTTCTAACAGGCCAACACCGACTGGGCGCCCTCGTTCGTGAGGCGTGCTGTCAAAGAGACTGAGTCCAACTCCAAACCGAGAAAAGAGATGCCCTGAACTGGGAGGAGCTTGCTCTTTTCCCAGTTGACCCGAAGCCCTAGTCGGCTGAGATGTGAGAGCACCAAGTCCCTGTGTGCACACAACATGTCCCAAGAGTGAGCTAAGATTAGCCAGTTGTCGAGATAGTTGAGAATGCGAATACTCACCTCCCTTAGCGGGGCAAGGGCTGCCTCTGCGACCTTCATGAAGAGGCGAGGAGACAGGGATAGGCCGAAAGGGAGGACCTTGTACTGATACACCTGACCCTCGAATGCAAACCGCAGGAAGGGTCTGTGTCGAGGAAGGATCGAGATGTGGAAGTACGCAGTCTACTGCCGTGAACCAATCTTGATGCCGGACACTCACCAGAATGTCAGCATCCTGAACGGGAGTCTGTGTAAAGCCCTGTTCAGTACTCGCAGGTCCAAGATTGGCCACAACCCACCGGCTTTTTTCGGTTCGATGAAGTAGGGGCTGTAAAACCCCTTCTTCATCTCGGCCGGAGGGACAGGTTCTATCGTGCCCTTCCGTAGGAGGGTAGCAGCAAGGTAGCAGCGTTTTCGTCCTTCACCATGGTGAAGTGGATACCGCTGAACCTGGGCGGACGCCTGGCGAACTGAATCGCGTAGCCGAGTCGGACGGTCTGGACCAGCCATCGAGACAGATTGGAAAGTGCAAGCCACGCGTCCAAGTTCTGCACAAGGGGGACCAAAGGGACAATGTCGTCGGACGTACCAGCAGGTGGGACCTCATGGCAGGGCGGAGCTCAAGGTGCCACACCATGTCGTGGCCGTGCTGACTCTAAGGACATCAAAGCACTTACCTGGCTCCTTGTGACCACCCCTGGAACAGCCTGGGACGGGGGAGGAAGAGGCTTGTCCTCGTGACCCATGGAGACTGTCACATCGGAGGCGGATTTGTGCCACAGCTGGGTGCTCAGGGGCGGGAGACTGCCGCTGGAGCGCCAAACCTGCCAAATAGAGTGGTGGACGGTGGTCGTGATGATGGCCGTGCACACCGGATATGTGACCCAGGGAACAAGGAAGCAGGTTCTTGCTGAACTCTTGAGTACTGCAGCCACTTGGGCATGCAGCGCAATTAAATGCAAAGGTAACAAAAAGATTCTACTCCTGGCCTTCGACTGGGGGATGGAGAGGTCTGCATACCAGCTCCAGAGCAGCGGGTTTCGTCATCCCTGGGTCGCCCGTCTCAAGGGCGCTTTGAAGCCTTTCATGGGTTCTTGGTGGCCGCGAGACGGGTGGCGTCTGCTTCCTGAGGTGGGCTACACGCCGGGGCCGTGCCGAAGGGGCGGTCTGCGGCGGAGCCGGTGCAGTCACTGCAGGGGGACGCCCTTGGCGATGAGCAGATGGGGTGCGGGATCTTAAGCCGTGCCGGGGCAGGATATGCCGGATAGCCTCCTTTTACTGCTCCACCGTCTAGATCTGCTGGGCAAAGTCCTTGACAGTGTCGCTGAATAGGCCAGCCTGGGAGATTGGGGCAGCAAGGAACCGTGTCCTGTCGGCCTCACCCATCTTGACCAGGTTGAGCCAAAGGTGGCACTTCTGGACCACTAATGTGGACATCGTCCGCCCGAGAGACCGCGCCGTGACCTCCGTCACACAGAGAGCGAGGTCTGTCGCCGAGTGCAGTTCCTGCATCAATCCCGGGGCGGAACTACCCTCGTGCAGTTCCTTTAGCGCCTTGGTGGACTTGCAGGAGAGCCATGGCGTGCAGGGCGGAGCCGGCTTGTCCAGCGGCACCGTAGGCCTTGGCCATCAGAGACGACGTAAACCTACAGGCCTTGGACAGGGGCTTCGGGCACCCACGCCAGGTGGCGGCACACTGCGGGTATGGGTGCACCACGAGCGCCTTTATCCACCGGGGGATTGCCGAATAACCCTTGGCTGCCCCACCATCGAGGGTAGTGAGGGCGGGGAAGCTGAAAATATCGGGACCGGGCAGTAAAAAAGTTCCTCCCATGACCTTGTCAGCACTTCATGCACTTCCGGAAAGAAAGGAACAGGGGCGGGGTGTGGCTTTGAGCGGCGCCGCGAGCCCAGGAACCAATCATCGAGCCGCGAGGGTTCAGGGAAGAGCGGAGGGTTCCACTCTAGCCGACGCTCGTGGCTGCCCAGGAAAGTATGTCGTCATCTCCGTGTCAGCCTGTGACTGGGCAATCGTCCCCGAAGGGAGGAGCCCAGCTGAGGCTTTTGCGCCTGACTGGACGAGCCCGCTCTCCGATGCTGCGCTCGAGAGCTCATCACTTTCGCGGGCTCCGAATAAGAGGTCGAACTCGCCGTGAGACGAGCCCGCGGACTCATCCGGAAGCCCGATTGGGGCAGACGAGCATGCTGGGGAATGGGAGATCCACAGGGGGATACCCGGCAGAGGCGGTCCCATTGGAGTCCCCAAATCGCCCCCAGTGCTAGCCGTGCTGGCCTCATACCCGTGGGTAAAAGGACCGAAGCGGGAAGCCTCTGGGGTGGCTTGCTTTCTTACGAAGGCGAGCCGCGAACTGCATCATTGCCATGGACATGTCCTTGCAATGAGTACATGACCATCCACGAATGCTGTCTCCACGTGAGCAGTGCCCAGACACGAAAGACAGTGATCGTGACCGTCAGAAGGTGAGAGATAACGAGCGCAACCAGGAATAACACACAAACGTAAAGACATCTTTAAAAAGACGCATCTTTAAAAAGACGTTCCGTGTGTGCCGCTCTTTTAGAGAAATATACTCTTATTTCTGCCAAAGCACCCAGGGGCATTCTCTGCAGTTCACCAGTGCAGAGGAGGGAGAAGCCGCTGAAATGCACCGTCAGATCCAGCAGAGGTGAATGAAAAGTCATGGGAATTCTGCTCAGTGAGCATGACCGTTCGGCTCCGAAGAGAAAATCTGAATGAGTGGTTGCATACCAGCTCCTTTTATACCCATATGTCCGGGGGAGTGGCATGCAAATACCACTCGCCAATTTTCATTGGCCTTTTATCAAAGATCAGAGGTGTCTCGGGCTCCCAAGAGTGACCCCTAGTGTCACTACATCGACACAACATCGAGTGAGTGACAGATAGGGAACCGAGTTTAAATGTATATGGCTAAGGTGAATGTAAATTTCTGACTTCAGCTGTAGGTGTGAGTGAGAAACAGATCAATATTTAAGTCATTTTTCCTTCACTTTCACTTTCTCCTTCTATTTTTGGCGATTCACATTCCTTGTGCATATCGCCCCCTACTGGGCAGGAAGGAATTTAAGATTAAAAATGACTTACATATTGATCTGTTTCTCACCCACACCTATCATATCATGTCTGAACACATGGATTTAACCACTGGAGTCATATGTATTACTTTTATGATGCCCTTATGTAGATTTTGGAACTTCAACATTTTAGCACCCATTCACTTGCAGTGAATGGACTGACTGAGCTGAAAAAAAATATTCTAAAAATCTTAATCTGGGTTCTGCAGAACAGAGAAAGTCATACACATCTGGAATGCAAGGAGGGTGAGTAAATCATGAGAGAATTTTCATTTTTGGGTGAACTATATCTTTAATACCAAGTGTAAATGAGATCCTGGTGAGGTGCTGGGTTTTATATATTGACCAGGTAATTATAGGTTATTAGCTTCATGGTATGCCACAGCCTAAGACCACAGATTCAAGAATACCTCCACATTTTTATTTTCTATGGACATGCTTGGAGACAAAATTTGCAAAATGTGGCCATAGGTGACTTAAGGACCAATGGCAATGTTGAAGCACCCACATACTGTACACTTTTATCCTGAATAATCCAGGAGAGATGCAGCAAACACTTTTTTTCATAATGCTTACAGTGTGGCTTTTACGGTCTCTGACAGCTGATGGAAAAGCCACAAAAATTGCTGTGTCAGGTAATCAGCCCACTCACACATACAGCCACCAAAGAAACAGCAGCAGGAATCAGCGAGCCCCCCAGATGACACAGATTTGCTGATTCTTGTCTGTGAACTTAAAAGACTGGTAAAGGAGAGATGATGTTTGTGGCAACATATTATAAGAAGAGGAAATAGAAGAAGGTGCTCTCATATTAGTCAAGTTGGAAGTGCCTTGTGGTCAAGGGATATTATAGAGGTCAGGGAAATGAGCAGTTGTTTGTGGACTTTAAATGTATAGTTCACCCAAAATGAAAATTCTGTTATTTACTCACCCTCACCATTTTTGGGTGAAGTTTCTATTTAAGGATCTTTGGAAGTAGTTTTTTTTATTTATTTTTTATTGTTATTATTATATATCTTTTAGCTGAATTATAGTTAATCTGCTTTATGTTGTTTGAAAATACATGGTGTTTGGAAATACTGTACATGTAGTACCTGCATTCAGGCTTCCCACGGTGTGGTAGTGTAACAAAGATTGATTCTTAATTGCTTTGGCACTGCATTTTGCACAGTAAGCATGCCAGTCGAGTCACCATAGCCATATTGTTTGCTGTCTCAAAGCTTTCGTTTAGCTGTTGTCAAGAATGCTGATTAAAGCAGACCTTAAATAACAATTGCAACCCATTTCACAAGGGAAAACTGTAAATAAGGCCAGAGGACGGATCTTCTAAAGAGGTCTCCTGTTGCCAGGATTTGTGGAAAACAGATCAGATAAACAGATTATTAATTGTATTACCAGACCGAGTGAAATATGCATTTAGGGGTTTATTACCTATTGTCTCTTCAGACCGCAGATGTGGTTGAAGTTGAAAATTCCCATGAGGTCATCCAGCCTGAATATCCTCTGTTGTGGCTAGAGAGAACAAAAGCTGCAGCCCACAATCCCATAACGATCCACCCAGTTAAGCTCTCAGCTCTGAGCCTGAGCAAATAAATAAAAAAAAAAATTAAATCTGAAAACAGCATTGTCTAATCAGTGTTCAGCTTGCCCTGATCTCCCAGCTCCAAACCACCCAAATGTACAGTTCATGCTTATTCATGTAGCATGTGTCATGTAGCACTGCCACTCAAGCACAATTCCAGAGTTCCCTTTTGCTTGCCATTACATTTGTTCCATTGTTAAAAAAAGATAAACAAGTAAATAAAAAAAGTTAATGTCATTGTCAATGGAGGTAGTATGAAGTAGGGCTGGGCGGTATAAATACCTTGTGATTGTAGAATTGTGTCAGCTAGTAGAGATTTTGCTTTGCTGTATATGTTGCGGTAGATATATTTGTGTGGCTGTCAGTGGGCAGGACCACTTTATGTTATTTGCATGTGCAATGATGAAACATGGAGTAATTTGAAAATACAAAGCAGTCCCGCTCTAAGTCAAGATGAGGAAGGACTTGTTATTAAGGTGTGGTTTCAGGTAAAACACAAAGCACAGTTTAACTGTTAACTTTGCAGAGGAATGTCGCAACTTGCCGCATTAATATAGAATTCAGTTGATGTGTGGCCACAGACAAGTATACATCTGTTTCTTTACAACGACTTCAAATCAGAATCGGAACATGCAATTTTATAATACTGTCTTCACAGTTCTGAGCCTTTTTTTATGTGAAGGTTTTGCAAGAGATAACTTAGAATTACTTTTTTATTTATTTTTATTTATCCCCTTTCTCCCCAATTTGGAATGCCCAATTCCCACTACTAAGTAGGTCCTCGTGGTGGCGTGGTTACTCACCTCAATCCGGGTGGCGGAGGACAAGTCTCAGTTGCCTTCGCTTCTGAGACAATTCCCAATTCCAACTATATATCTACCGCAACATATACAGCAAAGCAATTCCCACTATATATCTACCGCAACATATACAGCAAAGCAAAATCTCTACTAGCTGACACAATTCTACAATCACAAGGTATTTATAAAGCCCAGCCCTACTTCATACCACCTCCTTTGACAATGACATTAACTTTTTTTTTAATTTACTTGTTTATCTTTTTTTTAACAATGGAACGAGTGTAATGGCAAGCAAAATGGAACTCTGGAATTGTGCTTGAGTGGCAGTGCTACATGACATATGCTACATGAATAAGCATCTTATCACGTGGCACGCTGTGCATGACACCGCGGAGACTCCGCACGTGGAGGCTTATGCTATTCTCCGTGATCCACGCACAATTTACCACGTGCCCCATTGAGAGCGAGAACCACTAATCGCGACCACGAGGAGGTTACCCCATGTGACTCTACCCTCCTTAGCAACCCAGGCTAATTTGGTTGCTTAGGAGACCTGGCTGGAGTCACTCAGCACACCCTGGATTTGAACTCGCGACTCCAGGGTTGGTAGTCAGTGTCAATGCTCGCTGAGCTACCGAGGCTCCAGAATAACTTTGTTATGAATAATCTTATCGGTTGGATTTTGTCCTTTAAATTCCAAATAAAAAGATAAAATAATTGTATAAGATAAAGCACATTTTATATAATTCACTGGATTATCCAAAAAGGAAATTGTTTATTTACTATAATAAATAACAAAATAAAAAAGTAAAAGTTTCCATGATATAGAATTACTCATCCCGTGATTGATTTTGATCATACTGCTAATACAGATTGAATCTCTCTAAGGAATGCTATTTCTAGCCCAAAGAAATTCCCAAAAGGTGGTCTATAAAACTAATGCCAGTGGGTTAAACTAATTCATCCTCTTTGGTTCATTAAATATTGAGGTTTATTTTAAAGGACATAAAATGTTTTCATGACATATTACGAAAGTAAAGGTTCTCAGTAAAAGGGGGGTTGGGGTGGAAATGAGAGCACAGGCGGGAGTTTATCTGCTGTTTTTATTTGTTGAAAGCTACTCAGCATGCAGATTGTCTGAAATGGAGAGGATTAAAGTCTGTAATCAGTTCATGACACAACATGTGAGAGAGCCTGTCGCAGAGAGCTGAGAATCCCATTAGTGCAATCTCTATCTCCGCTCAGTATTAAGTTGCAAGTGTTAAAAATCTGAATTCATCCCGTTGCACAAGCTTATGTGTTAGGTTAGGTGGTTTTCTTTTCTGTGTTGATGTATTTTCTATTGAAACAGAAAGTTGGGGCAGGACATAGTGAAGGGCTTTTCCCTTTTTTATAGCCTATAGCCTAAAGCTTATGTCACCAACATAAACCATGATTTGCTATTTACTAACGTCGCCAGGCGGTATTAAGTGGAATAGACATTCTCACTATAGAAGTCATTTTATTGGAGAAAAAATGTATATGTCTGTAAGTGTTGGAAGAGTCGTCAATACTTTTGGTCCCTTTTCCTGGAGGAGAAAGACTGTACATTTTAGATGTGTATATCTGCTAAATTAGAACTTTTTGACATTTAAGCATACACTAGCACAAGTGTTTCTCAATCCTTTCCTGGAGTACCACTACACATTTTGACTGTCTCCTTTATCTAACACACCCGACTCCTATGATTAGTAGATCAGTAGAGTGCTCCATGATCTGAATTGAATGTGTCAAATAAGGGAGACATCCAAAATGTGTAGTGTTAAATGGCAGTCACATTACACTTCACACTGCATTCACTCCCATTCAAATACATCAGCACGTGGGAAACCAGAAACACAGTCTCATGCAAAGCCATTTGTACTATGCTGCATATCGAAAGTTCAAGTTTGGTGAACTCTAAACTGTGAATCTGTATGACGATAGGATGCATGACCAATAGAAAATTGAAAGGTGACCCAGTGACCTCTTGGCTGAATACAAAGAATAGTCTACATATTTTGAAGCTGTCTGTTTTATTGTTGCAGGAAAGTGAGTAGACAAGATATTTTAACATTTTTAATATAATATCATTTGTATTTGTGAAGCCCTCACTCGTGACATCATATCCTGGGGTACGTTTCCCAACAGCATCGTAAGACTAAGTAGATCGTAGAGACCATTGGCACCAATGGTCTCTACGATCAACTTAATCTTGCAATGTTTTTGGGAAACACAGCACTGGTCAGTTGCATTGTCCTATAAAAATTTGCATGCTCAAAGACTTGTGTGACTGCCCCTTTAGTGGTACTCCAGTAAAGGATTTAGAGACATGCACTGTGATATACTGAAGATGACATCAAAGCTAACATGGACTGAAAGTCACAAAACTTCAGTTTTGATTCCATGCTATTCCCATGGCATCTGGGTTTCTTGATGGCATAATAGTTATTGGTCTGTGCTCTGTAATTAAACTAAGCTATGGGGCTTTACCATCTGGTAGGCCTCTGCTTTTGATAGTATTCATGCATTTTAAGAGCACTGTAACAGGGTTCATTCATGGGGACAAGGAGGAAATGGAAAACGTGGCTTCAACTCAAACAGGTAACTTTTATTTATTTAACTCATAATTGTTCATTCAAAGGAAACACAGTCTGGGCATGTGTGTGCTGGCTCTCTCTCTCCCAGTCTCTGGCAAGGTTCCTTCTTATATCGCTCTCCCCATTGCTCACTGCAATCAGAAACAGGTGTTAGACATATTGTGCTAAGGTGTGTGCACTCTTACCTCTATCTTTCTCTCCAGACAAATGCTCCACCGCGCCCTCACCTCCACAAGCACATCTATGCACATTGCAATGGCAATTGTACTTCAGTTTGAAGGTCACCACTGAATATAATAGAGTTATCTTCTCATACGCTGGTGCTTCAAGTAATTTTAATTACGTTATTAGTTATATCAGTCCTTTAGCAATCATCCTCCCCCTCATGTGTTTGGGAAGCATCCATCTTTCTGCCTATGACAATGTGATCTTTGGTCAATAAAGACTATTGATATGTTTATTGCATTTCATGATGGGACTCATTAAATGGCATGATGGATGTTCATTGTCCTTAGTGCTTACACTTTATCCCTCTTTCATGCTCACGCTCACATCATGGCTGGCTTTGTTCTACATTTTGACCTGAATGCCTATATCTAAGATCCCTCTTGCCTCCGTGTTGCCAACTTGAGCACAGTGGGCCAATACAAAACCTTCAAACCCCAACCCTTTCTGCCACATCTGCTTTCTATCTGTCCTCTACCCATCCCCAAACCCTCTCTTCCTTTCTCCCTCCTCTTCATAACCTGCCTGTTTTTCCAGACCCTCTCTCATTAATCATGGACAAATGTTCCCAGCAGCCACTGGGGTTGTTTGTTGTGATAGTTTCCGAATGAAAGAATGCATATAAATAAGCATTAGGTGTCCTCCCTGCCTAACAGTGATTAGTGAATGAGTGCTAAGGGGAGGTGGAGCAGTATCCACAGGGCTTGGCCACCCTCCTTTGCAACCCTGCTGCATGTGCCACATGTGCAAAGTGACCATAATTTGTTACAGTCACTGATATGCAATTAGTTTTGGGTTTGAAAAGGCTGAAAATGTATGCACAGTTCAAGGTCCTGGTCAAAAGCATGTCTGTAATGAGGTTCACAAGGAGGAGGTGGGAACCGGCAGAACAGTCAACATAACTTTAATGACATAAATCAACTTAAAGAAACATAAACACACAGACACACACACAGTGGCCGCATGTCTCTCTCTATCTCTCTCTCTCTCACTCTTGAACTGGTGCCTCCAGCTCGTCTTTATCCCCCTCCCAGCTGATTAGGACAACTCAGCACCGGGCGTGTGTCCTCACGGCCCGGCCACGCCCTCCTCCTCGTCACACTCCTCCACCACCTGACTCAGGGCGGGGAAACCTCTGGCTTGATGTACTCCCCTCCCTTCCTGGAGGGGAGGTGTTGCCCTTCCGGCCGTCTTTCTGCCGGCAGGTCTTCCCTGCCTCTCTGAAGCCCTGGGAGAGATGAGGGGAGGGAGAGGAGAGAAGGAAAGAGCAAGGGAGAGAGACAGAGAGAGGAGAGAGAGAGAAAAACTTGCTTTCCAGTCCCATGCCATCACCACTCCTCCGCCCTCTGACGGACAACAGTTGCTCCTCCCCTGGTGGACGAAACTGAGTCCTCTGACCCCTGGCAGACGGTAATGGCTCCTCCCCTTTCTGGCAGATGGCAGCATTTCCTCCGACTCGCAATGGCCAGCAGCGACTCCTCCGTCCCCTGGCGGATGGCTGCGGCTCCTCTGCTTCCCGGTGGACAGCAGCGGTGAGGACTCCATGACAGCGCATCCCTCTGCCTTCCTGGGTTTCGGCACCAGTGTAATGAGGTTCACAAGATGGGTAAGGAGGAGGCAGGAACCGGCAGAACAGTCAACATAACTTCAGTTAATTCACTCAGCAGCCATCTTGCTATGTAGGCAATAGGCATACAAGTATAGCAACTGTATACTTTAATGGTAAAAGATCAAAATATCTAAAGCTGTTTGCCAAGGATACATTTAAATTATATATTTCAAATCAGCAATCAAATCTGACAACAATTGTTTTATAAATTTCACACCTTTTTTTTTTTTCTATAGCTCAAATCACAAAAATAAATAAATAAATAATAATAATAAAAAAAAAAAAAAAAAAAACGTCAGGCTCATCCAGTAAATGCACGTTCCATAGTAAAAAAAAAAAAAAAAAAACTTTTTAACTAAAAGGCGGGACTTCCATTCCTGCAGCCACCATATTGAGCATTGCAATTTCTCCCATCAATTTCTCTAAGAGTAGCCCATATATCATTCCCCTTATACTGTCTTTGATTTCAGTTGTCTGATGGTTCTTTGTGTCAGCTAGGTTAAACTCCTTTTTTAATTTGTGTTGCACTTTTGTATAGCCGGGATTATGCGCTTCATGTCTTGTAATTAAATTCCTTTTCCTCAACAACCTTTTAGTGAAACCTGATGCTGCGGGTTTTCTACCTGTAGAACAAATCCCAGCGGTGCAGAGGAAGAGATAAAGAGATGTATCATGGATGAGATGAAAGTAGATGGTAATCTTTGCAAACAGAGCAGGGGAGAGAGAGTGTGTGTAAGAGAGATGCAAATCTTGGTTACCTGTCAGTTTTCTGCTAAAATGGAACTGATCTTCCTTAAATGATGGCTTGCTGTGCTTTAAAACAAACTCTGCAAGAGCAACCACTCAACACCTCTCATGAATAAAAAGAGACCATTTACTCCAAAAAATTATGACAGCTCCATTAGTATCTTCATTTTGTGGCTTTCCAGGGCTTTACCCCAGTGACTTTAGATTGAACGGTGCAACTCATTAAATAACAAAAAACCTTGGTGACATTTATGGCTTGTATTCTGACCTCCCCACTGTGGCTAAACCACAGCAAGCAGAGCTTGGATTAGCAGCATATCCTGTCTGTTCAGGGATGCCATTGAGGGGGTAATTTAGGAAACGCAAAAAACAACAATACTTCTCTCGTTCAGTCACTCGCCCCTACTTTAAAATGTTTTAACGCCCTTGTCCATGCACTGTAAACAGACTCATTCTTTCTTTTCTTTGATGTTTTTGGAAGTGGTAGGCTTGACTTTATGGACATGTTTGGGTGCTTGGTGGTTCTTTTATTTTGTTTTACTGTTTTACGAGCCACAAAACTAGCACAGGAAGCAGGAAGCTTAGTGTTAGCGCTTACCTGTTAGCTAATGTGCTAGTTAATGCACAACAGGCCACAAACCTACAAAAAACACTTTTTTACTAAATAAAAAAATATACTAAATAGAACACATTTGTAAATGTATGCTCTAGGGGTGTAACATTTTCTCTTGGTTCGATTTCTATCACGGTTTTAGGATCACAGTTTCATTACGGTTTGGTACTTGCTATGTTCAGAAAAAAAATATGCTACTGCCAAATACAGAGTAGTGATGGGTCGTTCATGAACAATTCGTTCATTTTGAACGAATCTTTTATGTGACTCAGAAGAACAAGTAGTCTCAGAGAGTGATTCGTTCATTTTGTGTTGGCCTCGCATGTGCATTGCGCAACCTCCGTTCGTTTGTTACGTGAAAACCGCATAGGCGCTGTACAGGAAACAGAAATGATTAGTTTACCTCTCGAGTCTTTTGGTCCGAGTCATTTGTTCTTTTGTCACTTGACAGCCGTATATGCTATGCATTGCTCACACAGGAAACAGAAACGATTAGTTCACCTCTCGAGTCTTCTGGTCCGAGTCATTCATTCTTTTGTCACGTGACAGCCGTATACGCTATGCAGTGACAAAAGAATGAACAACTCTGACAAGAAGATTCCAGAGGTGAACTAATCTTTCTGTTTCTCATAATTTGTCCTTGGCTGCATTAACAATTTTTCCTTATTGGGACTATAATCAAAGTTTGTGTAAGTAGACGTGTTGGGGGGGATTTGGCTATTGAAAATGTAACATTTTAATTTAATTCTGCTCAAATTGACTAAATGAACTAAATTACTTGAATAAAGATTCGTTCATTTTGCTGAATGAGACTCAAAGATTAAAGTCAGTAAAATGATCTGATCTTCCCATCACTAATACAGAGTAAGAATACTCAGTTTGGTAACAAACACTTCAACAGGTTTGCCCTTGAAAAATCAAACCACGGTTTTACTACAGTAACCATAGTTTCACCATAGTATTTTTAGTAAAACCATTATAATCACAAATTTAACCATTGTTCAAACAGTCATGGTTACTACAATATTACTATAGGAAAACCATGGCTTCTATATAGATACTACAGTAATCGTGTAGTAAAACCATCTTAAATTCTATCAAGACCATGGTTTCTGCCAATAAAACCATGGTTACAGCAGTCATAGTTACTTCAGTCATGTTACTACAATATTACTATAATAAAATCTTAAAAAAAACCTTTTTGTCTAATTACAAAATCAACATTTTTACTTAATACCTTTATTATACATCAACATAAAGTGGATTTTAAACTCAACACAACATACAGTATATTCAATATTTGAAAGCTGTTCATCACTATAGAAGGAGTAACCTTGCTATTAAAATGGATATGAGAAGAGATGTTTTAACGGCACTCAAACGTTTTAATCATACGCTGAAATTCCAAATCATCATAAACAGAGTAGGGCAACATATCATTGGCAATCAACACCCCAGTCACTTTAGTTATTGTTTTATGTCTGTCCGAATTAGCACTGAGTGCCAGCTTGAAAACGGATGGGAGAATGTGCAGTTTCTGTTCTATCTATCTACCATTTGTTTGAGTGGATACATCTGCCTGCCTTTTTGATGCTGTTTTCTTCACCAAACCGTTTGCTGCAGATGCATCATTAGACTTGCCACAAAAAAAAACATGCACTACTACTCAGAAGTTTGGATTTGTTTGTCATGATCTTAAAAAAACATTTTGATACAAAAGGCTCGAGGACAAAACATACTCTACGCAAGCTGACTTGTTTAATATGCGTTCTTGCGTTACTGTGGTGAGAACAAACCTCAGTACCTAAGGGGGCAATAGAGTTACCTTCAAACATCTGTGCCATTAAACTAGATTATTCAGGTAATTTGCTACAAATATATTGACTTTAACTTACTTGCTCAGCAATATTCTCTTCAAACTGTTGCTCCATGACAGTAGTTGATTTCAAAGAGAAAACTCACTGTAGCTATACCAATCTCGCTATAGCGCTCCTAGTGGCAACGTTGAGAATACACAACGCGTGAAATCGAGCTTGCATTGCAAGATGCATCTGTGCTCAAGTATGTTTTGGCCCTTATTCTTAAATGCTTGAAATTAGTTTGTAGACAAATATAATTTGTGCCTACATATGTATTTCTTTACAAAACTAAACATTTTAGCAGCCGGAGTTGGAGATTGATCAGATAGTGACGGAAAAGCAGCCAACGTGTGCCTAGAATATATGGTTTAAACATTTTTGACACTACATACTTCCCATACTTCCCTACATACTTCCCATATTTCTTAATTAAGAAATTAACAAATTAAGTGTGATTTCATGGTTTTGATGACTTGACTATTATTTTAAAATGTAGAGAATAGTAATAATACAAAATGAGCAGATGTGTCCAAACTTTTGAGTGATAATGTAAATGATACTCTTTGCAAACAGATGTTAATGCTTATACTGAAATGTGAACGAATATATCAGCCATCTAGTTGGCATGGGGATTTGACTTTCAAATTCATGCAATGTAGAAGGTTTATGCAATTACTTTGAATCAAATAGATGTAGGGATTAACAGTCAAATATAAATATGCAGACTGAAGAAACAGCATGTCCCAATACAGTAATTATTGGGGATTTTCTTGTCCCTTTTCTTTTTAATTAGAACATTTTCCATTTAGATTCAGCCTGCTGCATTTATTTGGGTCTGGCTGGGGATTTCCACCCTGGGATCGCTAAGGGAATAACACAATCCCTTGCTGAGCTTGGCCTGACTCGAGCAATCATTTTTCAGTGTTCTACACTCAGGCTCAAAATGATTTACCTCCTCTCAGACAGCCGCTGGCTGGCTCCCAGCCAAAATACAAAGACCAGGCTTATCACTTGAGCACTACCTCTGAGACGGCGCTCTCGTGTTCTTTCTCTCTTTTCACTCTTTGGAGGTTCTCACCCTTTTTCCTTTTTAATTTCCATCTCATTTTCTGATTTTTGGCTCTCTGATTTTCACCTATGTCTCATTCTCCCTCTCCCTCCCACTTTCATTCTGTCTCACCATATTTTTCTCTCTTTCTCCCACTCTCTTTACATTTTATGTAATTGCTTTTTATTTATGCTTTTTATGAATAAATATAGATAACATGCCACAAATGTTGTCTACAAACATTAAATTGCAAATTACCAGGAATATTCTTTTTGGAAGTCAGTTTCAGTTAAAAAGGAAATTTGGTTTATCCTGAGTACAGGAGCTATAGTAAGTAAAATAAGAGGGCACATAGTACGGTAAGATGGGGTAAGACACCCCCTTTTAAATTGTAACATATATAGTTAAAGGTTTAGCATGTACTGGATGATGATCATCATCCAACATATTATCAAGGGAAATAAATAGAAACATTTGCTAATTTTGTTGTCATAGCACAAAATTAAAAAATATGAAAAGGGGCCATATTATGAGATTTAGTACCATCAATGATCAAGAGAAATATTTAAGGTGGGGGGTCATCCTACCCCTGGGGGCGTATCAGAATCAGAATCAGCTTTATTGCCAAGTATGCTTACACATACAAGGAATTTGTCTTGGTGACAGGAGCTTCCAGTGTACAACAATACAAAAACAATACAAAAACAGCAGCAAGATATAGATAATAATAAAAAAAAAAAAAAATAGTTATACACATACGTACATACACACACACACAGACACACACATACATAGATACACACATACACATACGTAGTGCAATCTAATACAAATATGTTATCTGTTATGTACAGTGCAAATACAAATCTGTTATATACAGTGCAAATGTTTGTTTTTATTTTATTTATTTTTTTTTCTTCAGAGGAATGAAATGGCAGAAGAGTTTGGATGTGTTGGATAAATATAAAAAGACTAAACTGTGTATTGCACATAGGTATTGCTCAATGGGGCAGTTTAACTGTTCATGAGATGGATAGCCTGAGGGAAAAAAAAAACTGTTCCTGTTCCTGACGGTTCTGGTGCTCAGAGCTCTGAAGCGTCGGCCAGAAGGCAATAGTTCAAAAAGGTAATGGGCAGGGTGAGTGGGGTCCAGAGTGATTTTTCCAGCCTTTTTCCTCTCTGTATTCAATAACCGTGACCAGGCCAGTTGATTATAGCATACATTCTCTCCACAAGGGGCACTAATCTGATGCACTGTCATTTACACTATTGGAATATTAACAGTGGCTCAGTGATGTATAGTTGTTATGAACTACACTACATTATGATTAGGCTATATTTTACTGTACTATCTCACACTGCCAAAGCTGCCCTGTGGTGATTTCTGTATTGACATAATGCTCCAATTTACAGATATCAGTGTGCTCTCATGTTCACTCTGTTTTAATGAGGGATAATGTTACAGAGTGACTGACGCCTCAGGTCATACAGTAAGTGCTTGAAGGAAGTGTTTAGTAAATGAGGTGGAGAGAGGTCCCCCTCTCCTGCAGCTCAGAACAAAGACTTATCCATTCCAGTCCATCTAATTATTCCAGTGAAAGAGGTCCATTTTGTGAGGAACTGTGACTGCCAGGTTACACAGGTTAAAATTTTATGTGCCTTACAAATCTAGAGAGAGATTTCAGATTTGTACTTAGGATTTGATATGCATCTTTCCTTAGCTCCAAAGCACAAGAAGAGAGTGAGGTGAAGAAAAGTACATTTAAAGAATGATTATTAAAATTATGTACAGTATTTGTTTAAGGTGTTGGACATGTCTCTAAGAGATGAGAGTCTCTCTTGATATAATTGTATATGTTTTTAATAAATAAGAGATAATTAAGGGAGTTTCTCTAAACTTTATGTATTTGATAGAGGAGACTTTGGTTAGTTGTCACTAGAGAAATATCTCAGCAACTCTCTTTGGAGTCGAAAGTCCAATTACACAAATGTTTGTTTTGTCTAGCTGTGCTTTGGTATGTTGGTTTCAAATGCCTAGTTCAAAACCCTCTTAAATTAGAAAATGTTTTGTGAATAACCTATTCTAATTGAACTACTCTTCAAACTAAAACTGCAGTATCATCATATTTTTTGTTGTTTCATGAATTGTTTTGTGTTTCATAACTAATTACTGTTAAAATTTAGGTGAAATGCATACAGTAAGCTGTTTAATGGCAGGTTTCATTGTGACAGCTTACCCCGTACACTGTAAATGCATGTCTTGCTATTGGGGCATGTTGTCACAGAATGTCAACTTGTTAATGAACTGTCTTTTTCACATGTTGAAACCAGTAAGTAATCACATTTGCATAATCAGTGACGAGCGTAATTCAAAGATACAGTTTGTACTCCACTGATGGTTAGGTTTAAGTTTGGGGTTTGGGTTGGGGGGATCAGTTGATCAAATATGAATTCCTCTCCACTGTTTTACAGCCTGTAGAGCTGAAAAAAAAAAAAAAAAGAAACAAAAAAACATTTGATCACAACTTGCTTTTGGTGCCTCTCCGTGGAAATTACACCCAAGGAGCTCCTACGTGCTCCTACGCCCAGCAACACTTACCACTTTGGCCACTGGGGGCAGTGTTTCGCTTTTTGGTAAGTGCAGACCGATTTTAGTTAAAAATAATTCAACCTACCGTTCCTGATTTCACTGTGGGATCGGTCCGAATATCCACAAGAGTAAAAAGTGTCAGAACTCTTCCTGGTGCCCCTATATATACAGTACTTTTTATATATATAATTTAAACCTACACACAATTAGCTCAAGAAATTAACCATTGTGTATTAGTAGTATCACTTTTCAACTTTATCTCATTTCTGGCTTTCTTTTTGTTGTTCAACACTGTCTTACGTGGGAAATAAATTTAAGACCCCTGGTTACTGTTAAGCCAAATGTACTGTGTCCACATTGCTTTGGTTATTTAAAGAAATCCTGTTCACACATCTTGTTGTTGTGCTTGTGTCTATGGTAACATGGGTGAGTTTTTATTATGGCTCTGCCAAGATTATGAACAGTAAGGTAAATAAATATGTTAGGAGTCCATTATATTATGATAGGAATGATGAAAGAGTCATGGCATACTTGCAGTACTTTTAACAGTCTTTAAAATCAAACACATTCACATACCCTTACTGTAGTGTGGACTGTTGAAATGGCTAGTAAGTGGAGTGGGATGCAGAAAACGCTCTGTAACATATGGGTTTCCTACATCATCTCCTTAACCTCACTCTGAATCATGTTGGCCAGTGGCTGTGGGTAAAGAATGACATCATCTCTCAATGCCCATGAAGTGATGTCATAAAGCCCTAATTACAGGAAGAAGGGGATTAAATTGTGTAGCCTTGATTGCTGCATTATTTGCCACAGTAGCTGATGTTTAGAGAGTCAATGTACCGTCATCATACACACCATGCTTGATAGAAGATACTGGATGGATGTGGCTCTGAATTGGAAATGTTGAAACATTCGTAGTTGTTAAATGGAAGCAATATAATTTATTTCTCATTGAGGGTTATCATAATCATATTATTTGATTATTAATTTCAATTAACTAAAGTACAATTGCTAGGCACTGATACCTGCTGCTGTTGACATTCAACACTGATCCCAGAGCAGTGTAAGCTATATCTTTAGATTTAGACATCTTTTTACCCAATGTTTGTCAGGTAACACATAGCAGCCATAAAAGCATCAAAAACAAAAGTGTTTGCTGTAAACAACCTGCTGGTCTTACAGTGATGGATGGTGGTTGGATGATATGGGTAGAGAAACGTGGGTAATGCAGTCTGATATCACCCCCACTGATCTGATCCATAGTGTTCGGAGCTTTGTTATTCTTGCAGCAAAGAGAAAGTAAAAAGAACTTCTTACCAAAAAGGAAAATGTCAGGGATGGTAAATAGGGGCAACATTGCAATTAGCTACAAAGGCTATCTGGACAGAGAGAGAGAGAGGAACAAATCCTTACAAACAAGCTAATGTCTCTACAGGCTAATGAGTCAGTCTGCTTGAGGAATTCCTCTTTTTAATTTGACAAAAGCTGAAAGGGAGAAAAGGCAGTCTGCAAAGATTATTGACAGTGAGCCAAATGGTTTGGCTCCCACAACAGTAGATAAGCAACCCCTATACATGCAATGGTCCACACATCCACGCATGCTCAAAATCCCCTTCTTCACGTCCACGCAGACTTGAGTCCATTCTGGTTTTAACAAAAGCTCAACAAACCTTTTATGTGGCTCGACAACCATGTATCCCATTTATTTTAGCCATTTGTACATGTTCTCCATGCTATTTGTAGAGGAGCATTGGAGAAACAAATTGATCTTGGATCTGTGTGTCCAGCTCTTATATTTCACTAATTCTGAGTACTTGGAAAAAACAGGCTGCAAAACTGCAATCGATTATGTGCCAATTAATTGTTTTTGGGATTGTTATCTATGCCATGGTGAAATCTCTTCCATTTTGTCCAAAAATTTGTTTTTACATTCTATCACTCAATAAAGAGTACTCTTATGTCATTTTAAACATTGACAAATGTACTGCAGGTCACTGAAGACAGACTTTAGCTTAATACGGTCTGTGCTTACCGAAATTCAAACTACTGCCACAGTGGCCAAGGCTGGAAGTGTTTTTGAACATAGGGGCATGTGCAGCCTGGCCTCATGAACATTACGTGAGTGTGGTAACATTTTGGCAAAATTGAAATTATGTGCTTCATAACACGTTTGGCTGCAGTTTCCCAGTGAAATGTCCAGCGGGGGTGGGAGTGGGGGGGTGGGGTGCCAAAAGTGAGTGAAATGGTGTCGTATTCAAATGAGGTTTTACGGTGAATATTAGATAGAGGTTTTAATGAGTGAATCTAATCTGCCCAATCTAAAACTTTAACCTAAGCCTAACCAATAGTGATCTAAAATAAAATGAGAGTTACAGAAAACAGACATCCTTACCCTAAACCAATGCCTGAACCTAACCGATAGTGTCTAAAACACAATGAGAAATGAAAAGCACATTTTCTAAAGCAACCACATAATTTTGTATCACTTCTATGACACTCCCATATCACGTGTAAGCTTGCATGCTTGACTGGTCTTGAACTGCAGCTTTCTGAGTTCAAAGTCAAACACTCTATGAGGTGAGCTACCGTAGAAGCTAATCACTTAGAATGTGGTTGAGTCTGTAATACAGGTGTTAAAATGTATTGTTTTTCAAATTATGCCTCAGGCTTTGTTCACACTGCAGGAAAAATCATATTTTTCCTCAAATCCAATTTTTTTGAGTGACTATTCAAACTGCAAGTTATATGTGGCCAGATCAGATTTTTCTGTTCAGACTACAGTCGCTTTTGCTATCACGTCCACATTAGTTGTCATGATAACGCAGAAAACTTGCGTATTTTCACCATGCATGAGATGTTATCGATGGATGTTTTACCATTAATTATGCTTTTCATGAGGGCAGTATCCAAATATGAACATTCTTCACAGACAACGGCTTAAAAATGGAAGAGGTGGCATATGCAATGTTTGTTGCTGCTAGTGTTGTTGCTGCCCATTTTAGCAGGGACATCCTGACATCCATCCACCCAGCCTTTTATCTTGGGGTCCTGTATTTTAGCAGAGAGTGCAACATCCCGTACTGAAGGCTTTGTGTCCCGTATTAAATCATAAAAAGGTCAGACAGTGAGATGAGGACCCATATCCTGTGATGAAACGATCAAAATTCACAAGCGTCCCGTATTCACATGACATTAAATACTTTATCGCATTTTGGTTTCTCACAACCGGTATGAGTTACTGCACTTTAGCTCATATCTTTGATAAAATAAGATTTTTTCTACCTGTGTGAACATAGTGAATAAAATGCACAGTTGTTGTAGCGCCTCTAGTGTTCATTTCACCAGGAACCCTTACAAAAATCAAGAGTTCTTGCAAACATGTCTGCATTCATTATTTTCACATGACAATGAGCTTTGCGGCAAACTCTTCATTGTTGCCAAAGGTTTGCTGCAGGTTCAACACTACTGGTGAAGAGCTGTAAGCTTCTGGCAAACATTTGCGCGAATTACAAGCTCATTTGTATGTGAAAATTATGAGTAGCAAATTTGCTGCAAGTTTGTCAGAACTTTAGATTTTTTGTAAGGGAATCCATGTAATCATGTTTTAAAATGAGGGTAATTATCTTTACTTCTTTATTTACTTCTTTACTTCTATATTATTTCTTTACTATTTGGTTGATGGAGTTGACATGTCACAGAACTGTTGAAGTTACTTTTGAACGCACAGACTGAGGACAGGTGAATTACTGTATGATAATAATTTTGATACAATAAAGTGGAAGCAACACAACTGGGCTCAGAATATTCTAGTGATCGTCTTTAATTCATTTCAAAAATATAAATGTTGTGCTTTAGCTCAAAACTAATGCCATTTTAAATTTGTAGGGACTGCTTTTGGTGCTCTTCTCTCAAACTATTGAACATCTCTCCAGCAAGATGGATTTTCCCTTAAAAGTGGTATCAGAGTGCATAATTTCAGTCGTCTTCTCTGTGAACCTACAGAGCTTTGATTGCACCCGTCTCTGGGTTAGCAGTGGGTGGTAGTGGGAGTCTGAGCTGATATGTGTCCGTGTTGATATGTAGGGCAGTGTGTTAAAGGGGTAGTGTGTGAGCTGCGCTACAGACCACTGGAAAATGAGTGTCCTTCACCCTTGCAATGTGCTCATATTCTCTCTCTCTTTTTCTCTCTCTCTGTTTCCTTGCTGCTCTTCAGCTCAAATTAGCAGTTTAGGGAATAGATCTCTCTCAAAGAAAAAGCTTAGAATTATTCAAGCTGCTTGTTTTTCCCCTGCCTTGCCCTTACCCATAGGCCAAGGACGTCTCTAAGCACTGTATGTGTCTGGAATATGATTTTAAGGTGGTGGTTGCGCACAATGTGGTTTTGTATGTTTGATTTTCTGAACACACACTACACAACACCTAACATATGATGTGTGATTTTTGTCACATTTGCAATAACTAATAGCTTTATCCCACCCGTCAGAGCAATTATGTTTGTGATAATGCAAACACTTAATGAGATTTTCAGCACACATTGAGATGGAGGTGCAGGACATCAACAAACACAGCACTTGGATTTTTATGTGCCTTGTATGTATCGTTGCATTTTCTTGGTGAAATGAGCACTAGAGGCGCTACAACCAGGGCCGTAGATAGTGGGGTGAAAGGTGGGAATAATTCTAGGGGCCCAAAGGTCCAGGGGGGCCTACAACAAATTTGAAATTGTATTTTTTAATAAGTAAGTGGACCAAAACAATACGGAGTCAGGGGGCCCAGGATTGCTGGTTAAGGCCCTGGCTACAACAACAATGGCTGAGATCATTTCAGATTTGTACAGAGCAGATATAACAAATTAGAAATAAATGTAATACAGTTCTTGTAAAAGGTGTGTTTGCGACTTTTTAGAGACATAAATACAATCCAATAATAGATCCTTTCTCTATTTTAAAGTCCCTCTCCAGTCACTGGTTTAACCCCTAAAAACTCATACACTATATTGCCAAAAGTATTCGCTCATCTGCCTTTAGACGCATATGAACTTAAGTGACATCCCATTCTTAATCCATAGGGTTTAATATTACGTCGGCCCACCCTTTGCATCTATAACAGATTCAACTCTTCTGGGAAGGCTTTCCACAAGGTTTAGGAGTGTGTTTATAGGAATTTTTGACCATTCTTCCAGAAGCGCATTTGTGAGGTCAGACACTGATGTTGGACAAGAAGGCCTGGCTCGCAGTCTTCGCTCTAATTCATCCCAAAGGTGCTCTATCGGGTTGAGGTCAGGACTCTGTGCAGGCCAGTCAAGTTCTTCCACACCAAACTCGCTCATCCATGTCTTTATGGACCTTGCTTTGTGCACTGGTGCGCAGTCATGTTGGAACAGGAAGGGGCCATCCCCAAACTGTTCCCACAAAGTTGGGAGCATGGAATTGTCCAAAATCTCTTGGTATACTGAAGCATTCAGAGTTCCTTTCACTGGAACTAAGCGGCCAAGCCCAGCTCCTGAAAAACAACCCCACACAATAATCCCCCCTCCACCAAACTTCACAGTTGGCACAATGCAGTCAGACAAGTACCGTTCTCCTGGCAACCGCCAAACCCAGACTCGTCCATCAGATTGCCAGATGATTCGTCACTCCAGAGAACGCGTCTCCACTGCTCTAGAGTCCAGTGGCGGCGTGCTTTACACCACTGCATCTGACGCTTTGCATTGCACTTGGTGATGTATGGCTTGGATGCAGCTGCTCGGCCATGGAAACCCATTCCATGAAGCTCTCTACGCACTGTTCTTGAGCTAATCTGAAGGCCACATGAACTTTGGAGGTCTGTAGCGATTGACTCTGCAGAAAGTTGGCGACCTCTGCGCACTATGCGCCTCAGCATCCGCTGACCCCGCTCTGTCATTTTACGTGGCCTACCACTTCGTGGCTGAGTTGCTGTCATTCCCAATCGCTTCCACTTTGTTATAATACCACTGACAGTTGAGTGTGGAATATTTAGTAGCGAGGAAAATTCATGACTGGACTTGTTGCACAGGTGGCATCCTATCACAGTACAATGCTGGAATTCACTGAGCTCCTGAGAGCAGCCCATTCTTTCACAAATGTTTGTAGAAGCAGTCTGCATGCCAAGGTGCTTCATTTTATACACCTGTGGCCATGGAAGTGATTGGAACACCTGAATTCAATTATTTGGATGGGTGAGTGAATACTTTTGGCAATATAGTGTATTTTCCCATGAAAATAATCCCTTCATGCCTTAAAATGGCTTAGATATAACGTCCTGGTTACTTGCGTAACCTCCGTTCCCTGATGGAGGGAACGAGACGTTGTGTCGATGTAGTGACACTAGGGGTCACTCTTGGGAGACCGAAACACCTCTGGTCTTTGAAAAAAGGCCAATGAAAATTTGCATACCACTCCCCCAGACATATGGGTATAAAAGGAGCTGGCATGCAACCACTCATACAGGTTTTGTGCTGAGGAGCCGAGACAAGGTCCCGGCCATTTCAGTGGGTAGTTCAGCGTTGTGGCAGGAGGGACACAACATCTCGTTCCCCCCATCAGGGAATGGAGGTTACGCAAGTAACCAGGATGTTCCCTATCTGTCACTCACTCGACGTTGTGTCGATGTAGTGACACTAGGGGTGCCTATACGAAATGCCGCAACTGGCTGAACTGTGTTACGTGAACTGGCGGTGGGTGACGGGCAGACCACTGTGTGCCTCGTAGCCAGTGCACAAGGCCGACACGTAACCTCCCCCAACGCTGTTATGAGTGTCGAATGGCCCTTTGGGGACAAGTCGACTGCCCAAAAGATAGAGACAGGCTAGCCCAGTCATGGCCTCTTATCCTCTTTTTTTCCCTCTCCCCAAAAAAAAGGAATTATCGACTGGGGTCACCAGGTCTAGTCAGGGGGGTGTCACTCCCAAGGGGAAGACACCACGGAGACCACACCCTGCCCGGGGGGGGTGGGGGGGGGTATTTTGAGTGGAAATACATCACATGGCTTGCCGAGCTTTGTCAGAAGTATGTTATGTGGCGAAGTCCCATAGTAGGTCCTACCCTACGGGGGAGGAGTTTCTATGAGCATGGTGACTGGGGCAGAGGGGCCTCTGCCCAAGGAAGATACAGTTTACCAACAGGGAAACGAATTAGCAGAAGATATACGTTGCATGGGGTTACCAACGAGGAACCAAAACATGCGGAGCACCTACCCCAGTACAGGGCTTAGTTAGCACGTGTACTGAGCCGGCAGCGAGTTTCTCCGCAAACTCGTCTTCCACAGGGCTCGGAGGAAATCATCCAGGGAACACAGTTTGTGAACACTACTGGGAGTCAACAGCACATGTCCTCAGCTCAGGGGAGGTGAAAGTTGCTATGCGCAAGCGATACACCTGGCCAGCTATCCCGGACTTACCTGCTTGTGCCTGCCACTACACGGGCGCACAGGGGCGGGGAGACCGCCGGTGGAGCTGCAAACCTTCCAAAATTGGTTGTGATGACAGCCGTGCCCAGGGAACAAGGAAACCGCTCTTTTGCTGAACTCTTGGGTACCGCAGCCACTTGGGCATGCGGCGAAATTAAATGAAAAGGCAACAAAAGATTCTCCTCCCGGCCCTCTACCAGGGGATGGAGTGGTCTGTTTACCAGCTCCAAAGCAGTGGGTTTCATCATCCCTGGGTCACCTGTCTCAGGGGCGTTTCGAAGCCTTTTGCGGTTCTTGGCGGTCGGCCATGAGACAGGTGGTGTCTGCTTCCTGCGGTGGGCTCCACGCCGGGGCCGTCCCCACAGGGGGACGCCCTTGGTGATGAGCAGGCGGGGTGTGGGATCTTGAGCCGTGCCGGGGCAGGATGTGCCGGATAGCCTCCGTCTGCTGCTTCACTATTGAGAACTGCTGGGCAAAGTCCTCAACGGTGTCGCCGAATAGGCCAACCTGGGAAATGGGGGCAGCAAGGAACCGTGCCTTGTCAGCCTCTCCCATCTCGACCAGGTTGAGCCAAAGGTGGCGCTCCTGGACCACTAAGGTGGACATTGCCCGCCCGAGAGGCCGCACTGTGACCTTCGTCGCACGGAGAGCGAGGTCGGTCGCCAAGCGCAGCTCCTGCATCAATCCCGGGGCGGAACTACCCTCGTGCAGTTCCTTTAGCGCCTTGGCTTGGTGGACATGCAGGAGAGCCATAGCGTGCAGGGTGGAAGCAGCTTGTCCAGTGGCACTGTAGGCTTTGGCCATCAGGGATGACGTAAACCTACAGGCCTTGGATGGGAGCTTTGGGCGCCCGCTCCAGGTGGCGGTGCTCTGCGGACATAGGTGCACCACGAGCGCCTTTA
The DNA here is from genome assembly GCF_019703515.2 of Myxocyprinus asiaticus. Lineage (NCBI taxonomy): Eukaryota > Metazoa > Chordata > Actinopteri > Cypriniformes > Catostomidae > Myxocyprinus > Myxocyprinus asiaticus. The sequence continues at coordinate 35,434,753 of NC_059363.1, read as the reverse complement.
TCAACCAGGGGAATCGCCGAATAGCCCCTGGCCACACCACCATCGAGGGTAGTGAGGGCAGGGGAGCTGAAAGATCAGGACCAGGCAGTAAAAGGTGCCTCCCATGACCTTGTCAGTTCCTCGTGCACTTCCGGGAAGAAAGGAACTGGGGCGGGGCATGGCTGTAAGCGGCACCGCGAGCCCAGGAACCAATCATCGAGCTGCGAGGGTTCAGGGGAGAGCGGAGGGTTCCACGCTAGCCCGACGCTCGCGGCTGCCCGGGAAAGCATGTCCATCATTTCCACTTCAGCCTGTGACTGGGTGACCGTTCCCAAGGGGGGGAGCCCAGCTGAGGCTTCCGCGTTTGACTGGATGAGCCCGCTCTCCGATGCTGCACTCGAGAGCTCATCAGCTTCGTGGGCTCCGAACAAGAGGTCGAACTCATCGTGAGACGAGCCAGCGGACTCATCCGGAAGCCCGATCGGGGCAGACGAGCGTGCTGGGGAATGGGAGGTCCGTGGGGGGATACCTGGCGGAGGTGGTCCCATTGGGGTCCCCAAATCGCCCCCAGTGCTAGCCGCGCTGGCCTCATATCCGTAGGTAGAAGGACCGAGGTGGGGAGCCGCTGGGGTGGCAAAGTTGTCATGGTCATGTTCTCGCAATTAGTACATGATCCATCCACTAACGCTGTCTCCGCGTGGGTCACGCCCAGACACAAAAGCTCTGCTGATTTCACTCATGGAATGTCTTCTAGCATATAAAAATCACCATATGGACATGTAAACAAGGTTAAAAACTGGCTTAGTTATTCATGGCTTAGTGTTTGTAATGATTGTAACTGGGGTGAGAAAGAGATGATTTCAATCCAGCCATACACCTCTCCCGGAGCTGACGCGTGGACTATCTAGTCCTATGGTGTAACTGCTGGGGGGCGGGGGAAGTAGGCGGAGATCCCGGGGTTTGGTAGTTAAGAGAAGGCCCAGTTCTATCAGGATGGCAAACTCCTGATAAATTGGACGGCCCAGCCCAATGATTAAAACAGGCACCTGATTAAAATGATGATGGGGTAAAGTCCCATCCATGGCCAATTAAGTGCGGGTGTACCCGTGAATGCTTACATTAAGAGTGCTTGTTGTGCTTGTTTGATATGCAGGGGATTGAGACGAATGTAAGAATGAAAAGCCTGTGAGGACCACCTTCCGAGAGACTTAATTTGGTGTTCTTTAAGCCCTTTTTGAGTGGCAGTAGTAGCCACGCCAATGCGGAAAAAGCGGCTAGAGAAATGTTTAGTGAGGACGCCCGACCTGGCGAGAACGGATTTAGGGTGTTTTTGGAACCAGTGCCTGGTAACGGCGTGGTTATAGTCATCAATAAAAAGAGGATTAAGGGGGAACCTGGCTCTGTTTCTCCTGTATGAAGAATAGAAGGAGAGAGATTGAAATGGCAGGATGGGTGTGAGTAAGTTGAAAATATAGATGAAGTGACCGTGTCTTGACTGGTCTGTTTTACTTTGTGTAATGAAGAAACTAATGGTATCGTTATCTAAAATGTTTAGGTCAGAGATTGTAGGGTTAACATTAGAATAAAATTTTGATGTGACTGTAAATTCGGAGCATCTCAAAAACCTCAAAAAAGCTAGAATGAACATAGCATTGAGGGTTATGGCTGTGTTAGGAGAGTGGTACCCTGTTCGCAGGCTGGATAGGCATTTGCCTAGAATTCTGAGTGTTAAGGGCTGTCTAGCGTCTGGGTGGGCGGGCTGAGCTTTTTGAATGCCTTTGATTTGGAGGGAGATTTGAGGATTAATTATTTCTGGGCATGGGCGACCGTAAATTAATTTATGGAAAAAGGGTCCGCTTCTGGAGCCAATGTTCGGAATTTCTGAAAGCAAAACAGGAGAGAGCGTCAGCTAATTGATTTTTGTTTCCTGGAATATGTTCATCTTTAACAATAAATTGGCTGCAATAGGCTATCCAAATCAGATGTCTTGGAAATGGCATGAGGACGGGGGAATTGGATCACCCTTTATTGATATATTGCATGGTTGCGGAGATATCGCAGTGGAAAAGGATGGTTTTAGATGACCATTCTTTCCTCCAGATACCAGCTGATATGTCGATTGGGTATAGTTCGTAAAGAGGTGGAAGAGGCGGAGGATAGGGTAAATTTGAGAGCTAATATTCGTGTCGGGAAAACTTTCCAAACCAGGATGAAAATGATATTTAGCAAGTTCATCAGCTAAAGCAGAGACATTGGTATTTTTGGATCATTTTATTATTCTTATTGGAGGATTTCCAAACACGGCAAATTGAGCGGGTGTGTGCACCGCCACAAAAATTACAGATATGTAAATTCCGTTGGGACGGAAGGTATGCTCCTTGAAATGTTAAGCGCTGTTGCCTCTGAACTGTGGAGCATAAGCGGTACACTTAATGGGGGAGGAAGATTTAGGACTTGCCGAATTTTGGGTTAGTAGGCAATTTTTCATCTGATGTTCCAATGATCTGCAGATGACGCATGACACGCTTTTGCATCCTAAGAACAATTTGTTATGCAATTCTATGTCCAGAGCTCCCCAGTGTGGGCACTGGTTCCACTGAGACACTCTGGCTGCGCATTTAGCAGACAAAAGCTTGTGGTAGACATAGACATATATCACCCTGTAGCTCAAGACTGGTTGCCTATTGAAGCTAAGCAGGGCTGAGCCTGGTCAGTACCTGGATGGGAGACCTCCTGGGAAAACTAAGGTTGCTGCTGAAAGAGGTATTAGGGAGTCCAGCAGGGGATGCTCACCCTGCAGACTGTGTAGGCCCTAATGCCCCAGTATAGTGATGGGGTCACTATACTGTAAGGCACTGTCCTTCGGATGAGATGTTAAACTGAGGTCCTGACTTTCTGTGGTTATTAAAAATCCCACTTCTTGAAAAGAGTAGGGGTTTAACCCTGGTTTCTTGGCCAAATTCCCCCCATTGGCCCTTATCAATGGCTTCCTAATAATCCCCATTCATTAATTGGCTCTATCTCTCTCCTCTCCACCAATAGCTGGTTAATGGTGAGTGTACTGGCACACTATGGCTGCTGTCGCATCATCCAGGTGGATGCTGCACACTGGTGGTGGTTGAGGAGAGTCCCCTGTTCACTGTGTAAAGCGCTTTGAGTGTATTGTCAGAAAAGTGCTATATAAATGTAATGTATGTTCATTCATTTAAAACAGTGTTCCCCTGAATGAGAGGGAGAATTTGGCGATGATGGCCATATAGTCATTTAGTTCTCTGTGTCTAGTCGGATATATGGCACAAATAACTTATGTGAATCTAGAAAATGCTAAGCAAAACTCAGCTAAAGTTAGCATTTCCTTAGAATTGGCGTTTAGATTTTTAAGCACAACCGAAATAGAACCAGTCTAGAGAGCGCTGGGGATCATGCAATGAGATAGGTGAGAGAAGAGAGGCTAAATCTATGTCTGCACATACTATAATTTGGGTGCGGATACTTGGATTAACCTGTGGAGGATTCATTACTGGGGCATGAGGAGGGGCTGGTAAAGCAGATGCTGAAGAGAGTGTATAAGTGGCTGAATGGGTTGGAGCTGGGAAGGGAGGATTAGGAAACATATGGGCAGCAGAGGCAGCCTCGCGCTTGGGTCTTTGCCATATGGGAATGAGTGAGGCTGAGTCAAGGCAGTTGGAATAAAGGGGTTAGATGACAAAAGATGTATCAGGCAAAGGCAGCCTCACGCTTGGATCTGCTCCTGAGCGAGAAGGTAGAAGAGAGAAATTTGGCGGGCATCGGGCGTAGCCAGTAGCCAGAAGCGCATATGTTTCACGATGTAAAAAGAGCCGGCTCGAGACTTGTTCAATTGGGAATTAAATACACTGGTAGAACTGTGTGTTTTTACGCTGTAGAGTCAGTAGAGGGCAGCGCTGCTGCACAGAGTATTTGAGGACGGCGTTCCAGCCATATTGGTGGAAAATTGCATGCTGGAAAACCGTTAACGGAACCGAAAGTCACGAAGATTATACGATTCCGGTATTTTTTTAATAAACAATTAAACAATAACCGGTTCTCAGTTCCCAACCCTATTTCTGGCAAACATTTGTGGTAGATCACAAGCTCATTTGCATGTGAAAATAATGAGTGGAAAATGTGTGGAAAATTTGCGTCTTGTTTGCCAAATCTCTACATTTTTTGTAAGGGTGGGGAAAAAGGCCCGCAGAGCATGTACGTCAACAAGTATATATATATATATATATATATATATATATATATATATATATATATATATATATATATATATATATATTATTAACCTTTAAAAGAAAATTTAACTCGCTTTTACTGCCACACAGTTGACATTTCCACTTCAACACAGTTGTAATATGTTCAGTGATCCACATAATATAATTTTGGAAATATGTCGCCACATTCACTTAATTTTTGTTAAATGGTAAACAATCCCTTAGACTTACAATTGAAGGAGGGACCAAGCCATATCTAAGGCCTAAAATATGATACTGGGGGGGTGGGTTCTTTTGACTTGGACCGGAATACAACCACCTGGATTACCATATTGCTATTGTAATATTACCATATTACACCTAGCAATGCCCTAGCAACCACATAGCTAAAAACAATCCAGAAGACTTCTGCAACCATATAGCAATGCCATGGCAACCACCCACAACACGCTTTTCTCCTGTTCTACCCATGCTTTTTTATCTTCAGGACACACGTAAAACAATACACACTCCCTTCCCCACATACATATACAAAAGACCTAAAGCAGATACCCCCCCCCCCCCACCCACCCCCCCACACACACAGATATATACAAACAGACAGGCATGCATGCAGCACATGCTAAGCAAATCTGTTTGATGTCTGGGGTAGAATAAAAAGAGACCCCTTCTCACATGAAGAATTCATGCAGTTAGGGGCATGTGTGTGTGTGTGTGTAAGGGTGAGTAAGAGAGAGAAAGAGAGAGAATGCTTGCAAAGCTTTGATTCCTTTTCTGGCCGTGGGAGTGGAATGGGCTGGGTTGTGGAAAGAAAGAGAGAGAGACAGAGGGAGAGAGGAAGCATGCATGTGTGTGTATGAGGGTGTTTGAGGGCAGGGTAGCTGCCAGCGCTCCTTCAGCAGCGAAAGCCAAATCCAAACTGCTGGATTTCAGCCCCTCTCCTCCGTGAGAAAGACAAAAAGAGGGAAAGAGGACAAAAAGGACCAGGATGCATGACAGAAGAGGTGGACTAACTGAAAGAGATTGTTCCAGGGGGAGAGAGTTAAGAATGAAGGCAGAGAGAAGTACTTGTATGGTTTAATGCACACTGGACGGTGAATGAGAAATTAAATGACAAGAGTGTTAGGAATGAAGAACACAAGAGAAGCTCTGAAGAGTCAGATAATGGAATGACTTCAAACTCCCATAGGCTGATTTTTTGAGTGGACATGATCTATGGACTGCAGACTTTGAGATGTTTATGCATTAAGAATGGGCTGTGACCACAGGAGAGGGGCTTACTTTTCACATCCGTACCTTTGCGATTACTTTTTAAAGAGTTTGTTTTTGTATCTTTCCTTCTTGACGGCAAAATGTGGATATGGACAAATGGACAGAAGCGTTTACTTGCGTCTCATCTGCCTTGATTTGGCTATAAATTGTGATTACATTAGATGATGGATTGGAAAGAAGTGTAAGTACTTTGAAGGCATTTAAAGGGCTTGCTTACTTTCTTAATATTACTGCAGATGTCAATTGCAACATACCCATCTTAACACTAAAAATTCTTGCTCTGTCCCCTGAGCTCACCTGCCAAATCTACAAAGGCAGCTGTCTTATTGTTTATACATACTTGGGATATGGATTGCTCCTTGACTGTGGAACTCGTCAAAGCATGTATGCTTAGTGGAGTGTGTGTGTGTTTGTGTTGCGGGGATGTATGTTTAGTGGAGTGTGTGTGTGTGATTGTGTTGCAGGGAGTTTAAGCAGGTGGATAAGTAACAGAAAGTGCAAGCACACATACTGTATATGTTCTTCATGGCTGCTGTTCATTCATGAACTGAGCCAGGTTGTTTGCGAGAGAGAGAGAGAGAGAGAGAGAGAGAGAGAGAATGAGAAAGAGGGGAAAGAGAGCATGTGTGCTTCAAGAAGCAATTCATTTGAGCAGTAGTGTACATGTGCATGCTGGGCATGTTTGAGCTGTTATTGTGGATTCGTGGAGTGCTTTTGTTACTGTACAAGCATTTAATCTCAAACCAGCTTATTGGTTACATTTATTTGGGTATTCCACCTAGATAATATAAATGTGGTTGTGTAGTTATTGAAGAAACATTCATGCTTTATTCATGCACTGCAAAATGTCCTGTTCTTTGCCAGTGTCTTTATCTTATTTCCAGTAAGATATATCTAAACATCCTAAAACAAAACAAAAACAAAAAAATCCTAAAAAGCAAAATGGCAAGAAATTAAAGCTTATTTTCAGAGAATTTGTTTTTGGATACAAGTGCATGTTGTCTTTTGCCACTAACAGATTTTATTTATTCACTGTTTTAAGCTCACTATTTTATGTATTCTTAAAAAAAAAACAAAAAAAAAACAGAATTTTTTGTCTCTTTTCCCCTCAATAAATTAATAATTTATAATTTTTAATAAATATTTAATACATTTATTTATGTATTATTTATTTTCAAACAACTGTCTTTGATGTGACTTTACACATTGATATTGAGTAATTTTAATGTTTTTTTCACTAGAAAAAAAGGTGTTTCTGCAGAATCTAAAAAAAAAATATATATTTATTTATTTATTTATTATTTTTTTCTCAATAAATTAATAGCTATATATATATATTATATATATATATATATATATATATATATATATATATATATATGTATATACACACACGCACATACACACACGCACACACAAACTCCAGTTCTGTCTGTCGCTTTATTTTATTTTTTCTCGTTCTCTCTGTCTCTCAAACACTGCTTTCTTAGTGCAGTGCTCGCACATTTCCTCGATCTCCTCCTTCTGTATGTGCACATACACATACACGCACACACATACACACACTTGAATCCTCTAGCGGGCTGTCAATTCCCTGGGGAGGGGCTTCTCCTGTATTCCTGCTGGATGGTATAATTATTTAATCAGCGAGCTGAGTGTTCTGTGATTGTGCTCTTGGGTTTGACGCTGGGTGCCATACAGACTGAGAGAGAGAGAGAGAGAGAGAGAGAGAGAGAGAGACAAGGCAAGGCACAGGGTTGAGAAAGATAGAGAAAAGAAGGGTGGGGTTTTCACTTCTAGAGGTATGGAATGATGCAGAGAGGAGTAGAGAAAGAAAGGGCGTACTGACAGACAAACCGGGACACACACATTGCATGACCAAAGGCAGTGGCGCAACTTGGATCTTGCAGGCCCCAGTGCAAAGGAACTGTCGGGCTCCCTCCTTGGGGGGCCTTGGTCGTTTATCATCACCCCTCGGGCCCGTTGTCATTTTTATGGTTTCTTTGTGTCGACCGTTGGGGGCCCCTTCTCACACCGGGCCCTAGGGCGGCTGCCCACCCTGCCCTCCCTCTAGTTACACCCCTGACCAAAGCGCTACTGGCAATGACATTGCTCACCATTGGAAAGAAAAGATAGACAGACATTTACGGTCAAATTACACTCAACAAATCTCAGCTCTGACTTTGTCTCTTCTTTGCTGAAACATTTGTGTGAGTTGGAGGCATCTTGGCTTAACCAGCAAGACTTCCTTGCTCAACTAGCATGGGTATGCAAATCCAGCAAGACCAGAACCAAACTACAATTAACCAGCATGAACCAGCCCTGACCAACAGGCATACAGGCAGTCTGGCATAAACTGGGCTTTTCAGCAGTGTTTCTTCCAGACTTTTCCACCTTGTAAATTTCATCAGATTTGATCTCATCACAAGAGATTACTAGCACAGAATTTCTCATAACACCTTAATTTAATTATTCCATATCCACAACTGTAAAAGCCAGATGTTGTGTTCTCAAATGAGGTCTCCAGCATCTGAATTGCTTCTCCTATAGACAGCAATGAGATTAAATGGAGAGCCAATGTGGAAGACTCCCACTGTTTTTTTTCCCCTGAGTAAAAAATAAATAAATAAATAAAACAAATAAAAGTAATCTTACATTCATCTTTATTAGAGTTTGTCAAAGAGATTTCGACTATATCACAAACTGTTCCAAAGATTCCAAAGTCTGCAATCAAAAGTCAGAAATTTCAATGTAAACTCTAAAGTTTCTTCCAAGACCACATTGTCTGTGCCATGCGATACACATACATTTTCTAACTCTACACTCATACTCTATGCCAACAGTTGTCTCATGTGATTTATCCTTAAGAATTCATGGGAAACATCTGAGATAAAGTTGATAGTTATTTGAAAGTCTCCAGAGCTATGAAAGAGCAACCTGTGAGCCAGGGCCGGAGTGGCAATCGGGAAGATCGGGAGAATTCCCGCTGGGCCGGTCAAAAATTGGGCCGGTTTGGTCCGCATGTTGATTGACAAACTTCATCATATGTCGCATAACAATTGCCAACAGTCCGTAACATCCGGTATTTAAAGGATCAGAATTGCATTCCGTATTATAGCGGACGCAGTCTGTATTTTATCATCTCACACCCAAACAAATGAGAGAGTAGCCTGTAAGAGACGAAACTGATGTGCTTCACTTGACAGTGCGGGAAGGATCACGGAAGATCCATCAAGAACAGATAGGCTACTAATAGCTGAATGGATGAACGTGCTTCAGGTAGCCTACAAGATCATCACAAGTTTAATACTAACTGCAGTCTCACAATCTCAATCAACTGAATGATAATAGCAAAATAATTTTTTGTCACAAAATAACAGAATACGTAAAGTAAATGAATACAGATGCAACAGCACGACACGGTACGAAAATAATGGGACTTTACAGCTCTTAAAAGATTAAACTCAACGAAACAAACTGCACAGAGTGCCTTCAATGTTGTATCATGACATAAAACCCTCTTAAAAAGACAGTAACCATTTTGCCTTTGTCCTGAACATTTACATTCCAAGTAAAAGAAAAGTACAAATGTGTTATTTTTAGTCTTTTACTTCACTCTTATCATTGTAAAATGGCATGTTTTTGAATGGTATGTAAAAATGATAAAAACAATCACTCAACCTTAATTGTTTCACTGGATCTGTTGCTATTTTAATTATCTAAAATACAAAGCACTGACCATTCAAAGTGTGAGCCTGTACATCTTGAAAGAGTTATAAACATTTACAGTTCTATAGTGTTATTATGTGCCTAGATAGTCTTTAAAATAAACTTAGTTTACCCAAAAATGAAATTTCTCTCATCATTTACTCACCCTCATGCCATCCCAGATGTGTATGACTTTCTGTCTTCTGCTGAACACAAATTAAGCTTTTTAGAAGAATTTCTCAGTTCTCATATGTTCAAGGAGAACATATATTGCATATTTTTGCTGTGATCTTGTTTTATTGTTATCATCTTCACCTCCAACCCCCTTTTGGGTGTGGGCTGACTTGGACATGACATCCCGAGCTGAATATGAATCCCACTCCGGCCCTGCTCTGAGCAATAGTAATAAAAATATAATTTTCTTCGGGGATCACATCATATGGTCACGTTACTTGGTTATCTGCAATTCTTTTTACAAATATGCTTTAAAATGTGTGCAATGCATGAAATAACACTGACAGACTTTGGCAATTATGCTACAGATAAGATGTGCTGTTATAATGTGTGCTCTCAGCAGTCAAGTATTGTTCCAAGTGTGATTTCTAGAGTACTTCTCTCTTAATCATTGCTGCATAAAATGTAATCATAATCAGTTACACTTAAAGACAGCTGCAGTCTGTCCTGCTTTTCTTTGTTAGTGTTACACTGTTAAACTTCAGTCCAAGAGAACAGCTTTAATGTACCTCTTAATGTGAGCTAAGCCCCCAAATGTCACTTGATAGCATTTTGGTTGTTCTCTCTCTCTCTCTCTCTCTCTCTCTCTCTCTCTCTCTCTCCTCTTTTTCCACTCCTGGCACTCATTCGTTCCTCTCACGCTGTTCCTTTCCTTATAGGTTAATTCAAAGTTCAGTCTGAGGTTATTGATATGGCTTGCTATGACAGTGGCTGTTACTTGGGTTAAGGTCTTGACACAGCCATTACCACCACTCCATCTGGCTGGAGTCCAGTAGCAACATCTCACGTGGATTTTCAGATTAATTTCAGGGCTGTAGCTGGGTCACTGTTCAGCTATATGTAGCTGGGTAACTGTTAAGACAGACTTAGCAAATGGCTAATGTGAGAGCTAACTACGGGGTCGATCCCATTAGCCACAGTTTCACATTTTTAGAGGACATTTTTCAAGGGTTTCTGAGCACAGAGCCTATTTAGATGTGAAATAGAGAGGGGAAGACTGCTTGTGGAGAAAAAGTGGAAGAGGGAGCCCTGTCTGTTTACTTTGGCAATGCAATAGGGGGCTCTTGACCTTTTCAGTTTTGATTTTACAGTGTTCAGTTTTAAATGTCAAGCTATACTATTAAATCAATCAGCCAAAAGTTCAGAAAGACTTTCGTGTGTACACCCCTCAGCCTGAATGAAAAGATTATTCACAAAATATGCAGCGTTCCTTCACTGAAATTGCTTTAAAGAAATAGAGTTTTGTCTTTTAATGGAACTGCCTTGAGTGACTGAATTTGGAAGGTTTTGGTTGACTGCTTTGTTAAATCTTTGTTTTTAATGGAAAAAAAAAAAGAAGAAAAAGACAGAGATTTAAGTAATAATTAAACAGTTTGTTTTGGCTAATGCACTTTAAAGAATACCGTACTGTATGAAATTCACCTCAGTTATAATTGGCTAAATTCTCCAGCTTAATTGGCCAACTGAATATGTGAAGTAACTGAAAAAAACAACATCAGTACCATAAGAATTTTTGAATTACTGTTTTTTTGCAGCTTATTTTCCATACATTATCTGCATGGACTGGGGAGGGAGCTTTGCATTACGAATGTTAGAGTTCATAGAACATTGAACTGTTTAATTTCAAAAGGCAATCCTGTTTTCCCATGTCCATTTGAAGCAAGTATAAGGAAGCCATATGAATATTGAACAATAGTTTATCTGTTTCTCTAAGTGAAAAAAAAAAAAAAAAAGATATGAAAAAATGATATGAAAAAATATGGAAACCAAAACAATTTTAGACACACTCAATATTGTGAGTATTTGAGAATTGTATGTGGTCCTAATTGGTGTTTGATTTTTGTCTGTTGTCTCAGGGCTGCTCAGAAGCTGAATCTGTCATCCAAAAGGAAGAAGCAGCAGCCACCACTTGTATACCCCCAGGAACCATCCATCTACCCTACTAACTTTAGTGCTGTTCTCCAGTTCTCCCCTCCACCTGCTCCACCATGTCTGCTCAGGGCGGGGTCAAAGGCCAAGGAGAACCCTGGCATGGGCAAGGTCAGACATACTTGTTTTCAAGTAAAAACTATTTAAACATCCTTAAAACAATATAAATTTACTTGAGAAGCAAAATTGAGTAAGATTGTGACTCTTCTGAGTTTAATCGAAGTCGATTTTTCTTATTGTATTTGCTATTTTTTTGTTCTTGTTTTAAGCAAAACCTTACTAAATGTAGATAGATAGAGATTTTTGCTCAAAACATGAAAAAACTACCTTTTTTTTTTTTTAAATCAAGTGTTAATGTCATATACAATTCTGCTTCTCAAGAAAATTATCTTGTTTTAAGGATTTTTTAAGGATCATTAATTTTTTTTTAAAAATAAAAATACACACACATATACACTACCGGTCAAAAGTTTTGAAACACTTACTCATTCTTTATTATAATTTTTTTTTCACATTTTAGAATAATAGTAAAGTCATCAAAACTATGGAATAACATAAATGGAACTATGGGAATTAAGTTGTGACTAAACAAAATCCAATATAAATCAAAACTGTGTTATATTTTAGCATCTTCAAAGTAGTCACCCTTTGCCTAGAATTTGTAGACATGTACTCTTGACATTTTCTCAACCAACTTCTTGAGGTATCACCCTGGGATGCTTTTTAAACAGTATTGAAGGAGTCCCCATCTATGTTGGGCACTTATTGGCTGCTTTTCTTTATTATTTGGTCCAAGTCATCAATTTCAAAAACTTTTATTTTTTATTTTTATTAAATTTTAGTTTCATAATGAAATAAATTAATATAGTGGCACAATTATATTTTTGTCTACAAAACTAATTTCAAACATTTAAGCATATGCCTTCAGATCAAAAGATTTTCAAGATCATGGGAAACATTTCAGTCAAGTGTTTCAAAACTTTTGACCAGTAGTGTATGTATTGTATGTATTTATCTTTTTTTTCATTCTTTTATTTACTTATATATATATATATATATATATATATATATATATATATATATATATATATATATATATATATATATATATCTTTTTTTTTTTTTTTTTTCGGCTGGTCTCATATTTAAAACACAACATATGCTGGTCTTTTCTTATGGGATATGTACAAAAATATCTGGAATAGGCACTGCAGTCATCCAATGAAGAAAATTTGCATTCATAACAGAATGCTATCCATTATGCAGCAGGAATGGAAAGCGACTGGTTATGTTGCTTTTGTTGAACAGATTGTGTGCTTGGGATCTCGGATTGGGATCCAAGCCAAGAGTGGCGAGTTGTTCGGGTTCCACACACCCCTCCTCACTGTCCAGAGGGTTTAGTCTTTAGCACCATATTACAGTATAAATATAGAGAGATAGAGAGGATTTGTTCCAGATTAGATGCCACCTGCTCGGAGAGATGATTTTTGAACATCATGCCAAAACCTCTAGTCCGCTGAAATGATTGATAAGTGCCCATTGAGGATGAACTCATTAAAACCCAACCCATTCACTAATGAGCTTCCACTTCCTACTAATGCATACATGCATCTGATGCTGTTGAATGGACTCCAGTTGTTGGCAGATTTTGTCGTAACTATAAAAAGCTACAGGCAGTAGAATAATGGCCCAGCCATCAGTGTAACTATTATGTTTTGCACAATGACAGCAGTAACATATCCAGAAGGCAGCCCAACATTGGGACAGGTGTTTTAATATTCTGTAGAGATCTTTTGCCTATAATAGCATTGGTCTAAAAGTGTGGAATGTGTTGCTTATAATTGGACCATAAGGCCCTTTCACTTGATTTGGGTGTCAGCGTTTCCCAAACATTTCTCTCTGTTTTGTTAAGTTAGCTCACAAGCTAACAGTTAACCTAGCTTTGGTTAGAATGAGGGAAGCTATATAACGACTGTTTTTAAAGCAGATTATCAGTTAAAAGTTCCTTTACTCAGGGTTTACAAGTATGCCACATTTTTGCATCCTGCTATCTTAGCATAGTGAAAACTGATAAGCCTGCTAGCTTAGCATACCACCCACCGATTACCATGCTAGCTTAACATGATGCTAACTGATTAGCCTGCTAGCCGAAAACCAGAAATGGTGTTTTAAATATTTAGAACTTGTACAACACATCTTCAAAGACATGTCTTGACTGTCAGAGGATAATCATCAATAGATATTTGATTGCAAATTAATAAATAGTAATAGTAAAAAAACAGTAGATAGTATGGAGGTCTAAGCTTCATATAATGCTTGTGTTGTTGAGAAGTGTGTTGAAGTCCTGACGCAGGTCATCTGAAAGGGACTTTAGTGTGTCACAGCAAGACAGCATGCCATATCATTTTGATAGGTTCTGCCAAGACACTACAGAGTTACTACAGCATAAAATGTCTTCATCTCAGAATCAGTGTACAGTATAATAAAAGACATATTTTCAGACATCAAGTTAATTGCTGTTTGGATTGGCTCAGAAACTTGAGGGTCTCCATTTCCAGCCTAGAGCACATGAGGTGTGAAAGCCAACAGCTCAAACCTTTGCTCTCGTATCAAATGGCCAACAAATGTAAAACCCAACAGTTTAATCCAAGCCCACATTTCTGTGGTGTCTGGGTGGCTGGCCCCTTTCCGAGGCCAGTCATATATGGAAGCCTATTTCCAGTGTCACAGCCAGCGTAATTCGTTCACCACGTGCACATGTCTATCAGCGTAATCGGCCCCTGCGATGCAGTGAGGGGGAGTTCACGCCAGGCCGACACTGTGGCGGAGGCATGCCTCTCGGCCCAGGGTGCCATGAAAAGATCAGCAGTGCAGATATTGTTTCTTATTGCTGGAGCCCAAGTGCTGTAATTATATCTCCACTACAAATCATCCGTGGAATACTGTGGCTTTGTGCAGGTCTGAATGAAAGATTGAGGGCATGAGCACTGTTCTCTTACAGTATGTTTGTTTTACTGTACTGTATTTGCTACAAATGGTGTTAGCGGTTCACCGTGACACAATCGTGACAATGTGCATTATTAATATAGGCAGTCTATTTGTTAATGGCTGGTTTTGTTAGTTTACTGTGTGTGGTCTGTGATAGTTATACGATAAAGGCTGCTATGAAGGAAAGTTCCCTTCCCATTTTCAGCTGTATTTGTCTTGTAATATGTTTGTTTTTAAACAAGTAACAGTCAATATTTCTGTGTTAAATCTGATATCCATCACTCTAGATGACCTATAATTATGTGTGAAAGTGTATGCCTGTTAAAAAGTATTTGTATCTTGTTTTTTTATTTTTATTTTTTTATTGCATTTAGGAAATGTTATATTTGCCGTCTAACTACTACGACACCGTTTTAGTGGCAAGTAAAAAAAAAAATTAAAAATCCAAGAATAAAGTTGTAATATTTTGAGAATAAAGTCAAAATTACGAGAATTAAGTCGTAGCATTATGACAATAAAATCTTAATATTTTGAGAATAATTCATAAGGAAAGGAACATAAAAGTGGTGTGGTGGACAACAGCAAAGTGGAGCATCTGGTTCTTTGGATACAGTAAACACCACTAACCAGGGAGATAACATTGGCTATGCACTTTGTTTTCAAGTTTGCCGATCTGAAATTGTAGGAAATTTGTGTGAGCTCTCTGTTCATGAATGAGGTGTGAATTAGTACAGGAGTTTTCAACCTGTGGGCACCTGCCAAAGGAGGCACGAGATGCTTACACAAGTGAAGCGAAAAATTATTGGAACTGCTGTTACTTATATGGGTCCATTTCAAGCCACTTTACGTGGTAACATCCCCTAAGTTATAGTATTGTTTTGAGAACAAAAAAAAGAAGACCAAGCATCACCCATGCTGTGCAGGACTGCGCAAATGTCTGTCTGGTTCTTTCTCCTGAATGAATTCAATTTCCTACATAACATCTGTAGATACACTAAAAATAACTTTGTGCCAATGCGCCAAAAGATCAAGGATTTCTTTATTGCTAAATCATAACCTAACGTATGACTTAACTAAATCCACCACATCCATTTCTTGCATTAATGAAGCTGCTGGCTTGGCATCAGTTCTATGGTTGTGATAATGACGTGCTGTTTAATATTGTGTTTCTCTAAATATTTCTACTTTATTCTTGGAATATACTACTTTATTCTCATAATGCTATGACATTATTCTCAACATGTTATGACTTTAACCTCATAATGCTATGACTTTATTCTAATAATTTCGACTTTATTCTCAAAATATTACAACTTTATTCTCTAAATCGTAGTTTTATTTTTATTTTATTTTATTTTATTTTTTTATTTTTTTTTTAATGTGGCATAATAGTTTATAGTAGTCGTAAACTATTATGTACTCATATAAAAAAAGCGTTTGATACAATGTACTATTGTGTTTATATGTTTTGTTCTCCTAAGTTAGTAGTTAAAGACACCTAAATTGGGACTGCTTTTGCCTGCACTTCATCGTAACTTTTCTTTTCATTCCACCATTTTCTACACCAGGTCAAAGTGATGATGCGGATTTGTCCATCTATGGGGGTTCTAGATTCATCTGAGTCCATGTCCTTCTTGAAGGTGGACACTCGTAAGAAACAGCTGACCCTCTACGATCCCTCCCTCAACACACAGCCCACCTCAGTGCACAGACGTGCAGCGCTTCCTGCCCCAAAGATGTTTGCATTCGACTCAGTTTTTTCCCAAGAAGCCTCTCAAGTAAGAGCCTCTGTGCAAATATAAGCCGTTTTCTTGGCTTGTTTTGAGTGAAGATTCCTGTTGTTGTGAGTTGAGGAAAAAACTTTCAAGGATGGGTTGGACTGGGCATTATAGCAAAAAATAAATAAATACAACTAAATCAATATCAATATTCAGTTATTTGCTCTGAACAACATGATCACATGGGAGGTCAGCATGTTGTTTCCGATACTTCCAGTACCCTAGGATCAGCCACGATATGCCGACTCATTAACAAGCTGCATCTTCTATTAGACATGTTTGCATAGACTTCAGTGTGTTTACCTTGCCCTGTGGCATGAACGGATGCACATCACATCAGCAGCATGGGATACCCTGGTTCAGATACTGCATTGAAACAAGGAAGTATTCATGCTTGCATAATCAGTGACGAGCGTACTTCGGAGATTGCATTTTTCAATCTCACATTACATTTTTGCTCCACTGATGGTTAGGTTTAGGTTTGGGATTTGGGTTGGAGGGTACAGTTTATAAAGTATGCATTCATCTTCACTGTATTACTGCCTATACAGCTAAAAACAACTCAAAACTTGCTTTTTGGCACCTCTCTGTGGAGAATACACCCGGAAAATGAAGCTTACACGAGCAGGAACCTTCATTATAGTAAAACAATTATTGCTAGGTTCAAAAGGTTAAGTGCAAGAAGTGAAATACTGTAAAATCTAATAAAAAAATGAATGCATGTTTTCCACACTGTTTTTCTCTCAATGAACAGAAAAAATATATTTAATTAGAATGAGCTTTATTGCCAAGTATGCTTACACATACAAGAAATTTGTCTTGGTAACGGAAGCTTCCAGTGCACAAAATATACAACAACAAGGCAGAGATAAAAATAAATAAATAAATAAAATATAGAATAAAAATAAAAATAAAAAGTGAAAGAAAATATAAGTATATATAGAAATACACAAAAAGATATATATATATATATTAGGGCTGTCAGTCGATTAAATTAATTACATATTACATTAATTACATTATTATATAATTAAATATATAATGATGAAATAATTATACATAGTTATCTTTAAATATTTAAAATTTTATATATATATATATATATATATATATATATATATATATATATATATATATATTCAGATAAATAAAATGCATTACATTCTTGTGGCAGAAGAGTTAAGCATTGATAAGACAACACAAAAAGTGGCTTTAGAATACAATGTATTGTTTATTACCATATTATTGAACATAAGCCAATCATTGGCATAGAGTTCACAGCAATCCATTGTGCAAGTGAATTTGTCAGTCAGTTCGAGATTTATTATGAGGGCTTGTTTAAGGAACCGTCAATGTACACCTGCGTCAGACAGATGCTTGTGTAGCATCTCGGGTGCGTTGCGTCATAAACATACCATTTTTAGGTCGCTGTGTCAAGTTAAATATAGTTTAATACTTAGAAGAACACATCTTGAGATCCCTTAGTTCGGATTTGCGCTCTATCAAGTGTTTTGAACACAAGAACGTAACGCATGTTCGTGTTGTGTTGTCAGCTGAAGGGTTGTTTTGTTCACTGTATAAACTGCACGTTGCCCATACAGCTGAAGTTTCGCTTACTGCCCACTGAAGTAAACAGGTGGTACTACAAGCTTGCATTTCTCAGGAATCTTTCTTATTATGGTCCTGGGACATTGTGATTAATTGTGTAAAAATTTTTTACAGTGTTATTTTTAATAAAATTAATCGCACTGAATTAACACGTTAAATCAACAGTCCTAATATATATGTATATATATATATATATATATATATATATATATATATATATATATATATATATACAGCTGTGCTCAAAGGTTGGCATACCTTGGCATAAATTGTGAAATTTTGGCATTGATTTTGAAAATATGACTGATATGTCTTTTATTTAAGGATAGTGATCATATGAAGCCATTTATTATCACATAGTTGTTTGGCTACTTTTTAAATCATAATGATAACAGAAATCACCCAAATGGCCCTGATCAAAAGTTTACATACCCTTGAACGTTTGGCCTTGTTACAGACACACAAGGTGACACATTTTTGCATGATAAGTCATATTTTCAAAATCAATGCCAAAATTTCACAATTTCTGCCAGGGTATGCAAACTTTTGAGCACAACTGTATATATCACACACACACACACACACACACACACACACACACACACACACACACACACACATATCCCAGCCCGAAGAGCGGGGCCATATAAAGTGCACACAAACATTCTTAGCAGGTCAAGGAGCTTAATGCTAAAATGTCTGTTTTGAGACAGCACCGTTCTTCATAGTATGAGCTCAACAGCTGTTTCTTTTAAGTATAGAAAATAGTTAGAATTCCAGAATCACATATCTAGCAGCTCATTCACAGTTCATTATCTGTGCTCCAAAGCTGAAATGGTATACATATTATGATAAGTGGCTATCAAATGGACAGACAAATAAAGAGGAGGAACTTTAGGAGAAACATCCTCGACCATGATTAAGTGCAAGCAATTTAGATGTAATTTAGAGACAAATATGGTTGTCATCTTAATGTATTTGTATAAAGAACCAAAAATAAAGCCAGCACCAATTAGCTCTCTGTGTACCTAAACTGCAATTTAAGGCATCATAGGTGCATTCCTAACTAGGGGTGTAACGGTTTATCGTGGCACGATACATCACGGTTCATAAATGTGATGATGCACATCATGGAGATGGGACAGTTTTTTCTTTTAGTGTCTGTTCTGTCCAATACGTGAGTTCGTGAGTGAACAGAACCAAATCGTGAGATCAGTGAATCATTACACCATAAATTCACCCAAGATAGCGGACGAATCAAAAATCAAGAGTTCATGACAAATTCGCCACTGATCATTTTTACATGCAAATGAGATTTGTGGCAAATTGTCCATTGTTGCCGAAGGTTTGCTGCAGGTTCACCAAAACCGATGAAGAGCTGCAAACTTCTGGCAGACATTTGCAGCAAAAAAAAAGCTCATTTGCATGTGAAAATAATGAGTGGCAAATTTGTGGCAAGTTTACGGCTAGTTTGCCGGAACTCTAGATTTAATTCAATACCAAAAAAGCATCAATAAAAATAGTTAAATCTAATTACAAATTGTATGTTTTACCCACTTTTTTTGTGCAATGCATCGTAATAATTAATGGATTGTTTTGTAGTTAGCTTAGCAACATGCTAATGTATAAATGTACTGAAATCAATTGTGATTTGACTTTCTCCACTTTGAGTAAGGAGTGTTATATGTGTATCGTGCATAGTTGTTGCTTATGAAGCGTTCCAAATCAGCCACTTCAGTTTTAGTTAGGATGCTGCCTTAGAAGCCAGCTGCCTATGTAGACAGTGTACTGCAAGGCAGTTCACTAAGTCTTGGAACAGAGCTGTAGATATTCTTTAGCTTCAGAATTTTCAAAAAGTCAAATGCAAAAGGGAATCTATAGATAACATTGTTTTGTTTTTGTTTTTTTTTGTTTGTTTTTTTTAAGCAAATTATCGATTAAAACTTTCTATATTCTTGGTTTTACGAGTATTCCACAGTCTTGTCTATAAATCAGGTCTAGCACAAGGTGTTCAGATCTCAGTACCAGTCCAGTGAACTTGTGTAACTGTAAATCCTCCAAATCTACCATGTGTGTGGTTTAGTGAGACCGCAGGGACATATTTCTTAGCAAAGCAGTGAGCTGTTGTTCTGTCTTTTGTAAGAATGTGTGTGTGTGTTATGATGTATGGGAGGAAATTGCTGCAGTCCCAAATTGTCTCCAGGGACCTGGGCTAGTGGAACAGATTGTAGCGATATGGCCACACTGTGCAGCCTGTGCAAAGCTCCCCATATCTGATGAATCTGTGATGAGGAGCTTTGTTGGTACTTTCTGTGGTTTTCTTGTACTAGTGGATTAATCAATGATCTCCCGATCAAAGCACCTATTAGGTAGTTTATACTCTGCCAAAGAAGGTTTTGTTACATTTCATAGATCAATTAGTTTAAAAAATAATAAAATTAAATTAAAAAATAACATCAGAATGCTGATTATTAAGACTGTACTGTGATATAGACTATTGATTAGACTTTGCATAATTGCTAAAGCTAATGCCCAAACTTAAAGGAATAGTTCACCCAAAAATGTAAATTCTGTCATTGTTTACTCACTCTAATGTCATTCAAAACCTGCGTAATGTTCTTTCTACAATCACGTTGTGGGATGATAAAAAAATAAATAAATGTTGTTATTCACTCTCAAATCAAATCATGACATTTGGTTGCAAGACACAATTAAACATATTTTGTTCACTTTACTCATGCAGTAGTTATATCAAAACTGACTTGCTAAATAATTATTTCACATGTTAATAACAGTAGATAACTGTTTAGTTTTAATCTAACCCCCCCCCCCACAGGCTGAAGTTTGCTCAGGGACAGTGGCTGAAGTTATTCAATCAGTGGTGAACGGAGCTGATGGATGCATATTCTGCTTCGGTCATGTCAAAGTTGGTAAGCTATCCTCAATACATGGCATGCCAATTAACACTCAAGTGTGTGTGTGTGTGTGTGTGTGTGTGTGTGTGTGTGTGTGTGTGTGTGTGTGTGTGTGTGTGAATGAGAGACCAGAGGCTAGAGTCTGTAATTAAAAGCTGGCTAATTGACCCTCACAGTAGACTGCATCAGAGGTCTGTGCAATTGCCAATTATGCTTGTAAAACATTGCATCGGTTTCTTCCTTCATTTTTTACTTGTGGTCTCAGCGCTTAAGCATTATTTATGGCTCTTTTAAAGAGAGCAGGGTAGACAGTACAGAACATTTTACATCTTTTTGTACTTAATGCTCAGCACAGTTAAACTGTAGTCTTGATCTTTAAAGATGACATTAATGGGATTGGCATTCACATTGCATTTAACCTCTGTTATGTGTTTCTAGTGAAATGGAATAATCAGCGGAAAATACTATTGGGTGGAACTTTATTGTATTAATAGTGATTGGATTAGATTGTGAAAATAATCAAGTTTCACACTTTCAAACTTTTCCTAGTTATATCAGCAAAAAAAATAAAAAATAAAAAATGAGGCAGGGGAAATCATATTTTTTTCCATTTTGCAACTTTTAATATAGGCAGATGCTATTTACACCCCAGTGCAAATGGTGGCAGATATTATTTGCACCCGAACCCTGGTGCAAATAATGGTGGATACTAATTGCACCCTGGTGCAAATAGTGTCAGATACTATTTGCACCCATATTTAAATACAACGTACAGTATGGGCATCACTGCAGTGTGTTTATTATGTTTGTTTGGAGTCCCACAGACACACTACATTAATCCTTACCCCTAAGCCTAACCTTAACCTTGGTTTTACTACTGTAACCTTGGTTTCACCATGGTATTTTTTGTAAATTTACAGTAACCACAAAATTAACCATGGTAACTATAATGCCACCATATTACTGTGATAACACCATGGTTAATTTCATTAAAACTATGGTTTCTTCCAAAAAAACATGGTTACTTCATTATTAGTAATACAATGATGTAATCTACACACAATCAATGCTGAGCCGCGGGAATGAGTGCGATCGACAGACGCAGCCTCCGGATAAAACTCTTCTCTGCACTCCCTGACATTCACCGTGACCAAATCACTGCGATGAAATCAACATTTATTTTAATTTTTATCTGTTATTTTAAGTAGTATTAACAGAAAAATTAAGAGTGGAAACAGGAAATCGGATGGGAAAAAGAGGGGGACAAAAGGCAGATACGAACCGTGGTCGCTAGGACAACAGCACACATTCACACACCGTCTTTACACCCTACGCCACTGCAGCAACACCCATTGTTCAGTTTGTTGTATATTTCCGTGGTTCCAACAGACTATTGGGGTGCAAATAGCTGCACTGTGTGGCAGATGCTTTTTACACCGAGGTGTAATTAGACATGCCGTTTAATATATTGGAAATGAGAGAAGACAGGAAATTGAGTGTATTTAATACTAACTAAATAGATAAATGTTTTAGTAAAATATAGATTTAAAAAATGCACAATAATACCAGTAACATTAATTAAGGAAATTAACACACTCTCAGAAACAAGGTACAGTTTTAGGTGCTTATTTTGAGTACACATTTGTACCCTTAAGGAGACGGAAAGGTACGTATATACAAATAGGTCCTGAGGGTATGATTATGTACCCAATAGGAGTATACATTTTAAGTAGAGGTACAAAAAAGTTTCCTTTGAGGGTACCACCCCAGTGGCAGCTTTTGTACCTTAAACAGTACCTTTTTTTCTGACAGCGTTGTGCTAATTTATTAACAATAATTAAGCATTTGCAATGGTACAGTAAAAAACTCATATCAAATCAGTTAGAAAAAGTTCTTAAAATAATATGAGATTTAAAACGCATTCCATTTTATCAGATCCATTTAAAGTACTGATAATGATTTGATATGATTATTTTCCAACACAGTTATCTCATCATGAAACACTTGTTCATTGAGTGCTCATCATTATCATCATCTTGCCAGAATCAACAGCTTTCTCTCACTCTCCAGGCAAGACATACACCATGATTGGCACAGACAGCTCCACCCAGAGCCTTGGCATTGCGCCCTGTGCCATCTCCTGGCTGTTCAAGCTCATCAACGAGCGTAAGGAGAAGACTGGCACACGTTTCTCTGTACGGGTGTCAGCCGTGGAAATCTACGGTAAAGACGAGAGTCTGCAGGACCTGCTGTCATATGTCCCCACAGGCAGTCTGCAGGAAGGCCAGTCTCCTGGTGTCTACCTGCGGGAAGACCCCATATGTGGTACACAGGTGAGTAAATTCACAACAAGATCTTATCGTGATGGTTCCAGACAAAGCACTTCTGATTATGATGGTTATATTTAATATAATAATCTACATAGTAAAAAGTGAAAATGTGCAGTTAAAATACTTTTGCCTATCCCAACTTAAAAGGTAAGCCTTTTGTAGGGTGATTACCCTCCAAAAAGTGTAAACACTGACTCTGTGGTGCTATCACAACATCGATGTTTGAGCATCTCGACCAACATTGGCCCAACCATTTATGTAAGTTTGGAGCAGGTTTTTTTCAGGGGAGTGTTTGGGGATCTTGCCTGAAAATAGACAGTACTGTTTGGTGGTGCAGAAATTATACACTTCACCTTTAAGAGCTTATTTCTACCTGATCGGAGTCTTAAAAAATATGAAATTGATACTAAATACCAATGTAGTCAGGTTGATTTAGTCATATTAAATACATTTTTTGACTTGAATAAAACCAGTTAATTTAGATTTTACTTATTTTATTTTTGACTTTGTAATTTGTGTTTTTATTATTATTATTATGGAGAAACTCCCACATCTCCCAAAGTGTCTGGAGCATGTGGTAGAAAAGCCTATGACATGTCTAGGCCAATTGGCAACAACAATAATTGTATAATTTTTATTCTGCCAGTTAATTAGTTTTCATAGGTTTTAAATACATCTCTCATTGCCCTTACCAGTGGTTATTACAGAATAGTTTTGGATTAGTGCCATCACCAAATTGATAGACAGATGTTTTATTGGCCCCACCAGGATCCATCTAGGGGAGCTGCTGCTCTTTTTCACCCTCCACTCCCCATCTTACCTTCCACTGGAAGGGGAATAATACCAGTTGGGGGTAGTTCATGTTTCGGGGTAGGGAGAGGGTAGTTAAAAGCGCTGCCAGGTGTTGGCATCAGATGTTGCCATATGAAGCTGCACATCAAAGGCTGCCTAGAGCCCTGTGAAGTTTAGATGTGGGGAGTGGGTCTACTCAATAACCATTTCTACTCCCAGTGTTCTCTCTTGTCTCTAATTCCAGAGTGGACCATAGGCCACAGGCAGTTAATGAACAATGCATGAAAGCTTTTGCTAGCTATTGTTCTTAAGGAACGTCACTCTGGATGGATGGCTGCTTTTTAAAATGTACCACCTATTAAGGTCAAATCAGCGTTAATCACACTGAAATCTTTCATAAATATCAAGAAAGAACATGCATGGAGCAATGACCCATTCTACATTGCAGGACTGACTCATGCAAAATTGTTTGTCTTCTTGAAGATGACAATACATATACTCCATATTGCATCCCTCTTGATCCACCAGGCTTTCTTTAAGAGCAGAGATGTTGCCCTCTGCCTCCTTTATCCACCATTCACTCTTTCCTTCAATAATCCTACTCTTTCCATGGGCATTTTTTTTTCTATGATTGACCCAGAGACTTTAATTGCCTAGAACAGTGTGAAGAGGCTCAGTTATCTTGATCTCCTTTTCTGTCAGCTCCAACCATACTTCTTTTTTCTTATCTTTATCAACCATAATAGAACACAACATTGCCCAAGCTAATAATACCACCGGAGTATGTACAAGAACAACAAAGGGCCTAAGACTGAACCTTGTGGCACACCACACTAAACCATTTGTAGGTTGTCTGATGTCTGTTCATTTATGCAGGACAAAGTGGTAGTACTAAACTTCTCATCCCCTGAAACCCTGTCTTTGATGTAATCTAATGATGTATTGGATGAGAAACGACACTTTACACTTTAAAACCATTAACTTAAAGACAATGATTATATTGTAAGTGTATAAACAATATATTTTAAGTTTATTGCAAAATTTTTAGATATATAAATATTTAAGTAGTTTGATTGTGTAGGGAGACCAACTCTATTAAAAATTATTGTCATTTGCATTTCTTAATGGGAGTAGACACAATTTGTTTCTATGGTAACAGCAACTTATCTGATTGTTGAATCACATTTCATTATTAAGGGCAGTGTAGTTTTTTAAGGGCATTTTTTAAAATATATTTTTTATATTGAACTGGACCTTTTACGGAAGCATACTTCATGGTTTAAAAACCTCAGAGCTCATGGTAACTTTTGAAAGGTTTATAAGTTTGTATCATTCAAAATCTATTTCTCTACGGAAAAAAAATATGGGATTTTTATATCCAAGAACCTGTGTTTTGCACTCTATCGATACCACTCATTTAAAAGCTCTTTCTCCACCCTCTCCATGTTCTAGCTCCAGAACCAGAGTGAGTTAAGGGCACCCACCGCAGAGCAGGCCGCCCTGTTTCTTGATGCAGCCATTGCAGCACGTAGCACCAGCCAGCCAGATGCAGATGAGGAAGACCGTCGCAATTCCCACATGCTGTTCACCTTGCATGTCTACCAATACCGCATGGAAAAGAGTGGCAAGGGTGGAAGTAAGTCTAATGTTTACACGGTGTTAGAAGAAACTACTGTGATGTTAGAGCCTCTGTGTGTAGTAAATCGATTATGCTCAGTCTAGTTTAATAACTTCTCCTCCTCCTCACATTCCCAGTGAAAGGAAAAATACATCTCCAGTTCATTGATGTAATAGCTTAGATATTACAGGCCGAATCAGAGTGTTACCAGAATCCCATCAATTTTCCTCTCACTCCATCATGGTAGGAGTGAAATCAATCATGCCTGCTTTGACCACTTCATTAAACCTTAATGGGAATTTTAACAGACAGTAATAATTAATGAGCAGCTAACAGCTTTAATCATAGTGTAGAGGTACCTGTCACTATGCCATCACATAGCTGATTTTCATAGGTAAATGCTGTGCTGGCCACAGCATCTAATAACAGTGGAATAACCATGGAGGTACCCTTAAATGGCTTCATCAAGCCTTCTGATTTTAAACGCTTGGTGACATTATTTTAGAAAAACAGCAAAAGAAAGAAAAAAATGCTGTAAAGGGAGAAAATAGTTTTTTCCTGCTTTTCACAAATGTAATGATATAGTGTAGTCTAGTTTCAAGGTCTGGCAATATTCTATACGATCATGTGCAACACACTTGTGTAGCCCACATGGTGTGAAATGATCGTCATTTCAGATTCACCCTTTGTCCTTCCGTGAAATAAAACAAACAGTAAATGAAGATAATAACCATCATTCACCACTTATGTGTTTTGGCATTTTGTCCACAAAATCTAGTAGTCATTTGACAGGAGCCATATTTTGTTAGGCATACACAACCAGTCAAATGTCTAGACATACTCCACCAGTCAATGTCTAATAAAAAAATAAAATAAAAATGATCTTTTACTGTATTTTAGCTTTTCATTGTAGACACATTTTACCAACATATACAGCTTTGCACATTCTAGGCATTCTCCCATCCAACTACATGAGGTGCCACCTTGGATGCTTTTGGAACAGTATTGGAGTTCCTATGTATGCTGGCCACTTGTTGGCTACTTTTCCTCCACTATATGGTCCAGCTAATCTAAAATAAATAAATTGTAAAGACATTCATATGTAGGTACAATTTATATTTGTCTGCAAAACTAATTTCAAGCATTTAACCATAAACCTTTAGATCAAGAGGTTTTTAAGATCCTTAAAAAACAAATTAAAGTCAAGTGTATCCAAACTGTTGACAGGTAATGTAGCTGCTACTGTGCTTACATATAACATTTTGTAATAAGTTTATGTTAAAGAGATATCTAGGTTATTTCCAAAGAGAAATAGTGACTAAACAGCACATCACAATGACAGAGTTCAGACTCACGTGTCTTATATCAAGGATAGTTTCAATATAGATGTTTAACTAGGCCAGACTGTTCCAGTTTTGAATCATAGCAGGCTACGTAACTAGCACATGAATAAATCCCACACAGTCTTGTCAGCTGCAAGTCTTCTCTGGGGCTGTTTATTAACATGTCTGTGTGTTTTCCACTCCTCACTCTACCCGACACTACCTCAGTGTGGGAGTGTCAGCACTGAGCTATAACCGCACTGGCAGCATCTCAAACTGTCACTGATATCAGTAATCGTTTGTGATTGTATTTGTATCTTCAATTGCATGGTTGGTTAGTTGAAAGTATCTTATTTAGTATAATTTACATTATTCACACAAGTTTGCTTTTTGGCAGCCATGAAACTTTGGAATTACACATTGTAATGTGAGTAGTTTCATTTTGAGAGGAGGTTTAAGAATGAATTATTTGTTTTTTTACTGCTATATTTTTTCACCTTTAAACTGTTGCTATCGTAAACACTATATTAACACAATAGTTATTACGTAGCATGGCTACCAGATTTAATTATATTAACAATTTTGTTATTATGTTTTTAAGCTCTCAATTTGGGAATTTTTAGATGAAAACATAATTAATGTAAATGTACTTGTTGCAAACATATTTATTTAATAGTACAAAAGTATGCATTGGTTGTGGTAATAAAATTGGTTGTGTTGAACACAGCTGAGGTGCAATCACAAAGTCACAATGTCAGAATGTTTGGACCTCAGGAATCACCTCTCTTTTTCTTAAATTTGCTCTTTAGTGTCTGGTGGTAGGAGCCGGTTGCATCTGTTTGATCTGGGAAGCTGTGAGAAGGTGCTGAGTAAAAGCAGAGACGGAGGAGGTCTGTGTCTTTCTCTTACTGCGTTGGGCAACGTCATACTGGCTTTGGCCAATGGAGCCAAACATGTTCCATATAGGTAAGAGAGACATTTTGTTCTGAAATGCATATGACTGGGACATCTGTAAAACATCTTAAAAACATCTTATAAGTAACTTAAGTATAAATAGTGTCTATATTTCTGCCATGTGAAGGCAAAACACAGTAATTACACATTTTGTAAAAATATAGTTATGACTGAAACCAGGTCTCTCGGACAACTGTGACAGATGGTTTTGGCACAAATAGCCTATACTCAGATTTAGAGAAAATGGAGTCAAAATTGCAGTAACTTCTAAATCCACATTAAAACCAAGTAACTTTTTTTTAATAAAGTTTTTTAATTTTTAAATTTCAGTTTTGATGTAGTTACTGTGATTTGCCTTTGTAAGGCAGAATCATAAATAGTCATATTGTAGGCTGTTTTATATAAGGAAATGTGAAGTGGAATCTTGCATAGAGAATAAAGGCTTTTTTAGTATGACAAATACGTCAGTATCACAGGTATGGTCATTAGCAGCATGTGCATGAGGTCAAATTGTATTTCCATAGAAGATGTAATTCAGAAGGAGTTAAGCACATAGTCAAAGCTTCCAGATACAAGCTCACGCCTGTGAACTTGTGTTGACAGGTTTATCTTTTGACTGATACACTGCTGTTTATCTGTATTCTTCTGGGCTCATAGATGAATCATGTAACTTGTTTTAAAAAAAAGCTCTAAAAGAAACTGACATCTAGTCTGGGTTACATATTCTTCATTTCCGCTCTAGAACCTATGCAATATAAGCATATTTTTATGACTAATATGGTTTACATCATTTGGATGGTTGTGTGGTTTAGAGAACATTTCACAGCTTGGCTCTCTCAGTACATGAGTAAACAGCTTACTTTCTGCTGACAATCTGTTACCCTGTGATTATGCTAATAATCAAAATGTATTTTTCCAGATATAGCAAGCTCACAATGTTACTGCGTGACTCTCTGGGGAACATCAACTGTAGGACAACAATGATTGCCCACATATCGGACTCCCCTGCCAATTATACAGAGTCTCTCACCACCATTCAGTTGGCCTCCCGAATCCATTGCATGAGGAAAAAGAAATCAAAGGTAATTTTATAGGACTACAATTCAGGGAGACTCTATGCAATAATAATTGCACAAATTTATTCTGCAGTATTTTTATAAAATGTTATGTTCATTTTAGTGTGATTACATGTAGATGTTTAATATGTTGGTGATTACACAAAATACAAGACGTAAAAGAATGAACTTTTTTTTTTTTTTTACAGTTGTTTGACTTAGTCTTTCTCTTTGTGTAGTATGCATCCAGTTCTTCTGGAGGAGAGAGTTCCTGTGATGAGGGAAGGATCCGTCGACCACCACACTTGCGGCCTTTTCATCCCCGGACTGTTGCCCTTGACCCAGATTTACCATCATTGCTCAGTGATCCAGACTATTCTTCAAGCAGCGAGCAATCATGTGACACTGTTATTTATGTTTGCCCTGGTGGCACTGCCATCTCTGATCGAGAACTCAGCGACAATGAGGGTCCCCCAGCCTTTGTTCCTATCATCCCTTCTCTTAACCGCAAGCACAGAGGAAAAGAAGGCCCAGTTGACCGAGATCACTTCAAATGCAACACCTTTGCTGAGCTTCAGGAGCGATTAGAATGTATCGATGGTAGTGAGAAACCTACAGCTTTTGTTGGAGAGTCTGGAGAAAATTCTACAAGCCATAAAATGGACTGTTGTGCAACCAAGTTGAAAGAAGGTTCCAGTTCTATTTCGGTTTCTCCATTTTTATCAACACAGGACAGCATATCAACAAAGTCCATTTCTGTTGTCAGTAAACTGCCCAGCAGTCCAAAACACAAGTCCAGATCAGAACATTCCAAGTGTCAAAGTGCCATCACATCAGACAAAGATCTCAAAGACATGTCTGAGAGTGTGTGTAGAACAAGTGCAGATGGTGAAAAGGTGCAAATGTCAGAAAATGGAGCCCTTTGCACCCCAGGAAAACAAAGTAAATCAACAGCATCCCCAAACTCAGAGCCTGTGGTTAGGGAAAAAACAAATTTCAATAAAAAACAGTTACCAAAGCCTTCTCCCCCTCCACCACAACAACGAGATTATGTCAGGATCAGTAGTGACACTGAAGAAAAGTCTGCCACAAGGATACCACCAATTGGGATGAGCCATCAAAAAAGAGGGGATTCAAATGAGAATTTGCCTGTCAGGGTACATCATCTTAACCCCAGGACTCCTGTTGAAGTAAGGTCCAATCTTAGTGAAAGATACATGGACAAGGACATCTTAAAGACAACTGTTACCCTCCAACAGCCAGTGGAGTTGAATGGTGAGGATGAGCTTGTGTTTACTCTTGTGGAAGAGTTGTCTATTGGCAGTATTGTAGACAATGGGAGGCCCTCAAGTATAGTTAGCTTCAATAGTGATTGCTCTTTACAGGCACTTGCCTCAGGATCACGACCAGTAAGCATCATTAGCAGTATAAATGATGAGTTTGATGCATATTCCTGCAGTGTTGGTTCCTCAGAGCCAAACATTAAAATGGTGGCACCACTGCAGGAGAAAACCTTTGCTTCACTGGGGAGCCGTGGGTCTTCTATCACCTCATGGCTCAGTGAAGTAAGTGTCTGTACACTTGAGAGTGAAGGTGCCCAATCAGCAGATGTTTTTCTCCCTCATGGGACTCATACTGGCCCAGACTGCAGTTTTTACTTTGAATCTCTAAGCCTGTTCCAAAGCAGGCCACAGAAGGAGTCTAAAAACTCTTTGAATGATAGTGGCTGTAGCTTCTCAGAGTTGGATAGTGACAGTGCTACATCAAGCAAACTCTCCCTTAGCAAGTGCCCATCCTTTCCAGAGGCCTCTAAAGTACCTGCCAATAGTTTACCAAAACTGGAAAAGGCAAATACCATTCATTTATCTGATCCCCAGTCCACACGAGACCCTCAAGTTGTCCAGCGCAATCTTTCCAGGAAATTAAAACCTACCTCATCCATAACCCAGAATAGCAGTATCAGTGGAAGCAGCACTAGTAGCAGTTGGAGACGTGAGCCACCTAGGCAAGACTGCATACCAGATAATTCATGGCATAGAATAGATAGCTCATTGGAGTCTTCAATAAACTCTAATTCAGGTTCTTCATCCAAACTGGTTAAAAATGGAATGAGCAGAATTCCTGCAAGAAAATCAGGAGCAAACAGTAACAGTGTACCTCAAATGCCCCCTAAAACAATGGGGTCAAACCCATCCCAAAGGATAGTAGATGGATCTGAAAAATCCAGCAACAACAGGAGAATAGAGCCCCCCAGCAAGATGCCACAGTTCAGACGAGGTGCAACCACACTTGGGACAGTTCCAGTCATCCATGCATCCATTGATGCCAAGGTTGTTCAAGATATGAGTTCATCAACAGGCAGTTTGAAGTTCTCCTCCTTGGGAAAAAGTGTAAAGACAAGTAAGCAGGAGGAGAGTATGTCAAAACCTGGTAATTTATCTCCACCTCCCCCTCCGGTTCGCAAATCCAGTTTGGATCAAAATAATCGAATCCTGTTTCCCTCAAGTGCCTTAAAGTCTGCTCATGATGCAGGGAAATCTATAGCACCAAGGGCTACAGGTTCAGAGGATGACACTGATTTTTGTTGTAGGGGTGACTCAAATAGTGCAATAGCATCTAACTTAAAGTCAGACCAGAGTTTGATAAACGTGACCCCCAATCTTAAGGCTAGAGGAGCTAGAAGAGATATAGGACAGCTGTATGGAAGCCAGATATCTCTTT
Source organism: Myxocyprinus asiaticus (assembly GCF_019703515.2). Taxonomy (NCBI): domain Eukaryota; kingdom Metazoa; phylum Chordata; class Actinopteri; order Cypriniformes; family Catostomidae; genus Myxocyprinus; species Myxocyprinus asiaticus. The sequence goes on along the minus strand of NC_059363.1, from coordinate 35,403,312 downwards.
ACAGATGTGACAGTTTGTCATCTTTGGGGTCTAAACCTGCTCTTAGTCGAGAGAACAGTGGAGCTAGTCTCAACAGCAAGTCAAGTAAGTCTGTCAGCAGACCTGTTGCCACCTCTTTCCCAATTTCTACCTCTCCAACTTCTTGTATAAACCCAGTCACCACTGGAAAAAGTGGGCTTGTCAAAGGAAGCCTTACTGCAAGACCAGTACCTGTAAATGGAAACAAATCTCGTACATTGTCTGCAAGCAACTCCAAAGCCCTGAGCTCATCCACCAAGTCTCTTGCTGTTCCTGCAACAAGAAATGTCAACCTTCCACCTTCAGGAAAGAATGCATTACCTCGAGCAATGGTTGAAGGCAATGGTAGATCTACAAGAGGAACTATTATGGGTACCAAGCAAGCAATGCGGGCAGCAAACAGTCGCGTTAGTGAATTAGCAATGGCCAATCCTTCTGGAAAACACTCAAGGGTATCAGGTGATTCAGACAGTGGCAATGACAGTGGAGTCAACCTCAATGAAGACAAGCATACCCCCATCCCCATTCTCCCTTCCCCATATAGTAAGATCACAGCCCCCAGAAGACCTCAGCGCTACAGTAGTGGGCATGGAAGTGATAACAGTAGCATCCTAAGTGGGGAGTTACCTCCTGCCATGGGACGAACTGCACTCTTCTACCACAGTGGAGGAAGCAGTGGTTATGAGAGCATGATTCGTGACAGTGAAGCAACTGGCAGTGCCTCTTCAGCCCATGACTCCGTGAGTGAGAGTGGGATGTCCTCCTCTGGTCGCACAAGGAGCTCCAAGTCACCCAAGAAGAGATCAAATGGTAAGTAATAGGTTCTGTTTTTTTTTTTTTTGTTTTGTTTTTTTGATTTTGTATTGAGAATATTGCACTTGTACTTGAACAACTGTGACACTGAAAGTGTTTTAGAACGGTAAATACGGTATAATATTCAGAATGCTCTCAAAATTGTCCAACTGTATCTTTTATAATTTTGAGAGTGTATCTTAACATACAGTATTGTTATAAACAGGTGAAATGTGTCTGGAAGTATGTGTAAAAATCCCAGTCTCACAACCTTCCATGTGGTCAACTTGTTTATTCCTAAGCAATGCAGCAAGACTTCAGCATTGAAAAATAGCCTGTTATATATATTTTCCCATTATTTATTTATTTATGCTGATATACTGTATATATACACTCACTGAGCACTTTGTTAGGATCACTATACTAATACTGGATAGGGCCTCCCTTTGCTCTCAAAACACCCTCAATTCTTCATGGCATGGATTTCCCAGGTGTTGGAAGCATTTCTTTGAGATTCTGTTTCATACTGACATGTTTGCATCACGCAATTTCTGCAGATTTGTCAGCTGCACATTCATGCTGCGAATCTCCTGTTCTACCAAATCCCAAAGGTGTTCTATTGGTTTCAAATCCAGTGAATGGGAAGGCCACTGAAGAACAGTCAACTCATTGGCCCTTATCAATCATGGCCTCCTAATAATCCCCATCCATTAACTGGCTCTATAACTCTATTTTCTCCTCTCCACCAATAGCTGGTGTGTGGTGAGCGTACTGACACAGTATGGCTGCCGTTGCATCATCCAGGTGTATGCTGCACACAGGTGGTGTTTCAGGAGAATCCCCTGTTCACTGTGTAAAGCGCTTTGAGTGTAGTGTCAGAAAATTAATTAATTAATTAATTCATATATATTTTTTATTTAAATGTATGTTGATTTGTTTAACATACAGTATGTACTGTATTATATATGCCTACTTGCGACAGCTATTGCATAGCTACATAATTTAAATTGAATGCTGGACATCTCTACATTAGATTTAATTCAGGCAGAATGTTTTTATATGAATCCCATCTAAGTCTGCCTCCTCATACATACTGTACTGTATATACATACAAATGACTAAAGAGCTTAGTATATTCTTTGGGAACTGTTTTGTTCTTTATGTATTATGATCAAATTGGCACAGCTTGCTTTCTATTGCTTTTCCCATCCATCTTTTTTTTAAATAATTATTTACTTTATCTCTCTTTTTGTATCACAGTTTGCTTCTGTGCCCCATTTCCATCTCAATATCTTCTCTCTCAATGCACCAGGCCTCCAGAGGCGACGTCTCATCCCAGCTCCCTTGCCAGACACCTCATCTCTGGGTAAGGCTGGAACCACAGGCCAGTGGGTGGACCTTCCCCCTATGTCTGGACCACTGAAAGAGCCTTTTGAGATCAAGGTGTATGAGATTGATGATGTGGAGCGGCTTCAGCGCAGAAAACAGGAGAAGGCAGATGAGGTAAGAACAGAGTGTCTTTGACAAATGGAGAACAAAATGACTTGGAAAACATCCAGTAATATTAATCCATTTCAGTACATTTTTATTTAGAACTTTAATGTTTTCTCATGGCAATGCAAACTACTTTTTCTATCCCTGCTGAAAAAGGCTGGTTTGCAGGTCTTTACTGGTTTAAGCTCATCTAGCTGGTCTCTTAGCCTGACCAAGCTGGTGTTCAGCTGATTTAGCTGGCTGGTAAGCTGGTCTCCCAGCCAGACTAGTTGACGAATGCCTGAACCCCAGATTCAGCAGGGATTCAGTTCAAGTTCTGATAGACATAATTTACCATTTGAATCTATAATTACTTGATAGCTGAAGTGGATAGCTGAAATGTCACAAACCATTTTTTTCCTTGATATAGCTGCCTAAGGATTTGCTTTGATCTAGATTGATCCAGCTTTTCATACGTGAAGAGGAATATCATTAGCTCAGCATATGCTATTGTTCATGTACCACATTCAGACTCTTGACATTGAATGAAAGTCTCTATAGCCCTTTGCATTTTTTTAAAACTTGAAGATAATCTCCAGCTTTCGGTCTTGACCCTCTCTATGTCTACTGTTAAATGATTGCATCTAAATCTCTGATCATGGTAAATAAACAAAAATGGTTAGATTTGAAACACTGGTGTGATGGAAAGCAAATAGATGTCTGAAACTAATTGGGTTATGCAGGAGAAATTATAGGAAGGCTATGCAAGAAAGGCTGTGAAACTGCAGAAGTGAAATTCCACAGTAAATGAATGTACAGTGTTATTATTATTATTATTATTATTTTTTTTTTCAATTCCATTTTCGGCCAGGGCTATCTAGTTATATAGCTGCTTGAAGACATGTTATTGCTCTTATTAAGTGCTCTCACTTATGAGCATTCCAGCATGATTTGTTAAGGGAATGTGCATTAAATCAGCGGAATGATGCTTTGCTTTACTCTCAAATAGATTTAAGAAGATAATCCTAAAATTGTCCTTAGAGTTATTATGGCTGATTGGCAATGGCTATTGGCTATTGCAAAGGACTGTGGTTTGAGATTTGCCATGGATAATGTGCCTTCTGTAATAACGAACAAGGGTGTTTTCCCGGAGGTGTTGTTTGTGTTGGATGCTGCTTTTGATTGGATAATGAGAGTCTTGATGTATGATGTATATATCTCAAGTTCTTTTAATAGATCACCTGACATCTTTGTTTCAACAGTCAGTTCAGGGTGTTGAAAAGATATGTTGATTTATCAGCATAGATGTGGCTTGATTATACAGTATAAGTGTATCAAACTATAACACAAGACCATGGGAGGATGCTTGTTTTCTTCCATTACAATGCCTGGAAAATATCACAGTAACATTCTAGTTCTGTATCCTGTGGTTCTTTTGTGTGGTAAATGCCACAGTCTAGGACAAAGTGAAGTAATTTTGTGAAACCTGCACTGCACCACCCTTTTCCCTCATAGTCCTCCATAACACCAGTGTGGAATGCCCTCTCACTCAATAATATGCCATTCAGATTTCCCCTCAGTCTGCGTGTGGTATGGAATTGCTACAGTATTTTTAATCAAAGTCATATCCATCTTCTGTCCACAGGGCCTAATGTATTTTAACACTAAATTGAAGATTCTTGAGAAACGAGAGCAGCAGATCAAAGATCTCAGAGCCAAGCATAAGACTCTGAAAGACGAGCTTGAGGAAACCAAGTCTAGACTAATGATGGACCCCAGCAAGTGGATAGGAGAGTGTAAGAATTATGCATACCTTTCACACTACCAAAAGTTTGGACACATCTGCTCGCTCTTCATTTTTAGTATACTTTTTTTTTATATTTTGGAATAAAATCTAAAACTATGAAATAGCACTAATGGAAGTTTGGTAATTAGTCTATGTTGTGAGTCTAGTGACCACAAATATTAAACAAATAAAAATTGTCAAATCAGTATTTAGACTTCCTAAAAAAAAAAAAAAAAAAAAAAATATTTACGATGAAATATGCCTGAGAAGCAAACCTGCAGTGCTGTTAAAAATTAATTATTTTTTATTTTTTATTTTTTTTGCTGATTAATGGGAAAGTTGCGAAATAATGCTACATTCTAAATTTCAGTGGATTTATGTAATAAGATGTTTCTTAATATGTTTACTGGTTTGTTTTGCACAGTTGAGGTAGAACAGGATATGGATCAGGAGTCGCAGGAGTACCTAGAGGCGTTGGAGCAGGCGACGGCAGAATTGGAATACTGCGTCAACCTATGCAAGTCCCGTGTCATGATGGTAACCTGCTTCGATATCCACATAGCATCTGATTTGCAGGAAGGTCCGCAAGAAGTGGAGGTATAAGAACTGGATGTGGTGATTGATGTACAGAATAAAGAGATGGAGAGATGGAGAAAGAAAGACAGAACCCAGGATGTCTAAACGGAAGGATATTAAAATGTAGCAGCCTGTCTGGCGATTCCGAGAAACAAAAATGGAACAAAAGGAAGATCATAATAATAGGACGGAACACTGAATTTTGCATGAAGAAGGAACTTGTTATCTTCTGGAAAAGAGAAAATAGTTCTGGTAAAATGCAGTGCCTCATTACAAACGTATTGTATAAACTCAAATGGAAAGCAAACAAGCTTTGGTGCGTTTGACACGTTTCCTGACCTGAGAAAAAAGAAAAATCATTCTCATTTACCGAAGAGTTATTCAACCACACCACAAAGTGCCTTTTTCAAATGACTGTTTTGTAGACTGTTTGTCAATCATTATTTTTTTTTCTACTGGTGCTAGTTCTAAGACCAGCATACCCAAGCCGAACTATTTTTTACATTTATTTGATTGCATTTTATAGTGTATTTATATAATCATGCAGTGTGAAAATGTCATTTTGGGTGGGAAAGGAGAGCAATAAGCTGATTTTCCACAGTTTGCCTTTGCCTCTTAAACTATCACTTCTGTCAGCATATTGTTATTAAACATTTTGAGCCTTACGTTCTATTTCTTGTTAGTGTATGATTGATTTTTTACATCTTGCAAATAAAATGTCTTTTTAAGGAACACAGTTAAACTATTGTTAGTCTCATGTAATGCAAGCCAGTTTCTCTAAAAATATTTCCCCAATCTCATTTGGTTGCCTTGAGTATTCCAAGCTGGAAAATTGATGCATATCGATATGCATCCATTTTCCAGGATTTTCACACCCACCCCCCCCACCCCCCCACCCCACCCCCACAGAAGGTGAAAAGTGGCCCGACAGGTGCTTTGCATCGGGGCCTGTAAGATCCAAGTTATGCCACTGGTTTGAGATGGACTATCTGTTTGTTTCACCAATGGAAGTTGGTGGGTGTTTTCAGGAAACCTGTGAAATAGTCATCATTTTGTGACGCTAGTGGCACGGAAATTACACACTTCACCTTTAACGTGTTGATTTCCCTTTAGAAACAACAATTACAGAAAGAATCACTTGTGATGTATTGAACTGGTACTAGATTTACCTAAAAGGTGCTCAATGTGAATGTAAATTCAAACATTTTAGTGAACAACACAAAAAAAAGAATGTAAAATTTCAAGCCTCAATAATGGTCCTCAGCAGATAAATATGTATTCATTGTGCATCAGCTGAACATTGTTATGTTAACAATAGATGTGTCTTGTTGGATAGGTGCATTCTATTAAAATGCAGATTGAGCTGTTGTTTACTTTAAATAGTCACTTCAGCAAAGAGCATTCATCAGTGTAATCTGACATGTCTAGCCCAGCCTCTCTCTGTGGATGCATTTTGATCTGCATTAAAGAGCTGGGTGAGGTGACATTTGTGCAGTACAAGACAGAGTCAGTCCTCTCTAATACTAATTAGACAACAACAACAGTGACTTGAAAGGAACCTTAAAATATCTGATGAGATTTGGCCCCTTCAGTGGCATATGTGATAATATTGATATCCTTCTGAAGACCAGTTTAGACCAGCACACATTTGTTGACCAGCATGGTCTTTCTGGTGAAGCTGGGTGACCAAGGAAGTCTTGCTGTTTTGAGATAAATAAGACGCTTGGTAGGGACACCAGCATATCAGCATCCCATGTTGAAGACCAACATCCAAAACACAACATATAGATCTACTGGTGACTAACTATGCTGGTCTTTTCAGCAGGGTAAGACACTTAAAACATACTAAGGGAAGGTTCTTCTTGAATGTCATAAAAATGATCTTACCTGACCTGTCCATGTCTCCAAACATTATGAACACCACCATGCAATGGTTCAGTTGATGACACGCTGCAGTTTTTTTAAGACGTACACTGTGGATGTAGATCCAGGCCTTAGTCCTATGCATACATGCAATCATGGTCCTAATCAAACAACTTCAAAATGCAACAGGAAGCATTTAGCACAAATGATTGTCTTGAGAGCTAGCCTTCACCCGTTTCAGAATTGTACGATCAATACCTTATAGTGCTTCGGGTGTTAAACTCAATGTGCTGTTTAATAACTGCTGTAAAAAACACCTGCAATTTTTTATTTATGTCAAAGAAGCTGAACTTTAGTGGAGAAAGTGATTCAATGTTTTCACATGTAGCTGCCAGAATGGCTTTCATGTTTATTTTCAGTTGAAGTACGGTTGTGAATAACCTTTAGATCTCATACAATGTTCAAGTTACTTTTTGTCATTGACATGAGAAAAAAAAAATCCTGGATTTATTTACCTTTATAAACATACTCTCATGCCCTTTTTCAAGATGCTGCATGAGATTTGTATTTTTTCTAAACTTTTTCATTTTATTTGAGTTTTGTAATAATTATGCTGGCATTCATTATACTTTATGAACATGGATTTAACCGACACCAAACTGAAACTTGCTTTGAAAGCTGACAATGTATGTTGAGTCATGTTTCAAATGTAAGCATATTTTTTAACCTTTTTTTATTTTTATTTTATTTTTTTTTAAATAATTTTCTGACCCTGTGTATAAATGTATATGTTGGCAGCTTGGGATAACACTGTTTTTCTTGTGAATAAAAATGTCCTTCTTATTTGTCTTTGTCTCTGAATCTTTGTTCATATTACTGATTTGACAGAAATATTTCTCTCAATAGATAAGTTATACTTAAAAATTAAGGGAAAAAAACAACATCTATATGGTAAAGTAAATATTCCTGACTTATCAGTAATAATAATAGTATTTATATGTTCAAATATAAATACTATTCACATTTGAGTGGTACTTGCAACATGAAAAAAAGTAAATAATTGCTTTGCTGTTGTGTGTGTGGGTAGTTTCCAAGCCATTTCTGTGTGGTTGCTAGTATTTTTAGCATGTTACTAAGTGGTTGCTAAGGATAAAAAAAAAAAAAGAAGAAAACCTTACATATTAGAATAAAATAATAGTGGTGCTTGCATTTGTAAACACACTTATTACAAACAAAGGTTTTTATAAAACAAATTTAAATAAATAATTACATACACACACACACACACACACACACACACACACACACACACACACACATATATATATATATATATATATATATTTATTTATTTTTATTTATTTTTTTTTTTTCAAAGGCCCATTGCTTAGCTGTCAGGTCTAAATTCTCACCAGTGATTGGACAAATTATTGTGTCACATTGCAAACCAGCGTGACTGAAACTGAAAGTAAAAAATGGCCAGAGCAGATACTTTGTGTTTGAATATATTGAATATAATTGTCATATGATCAAAGCATCCCTCAGCATTTTTGTTTGTAAATAAAGAACACCTTATATTTGTGTTATATTCCATATTTACATTGATATTATCATGAAGTGCATTTGGGAGCTTTCAAATATGGTAAATGTCAAGGACAAACAGACGGCTAAAAGGGTGATCATAATGCAGTTTAGGCTAGTGTTGCTGCCAGAACTTTAGTTCCATTTTTAACTGCTATGCCTCATTAAATCATAAACATTTTGTCAACTGAATATTAATAAACGTGAGGTGAAATTTCATCCAGTGCTGAACTACTGTTAAAACAAGAGGAACTGGAGCCAGCAAAACAATTATTCTTGCTTTCATTTATAAATCAGTCTCTCCAGTTTCATTTATTCATCACTGTAAACACAGCATGACACAGAACTATATAAAGAATGAGAGATATGTTAGCAATCCATAGGTGTTGGAGAGAAATGTATAATGCTGAACCACCACAACACACATTCATACAAAAATGCACATATACACAATGTGGTCCTGTCACCTCGTTGTTATGTTGTGCTGCCACCTGCTCTGAATTTCACACACGAATACTCTATTTGATTGACCATACCTAGGCATAAACATACACACTTGAACACACATGCACAAACATAAATGCACACATTAAACTGGCCATGGGGCTGATTACAGCAATCCCAACCAAGTAATGCACAGATCACTTTGTCTTGCAATTTAATAATCAAACGACTGAGCACTTTGACTTTTGAAAGGATGAATATGTTATGTAAGATCTAGATATTTCTCAATGCACCATGAATGGAACATACACAAGGCTACATCATTACAAATAAAATGCAGGTCTTTAACCAAGCCACGCAGCATTTTAACGCTAGCAGGTCAAGTAATCACCTGTTTGCACATTGCACATGGCAACATCTCTCTGGCCCGTAGCTTCCTCACCCTTTCTGTCTTCATTTAATTGAAAGCAGCATAATTTGGCTATTGTACTGCAGCAGCTGGTCTCTGCATCTCTAATAAAATATGTAGCCTTTAGCCTAGCATGCCCTGAGTGCATTTTGACAGCAGGAAAGAGCTGAAAATCACTGAAATGACAATGATTAAAATGTACACACAATCCAATGTAGGATACTGTTTCATTTTATCCTGTGTTTGTAAGTACTAGAGTAATAATCCATAACTGGGAATGACTATAGAGCAGTGGCGATTTCTCAGGGCCAGCAAAGCCTTCTCTGCTGGCCTAACATGCCAAATAAATAAATATTTTTCATCCTTTCATTCTCAATTACCTTTTCGCCTATGTATTTTTAATCGCTTTCCACTCTTATTTAATCTACAAACAAATAGAGAAAAACAAAAAGTTTATCCAGTCAGAATTTATTCCTTGATGCTTACAAGCAAAGTGTGACAACTGTTTCATAAATCGCATGCCCGAAGCCGAGCTCATTAGCCGAAGCAGCGCTTGAGTCTGAGCTCCACTCCTCAGGCCTTCAGAATTTCCACAGAATCCCTCAACAGTGCAAATGAATGAGCAACTAAAGTCAGACTGTCAGATTCATCAGCCAATCAGATTGATTTATTTGTTCTTGATGGGTGTGATCTTTAGTATATGTCCCGGTCGAGGCCTTCTAGCTGGCCTTTAGTGACACAATCACGCTTTAAGTGATGTACGTAATTTGAAAGCGAAGAGCTCGAGATCTTGCTGACGAGTTGGCTGTCACTGCTGGTATTGCCATTGAGAAAGAGATCCTTATGGATTTAAAAACACGAGATGTTCTGCATGACCGTGTGATGGCTTAATTTATTAAACAGGAAAAGAGGGCTGATTTTCACTTCAAGTAAATTGGTAAGTGCTTTTTGCATTGTTATAGCAACAACAGGAGTTTTCTAAGTGTAAATTAGGCTTGCTTGAGAATTCAGTGTCGGATCAAGTTTTGAAAAGTAGTGCTGTGTTCCATTCAGCTCGGAAAGTTGGATTTTACAAATTCCTACTAGGAAAAGTGCAATGGAATGCATCTTGAAGTCAGAATTACAACTTGTAGGCTCGTGCAGAAATTCTCAACTCTGATTTCAACGAGATGCAGCGGCATGATGTCACACAAACATGTCGACACTCAGGGAGATATACAAAGTAAGTGATAAACATTCAATTTATTAAGTCATATCGATAAATGAGTTCGTTTCCACATTACATGTTATTAAAGCTTGTTTAACAAACGCCTGCAGAAACAGGTGTATAAAAAATTATAATCTCTTTTGATAATCGAACACCTGAAGCACAAATGCTAGCACTGCAGCATTGTTTATCAGTTGGGTTGCTAGGAGACATCTCTAATGAGAGTCAAACCCCTGCTAAGCTAACGGGAGCATTGCAGTTCCGAATATCGGCGAAAGGAATGCATTTATGGTCAGAGATATCAGGTAGGAATATCCCACATCCAACTTGAATGGAACGCAACATAACCATGTACCCTGACAAAACGAAATTTATTGCAAGCAACATTTTTATTTATTAATATTTTAATAATCTAAAATATTATTAGATAGGTTTTTCCATATATTATAGACCTCTTTGGTAGATTCATATGAAAAATTATGATTTTTGAACGTCTTTTATGAAAAACAGTCATGCTGCAGTTAAAATTAGGTTTGCTTGGGCATTAAGTGTTGTTTCAAGTTATGGCTTTCGTGCGTGGACGTGTTTTTAAAATGTCAATTGTTATTACTAGTTAGCTGTGACATAATGTATGATGCCCAAAGGTATAGGGTGTCTTATTCATTGTGAAACTGTGTTTCTTAATGGCATGAATCACACTGAAGGCCTAGACTTTAAATGCACAGCCCGCCACTGCTATAAAAAAAGTTTAGCAGTGATGTACCACTGCTATTAAACTGAATAGGAGAAACTGAAATGGCCAACGGATGTAGATAAGGAAGTCCCGCCTTACAAGTAAAAGAGCCAATCAACTTTTAGATACAGATATCGCCTGTCAGTGAACTCGAGAACGTGCATGCGCATTTGCTGAACCAGCCTGAGTGTTTTTAGTGTTTTTTTTTTTTTTAGCATGATCTGAGCAAAAGAAGCACAATTTGTGATACCATTGTTGTCAGATTTTACCTCAGATAAACCTTAAATGTGTTCTTTTTTTGTCCCTATTGTCTTTTTCTGTGTCGTTCTGGGAGAATGCACATGAATAAGGCAATGGGGAATCGGCCTCTCTCTCTCTCTCCCCTCCCCGTTTGAAGTGCTGCTCGTGGCAGAGGGGATCCTGCATGGACCGGTGAGCCCAGCTGTAGAACGAGGGGGCAGGAAGAAAGGAATATTCCCCAAATGAGTGATGGTGTAACCAACATGCTGAGTGCTTCGTCGGTGCCATTATTCTCTTGGGATTCTATCAGGAGATGCGAGGTATTTTAACTCATTTTTCTTTCGCCCGTTTCATGGATCACACGGGTGTTCTAGCAAGAGAAGAGACACGCACTGCTTTCTCTGCTCGATTTTTCGATGCCGGCATGGATGTTACTCTTTTCAGACAGCTGTTGGATCTACATACGATGGTTTTGCAGTCCAACCAAGTGCAACGCATTGAGGAGTTCCTTTTTTGAGTTCATCGGCTCTGTTTAGACTTTCCCTCGGTTTTCCCTGCGGCTCGCGCTGGGGAACTAGTTGTTCAGTGTGATAATTTTGTTTGCAGTGATAGACAATGGACTTTGTGCCTCCTTCTACGAATCGAGGTTAGCATACAGATGAGCGCTTGGTCTTGTCTCGAGAACTGCACTTTGTTCACCCATTGTATATGCTGGGACTGGTTTAGTGTCTAAACCATTTTTCAGTACACCAGTACACAATAATTTGTGCTGGCGAACAAGCGTTGAATATTTTCAGCTTGTGTTTTACCTCTGCCTCCATGACCAAGGGTCTCGGGGTACGAGTAATATAACTCAATGTACAATAAAAATAGGTCTACACATGAGCCTGACGGGCTTGCTGTGTAACAAAGGGTGAGCCCCTATTCAGTAAACGAAATTGAACCGTACAAATGTATCTGTTTTCCCCCTGTTTGCTCTTCAGTCAGTATCGTCATGAGTTCGTCATGGTACATGCCTTGATAGCCCAACAACCAGAATATAGTTCAGTTTTTCCCTGAAGCTTGTGCTGGGGAGCGAACATTGAGAAATCACATTCCGAATTCAGCCTCTGTCTCCATGACCAAGGGCCTCGAGGCATACATAACAGAATTCAATGTTCAACAATAATAAGTGTACACAAAACACACAGTCACAAGCACCACATGCTGTCTCCCATAGGAATGCTGGGGCCATTGTGGCTGACTCCAATATCCCACATGTTCAAAGACTTTTCCCTGCTCAAAATGCCTGGGAAGAGGTTTTATCAATGAACGTCCCTGCTATATGCACATTTCAGTACGACTTTTTATACACGCCTAGATATAATAAAGGCAATTCTCCCTATATTCGTCCCCGTTTAACATACCTGGGAATATGTTTCATTTCATGAGCATCCCTGCTGTATACACTTCAGGGCATTTTTTTATGCATGCCTGGATATAATACAGGAAAAACTTTATTTACTCCCATTCAATCGGCTGCAGTAGTGAAGGCACAGGGGTCTCATTCCGCTGTGCCGATGATTGTAGAACAGTCGCCAAAAGTAAGCCAAGAGTGCCATCTAGTGGTTACATGTTGCGCTACAGGACAGAGCCATGCATTCATTCCTCTGTCTGCCTGTCTAGTGGCATGGCAGCAGTTGTAAAACATTTCGAAATGGTAATTCGAACGAAAGAGCATGGTTATATCACAGTGGCTTGTTTCCCATTCTGAATTTGAGACATTTGAATTTCACTCTAATGAAATGTCAATTTAAAATGTTGATGCAGAAACAAATAAGTACAGCCGGGGGACTGGTTTGTGACAATAGACTGAAGGACGCTTATTTCAATATTCAGGTTGCGCCAAAGCACAGGCGCTTTCTCAGATTCGCTTTTGGGGGCAAAGCAAACCAATTTTGCGTCCGTCCATTTGAAAAAATAATAAATAAATAAAAAAAACTTTCTGGCACCACGCACTTTCAAACGAAATGCATGGATGTAGCTCTGACGCCCTTGAGGCTTCAAGGCATCTGCATTTTGAATTATCTCGCTGTTTCTGGCTGCCCAAAACCAAGATGTCTTTCTCCATTTGAGCAATCTAGGGCTGCGAGTGAATCTAGACAAGAGCGTCCTGTTGCCAAGGCAACAGACTATGTTTCTAGGTATGGAGTTAGACTCGCTGGCGATGCAGGTGTGCTTGTCTCCAGCTCGTGTTCTGTCATCATGCCAGTGTCTAGCAATGTTCAGAGTGGTACGTGTTTTCCCTGCAAAGACATTTCACAGGCTTTTGGGACTCATGATCGTGGTGTCCACTGTCATTCCCCTGGGCTTGTTGCATGTAAGACCTTTTTCAGTGCTGGATGAACTCCAAAAAGGGACTTCATCCACTGACGCATGCACGTCGTCCCTTAAGAGTGATTTGTGGGTGCTACCAGGCTTTGTTGCCATGGAAATGGACCCGCTTTCTGATATTGGGCATTCCGTTAGGACAGGTGCATTGCCGCTAAGTGGTAATGACAGACCCCTCCTCCGTAGGTCGGGGCTCTGTATACACCAGTGGCGGGATTGACACATACACTGTCTAGAGATGTTCACAGTGCTGCTCGTGCCATGCTGAGACTGGCACATCGCATCCTTCTGTGGGCACAGAACAATGTACTTTCTCTACGAGCCGAACATATTCCAGACAGGGTCTGATACCCGGAGAATGGACATCACATCCTCAGATTGTGAAACAAATCTGGAGGTGGTTCGAGAGAGTGGAAGTTGACTTGTTCACTTCGAGCGAGACATCGCACTGTGCCCTCTGGTTTTCTCTCTCACCCTGGTACTGCTGGGCATCGATGTGCTTTTCTGAAAGTTATGGGTGTGGCCCCTCAACAGGGCACTCTTTTGAATGATGGTTTATCCTCTGCTGTGGTTGATACCTATCTAAATGCTAGAACTCCATCAACAAGGAGGCTATATATGTTTAAGTAGCGTATTTTCGCTTCTGAGTGTACAGCGTGAAGTGAAAATCCAGTTCACTGTCCTGTCGGTACAGTGCTGGAATTTTTGCAGGAGTGTTACGGGGCCAGGGTTACACTGGCAATGCTTAAAATCTATGTTGTTGCTATAGTGGTTGAACATGCGCTCATCAATGGAGTCTCTGTTGGTAGACATTCCCTTGTTTCTTTTATGTGCGGAATATGCAGATTTAGGCCTTTCGTCCCATCCGCGTCCCTTTATGGGATTTATCTGTTGTGTTAGAGGTGATTAGGGTGCCCCATTCTAGCCCTTGACAACAGTTATTGGTAAGTTTTTGACTCTTAAAATGGCCCTGCTAGTGGTATTGGCATCGTTTAAGAGAGTCTGTGATGTGCATGCCCTGTTGATCAATCCCTTGTGGATCGATTTTGCTCCAGGGTGTTCAGAGGTTGTGATAAGGCCCCATTTGGGCTATTTGCCCAAGGCTGTTTCTATGTAATTTTGCTCGCAAACCATTAATTTACAGTTCTTCTCTCCTCCCCCATTTGAGTCGAAGGAACATGAAAGGTTACACATGCTTTGCCCAGTTCGGGCGCTGCGAGTTTATGTTGACCATACTAGCCAATGGCGTAAGTCAGAGCAGTTATTTGGGTGCTTTGGTAGCCGCAAAGGAGGTGTTTCGGTATCCAAGCAAAGACAGTCTCATTTGCTTATTGATGCAATTTCGAGTGCTTATGAAGCACAGGTTTTACCTTTGGCTTTAAGTATTCGATCCCATTCTACGAGCAGCATGGCATCCACATGGGCTTTGGCTAGAGGTACGTCCTTAGAGGGTATTTGTATGGCGGCAAGGTGGTCCTCTCCGCATACATTTGTTAGATTTTATAATCTGGATGAGGGTTTGACTCCTGCTTCCTCTCTGTTGGAACAGGAGTAAATCCATAATTTATTTTATTCAGATGCTTTAGCTCGCTTGTGCGCCACATGGCTTAGACAGTTGGCAGCTACTGTTCACATGGCGTGAATGCATATCGTTCCCATAGCGTTCATACACAGCTCGAGTTCCACGAAAGGGAACATCTCGGTTACGTATGTAACCTTGGTTCCCTGAGGGGAACGAGATGCTGCGAAGCTGGCCATACTCTCTAGCAGCTACATAGGCTTGTGCCTTCTGCAGAAAATCTGACTCGATGGCACAAAAACGAGCGCCTTTATGGAGCCTATGATGTAGCTCCCTAGGGGGCATAGCTTAAGCGCCATCAGACAATAAATTGGATAAGGGCTTCAGATCACGTGACACTCAGATGGTGTCCCATAGCGTTCATACGCAGCGTCTCGTTCCCCTCAGGGAACCAAGTTTACATACATAACTGAGACGTTTTGTTTGTTTAAAACTCAATACAGCATTAACCCTTAAAACCTCATCTGTTTAGGAGAAAATTTAACTCGCTTTTGGCATCACACAGTGGACATTTCACCTCTGAGTATGTGTAATAAACCATGTAACATAATTTTTCAAAACTTTTGTACAAAAATAAATGATAATTTTGTCGCCACAATCACATAATTTTCATGAGAACAGGCAGCAAAAATTTGAAAAAGAGAAAAATTATTAAAAGCCCTATAAATGGCAGTCCACAGTTGCCGCTCACACCTTACCAAAGTTGTGTTGAGAAATATGTTTGAAGAGACAAAGACTATTGTGCAAAGAGTAGCCCTATTAACATCTGAAAAAATGCTAATATAGATCGATTATCATCAGGAAAATGTTGGGATTATCAATGCATAAAAAGGCATTGATCTCAAGCCTAAAAATCACCATAAATTAAAGAGATAGCTCACCCAAAAATGAACACTCTCTCATCATTTACTTACACTCATACCATCCCAGATGTGGATGACTTTCTTTCTTATGCAAAACACAAAAAAATATTTTTTAAAGAATATTTCAGCTCTGTTGTCCTCATAATCAAAGTGAATGGTGACCAGAACTTTGAAGTTCCAAAAGGGAGTATAAAAGTAATCCATAAGACTCCAGTGGTTAAATCCATATCTTCTGAAGCAATATGATAGGTGTGGGTTAGAAATAGATCAATATTGAAGTCATTTTTTAATCTGGAAATCTTCACTTTCACTTTCACTTCAACATTGTAGTGTGGAAGTGACTTTCACTTTCATATTCAGCCACCTACTGGTTGGGGCTGTACAAAGGTGGAGATTGACTTTAAAAAGACTAAAATATTGATCTGTTTCACACCCAGACCTATCATATTTCTTCAGAAAATATGGATTTAAGCACTGGAGTCTAATGGATTACATTTATGCCTCCTTTATGTCATTTTTTGGACCTTCAAAGTTCTGGTCACAATTCACATGCATTGACCAAAAGAGCATATATTCTTCAAAAAAACCGAATTTGTGGTCTGCAGAAGAAAGAAAGTCATACACATCTGGGATGGCATGAGGGTGAATAAATGATTAGATAATTTTCATTTTTGGGTGAACTATCCCTTAATATGACTCTGTCTACACTTTGTTCCAAGCCTTCTGAAGCCATACAATAGCTTTGTATGAACTCTTTGAGAACTCTTTATGAACATTATATTAAAGAGTCATTCATGAACATACAGAGAAATAGGTCAACTGTGCCTACAAACCTCCACAACACACACACACACAAAAACCACACACATATACACTCATAGACATATACACACATGAAACTACCATCACCTTGGTGTTGTGTGAAAACACTCACTATTTCCTCCTTTTTACAGATTATTTTGCAGTATACTGGATGATAGCACCCTCAAGATTATCTTATTTTTCATATTCATGTGATATCCCATGTTGATTTTAATCATATCTGTTCTTGCTCATGCATTATTAACTTGTGTAACCAACTACTTTCGTATCCAGCTAGTGCTTGACGTGTGTGTCTTACCACTTCAAACCCTCAAACCCTTCCAGCTCTCACTAAAGGATCTCAGCTTTCTGTAAGGGCCACAGCTCGTACACTCTAGCTATCAGAAGAGGCCTCGTTACCACAGAGACACTCCAGAGATGCTATAGGGAGATGTTGTGCACTGCTGAGTCTATGGTTTTAAAGGGCCGTTTTGACCCTGATGGTGAAATGAGAACCTCTGGACGCTCCTGCAGGGGGCGGAACGTGATGGGAATGCAATTAGGACAAGTTCAGGGAAGAGTCAAGAGGAACCACAGCAGTCCAAAATCAATCCAACATATATTGATGGAACTCTGAACAGAGCATGGAATAAACTGAATAAAGCCAAACAAAAACTAGAAGGTAGCACAAAGAATATATTGTATGTAGATGTTTCAAAGTTATTTTCAAATGTTTATTTTATTTTTTTATTTTTTTTTATCAAAGCTTCCCAGAACTATTCTTGCAGATGTTTTTTCTTGCATTAGAACTGAAACATGCCTGATTGAAACCAAACAAAGGTAGCTAGTTGAAATCTTAATGAAAAGAGGTTAAACAGTATGAAATTAGTAAAAAAAAAAAAAAAAAAAGGTGTGCTTAAACACCTTTAAAGGAATAGCACCCTCAAAAAAATAAAAAAAAATAAAAAATGAAACTTCTGTCATTGTTTACCTCTCATGTTGTTCCAAACCAGTATGCTCTTAATTGTTGGAACACAAAAGGAGACTTTTTAAAGAATCTCTTTAAAGAATCACACAGCTCTTTTCCACTCATCAGTTCATAGTTACCACACCTGAATCTAAAAATCTAAGAAAAAACAAATCAACATAATAGTTGCCCATATGACTCGTGGACTGTATTCAAGTCTTTTGAAGTCATATGTTAGCTTTGTGTTATTAACAGACAGAAATTTAAGTTGTTATTTATTGATAATCTTCACCTTGCACCTAGCTTGCATCTGGAGGTTCAGATTCAATAGCAGATTCAAAAATGGTCCGTTGACATAATTGATGCCAAAATGGCATTGGTTCTCACATGTGTAGTAACCGAATGGACTATTTTTGATGTCTGGATGAGAATGCTGGCTAGATATGAGCTAAAGAGGGCAGGATTTTCATTTATTTTACTATAAAATTTCAGTCTGTTCCTCACACAAACCACACAAATACTATTTCCATTCTGTGTTCTTTAAGAAAAAAATAACAGTATAAGGGTTTGTAACAACATAAGGGTGTGTAAATAATGATAGTTTCTTTTTTTTCTTTTTTCTTTTCTTTTTTTTTATGAACTATCCCTTTAAGTAGATTTTTAAGTATAGTCACTTGCTAGGAAACATTACTGGTGTTCCCAGCAATACAGAGTGCACAGACCAAGAGGAAGTGATTGTTAGATTTACTTCCACTTGTCATTTCTAATGAGTAGAGGCTTCAGCACCTTAATGACACAGGGTCCCTCAGTCAGTCACTCCCATAAAAACGCACAGTTGATTTGTGAGGAAACAGAACCAATCCCTTTATTGCTTAGGTAGATCAAGGCAAACGTTATCATCCCCACTATAATTTATTTTGGTTTACACCTGACATGAAAGGTTCATGGTTTAATTTAGCCAGAGCAGTATTTACACTGCCATCTCAAAAGTTCTGTTTTCACACCTTGACTTTTTATGCTTGTCCATATTTTTAGTGTACTGATTTGAGTAGATGGGAATGCAATAGTATTCATTAGAACACTCTTACAATTCTTCTAAAATTCAACATATTAGAAATAAAACAATTAATTTAAAATTAAATTTGAATATAATTAGATCGTATTCTATAAGAAATAACAGAACAAACAAAACAAATAATAAAAATAAAAATTGGGTAGTTGACAAGAAATACTTTTGGGGAAGCTAACATATCCTGTGGTGTGACATGCAGTACTCCATTTAAAATACACTCACAGATCACTTTATTAGGAACACTGTGGTCCTAATAAAGTGCCCAACGTGGTCTTCTACTGTTGTAGCCCATCTGCCTCAAGGTTTGACATTCTGAGATGGTATTCTGTTCACTATGATTGTACAGAGGGGTTATCTGAGTTCCCGTAGACTTTGTCAGCTTGAACCAGTCGGGCCATTCTCTGTTGACCTCTTTCATCAACAAGGCATTTCCATCTGCAGAACTGCCGCTCACTGAATGTTTTTAGTTTTTGGAACCATTCTCAAACCAGCCTCTCTGGCACCAACATTGATGCCATGGTGGAGATCACTGAGATCACAATTTTTCCCCATTCTGATGGTTGATGTGAACATTAACGGAAGCTCCTGACCCATATCTGCATGGTTTTATGCATGGCACTGCTGCCACACTATTGATTGATTAGATAATCGCGTGAATAATAGATGTACAGTGTTCCTAATAAAGTGCTCGGTGAGTTTATTTTGAACTGCATTTAGCTCGTTCTTTTACATTTAAAATCCATGCAAATTTATGAGCATATATTAAAGGGATAGTTTACCCAGAAGTGAAAATTCTTTCCTCATTTACTCATCCTTATGCCATCCGAGATGTGTATGACTTTTTTCTTCAGCAGAACACGAATATTTTTAGAAGAATATCTCAGCTATTACATATCTCAGAATATTTCAGATGTGAAACTAAATAGGCACGACATGTGACTTTCAGATGTAAAAGTGAAGATTTAGATAAAAGAAAAAATTCCTGAAATTGTATCTGTGTCAGTATTGAACAAGGAGAGAGAGAATGCAGTATTTAATGAAGATGATACAAATAGAAATGGCACAAGACTCGATAAACAAATTAACTGCTTAGCACTACAATGGACAAGACTAGACAATGAGTGAGGAAACATATACAGGCATGGGGATTAACAACATGAGGAACAGCTGTGAACACTGATGGAAAGCAGGTGAAACTAATGATGATGGTGCTTGCTAGGAATTGTAGTGTGAGGAACAACTACAACATGAAGGTCCATGAAGGGTTTAAACAAAATCTGTGAACATGAAGGAAAGGTGAGATGAAAGGATGTGACAGTCTGTTTCTCACCCACACCTATTATATCCCTTCTGAAGATATGGATTTAACCACTGGAGTCTTATGGATTATGTCTATGTTTCTTTTATGTGATTATTGGAGCTACAAATGTCTGATCACCATTCACTTGCATTGTATGGACCTACAGAGCTGAGATATTCTTCTTAAAATCTTTGTTTGTGTTCTGGTGAAGAAAGAAAGTCATACACATCTGGGATTTCATGAGGGTAAATGATGAGCGAATTTTCATTTTTTGGTGAACTATCCCTTTAAGAGACCACATGGAATATTTGTACATTTAAAAATTAATTTGTCACAACGCAGGATAATTTAAAATTAACTAGGGAAAAATGCAATCTTATAAAAACTTGTAGAGACCAGTTTTAGGACCTAAAATATTAACTTTATCTTCTACATACAGTATAAGTACATTTTAACCCTATAATCTTGATCAAAAAAATAATAATTATTATGCACAAATTATGCATAAACTACCCACAAACTCAGCCTAGAATTATCTTCTTTCCGTGAATCATTGTGTATCTTTTGTGACTACTTTAGATACTTAGTGCATATGCTAGCAGAATGTTCATAATATTATTTATTTATTTATTCTCAGTTTACATCTTAGGATATGGTTTCTTGCCCAGCCTTTCCTTTTCTGCATCCAGATCTAGACTGTTTTCAGCCTTTGATACAGTGGGGTTGTCTGTGCCACCCATTGTCTCTGTGAGTTGGAAAATTAAAAGATAATTTATGAATGCCTTCCAGTCAAAAGTTACAGCAGCCAGTCTGGGCATTGTTAGAGCAGCAGCAAGAGTAGGGATTTACAGCTTTGCAATCAGGCAGAGTTGGCTTTCTAAAGCAGGGTCCTGCTCTTTTAAGAAGAGTCATAAACTTAGCCAAATGCTGCCACTTACTCCAAGTAATTAAAACAAGCTGGCTCAGAAAGGGACCTTAAACTACCATAGTGTTTGGTTTAGATTTAGTGCTCACACATGCCTCGCCCTGCCCGGGGTTGCTTCGGGGGTGCCGTAACTATTTACAGACCTTAACTAACACACATATCACTATCTGTCGGGTCAGTGCAACCCACTGCTTCAGGCTGAGCCTTCCCAGGGGATCGTGAATTTCAAAATGGGCTCTAAAGGATAGAGGTTTTGTTTAAGCCAGACTATTTATATTAAAAAGAACTCTAAACTAGTGGTTGCAGCACTGAAGAAAGTTTACTTAAAAATGAAATTTCTTTCATCATTTTAGGAGTCCAAAATAGTCCAACATTTGTGCACTATATTCCATATATTCTGAAGCCGTTCATGCTTTGTGTGAGGAATAGACCGAAATGTAAGTTGCTATTTTGGATGATTTTCAGTGAATAACAACAAAAATGTTGCTCTGTTCCTCACACATAGCTATCATATGCCTTCAGAAGACTTGGAATATAGTGCATGATGATGAGTTGTACGGACTGCTGTTATAGTAATTTTTGGTGTCATTGTGAAGCCTGACTTTAGTTGTATGGAAAATAAGTCCACTCAGCAAGATGGTGGAACAATTGTATCACCATCTACCACCCATTCATGACACACAGAAGAACTTCTGTTTGTATACAACCAGATTGCAGCAATGACACCTTGAAGAAGATAAAGATTGAAGAAGATTTTTTTTTCCCTAAAAAAAAGGTGTAATAAGGCTGTGGAGGGCTTGAATATAGCACACTTGTCAAGCATGGACCTCTTTTATGGTACTTTATAGTAGCATTGTAGTTACTACATAACTTTATAGTTTTTTAGAACTTGACAGCCATTGATCCCCATCTACCAGCATTGCATGGAAAAGAGCACACTGGAAATTTTATTAGATTACTTCTGTTGTGTTCCATTTTTTGTGTTCCATGTTGTTTATTTATTTTTTACAGACAGAAATGACATTTTTGGGTGAACTATCCCTTTAAAGTTAGATCACTGTAAATACACTATTGGTGCAAATATGGCGGAAGTATGAATCAACAGAGTCTGGTCAAGCATGATATGGACTTTATGTGAATAGATAGGGACCTGTCAGCTCAGTTGGCAAGCTAATGTTAACCCAGCCTCTACCCAGAATCCCTGTGTAATAGAGATATTTGGCAGACACAGGCCTGATCTAAGCTGACAGCAACCTGGCAGTAGTCATCCAGGCTGGTGTATCCTCTTCATTATCCTTTCTCTCTCTCGCCCCACTGCTGGAAGGGTAATAAGAGAGAGGTGACCCTTATAGAGACTGCTGATCTACCACTGAGAGAGGATGTGCTAATTAGACCCACAGAATGGCTTATAACCCAACAAATCTAAAGCGGACAGACTCATATTTTAATTGAAGTCTTCTATTGTTTAACAAAGCCATTTATTGTTTCATGCCTGGCCATTAATAGTGTCAATTGCTCTTTTGTTTACATAAAAAAAATTCTACAATCAAAGAAAAATTTTGCAAAATACTAAAATTTAGTGGTGCTTTCTAAGGCACTATTACTAGTGTTCATATATAGGCTTAAAGATTTGAACAAACCAATAATCTAAACCTTTTAATACACATACCTTCTTGCAGTGAAATTCTGTGGGCGAAAATGGCGTGGGCAGAAGTTCTGTGCATGCGAAACCAGCAAAAATATAATTTTCAAATAGCCATTTTTCATGCTGCACTTTATTCTCAGTGAGAGTTAAAAAGAAACTCACTGCTAAAATTATATCCTTGTTCATTGTGAATATTCAGTGTAGCTGTGTACGAAACACCACCCACACAGAGGTCACCGCCAAACCAAGTAACTTCCTATTGGTCACTGTGGCGATATCGCCTGTCAACTCGATACCTGTCAAATCTGCACAAGGAAATTCTTCACCACCGGAAGTTCATAGTGCGAAATTCACGAACGCACGAATTTCCATTGAGATGACTGTATTTCATTTGCTGAATTTCACTGTGTAGAGGTATGTGTGACTGCACCTTTAAACCTACTGTACTGATTTTGTGAGCAATCAGACATTTTGCAAACTATAAAACTGTTTAAAAATTAATCACATAGACTTGCATTGATGGATGGACTTGAGCCACATCTGGGGACCAGAATATCATAGAGACATATAGGATTTGGTCAGTAAGCAACCACCTCGAAATCACCTAGTAAACCCTAGCAACCATCCATAACACCCTAGCAAACACGTATTGTACCAACACTCCAAAAACCTCTCAGAACACCTTAGCTACCACATGTCAGTGCTCTGGCAACCAACCACAATACACTAGTATCATTGTGGAAAATTTTGCATTAGCAAGCATCACTCACATTTTGTTCAATGAATGTAAAAGTTGAGTTCTACTTATACACTCTACTGATTGGATAGATGTTTTACATAATAAAAGCTAATCAGCTTCTAACATTTTGTATTTGGGAAGATCACAGCATGGCAAACATTCTCTGGATGATCAGCCTAGACGTTTGCACTCTGACGCCATACTCAACCATAAATCCTATATGTTTCTAAAGAGGCACTCCACGTTCACGATATGTCATCTTGACCTTCACACTGTTCAGAACAAAACAGTTGTCACGCAACAGCTACAGCTTTCAACTGTAACGTTTTTTTCCCTCAGACCGCACACATGACTGCAATCAGTGTTTGGAATGCAGTCAATCACAGTGCTTGAGATTAGCATTAGACAACTGCACTTGGCTTGTTATGTGGAATGACAATGTTTATTGCTCTTCTCATTTAAAAAATGTTGGTTTCAAAAGCTTGAGAGCAACTTGTGGGGAAAGGTATGAACATAAACTGGCACTAAATTGTTTGCATACAAGGAAAGAAGTTGGCGGGAACAGCCAGTGGTTATAGTAGAATGCTATGTGAATAGTTCATAAATTTAAATGACCTCTGTATCCTGCTATTTAAAGCACTTACTCATAACTGTTTCTGCTTTTTGTACTCATCTTTGTAAAACATGTCACATATTGTCCTTCTATATTGTTACAAATAATAATAATAATAATAATAATAATAATAATATACTGTATTGAAATGAAGGTCTTTTGTCCTTTGAGTCATTTATGAATGGTTACATAATTTTGCATTACATTATCATTTTATATATGATTAATATATATATAATGTATGAATTCAGATTTATAATTATATAGTAAAGATTTATAATTATGCATTTAGATTTACAAATTTATATTTAGCGTTCATAACTAATATATGTAGCCAAGTGGAGAAATTTCATGTAATTTAACTCCAGTCATAAATTGGACATGGCCCCTTTAAGAACCGGAGTTTAGTGACACCTGCTTTTCGGCATTCTCTCCTGTTAGAGACATGAGAACATACGTTGTGCAAGAGAGCTCCCAGTTTTGTTCATCAGTTTGACCACGTTTTGCACACATGCGAGGACTGACATTTACCATATTTCGTTGTACCATATTTCATTTGTTTGTATTTTCTTTATTCTTTAAAAAAAAAAAATACAAAAATACGGCACCGACTACTCAAGCATGCTGTGGGAAAATGTCCTTTCGCTAATCTAAAGATTAGTGGAGTAATGGCCTCTTGTTTACTTGATACAGGAAGCCAAGTCAGTACTATTTCTGAGAGTTTCTTCAGGGAACACCTGTCTGGTAAGGATGAAGATATGCTGTCCACAGCATGTTGGCTGAAGATAACAGCTGCCAATGGTTTAGAAATGCCTTATCTAGGTTATCTTGAGTTGGAGGTTGAAAGCATGGGTATTATCCTACCAGAGTGTGGTTTTCTAGTAGTCAGAGACTCACAAAACTCTTCTGTTGTACCAGCTTTCATTGGCATGATCATTAGCAGATGTAGACAACTGGTTCATGCAGAGGTTGATACTACCCTAGATGGAGAGTGAGACCTTTGTTGTGTCACTTGCATTATCTTCCCTGTCTGTGTTCTTTGTAGTTAATTGTCCAGTTTAGACAGAATAAGAGCAAAACTGCATTTACTGTAGTTTGATATATACAACATGATCTCATGAGTATCCATAGGTATTTGAATAAAGTGTGGTTCTAGCACACCTACATTTGTGTATGTTTGCATCACTGATTCATATGATTTTGATGGATTGACAGCATCTAAAATCATTTTATGCATGTAAAAACTTTAGAGACACACAAGTGTTTACGAATCCTTGAGTAAATGTAAGTTTTTTATGTACTTAGTGTTGTATTGAGAACAGTATTGGGTGTAATATGATTACAAGCAAATAGTTACTCTAATTTAATTACTTTTTTAACTAAAAACAAGTAGTGTGAGGCGTTACCTTTTGAATTCTTATAATCAGATTATAGTAACTGAATTTAAATTATTTTTCAGTACATTACTTGGGTTATTTGGGTTACACATGTTTCTAAAGTATTATTATGCAAAATGCATTTAAAAATATAAATTCTATGTTCATATGTATATCTATCTGGGTTTCTGTGACAACTCAAGGGTGTGTGACAATGAGGAAATAGAGACAAAATATTTAATTGAGCAGAAAAACAAAAACTTTTCAATGAAAAGTGTTTTAGAAAGTAATTTGATTACTTCTTCAATTAAGTAATCAGCAAAGTAATTTCATTACAATTTTAGTGAAGTAATTGGCAATTTGTAGTGGATTACTCATTTTAAGATACCCAACACTGGTTGAGAAGTGGTTAGGTTTGGGGTTGGGATGGTGCTAGGGGCTAAAATAGTAAAAATGTTCAGTAACTGTACAAATATTTAGGATATATAAAGAATTTTTTATGTAATTTTAGAATTTTAAAGCTGTGAATACAGAAAAACGT
This sequence comes from Myxocyprinus asiaticus, assembly GCF_019703515.2. NCBI lineage: Eukaryota > Metazoa > Chordata > Actinopteri > Cypriniformes > Catostomidae > Myxocyprinus > Myxocyprinus asiaticus. The sequence continues at coordinate 35,377,399 of NC_059363.1, read as the reverse complement.
TAACATTTTACATGCCATCAATATGTGCATTTTGTACATTTCCGTGCGTATATCCAAACGTACAAAAATATATGTAATGAATAAATAATAATGAGATCAGGCTGATGCTACATTTCAAATGATACTTCTGAATACATTTTGGCAGATTACAGCCCAGAAATCAACAAAAAGAATATCTTTGGAGCCTAAATTATTGACAAGCCTAAATAAATCAAATCAAATCAAATCACTTTATTGTCACACAGCCATATACACAAGTGCAATGGTGTGTGAAATTCTTGGGTGCAGTTCCGATCAACATAGCAGTCGTGACAGTGATGAGACATATACCAATTTACAATAACATCAAATTAACACAACGCAATTTAAACATCTGTTATACATAATTAAACTCAACTTAAAACATCAAATTAACACAACACAATTTAAACATCTGTTATACATAATTACACTCAACTTAAAACATCAAATTAACACAACACAATTTAAACATCTGTTATACATAATTACACAACTTAAACATCAAATTAACACAACACAATTTAAACATCTGTTATACACATAATTACACTCAACAATATACAAATAATAACATACACTGTACAGTATACAATATGCTGTTTTTCTTTTTTTTTTTTTTTTTTTTTACTATATAGATACTATATAGATACACATTATTCAATATAAATTAAAATATATATGAAAAAAAGTATATATATATATATATATATATATATATATATATATATATATATATATATATATATATAGAATGTACAGTATTGTACTGTATTGACATTCAGGCTGTCGGTTGATAGTCAGTTGTTAAGAGAGACATAATATAATAACAGTAATATAATTTATGACAGTCCGGTGTGAGATAAAAGAGTAATAAAGTGCAGGGCTGATGTATTTTGATCGTGGGAGATCAAGAGTTCAGAAGTCTGATTGCTTGGGGGAAGAAGCTATCATGGAGTCGGCTGGTGCGGGTCCTGATGCTGCGATACCGCCTGCCTGATGGTAGCAGTGAGAACAGCCCATGGCTCGGGTGGCTGGAGTCTCTGATGATCCTCCGAGCTTTTTTCACACACCACCTTGTATATATTTCCTGGAGGGAGGGAAGCTCACCTCCGATGATGTGTCTGGCAGTTCGCACCACCCTTTGCAGTGCTTTGCGGTTGTGGGCGGTGCTATTGCCGTACCAGGCGGAGATACAGCCAGTCAGGATGCTCTCCACAGTGCAGGTGTAGAACCGTGTGAGGATGTGGCGGTTCATTCCAAACTTCCTCAGCCGTCTCAGGAAGAAGAGGCGCTGATGAGCCTTCTTCACAACGACTTCAGTGTGGACGGACCATGTGAGTTCCTCAGTGATGTGGACACCCAGGAACTTGAAGCTGCTGACTCTCTCCACTGGTGCTCCATTGATGGTGATTGGACTGTGTTCTCTGTCTTTTCTTCTGAAGTCCACCACAAGCTCTTTTGTCTTACTGACGTTGAGGGAGAGGTTGTGCTCCTGAGTCAGAGTGTGCACCTCCTCTCTGTAGGCTGTTTCATCATTGTCAGTGATCAGACCTACCACCGTCGTGTCATCAGCAAACTTAATGATGGCATTGGAGTTATGTGTTGCCACACAGTCATGTGTGTACAGGGAATACAGGAGTGGGCTGAGAACACAGCCCTGTGGGGCTCCAGTGTTGAGGGTCAGTGAGGAGGAGATGTTGCTGCCTATTCTAACCACCTGGCGTCTGCTTGACAGGAAGTCCAGGATCCAGCTGCACAGCGAGCTGTTTAAGCCCAGAGCCCGGAGTTTCTCATCTAGCTTGGAGGGCACTATGGTGTTGAATGCTGAGCTGTAGTCTACAAACAACATTCTCACATAAGTGTTCTTTTTTTCCAGGTGGGAGAGAGCAGTGTGTATTGTAGATGCAATGGCATCATCAGTGGAACGGTTGTTGCGGTATGCAAACTGCAGCGGGTCAAGATTGAGTGGTAATACAGAGCAGATGTAATCTCTGATTAGTCTCTCAAAACATTTGCTGATGATGGGGGTCAGAGCAACAGGACGCCAGTCATTTAAACAAGTTATTTTCGATTGTTTTGGAACAGGCACGATGGTGGATGTTTTAAAGCATGTGGGGACTACAGACAAAGAGAGGGAAAGGTTGAAAATGTCCGTAAAAACACCAGCCAGCTGGTTCGCGCACGCTCTGATGACGCGGCCTGGAATGCCGTCTGGACCCACGGCTTTGCGGATATTCACCCATCGGAAGGATCGGGTTACATCCGCTACAGAGACGGAGAGTGAACTAACCTCTGTAGCTTCGGCCGCGAGAGCTCTCTCCGCGAGGGCGGTGTTAGTTCCCTCGAAACGAGCATAAAAAGTATTTAGCTCATCCAGTAGAGAGGCAGCGGTGTTCATGGCGGAGTTTTTATTCCCTTTAAAGTCCGTGATGATGTTAATTCCCTGCCACATGCTTCTAGAGTTGGTGGTGTTAAACTGTCCTTCAATCTTGCTCCTGTACTGGCGTTTTGCTGTTTTGATAGTTTTTCGGAGGGCATAACTGGCTTGTTTATGCTCCTCCGCGTTCCCAGAATTAAAAGTGGAGGTCCGCACATTAAGTGCCGCGCGAACATCGCTATTGATCCACGGCTTCTGATTCGGATAAATTCGCACAGTTCTGGTCGGAATCATTTCCTCTACACACGTTCTGATGAAACACATTACGCTATCAGCGTAAAGCTCAATGTCGTCATCAGAGGCGGACCGGAACATCTCCCAGTCCGTGTGATCAAAACAGTCTTGTAGCGTAGAATCTGATTGGTCCGACCAGCACTGGATCGTTCTGAGGGTGGGTGCTTCCTGTTTCAATTTCTGCCTGTAAGCGGGCAGAAGCAGAGTGGAAGAGTGGTCCTATTTGCCAAATGGTGGGCGGGGGAGGGATTTGTAGCCATCCCGGAACGGAGAGTAGCAATGGTCCAAAACCCGGTCCCCTCGTGTGTTGAAACTAATGTGCTGGTGATATTTTGGTGCGACTGATTTTAAACTGGCTTTATTAAAGTCCCCGGTCACAATGAAGCGGCCTCAGGGTGCGCGGTTTCCTGCTCACTTATACTCCCATACAGTTCCTTGAGTGCCTGGTCTGTGTCGGCTTGTGGGGGGATGTACACAGCAGTGATAATGACCGCTGTGAATTCCCTCGGTAGCCAGAATGGTCGACACAGAAGCATAAGAAATTCCAGATCAGGAGAACAGAAAGACTTGATGGAATGTATGTTCCTCTGATCACACCAGGATTTGTTGATCATAAAACATATACCACCTCCTCTAGTTTTACCTGAGAGGTCTTTCGCTCTGTCCGCTCGGAGCATGGAGAACCCCGTGGGTTCAATGGCTGAGTCTGGAATCTCCGCAGACATCCAAGTTTCCGTAAGGCAGATAATGCAGCAGTCCCTCGTCTCTCGTTGGAAAGAGATCCGCGCTTTCAGCTCGCAGAGCTTGTTATCCAGAGACTGAACATTTGCCAGTAGAATAGTGGGTAGCGGGGGTCGATTTGCGCGGCGTCTTACTCTGATGAGAACGCCGGCTCTGTTTCCCCTTTTCCTCCTGCGTTTCCGTGGCCGTGCTGCCCAGACAAAGGGCTCCACTTGCGTGTTTGTAAACAGCGGGTCGGCATTGAGGAATGTGAAGTCCGGTTTACGGTGTGAGATCGCTGAACCAATGTCCAAAAGTGTTTGTCTGTCGTAGACAACAAGGCAGACAACATCCAAGACAAAAAACATAAGAATTGTAAACAAAACAAACAAACCATTGCTATGTTGTGTCAGAGCTCTCAACGCAGCAGTCATACTCGGCGCCATCTTGAGTCCAAAATATGAGGCTTTAATATCAGCTATAGTGTGAATATCCTTATCAGTGGCTCAGACTCCAGTGGGTCTTGTGCTTTGAACAGATGGACTCCTCTAATGAAAAATAACCTTTTAATTAGCCTGTCCATGGATGTTTATTCACCTCATATTGCCATCCCTCCAGTAGAGATCCATCAAGCGGGCTGGCCTTGCAGCGGGCTCCCAGAAGCTGCCTTCTGGTGGACTGGGGCCTCAGCGATGGCAAATCGGTGGCACCCTTGTTTCTTCCCACTTCAGTGAGCCGGATAGGCGCCAAGGGAATCAAGATGGCGCATTTGATACGCAAGATGGCGCCGAGTATGGCTGCTGCGTTGCGAGCTCTGACACAACATTTTTTTGTTTGTTTTGTTTACAGTTCTTATGTTTTTTGTCTTGGATGTTGTCTGCCTTATTGTATATGATAGACAAACACTTTTGGACATTGGTTCTGCAATTGCACTCCGAAAACTGGACTTCCAATTCCTCAATGCCAACCCGCTGTTTACAAACATGCCAACGGAGCCCTTTGTCTAGGCTACCTGGCTGCGGAAACGCAGAGGGAAAAGGGGAAATAGAGCCGGCGTTCTCATCAGAGTAAGACGTCACGCAAATCGACCCCCGCTACCCAGTATTCTTCTGGCAAATGTTCAGTCTCTGGACAACAAGCTCTGCGAGCTGTGAGAGACGAGGGACTGCTGCATTATCTGCCTTATGGAAACTTGGATGTCTGTGGAGATTCTAGACTCAGCCATCGAACCCACGAGGTTCTCCGTGCACCGAGCAGACAGCGAAAGACTTCTCAGGTAAAAGCAGAGGAGGTGGTGTATGTTTTATGATCAACAAATCCTGGTGTGATCAGAGGAACGTACATTCTATCAAGTCTTTCTGCTCTCCTGATCTGGAATTTCTCATGCTTCTGTGTCAACCATTCTGGCTACCGAGGGAATTCACAGCGGTCATTATCACAGCTGTGTACATCCCACCACAAGCCATCACAGACCGGGCACTCAAGGAGCTGTATGGGAGTATAAGTGAGCAGGAAACCGCGCACCCTGAGGCCGCGTTCATTGTGACCGGGGACTTTAACAAAGCCAATTTCAAATCAGTCGCACCAAAATACCACCAACATATCAACACACGAGGGGACCAGGTTTTGGACCATTGCTACTCTCCCTTCCGGGATGGCTACAAATCCCTCCCCTACCCACCATTTGGCAAATCAGACCACTCTTCCGTTCTCCTTCTGCCCGCTTACAGGCAGAAACTGAAACAGGAAGCACCCACCCTCAGAATGATCCATTGCTGGTCAGACCAATCAGATTCTACCCTACAAGATTATTTTGATCACGTGGACCGGGAGATGTTCTGGTCCGCCTCTGATGACGACATCAACGTTTACGCTGATAGCGTAACATGTTTAATCAGAAAGTGCATTGAGGACGTTGTTCTGACGAAAACAATATGGATCTACCCCAACCAGAAACCATGGATTAATAGCGATGTTCGTGCGGCACTTAATGCGCGGACATCCGCTTTTAATTCCGGGAACGCGGAGGAGCATAAACAAGCCAATTATGCCCTCTGCAAAACTATCAGAGCAGCAAAACGCCAGTACAGAGACAAGATTGAAGGACAGTTCAACACCACCGACTTTAGAAGCATGTGGCAGGGAATTAATATTATCACGGACTACAAAGGGAATAAAAACTCCACCGTGAACACCGCTGCCTCTCTCCCGGTTGAGCTAAATAATTTTTATGCTCGTTTCGAGGGAAATAACACTGCCTCACGGAGAGAGCTCTCGCGGCCGAAGCTACAGAGGTTAGTTCACTCTCCGTCTCTGTAGCGAATGTAACCCGATCCTTCCGACGGGTGAATATTCGTAAAGCCGCGGGTCCAGACGGAATTCCGGGCTGCATCATCAGAGCGTGCGCAAACCAACTGGCTGGTGTTTTTACGGATATTTTCAACCTTTCCCTCTCCTTGTCTGTCACATGCTTCAAAACGTCCACCATTGTGCCTGTACCAAAGCAATCCAAAATAATTTGCTTAAATGACTGCCGTCCTGTTGCTCTGACCCCCATCATCAGCAAATGCTTTGAGAGGCTAATCAGAGATTACATCTGCTCTGTGCTGCCTGCCTCACTGGACCCATTGCAGTTTGCTTACTGCAACAACTGCTCCACTGATGATGCCATTGCATCTACACAACACACTGCTCTCTCCCACCTGGAAAAAAGGAACACTTATGTGAAAATGCTGTTTGTAGACTACAGCTCAGCATTCAACACCATAGAGCCCTCCACACTTTATGCGAAACTCCGGGCTCTGGGCTTAAACAGCTCGCTGTGCAGCTTGATCCTATACTTCCTGTCAAACAGATGCCAGGTAGTTAGAATGGGCAGCAACATCTCCTCATCACTGACTCTCAACACTGGAACCCCGCAGGGCTGTGTTCTCAGCCCACTCTTGTATTCCTTGTACACACATGACTGTGTGGCAACACACAGCTCCAATGCCATCATTAAGTTTGCTGATGATATGACGGTGGTAGGTCTGGTCACTGACAATGATGAAACACTGGTGGTGTCAGGAGCACAACCTCTCCCTCAATGTCAGCAAGACCAAGGAGCTTGTGGTGGACTTCAGGAGAAAAGACAGAGAACACAGCCCCATCACCATCAATGAAGCACCGGTGGAGAGAGTCAGCAGCTTCAAGTTCCTCGGTGTTCACATCACAGAGGAACTCACATGGTCTGTCCACACTGAGGCTGTTGTGAAGAAGGCTCATCAGCACCTCTTCTTCCTGAGATGGCTGAGGAAGTTTGGAATGAACCACCACATCCTCACACGGTTCTACACTGGCACTGTAGAGAGCATCCTGACTGGCTGCATCACTGCCTGGTATGGCAATAGCACCGCCCACAACCGCAAAGCCCTGCAAAGGGCGGTGCGAACTGCCAGACACATTATCGGAGGTGAGCTTCCAGGACATATATACCAGGCGATGTGTGAAAAAAGCTTGGAGGATCATCAGAGACTCCAGCCACCCAAGCCATGGGCTGCTCTCACTGCTACCATCAGGCAGGCGGTATCGCAGCATCAGGACCCGCACCAGCCGACTCCATGACAGCTTCTTCCCCCAAGCAATCAGACTTTTGAACTCTTGATCCCTCACGATCAATATACATCAGCACTGCACTTTATTAATCTTATTATCTCACACTGGACTGTCATAAATTATATTCTCTCTTAACAACACACTGGCAACTGACTATCAACCGACTGCCTGAATGTCAATACAGTAAAATACAACCTACTATATATTTCATATATACTTTATATACAATTTTTATTGTATGTGTATTCTATATTGTGTGTATTGTATACTGTACATTGTATATTATTATTGTGTTGTGTAATTATGTGTATATTAGATATGTAAATTGTGTTGTGTAAATCTGATGTTTATTGTAAATTGGTTTGTGTCTCATAACTGTTATGACTGCTGTGTTGCTCGGAACTGCACCCAAGACTTTCACCCACTGTTGCACTTGTGTATATGGTTGTGTGACAATAAAAGTGATTTGATTTGATTTTGATCAACGGAGAAGTTGGATCTGAGGATGGGTGGGCTTATTGTGTCACCTTTCACCAACTTTTCGGTGGTCTTGTCAAAAGTATTTGATGTAGTGGGTTCTAGGTGGGTTATTCTTCATGCATGTTATACTGTGTTAGCATAACAGTGAAAACAGAAAAAGCAACAGGAAATGAGGGTCAAATATGCCCTTACAGTCAGGCAGAACTGATTAATGCTTTTGATGCTGATGATGAGGCCTTTCCATGCTGGGATAACAAGCTTTGCTTCCTGGGATCATTGTTAAAAGCATGTTCTCTTCATACCCTTACCTCCCTAATTTAATTAACCAAATAAATTAAAGGAATATTCCGGGTTCAATACAAGTTAAGGTCAATCGACAGCATTTGTGGCATAATGTTGATTTCCACAAAAATTAATTTCGACTCATTCCTCCTTTTCTTTAAAAAAAAGCAAAAATCTGGGTTCCAGTGATGCACTTACAATGGAAGTCAATGTGGCCAATTTTTTAACATTAAAATACTCACTGTTTCAAAAGTATAGCCACAAGACATAAAAGATATGCGTGTAAAAAATTATTTTAGTGCTATAACCTTTTCTGTGTAAAGTTATGTAAAGCTATAGCCAATTTTACAGCTTCATTTCCATGATGATGTAATGTCAACAAATCTTAAAACCCTAAATGACTGAAAAAATTACAATTTAAACAACTTTACAGCTCGAATAATACACATATTTTAACAGACAAATTAATGCAAGTGCTTAAAAAATTATAAGCTTCACATTTCTGTGTTTAAACCCTCCAAAAATTGGCCCCATTCACTTCCATTGTAAGTGCCTCACTGTAATCAAGATTTGTACTTTTTTTTAAAGAAAAGGAGGGATGAGTCGAAATAAATTTTTGTGGTAATCAATATTATGCCACAAATGCTGTCAATTGAGCTTAACTTGTATTCAACTCGGAACATTCCTTTAACCATCAATAGAGGGTAAACCACAAAACACTACACAAGTTTTCAGCCTGGCTATTACACTTCTGTATGGGTTTAAATGTAGCAGACATATTTTTTATTTAATTTATTTTTAGGAGAGATTTTACAGACAACAGAACACATGCATTCTATTTATTTATTTATTTATTTATTGTTTCAAAACTTATAGCAACAACTCAAATACCATATTGGTGAGTTTGATTAATTTCTGTGAAATTGTCCATTTCAATTAATCGATTCAAAACAAAGATTCAGCCATTCAAAAATTATCTTTCAACAAAGTTAATGAAAGTCGTGGTTTATTTCGTTGAAAATCAATTCATAGTAAAACATTAAACAAAAAAATAAAATAGTTTACCTATTGCATTACACATTATTTAATGTAATGGCTGTTTTGTCAAAATGCTGGTTTCTCTGATTGAGAAAAAAATAAAAAAAAAATAAAAATAAAAAAAAAAACTTTTAAGCTATTTTGGAGCAACATAATTAACAAGATATAAATTAAATGCCATTAAAAGCCCAGCCTTAAAGGAATAGTTCACCCAATAATGATAATTATCTCATCATTTACTCACCCTTATGCCATCTCTCAAACTCGTATGACTTTTTTTTTTTTCTTTGTGGATCACAAAGAAAGATATTTTGATAAAGACATGATGTGAATATATCCATACAATGCAAGTTAATGGGGACCAACACTTCCAAGCTCCAAAAACGACATCGCCAAAACCGATCGTATTGCTTCAGTTCAGAAGACAAGGGTTAAACCAATTGAGTTGGATTACCTTTAAGCTACCTTTAAGCTACCTTTACCTTTTTAGATTTTGTAAGTGCTGGTCCCTATTGACTTACATTATTTGGGTATAAACACATCAATAGTCATATGAGTTTGAAATAGCATAAGGGTGAGTGAATGATGAGAGAATGATCATTTTTGGGTGATACTATTTCTTTAATTGATTGTAATGCATGTGAATAGGCCAGATCTTCTAACCTGGAACCAAGTAATATTCACTTCAAAAAGAACTGTCAAGATGGAATGGTACATCTAGCAATAGTAATCCAATTTTAGTCATTAGAAACATCATTAAGGGTATAATATAGCAAAGTCATATTTTTTTATTCATAGAGAAACACTCCCTGAACAAGTGGAACAGTCGTAGTGTCCATCTGACCAGTTTAACTGTACACAACACAAAACCTCCTCTCCATTATAGAACCATGATAAGATGAATTGGATTTTCGAGTTTTGTTTGTTCATGGATGGAATGCACAAATGGAGTCTTTCTGTTTGTCTTCTTTGCTCTCTGGAAGGCATCTGTTGTTGATTATGCTTCATTTATAGGTGGGCATTTTATTTTGCTGCAGCTCGATTGCTTCTACTACCACACACAGAAGGTCATTTTGTAGACTTTTGCTAGACAAATTGGCTGCATGCACATAAAAGAGAATCAATCATTCAATCATTCAGTAAGTCAGTCCGTCCGTCCATCCGTCCATCCATCCCAACATAAGTCTCCCACTCTGTACTTATTTAGGTTGACTGGCTGACTGAACAGTTCTCTGTTCTCTTCCCTAATATTTATCCATATCTTACCATGAAGAGAACAGTAGTTGAGCTTTGATGGAAATGGGAGCTTACTTAATTGCCTGCTTTGTCTGTCTGCACTGATTGCAGAAATTTCAATACTGTAACACAATCTTCAGTTGGCCTCCAGATCGGATGTTCTTTTAATGGCTTACACAATATTCCAGAACATAGAGTCTTTAATTGGAGCACCAGTTGTAGCGATTACCTACATGACCTGATGATCCTCTTACCTATGTGGTTTTTCATTAAAGTGCAGATTTTAATTACTAAAGTAAGCACACTATTGATACCACTTTAGTTTATAAAGCAATATTGGTGCTATATGTAGTCTAATTACATGGTTTTATGTTTGATATTGCCAGAACATCTTATTCTTCTATATAAAATAGTGAGTTAAACACTCATTTGGACCTTTTATGAAAGAGTGAGAGATTTGCCGGGGTCTTCAGCTGATTTTTTAGAGGTTATAACATCAAAAGCTCTAAAGAAACTCACAACATACTGAATAGCTAATTATAATGCTTAACAGCAAGGTTAGATTTCATGATACTGACTGCAGCATTGCTGCACAATGTGAAATTCTGTTTACTGTAAGATCAGATGCTGATCAGGGTGAGAACATGGGCTCAGTTGTAAAATTCCTCACCCAGTAGCACAGATCACAAACAGAACTGCTGAAATATGTGGAAATCAAATTGACAGCTGAAGATGTCAGTGATTACAGGGTAGCCAACATGTTTGACATGAAATAGAAAAGAATAGGCAGTGAAATATAACTTGCTGTGGAAAAAAGTCAACTCAGTTTATGTGCATACCCTTTGTGTATGTGTATACCTTGTGGAAAATACCAGCATTGCATATATTGTGTTTTGGATGCTGGTCTCGTGTAAGTAAAGTTGGTATGCTGGTGTCCATACATCGCTTCTAAACTAGCTTAACTAGCAAGCCTCTCTTAGTCAGCCAGCTACATCAGAAGAACCATGCATTTTATACTGGTAAGCAACACGATGTTAACCTCAACAAGCAATGCTGCTCCACCAGCTATGCTGTACCTTTTCATTAGGGTTGTCTCATGTAGCCAGGGTTTTGGTAATTGGCATAAAGTCTATAATCAAAGGTTACTCCACTCAAGAACCACCAGGCTGTCCTAGGGCCATGAAACCGGTGCGGTCGCACCAGGTTCCGCACTTCACGGGGCCCCACGACAGTCAAAAACCACCCCTCCCCACCCCGGCAATCGCCACTGAGGGGGACTCCCAGGGAAGATGATCGCTATCGCGAGGGACCCCGGAACGTGATCACTAACAACGGGGATGGCAATGCGTGCACAACCCCCAAGCCCACAGAGAATTAATCGACTTGTTGAGGGGGGGAAAGAAAAAAATCAAGGATGTTTTCCCGCTGGATTCAGAAATAGACATAACCCAGCCCTAAAGGACCCTAAAAATGTGCTTGTTATGTTTCATTATTTAAAAAAATTAAATAAAATTGTGTTCATTGTTTCTCAAGTGTCTGAGATGAAATTATTCTATTGATTTGTCTGGCTGAGCAAATTAGACCCTGGCTGTGGAGACAACCTGCCCATTCATTTTGTGATGCCTAGTTTACCTTCTACTTCGCTGGGCTCTGGACAGACATACATTTCAAGGTTTAATTACTGCTAGTTACTTGACTGATGTTACCAGGGCTGCATTAAGGTGGTCCTGGGTCGCTTTCCGGCACTCTCTCACGTGTGTTGGTTAGAGACGTGAGAGCATACATTGTTCAAGAGAGCTCCCGGTTTTGTTCATCGGTTGAGAATTCTTGGGTAAATATCACATTTTACAAAAAATGCTTATACATTGCATTAAATAGGTGTTCAGAAGAGTTGTATGTAAAAATTGAGTGTTTGTTATGGGTTAGTTTTGAAGGATGCATATGATTTGCATGTGTGGAGTTTGACCTACATGTGAGAATGGGGTATGTACATTTAGAATTAATCAAATCTTATTTAATTATTTATAGCCCAGAGTGTTTTCCAATTTAGTGAATAAGTGTAATATGTGTTATATGTGGAAATATGATAATGCTATTGTTTTAAACTGTTATACATGTCCTTAAAGTCTGGATAAAAATGCATAAAATGCTTTGAGTTATTTAAACATGTGTTAAATGCAGGGAGTAACATTTTTATTTTATTTTTATTTTTTCATTTCAGTTCATTCTGAGCACAACTGGTAATTTTTTGTTCTGGTTCAGAAGTTCCGCAGCCTCTTTTCCAAAAGGTTAAAGGTTAGAACAAAATAAAAGAACTGTTAATAACATTATTTTTTTTTAAATGACAGTACTCTGTGCTAAGGGGTGGGTGAAATACCAATTGTAGTGTTGCCAGATCATGCAAGAGAAACAAGCAACCTGGTCTGGAAAATACAAGACCAAAATAAGTGAAAATAAGTGATTTTTCCCCCCTGTGTAGTGGATTTATCAGCATAGAAATCCTAACAAACAGTTAATTAACTGTTAAGTATAATTTTATTTACATATGTGCTTCTGAGTCAAAACCCAGCAGCATTTTTAGCTGTATTAATGCATCATATCTAACAATAATTCAGTGAAGACTTGGAAACAACTGAGAAATATACTTTTTACCTCTAATAATGTTCCCATTGTACCTGGATTAGCTGTGCATATATATGTAGTAATAATACATACCAGTGCATTCAGAAAGCATTCAGACCCCTTCATTTTTTTCACATTTTGTTATGTTGCAGCCTTATGCTAAAATGCTTTAAATTATTCTTATTATTATTTTCACATCAATCTACACTCCATACCCCATAATGACAATGCAAAAAAAAAAAAAAAAAGATTTTTGATAACTTTGCAAATTTATCTAAAACAAAAAAATAAAAACCTGAAATATCACATTGACATAAGTACTCAGACCCTTTGCTATGACACTTGAAATGTAACTTTAATCATCTTTGAGATATTTATACACTTTGATTGGAGACCACCTGTGGCAAATTCAATTGATTGGTCATGATTTAGAAAGGCACATACCTGTCTATATAAGGTCTTAAAGCTGAAAAAGCATATCAGAGCAAAAACCATGCCATGAGGTCAAAGGAACTGTCTGCAGAGCTCAGAGACAGGATTGTGATGAGGCACAGATCTGGGGAAGGCAGTACTGAAATTTCCCAAGAGCACAGTGGCCTCCATAACTCTTAAATGGAAGAAGTTTGGAACAACCAGGACTCTTCCTAGAGCTGGCCACCCGCCAATCTGAGCAATCAGGGGAGAAGGACCTTGGTAAGAGAGGTGACCAAAAACCTGATGGTCACTCTGGTTGAGCTCCAGAGATCATGTGTGGAGATAGGAGAAACTTGCAGAAGGACAACCATCACTGCAGCACTCCACCGATCTGGGCTTTATGGCAGAGTGGCCAGATGGAAGCCTCTGCTCAGTGCAAGACACATGAAAGCCTGCTTGGAATTTGCAAAAAAAAAGCACCTAAAGGACTCTCAGATCATGAGAAACAAGATTCTCTGGTCTGATGAAATGAAGATTGAACTTTTTGGCTTAAATTCCTAGCATCATGTCTGGAGGAAACCAGGCACAGCTCATCACCTGTGCACTATCATCTCAGCGGTGAAGCATTGTGGAGGTAGCATCATGCTGTGGGGGTGTTTTACAGCGGCAGGGACTGGGGGACTGGTCAGGGTTGAAGGAAAGCTGAACACAGCAAAATATCCTGAATGAAAACCTGGTCCAGAGTGCTCATGACCTCAGATTGGGCCGAAGGTTCACCTTCCAACAGGACAATGACCCTAAGCACTCAGCCAAAACAACACAAGAGTGGCTTTGGGACAGCTCTGTGAATGTTCTTGAGTGGCCCAACCAGAGCCCAGACTTGAACCCAATCGAACATCTCTCTATGAGATGTCCCCATCCAACCTGACAGAACTTGAGAGGATCTGCTGAGAAGAATGGCAGAAAATCCCCCAAATCCAGGTGTGCAAAGCTTGTCACATCATACCCAAAAAGACTTTAGGCTGTAATCACTGCCAAAGGTGTTTCAACTAAGTACTGAGTTAAGGGTCTGAACTTATGTCAATGTGATATTTCAGTTTTTTATTTTTAATAAATTTGCAAAGTTATCAAAAATCTGGTTCCCTATCTGTCACTCACTCGATGTTGTGTCGATGTAGTGACACTAGGGGTCGCTCTTGGGAGCCTCAAACACCTCTGATCTTTAAGAAAAGGCCAATGGGAATTGGCGAGTGGAATTTGCATGCCACTCCCCCGGACATACGGGTATAAAAGGAGCTGGCTCCTGGACAGGACCGCGACTGTGTTGGCATATCAACTGCCTCAAGTTGCTGGCAGTATTACTCGCCCTGCGGAGGCTTTGGCTGTTGATCCAGGGCAAGCACGTGTTGGTACGGAAGAACAACACGGCGACAGTAGCGTATATAAACTGCCAAGGTGGCTTACGCTCGCATCGCATGTCGCAACTCGCCCGCCGTCTCCTCCTCTGAAGTCAGCAGCGACTGAGGTCATTGAAGGCCACTCACATCCTGGGCGACCTCAACCATACAGTGGAAGCGCTATCATGACAGGTGACACTCAAGGGAGAGTGGAGACTCCACCCCCAGGTGGTCCAGCTGATCTGGAGTCAATTCGGCGAAGCACAGGTAGACCAGTTTGCTTCCCGGGAATCCTCCAACTGCCCGCTCTGATATTCTCTGACTGAGGCTCCCCTCAGCACAGATGCACTGGCTCACAGCTAGCCCTGGGGGCTGTGCAAATATGCGTTCTACCCAGTGAGCCTGCTTGCACAGACCCTGTGCAAGGTCAGAAAGGGCGAGGAACAAGTCATCCTCGTGGTGCCATACTGGCCCACCCAGGCTTGGTTCTTGGAACTCACGCTCCTCGCGACAGCCCCTCCCTGGTGAGTTCTCCTGAGGGAGGACCTCCTCTCTCAGGGACGGGACACCATCTAGCACCCGCTCCAAGACCTCTGGAATCTCCACGTCTGGCCCCTGGATGGGACGCGGAAGATCTAAGTGGCCTACCACCGGCGGTGGTAGATGCGATCACTCAGGCCAGGGTTTGTTCACAAATTGGTGCTCTTCCCGAGGCGAAGACCCCTAGAGGTGAGCAGATGGGTCGGTGTTTTCCTTCCTGCAGGAGAGGCTGGAGGGGCAGCTGTCCCCCTCCACCTTGAAGGTGTATGTGGCCGCTATAGCGGCGCACAACGACACAGTGAAAGGTAAGTTCCTGGGGAAGCACGACCTAATTATTAGGTTCCTGAGAGGCGCCAGGAGGCTGAGCCCTCCTAGGCCACGCCTCATTCCCTCGTGGGATCTCTCCATGGTCCTGCTGGGCCTGCGGAGAGCCCCGTTTGAGCCCTTGGATTCAGTTGAGCTAAAGGCGGTCTCATTGAAGGCTGCCCTCCTGACTGCGCTCATGTCCATCAAGAGGGTTGGGGACCCGCAGGCGCTCTCTGTCAGTGACACCTGCCTGGAGTTTGGTCCAGAATACTCTCACGTGGTCTTGAGACCCGACCGGGCTATGTGCCCAAGGTTCCTATGACTCCTTTTAGGGATCAGGTGGCGAGCCTGTAAGCACTGCCCCGGGAGGAGGAAGACCCAGCCTTTTCTTTGCTGTGTCCGGTGCATGATTTGCGCATCTATTTGGATCACACACAGAGCTTTAGAAGCTCTAAGCAGCTCTTTGTCTGCTTTGGCGGACAGCAGAAAGGGAACGCTGTCTCCAAACAGAGCTTGCCCACTGGATCGTGGATGCCATTGCGCTGGCATACCAGGTGTGCCCCCCCCCTTCGGGTTACGAGCACACTCCACGAGTAGTGTGGCGTCCTCCTGGGCACTAGCCAATGGCGCCTCTTTAGCAGACATCTGCAGAGCAGCGGGCTGGGCAACACCCAATACCTTCACAATATTTTACAATCTACCATTTACCAATCTCCCTCTGGGAGAGGAAGGCGTGTGCTTTTTCCCCATGCGAGTTCATGAGATGGTGGACCCTGGATGTCCTTCCTCCCTAGCCCTGTGGCTAGCAAGTTTGGCAGAGGGACTTGTAGCCGGGCCCAGTATGTGTGCTAGGATGCCTTGTACTGGGGTAGGTGCTCCACATGTGCTTGTTACCACTGGTAACCCCTTGTGATGTATTTTCTGCAGCACAGTTTCCCTGTTGGTAATTCCATGTCTCCCATGGGCAGAGCTCCCTCTGCCTCTGGTCACCATGTTTGTACAGCTCCTCCCCTCCCGGTATGACCTACCACAGTGCCTCTTCCACATGTGGCTGGCAAGCCCACGTGTCGTATTTGCCACATATTAACCTCCCCTTCGGGTATGATGTGGTCTCCGCGGTATCTTTCCCTCCTGGGGAAGAACTCCTTCCCCGACACAAATACATATGGCCCCAGCCGAAAAAAGTTTTCACTCTATGGAGAGAAGTAAAAAAGAGAGAAAAGGCCGCGGCTGGCACGGCCCATAAAATAAATAAATAAATAAAAATCCCATTGTAGATACGTCTTGTCCCCCCACAAAGGGGGTGTGAGGGACTGTGCGACATTCTTGGGGGCGTTGGGGGAGGCTACGTGCAGACCGGGTGCACTTGCTATTCAGCACGCAGCGGCTTGCTTGCACCTGCACCGGCAGTCCACGTAACACAGTTCAGCTGTTGTGGCATTTCGTATAGGGACCCCTAGTGTCACTACATCGACACAATGTTGAGTGAGTGACAGATAGGGAACGTCTTGGTTACTGTTGTAACCTCCGTTCCCTGATGGAGGGAACGAGATATTGTGTCCCTCTTGCCACAATACAGTACTACCTGCTGAAATGGCTGGGACCCTGTCTCGGCTCTTCAGCGCAAAACCTGAATGAGTGGTTGCAAGCCAGCTCCTTTTATACCCGTATGTCTGGGGGAGTGGCATGTAAATTCCACTCGCCAATTCCCATTGGCATTTTCTCAAAGATCAGAGGTGTTTGGGGCTCCCAAGAGCGACCCCTAGTGTGACTACATCGACACAACGTCTCGTTCCCTCCATCATTGAACGGAGGTTACAACAGTAACCAAGATGTTTTTGCATTTTTACGTTTGCATTATGGGGTATGAAGTGCAGATTAATGTGAAAAAATAAATAAATAAATAAATAATTTAAAGCATTTTAGCATAAGGATGCAACATAACAAAATGTGAAAAAAGGGGTCTGAATACATTCTGAATGCACTATAGTTGTTAAAAGCTCTTCATTCAGAGAATGCAACATCCACAATGGGCAATTAAGCAAATAAATGCTTGATGCAGCAGTTTCCTTCAGGATCAAAGCAAGTTTATTTATTTTTTTAGGGCAACATGAAGTGACGTAGTTCCAAAAATTTACTGTGACAAACCTTTTGGTCCTTAGTTTTATTAAAAAATTATCGGAACAAAATTAACCGGTTATAACCTGTTACCAGCATTTAAAAATAATGTTTTCAATCCAGAACAACTGAAAATCAATTTGTTCTGCCAAAAATGTTGTTTATTTTCGGTTTTCGTTCCTTAAACCACTTTTAATCCCTGGTTAAATTTATAAAATGCTTTGAGTGATTTAAGCAAGTACTTACAGTACATGCATAAAATGTTGTGAATGATATAAGCATGTATTAAGGTGATGTATGCTGAAGCATAGAGGTGGGCTAATGCCATGTTTGTATTTTCTTTTGACATTAGCCTTTACTGTATTTTGTTGAACCATCTTTACTTTTGTATTTTATTTATTCTTTATATATATATATATATATATATATATATATATATATATATATATACACACACACTACCGGTCAAAACTTTTGAAACATGACTGAAATTTTTCTCATGATCTTAAAATTCTTTTGATCTGAAGGTGTATGCTTAAATGTTTGAAATTAGTTTTGTAGACAAAAATATAATTGTGCCACCATATTAATTTATTTCATTATAAAACTAAAATTATATTAAAAAAAATAAATGAATAAAAAAGTTTTTTAAATTTATGACCAAAGAATAAAGAAAAGCAGCCAATAAGTGCCCAACATAGATGGGAACTCCTTCAATACTGTTTAAAAAGCATCCCAGGGTGATACCTCAATAAGTTGGTTGATAAAATGTCAAGAGTACACGTCAGCAAATTCTAGGCAAAGGGTAGCTACTTTGAAGATGCTAAAATATAACACAGTTTTGATTTATTTTGGATTTTGTTTAGTCACAACATAATTCCCATAGTTCCATTTATGTTATTCCATAGTTTTGATGACTTTACTATTATTCTAAAATGTAAAGAAAATATATATATATATATATATATATAAAATAAAGAATGAGTAAGTGTTTCAAAACTTTTGACTGGTTATATATATATATATATATATATATATATATATATATATATATATATATATATATATATATATACAGGTGCATCTCAATAAATTAGAAT
Organism: Myxocyprinus asiaticus; assembly: GCF_019703515.2. Classification (NCBI taxonomy): domain Eukaryota; kingdom Metazoa; phylum Chordata; class Actinopteri; order Cypriniformes; family Catostomidae; genus Myxocyprinus; species Myxocyprinus asiaticus. The sequence continues at coordinate 35,358,860 of NC_059363.1, read as the reverse complement.
GTCGTGGAAAAGTTCATTTATTTCAGTAATTCAACTCAAATTGTGAAACTCGTGTATTAAATAAATTCAATGCACACAGACTGAAGTAGTTTAAGTCTTTGGTTCTTTTAATTGTGATGATTTTGGCTCACATTTAACAAAAACACACCAATTCACTATCTCAAAAAATTAGAATATGGTGACATGCCAATCAGCTAATCAACTCAAAACACCTGAAGAGGTTTCCTGAGCCTTCAAAATGGTCTCTCAGTTTGGTTCACTAGGCTACACAATCTGCTGATCTGACAGTTGTCCAGAAGACAATCATTGACACCCTTCACAAGGAGGGTAAGCCACAAACATTCATTGCCAAAGAAGCTGGCTGTTCACAGAGTGCTGTATCCAAGCATGTTAACAGAAAGTTGAGTGGAAGGAAAAAGTGTGGAAGAAAAAGATGCAAAACCAACCGAGAGAACCGCAGCCTTATGAGGATTGTCAAGCAAAATCAATTCAAGAATTTGGGTGAACTTCACAAGGAATGGACTGAGGCTGGGGCCAAGGCATCAAGAGCCACCACACACAGACGTGTCAAGGAATTTGGCTACAGTTGTCGTATTCCTCTTGTTAAGCCACTCCTGAACAACAGACAACGTCAGAGGCATCTTACCTGGGCTAAGGAGAAGAAGAACTGGACTGTTGCCCAGTGGTCCAAAGTCCTCTTTTCAGATGAGAGCAAGTGTTGTATTTCATTTGGAAACCAAGGTCCTAGAGTCTGGAGGAAGGGTGGAGAAGCTCATAGCCCAAGTTGCTTGAAGTCCAGTGTTAAGTTTCCACAGTCTGTGATGATTTGGGGTGCAATGTCATCTGCTGGTGTTGGTCCATTGTGTTTTTTGAAAACCAAAGTCACTGCACCCGTTTACCAAGAAATTTTGGAGCACTTCATGCTTCCTTCTGCTGACCAGCTTTTTAAAGATGCTGATTTCATTTTCCAGCAGGATTTGGCACCTGCCCACACTGCCAAAAGCACCAAAAGTTGGTTAAATGAACATGGTGTTGGTGGGCTTGACTGGCCAGCAAACTCACCAGACCTGAACCCCATAGAGAATCTATGGGGTATTGTCAAGAGGAAAATGAGAAACAAGAGACCAAAAAATGCAGATGAGCTGAAGGCCACTGTCAAAGAAACCTGGGCTTCCATACCACCTCAGCAGTGCCACAAACCTATCACCTCCATGCCACGCCAAATTGAGGCAGTAATTAAAGCAAAAGGAGCCCCTACCAAGTATTGAGTACATATACAGTAAATGAACATACTTTCCAGAAGGCCAACAATTCACTAAAAAAAAATTTTTTATTGGTCTTATGATGTATTCTAATTTTTTGAGATAGTGAATTGGTGGGTTTTTGTTAAATGTGAGCCAAAATCATCACAATTAAAAGAACCAAAGACTTAAACTACTTCAGTCTGTGTGCATTGAATTTATTTAATACACGAGTTTCACAATTTGAGTTGAATTACTGAAATAAATGAACTTTTCCACGACATTCTAATTTATTGAGATGCACCTGTATATATATACACACACACACACACACACACACACACACACACACACATACACACAGTGTTGGGGAGTAATTGAATACATGTAATGGGATTACTTATTTAAAATACAAAATATAAGTGATATAAAATTTAAATCATTGGTAATTAGAATACAGTTACATTCAAAAAAGTATTTTGATTACTGAAGAGATTACTTTGCATTTTATTGTAATTTGTTTCATTTAATATTTAGTCCATTCAGATGGAAAACATTTATACATATAATTAATGCGATCCAAAGAGCATTTGAACTGCGGCGAAACACTTTCTTATGATGTGTTACATTCATACGAGCAGACAGAGAAGTAAGTTTGAAGTAAGTTTGGAGCAGAAGAAATAGAAATAAACCTTGTGTAAATTGTCAGCTTTACGCCAAGCTAAAATGCTATTTCTAGCCATTTTACATGCATGTTACCAGGCACAATCATATTTTTTTATCAAGAAAATTCATGTTGGATCATAATTTCTTTTTTTCTAGTAAGACCTTTGATATTAGGGCAAAATCGTAGTCTTGATAATAATTTTTGTATTGTTTTCCTGTAAAAATATCAAAAAATCGTTAAAACAAGATAAATTAGATTCATCTTGTTTTAGAAACAACACTGCATAAGATACTTAGGTTTTTCAGAGAATGTATTTTTAACATGTGTATTTTGTCTTACTGTACTGGGTTTTTATAGTCAAAACAAGTGAAAAAATTTACCAGTGCTGAAGAAGTAATCCAAAGTATTTAGAATACATTACTGACCTTGAGTAATCTAACAGAAAATGTTACAAATTACATATTACAGCATGTATTCTGTAATCTGTAGTGGAATACATTTCAAAAGTAACCCTCCCAACCCTGTATATATATATATATATATATATATATATATATATATATATATATATATAATATATATATATTAAATGCTGTGAATGCAGTGGCGTATCCAGGACATTTGTACTGGGGTGGCCAAGATGTGGCACAGACCTAGTGTGGGGTGGCGATACCGGGAGAACCTTTATGAATGGCGCATGTTCAAAATGTGTAAATATCGCATTGCTTTGCTTCAACATCTACACATGTAGAATAAATGAATTCTTAAACTCATGTTAGCATTCACTGAATTTTTTGTATTCAATATCAGACTGTTGTTTTGACATTTGACAGTTTTCTATTCCTGTTCTATTTCAACCTATTACAGTTTCTGGGAATCTCTGGTTATTTTAACATAACATCCATTTTTAAATCAGTAATTGTTTAGGAAAAGTCAGTTACACATTTTTAAGAGCTATTCTCATTGTAGAGAATTAATCTGCGTATAACATCAGGTATAGTGTATAATCATAAAAAGATACAAGTACAGGTGATAACTGATTGAGGCACAATTCAATCAATCATTCATTCATTTATTAGCTATAACTGCACTGTCCAGCAGAAATATTGTTAAATTGGGTACAAATCAGTGTGTGAAATTGGAATCTGGAAACCCCAAAATTGCAGATTGAGCTCTGTATACAGTAAAAAAAAAAAAAAAAAAAAAACTCTATTTACAGTGTCTACTCAGGTTTATTTTCCACATGTTCTGATAGCTTCAATTACTTTGAATATTATCAAATAAAATAGTTAGTCAAATCATTTGCAGCATTTAAGTGCAATTTGCCCTGCCTCTGCATATTTAAAATGTCAAATAAGGTATAAAAACTTTGAAGATTTTATTGGTCTGACTGACCAATAATACACATAAAGAGCTCATAAATAACTCATGTAAAGATTTAAAGTACAGTCACAGCACAAACCCTTCCATTTCACACACAGGTTAGCCATATATATAACTTTAGCTATTGAACATATACATCTGTAAAACGCTTTACACACCTTTACACATTAAATCAGAAAACATGGCATTTCATATTTCATGTCAATATAGCCTTTAACCTAGCTACTGTAACAATGAAAAAATGTTTTCACATTCACATGGAAATTCGTGATAAATTAAACGTTAGATTAGATGAACATACCTCTCAAATAACAGCTTTCTTTTTGACCACAAATCGATGTCGTCAACTCATTGGAAGTTGGAGGTAGACGCTAGCTCGTGTCAGCTTCGTGCTTCTGACCGACCATTATACTCCAGACCTGGCGCCCGCTGCCCGCGACCTGCGGCACCTGCCTGGCCACCCGTGGCCTGCCCCTCCCCCCACTGATCAAAGATCAGCTCACACAGCTTCAGTCCCACCACTACTATAATGGTCAGAAATATAAATCTGACCCTGGGTCAGTGTGGCTCTAAATCAACAAATGACCTGAGATGTCATCTTTGATTGACAGGTGTTTCTATTGGTTCTTTGTTCTTGTGTTGATGAACATGATGAACTACCAATCAGTTCTGGGGTGGCCACAGGGTGGCCAATGAGATTTCAGGGGTGGCCCAGGCCACCACAGGCCACCCCCTAAAATCGCCACTGTGTGAATGAGCATGAACACTTGAAGTGTAGAGGACTTTAAGTAACAAGGACAAGGTAAGTTGGGACACCACTCTTTTGAAAGTAGCACAATTATTTTGACATCAAGATGACAAAATAATTTCATCAAGATGACAAAGTTGCCATGGTCATGTTCTCGCTATGAGAACATGAATCATCCGCAAACGCTGCCTCCATGTGGGTCGCGCCCAGACACGAAAGACAGCGATCATGACCATCCGAAGTTGAGAGATAACAACCGCAACCAGGAATAACACACAATCGGAAAGGCATCTTTAAAAAGACGCGTCTTTAAAAAGATGTTCCGTGTGTGCCGCTCTTTTAGAGAAATATACTCTTTTCGAGGAAAAGGCTCTATCAGAAAATATACTCACTCTGTTTTCTGCCGAAGCGCCCAGGGGCGTTCTCTGCAGTGCACCAGTGCAGAGGAGGGAGAAGCCACTGAAATGCGCCGTCAGATCCAGCAGAGGTGAATGAACAGTAGAATTCAGCCAGTGAGCATGACCATTTGGCTCCGAAGAGAAAATCTGAATGAGTGGTTGCATACCAGCTCCTTTTATACCCGTATGTCCGGGGGAGTGGCATGCAAATACCACTCGCCAATTTTCATTGGCCTTTTATCAAAGACCAGAGGTGTCTCGGGCTCCCAAGAGTGACCCCTAGTGTCATTACATCGACACAACGTCAAGTGAGTGACAGATAGGGAACGGAAGTTTATTGACTGCATTGTCTTGATTATTAATTGATATTACTGCATAAATAAACTTAGTTATATTTCAAAGAGAAGTGTTTTGGTTTGTTTTGCATACACCTGTGTCAAATGCTGACAGGGGATGTCAGTGCTCGGATTCAAGCCTTCATTGTTTCTTTTCGAAAATGTATATTCTTCAGATGTCGATTTTCCTAAGAGAACAATCTAATATTGAGACTGTTATACTATCTGGTTATTAGTCCCTGATTCCAGGGTGGTGCCCCGGTGATATTAATCCTCATTAATATTCTACAGATTTTTGATAATTGATAATTATCTTTGATGATTGTTGAATTTGAAGGATTAAAAAAAGCTAACATTGATTCTCATCAATGTTCTATTGATTTTAATAATTAATAATTATCTTTGATAATTATTAAGTTTTGCTAATAACCAAACCCGCTCATGAACGTAGTGCACTACATTTACTGGAGCCCCGTATGAGGTTTTAATGAGTTAGATTCTATTATTTAATTTAAATATTAATTAATAACTAAATAAATAATTATTAATTATTTCTGATAGTAACACTGATCTAAACAACCAGTAGAACCTACACATTCCTACATGTGGCACCTGGTTGTGGACTGGTAAACTGGCATTGTTGCTTTTCAGGACTGAGCCTGCAAGAGCTTTGGCAAAATCTATATTTTCCCCTCCCCCCTAACATTTTCTCTCTCCCTCCTCACAGTTGTTCATGAATATGAATGAAGGGCGAGTCTTGCTGGCATCATCAATGTGCCACAAGTCCACATAAATCACACTAATATAAAACTCCAAATGCTTTGCCAGTAAAGGTTGGTGATTTCAGGAGAGGGACCAAGTAGACTATCATGATAACTTGGTTAGGAGAGTGTCCCTTTGATGTTATTAAAATCTAATGTCAGCCATTAGATTTTTAAAAAAACGTTTAATTGTTTAACCACAAGTCTTAATTTTGGCAAATCATACTGTTTTTTTAATTAAGAAAAATATTGTCTTGAATGTCTCAAAAAATATTAACAATATATTTTTGCAGCATAAAATCCTGCAATGTCTGCATTGCTTCTAATTTATTGAATTGCCATGTGAAAATGGCAATAAAAAAGCTGCAAAAATACCATAATGTTCCTTTTTTCATCATTGTGCATGAAACAAAGCAATGCACCCTATTTATTCCACTGTTTTCCCTTTCTTACCCACTTCAGAACTCACCTCAGAATTCATCTGCTTGGAAAGTGATATGATAACTACTTTCATAGTGATCGTGAATTTACAAAGTAGGATGCGATCCTAGATCAAACATATTTGTTGAGCACAGTACTTACCCAGTATAAGTTGTATGTGGGACATTTGTTGCATTGCTCAATGCTCAGAGGATGATGTAAAAGGAAACAAGCTGGCAATGCTACCAAAAGCTTTGCAGTTGTCCAGTTGTCAACAAAGTCTCTTAGCAATCAAATTACAGAAGATGAACAATGCTACACAATGCATTCATTTGTTCCGCAGGTGTACGATTACCAACAGAAAGGATCTTTTACCCAGTTTTACACAACTGTTTTTGCAAACCTTTGGTGAACAGGTCGTTCATGGATACATTATATTTGTTTTAAAGTGAATGTTTATTATTAACTGCATGCATCTCCCTGGGTGCCACCATGCTTACATGATGTCATGCACCTGCATCTCTGCAAATTTAATGTTTATTTCTTTGGATTTCTGCAAGCTTCCAAGTTGAAAGTCTGACTTCAAGTGATGTTCTATTCTCTTTTCCTAATTAGGTAGCTGAAAATTCTGACTTACCGAGTTGAATGGAGAGTAGAATTGCCAACTTTTTGACACACGAATAAGGGACACTTGAGCATTTTCAGCACCCAAATATGGGATGCTGCCATCTGTCCGTGGGGACTGAGGGGTAGGAGCATTTTGCTGCTGCAATATGTGTCACAATGCCTACAGTATGTGATGTGTTGAGCATTTTGAGTGCTTAAATACAGAACAAAAGGTAATCCCAAAATACATGATGTCCCAGGTAATGCAGGACAGTTGGCAACCCTAATAAAAATAAGCATAACCCCAACACTAACCCAAACTATTTACTACAGAAAAAACAGGGGAAAAATATTTTTGAAGCCCCAAACCCAACCCCAACCCTAAACCTTAAATCTGATTGCTTGATATGAATGTTGTTCCTATCATTTCATCATGCATTATTTCCTCAAAGAAGTGTTACATCCTACCGGCTAAACAGACGCCTTCAAAAGAGAATTCCTCAATGTTTAGGTGGTTGTATTGGATTCCTTAATAGACATTTGCTATAAATATAGATGTAGTTTAGTGCTGAACATCTTGCTGAGACATTGAGCAGTGTAGCCGCCTAATGGGGGGTCTGGACTGGGGTTGTCAAAGCTCTTTAGCAGAGCCAGAGCTTCAGAGAAGGGCTTTAACCTTTCAAAGTCAGAGAGAAGCATCTGTACAAAATCTATAAAGCGCACCACATCCAAAGAATGTTTGAAAGAGTAAACAACTGGGAAGAGGAGTAATGGTGGAGATGGAGTGAATTCTGACAGTGGTTTTGACTTGTATTCATCTGTGTTGTCTCCCATTGTTTATGTGTTGTTTGGAGGAGAATTATGTTTGTAATGATTCTCTTCTGTGATGGATGGTATGGCCTCGTCCATTCATCTCTTCACATTCAAATCAATCATTTTCATCCACTGTATAATTCAATACTGGTGAACAGCAAATGTTAATTTGTTAAAGGATAAGATGTTAATTCAAGTCTGTCTTTTGGAAATGTATTATCAGTTCTGTGTGGCCCATTTCAACACAACTGACAACACAATTATACACTTTAAAGTATATGACAATGAGGTGAAGTGTGTCAGTGACAAATTATTTTGGAGTTGGAAAAAAGCAACATATAATATTATATTCAGGCTTATGATTATTTTTATTTTTAATTTAGCTTTTTTTTATACTGGGAAATAGGAATAGATGGCGGTGTACTAAAAATAAAACAGATAAAATCATTTGTTTGTTGATGATTGACAAATTTACATGGTTCAGATTATTGATCAGTCTAGATACCCAGGTAACATGCTTATTTCCATGTTTCCAGTAAAAAGTGACCATTTACTTAAAAAAAAAAAAAAATGCTTTTTTGTTTATTTCTTGGTGTCTGGCATAGAGAAATGTTGCAACCATCTCCTCACCAAATAATCTGTTCAAAGGTTGATACTTATTGCAGTGATGCGACAACATGCTTTGGTGGCATGTCAAAATCAAAGTTTAAAATACTAACTCTATTTTCAGACTGATCTCACAGGGAAACTGGAAACAGTTGGTACCTGAAATCGATCTGTGCTTACTAAAATGCATAACACTGCCCTCAGTGGCCAAAACGGTAAGTGTCGTTGTGCGTATGGTCATGGTGAGCTCCATTTTCCGGGTGTAATGTCCACGGAGAGGCGCCAAAAGCGAGTTGTGAAGAGTGTTGTTTTCAGATGTACAGGCTGTAATACAGTGAAGAGGAATGCATGTTTTATAAACTGTTCCCTCAACCCAACCCTCAAACATAAACCTATCCATCAGTGGAGTAAAAATGTAATATTAGACAGAAATATTCAACCTTTGAATAGCATTCATCACTGATTGTGCAAACACAATTACTTCCTGGTTTCAACACTGGATCTGAACCCGAATCACCCATACTGCTGAAGCAATTCACTTCCAGTCGCACCACAGAGGAAGGTAAACATGGTCGAACCAATTAAAAAATGTCTGATAAGAGATGGCGCTCATATGTGAGTCTGTATAATGTGGCCCATCCTAGGGTACCGAAACTTTCCTAAACATGCCGGTTTTCTGCCGAGCACATTGCCTTCCGTAACGCCCACATTCAGACAACAGACATTCCCATCTTAGTAATAACTATAGAGGACCTAATACCATCTGAATCAGTACATGAAATCACAGTGATATCTGTGTAAAATAATTGCAACTCAGACGTAATTTAGAAAACTAAACAAGTTTGAATAGAGATATAGATGTACAAGGAGTCTTATGTAATGATACATATGTGAGACTCAGATTGTGATTTCTGAATGGATGATGGATTCACAGTTTTGATGGCTGAATGATGCTTTTGATCCTCTCATCATGTTCGATTTGTTTTTGATTTCCTTGGGGATAGAGCCGACTGGCGCATCACTCATTGAACTCATTTGAAATCTCATTGAATTGCTGAAAATGATAGCGATTAACCCAATCAACTGGCTTTAACAGCTCGGCTCTCCTACTTTAGGCAGAATGAGATTATGAAAGGCTGAATGCTGGTATTACCCTGGTGATGTAGTTACGTCTGCAGGTTGTGTGCTAATGCAGTTATCAAGCATGCTGAATATCCCCTAATCTGATTATGAACTTACCCCTCCCTTTGCAGTGGATTTTGCTGTAATTTGCGGTAAAGTGAAAGCGCAGCTACGTCTGTTTGTCTTTCAGTTTACTTTGACAGGGAGATGATCTGTATCTGACACTGACCTGTAGCAGTCACATTCGTTTATGGTCAGTTGCCATCATGATGTGTGTAATTGGCTCTTTGGGCTTGAGTTGTGCAGACTGATGAGAGAAAATCTAAGAAATGCAGGACACCAAAAACATTACAGCTTCCAATTCACTAGTTGTGGCACTTTTGCTCCTGCTATTTCGGCACAAAAAAAGTATTTTTTCGCTACCCACCCACAACCAGATATTAAATGTGTGAAAATTGCACATTGTCATTCTTTTCTGTACAAACATGCCTTCTTTTATTAAGGCTTATTATACATTGCACCTTATTCACAAAAGAGTGCCATTTGCCTGCCAAAATTAATGCTGCATGATTACCACCCACAAAAAGCAAGTAGTAAATGGAATTTGGACCCACTTTAAATTTCTTTGAATATTATGTACTTGCATTGAAAGAATTAAGAAAAAAAAAATACATTTGAAACAATGTACGTATTGTGTACTGTATGTGCAGGGTAGTAACATTGTACTTATAGTACCTGCATGTGATTGCATATACAGACCGATTTCAAATCTACCATTTATGTCAAAAATACTAGAAAAGGTAGTGTCCTCCCAACTATGTTCATTTCTACAGAGAAATGGAATATATGAACAGTTTCAGTCAGGATTTAGGCCATATAACAGTACAGGGACTGCACTTATCAGAGTTACAAATGACTTGCTCTGATCACGGCTGCATTTCTCTTCTAGTGCTTTTAGACCTTAGTGCTGCCTTCGACAAGATAGATCATGACATTCTCTTGAATAGGCTGGAGAATTATGTTGGCATTAGTGGACTTGCATTAGCATGGTTTAGGTCCTATTTATCAGACTGCTACCACTTCATATGTGTAAACGAGGAATTGTCAAATCAAACAAAAGTTAAGTATGGAGTGCCACAGGGATCAGTTTTAGGACATCTGCTTTTCTCCTTATACATGCTTCCCCTGGGAGATATTATCAGGAATCATGGTATAAGTTTCCACTGTTATGCCAGCGATACCCAACTTTATATTTCTTCTAAACCCAACGAAAGTTCACAATTCTCCAAATTAGCAGTGTATCAATGAAATCAAAGATTGGATGGCCAGAAATTTCCTTCAACTCAATTCCGACAAAACAGAGGTACTAATGATTGGAACAAAAACCTCTAAAAATAAGCCACTAAAATATAATTTGACTCTCGATGGATGTACTGTTATGTCATCTTCTTCAGCAAATAACTTGGGTGTTATATTTTATCCCAAACTGTCCTTTGAAAATCAAATGTCCAATGTTTGTAGAACAGCATTCTTCCACCTGAGAAATATTGCTAAATTACGACACATGCTCTCTGTTGCTGATGCTGAAAAATTAATTAATGTGTTCATGACTTCAAGACTAGATTATTGCAATGCATTACTGGGAGGATGTCCAGCAAGTTCAATAAATAAACTTCAGTTGGTTCAAAATGCAGCTGACAGAGTGCTGACTAGAACTAAGAAATATGATCATATAAGCACAATTTCATTGTCAATACATTGACTACCTTTTAAATTTCACATTAATTTTAAAATTCTGTTACCTACATACAAAGCTTTGAATGGTCTAGCTCCACAGTACTTAAGTGACCTTCTAACATGCTACATTCTGACATGTTCATTATGATCACAAAATTCTGTCTTGTTAATAATTTCAAGAATATCAAAATCCACAAAAGGAGGTAGATCCTTTTCATACTTGGCTCCTAAACTATAGGATTATCTCCCTAACACTGTTCGGGATGCAGACACACTCACTCAGTTTAAGTCTAGACTAAAGACTCATCTATTTAGCCAGGCATACACCTAATTTATCCTTCAACTCACAATTAGGCTGCTTTAGTTAGGTCTGCCGGAAACAGAAACATTCATCTTGATCTATAACTCTGCTTAAAATTGAATGGCATCTATGCTAATATTATTCTGTTTGTTTCCATGTCTCAACCTTGGGATTCATATCCAGGATTCATGGCTTGTTACCAGCCTGCCAGATCCAGCTCCGTTCCTGCTTGGTGTTGGTCTCAACCAAAGAGCTCTGAAGCGTCGGCCAGAAGGCAACAGTTCCAAAAGGTAGTGGGCAGGGTGAGTGGGTTCCAGAGTGATTTTCCAGCCTTTTTCCTCACTCTGAAAGTGTATAGTCCTTGAAGGGAGGGCAGGGGGCAACCAATAATCCTCTCAGCAGTCCAAACTTTCCTTTGTAGTCTTCTGATATCCGATTTCATAGATGAACCAAACCAGACAGTTATTGAAGTGCAGAGGACAGACTCAATGACTGCTGAGTAGAACTGGATCAGCAGCACCTGTGGCAGGTTGAACTTCCTCAACTGGCGAAGGAAGTACAACCTCTGCTGGACCTTTTTCACAATGGAGTCAATGTGGGTCTCCCACTTAAGGTCCTGTGAGGTGGTAGTGCCCAGGACCTTAATGACTCCACTGCTGCCACAGTGCTGTTTAGAATGGTGAGGGAGGACAGTGTTGGGGTGTACCTCCTATAATCCACAATCATCTCCACTGTTTTGAGTGTGTTCAGCTCCAGGTTGTTTTGACTGCACCAGACAGCCAGCTGTTTAACCTCCCTACTGTATGCAGACTCATCATCATCTCGGATGAGGCCGATGACAGTGGTGTCATCTGCAAAGTTCAGGAGCTTGACAGAGGGGTCCTTGGTGATGCAGTCATTGGTGTAGAGAGAGAAAAGTAGTGGGGAGAGCACACATCCCTGGGGGGCACCAGTGCTGATTGTACAGGTGCTGGAAGTGAATTCCCCGTCTCACAAGCTGCTGCCTGTCCATCAAAAAGCTGGTAATCCACTGACAGACAGACGTGGGAACAGAGAGCTGGTGTAGTTTAGTCTGGAGTATAGCTGGGATGATGGTGTTGAAAGCCGAACTGAAGTCCACAAAAAGGATCCTTGCATATGTCCCTGGTCTGTCCAGATGTTGCAGGATATGATGCAATCCCATGTTGACTGCATCTTCCACAGACCTGTTTGCTCGATAAGCAAATTGTAGGGGATCTAGAAAGTGTCCAGTGATGTACTTCAGGTGGGCCAACACCAGTCTCTCAAATTATTTCATGACCACAGATGTCAGGGGGACAGCTCTGTAGTCATTAAGTCCTGTGATTTTTGGTTTCTTTGGGATAGGAATGATGAATGAACCAATCATCATTATACTGTATAATCCGACCCCTAAGAACTGCCTTAAGTGCCTCCCAAGTGTCAATGTTGCTCTAGGGGGCATGCACACTTTTGCTTCACTATGATCAAGGACTGAGTCCATCAAAAGATTAAAGTCTCCTCCCAATATTATATCATGAGGGGTGCCAGCGGCTTGCAACATCCCTTCAAGATCTATAAAGAAGCCCTGATCATCAGCGTTAGGTGCGTAAATATTAGCCAAAATCAACCTTTGCCCCTGAATTTCTGCTAAATCAATAATGACGCTTCCTTATTTATCATTATTCTGTTTGAGACATTTGAATTGTAGATGCGTACTTATCAGGCTGTGGGGAAAGATGCGTTTCTTGAAGAAACACAATATCATATTTCTTACATTTAAGAAAAGAAATAACCTTCCTTCTTTTTATGGAGTGCCCCAACCCATTCACATTCTTTGTGGAGAGAGACAATCCACTCATATTAACATTTGACATTTTGACATATTAGAAAAAATAGATTGTGTGTCAAAAATAAAATTATAAAGACCACCTTCCAACATTAGTGCAACAGTCAAACCCCGAACTCCCCACCCCCAAACCAAACAAACAGAAAAAAGAAAAACGTGTGCATTAACCCTGTGCACGACAGCGCCAACTGGCGTACATCCCTCTAAACTCAAACAGGCCATGTACGCAACAATTTTGCCATCGGATTGCTCAAGTCCGGTGCTTCTATACAAATTTTGTGAGACAGAATTACACAACAGAAAAAAATCTATAAAACAAACTCCAGCCAATAGGCGGGATAAACACAAAGACGTATAGATTCATCCACATAACTGTTCCGAAGGTGTGTTCCTCTACAAAACAAAATCCTGCCGCTAGGCGGAACCAGCACAAAAAGAAACAAAAAAGGTGCCCAGTTTCCTCGGACAGTCAAGTGAATGTTCCTTGAGTCAGGCCAACTCGGCTGTTACATGAATGCAAAAAATGCCCTAATCACTTCAATGTTTTGCAAGAAATATTCCACAGAACAAACTTCAATCAATAGGAGGCTGTAGTGTGGAGGAGGGCGGGGCCGGGCTGGAATTTTGGACACCCGGACCCCAATCAGCCTGATGAGGTGAGCGAGGGATAAAGGCGACCGGAGACAGCAGTTCGAGAGAGAGAGAGAACTACAGGCAGCTGCCCTGTTTGTGCGTTTTGTTTAAGTTCATTATTAAACTATTATTTATATTGTCAAGCCAGTTCTCGCCTCCTCCTTTCCCTCTAACCTCTTTACACTGGTGCCGAAACCCGGGAAGGAGGAGGAATGCCCATCGTAGAGTTCCCGACACTGTCATACACCCAGGGGAGCGCCGATGCCATCCGCCGGGGGACGGATTAGCCTGACCACGGGGAACGGCTGCCGTCTGTGAGGCGAGGAGGGACTGGACTCCCCGACCGCCTGGAGCGATGAAGCCACTGCCAGGGGTGGAGGAATGCCCTGCTAGCCGCCAGAAATGCAGAGGGGTCGAGGGAAGACCACCATCCGCGAGGGGAGGAGGGAATCGACTCCCTGACCACCTGGAGTGGTAGGGCCGCTGCCAGGAGCAGAGGAGTGTCCCCACAGGCCGCCAGAAATGCAGAGGGGCGTTCTGTCCACTGGGGGTCAGAGGTTTGAGAGAGGAGGAGGAGTGATCGAGGACCACACGATGGCGCATCAGAGAACCGGTGAGTGAGTTTCTTTTTCTCTCCTCTCTCTCTCTCGCTGTCGCTCTGTGTTGGCCTTTCCCTTACCTGTTCAAGCCTCCCATGGCTCCGCCCTTCGAGCCTCCCACAGCTGTGCTCATGGCTGTCCGGAAGCGGAAGAGGAGAAGAAGGGCTCCTACTCTCCTGTCACTGCCAGTGCTCACGACCACGGAGGTCATTCCCCAGTCACTGCCGGCACTCCTGACCACGGAGGTCGTTCCCCAGTCACTGCTGGTGGTCCTGACCACGATGACTCCGCCCTCTGAGTCTTCTACGACTATGGCTTCTGAGTCTTCCATGACTCCGCCTGCTCATCTTGTGACTCCTCCTCCCGTGGCTCCACCTCCCGCGGCTCTGCCCACTCCAGTTTATCCTCCTGAGTCTCAAGTCCCTGCTCTTCCTGTGGCTCAACCTGCATTGACTCTGGCTCCTCCTCGTGAGACTCAAAATCCAGTGGTTCCATCTCTATCCCAGAGACTCCTTCTCCTGCTGCTCCGCCCGCTCCACCTCCGGATCCTCCTCCTGAAACACAAACCTCTGCTCCTCCTGTGGCTCCGCCACAGGACAACTGATGTCCTCAGCAGGCCAGGTTGGTTTAAATCATTTTACACAATATAACGAATGCAAAGCATGACAGTGCTGAAAATACCTTAATTGGAGAGGATTCTGGAGTCTGGACAATCATATTTAGAGTTTGATGTATGAAAACAATTCATAACAGATGTACAGAAAGCAAATACTCAAGACTACAAGGAATTGGTAAGAGATGAACAGGATACAATCCATAGGGAATTACAACAAGTACTGATAAATAATCTGAAAATAATAATGCTTCTTTGATAAATCCACCTTCCATACAGTTACACATTTTTAAAGCAATAAACTTAAATAGTTTGAAAGAACAGTTACCCAAACAATGAAAACTCTCATTTGGCCATAATCAGTAACTCACCCTCATTTCGTTCCAAACCCACAAGGCATTCTGTGGAACACACAAGGAGATTGCAAAATGCATTTAGCATTCCAAAAATACAACAAAAAGCCTTTTCGATATGCATTTTCATTTAATGACCAGGGGCTGTCAAGCCCCAACAAGGACAAAAAAAAAAAAAAAAAACACAAACAAACACCATAAATGCAGTCCATTTAAATTATGTGCTATTTTCCAAGCCATATGATAGCTCTGTGTGTGGAACACACGAAATATGCTTCTGCATATTCAAACTTGGTGCATCACATTCAGTTATGGGACACACAAGAACCAATGCCTTTTGTTGACATTGGCATTGTATGACTACTTTTATTGTACATTTATGCATTTGGAAGATGCTTTTATTCAAAGTGACTTACAGTGCATTCAAGGAATACATTTAGTCAGTTTATGTGTTCCCTGGGAATCAAACCAATGACTTTGGCATTTTTAGCACCATGATCTAACAGCTGATCTACATGATCATGCTTTTGAGTTTTGTTTTGTTTTTTTTGTTTTTATCCTTTTTGGAGCTTGACAGCCCCTGGTCAGCATATCCTTTTATTATATGGAAATAGTAGAGTGAACATTCTTCAAAGTTTCATATGGTTTTAGGAATATATAGAGGTAGTAAATGATGACAGAATTGTCATTCTAACCCTTTAAGTTATACCTCAAGTTGATAGCAATAATTACAAAACATAAACCATAAATCATGGACAGTAAAGCAAAACCACTTAAGTAAATTTAAAACTGTCTGTATTACAAGGCGTGTGGCAGCTGGAATCATCTAGTGTCATGGCCCTGTCTCTCTGTCAGTCTGGGTTTTGGTCTGACAGGGCCGTGGCATTATCCGCCCATGTCTGTCTCTGTGTGAGCGCGTGGCTTCTGATGTATTCCCTGTTGTGCGCTCTTCTGTTTGCCATTGACGTGGGTGCATCGCACTTGTGTTTCTTGGCTGCATGCACTCATGTCAATTATCCTTGTCTGTCTCTCGAGTCCACTAATGCGCGTTGCGCTCGCTTTGCGCCACACGTCCGGGACGCGAGTTGCCTTCGTGTTTGTGCTGAGGTTCGGTTACTTCGGTAAAATATCAGGTGTTTGTGTGGCCGAAATCTCACACAAGTGTCTGTTCTCGTCTTGTTTGTCAATTGGCATGGGTGTATATCGCCTCATTGTCTCGGCGATGTGCGCTCATGCCAATCGGTTGTTTTGCCTGCTTGTGAGAGCACACGGCTTCATTGTTATTTCTGTAGCGCTGCGTGCTTCTCAGTCTGGCATCACACCATGCCTCCTTGTTTGCTTGTTATTGTTTCATTGTTTGTTATTAACCCTCTTGATTTCTCTCCCTATTTAAGTCTCCTCGTGTTTGCTGTCCAGTGCCAGTTCGCCTTGTGTCTTGTTCTCTAGTCAGTTCTGCATGTGTGCTAGAATTCTGTTTACCCTGATCACCCTCCTGTGTGGTCCGGTTGGCCGGGGTAGTTTATGTTTTCCCCCTCATGGGATTTTGTTTAATTAATAAAGTGTTTTTTTTTTTTTTTTTCAACTCTGCATTTGGGTCCTTCCTCTCCCCAAACCCGTGACATCTAGCTGTGTTTGTTTCCATCTCCTCCTCCTGTCTGGATGTCCTAGGCAGCCTTGTCTGGTAGAGTGCCTCATATCCAACAGAGCTCTGGGATAATAGCTGGCTCTATTACAATAATGACCAACTCCTGTGCTTTGCTAACATGTGCAACTACTGCTGTCCTGGGTTTGTGTCAGTGCTTCATCTGTAATCAGTAATCACTATAAAGCTGTTGTTGACATTGTCTGCTCTATAGCAATAATGAACTGAGAACCATTTTCAC
The DNA here is from genome assembly GCF_019703515.2 of Myxocyprinus asiaticus. Lineage (NCBI taxonomy): Eukaryota > Metazoa > Chordata > Actinopteri > Cypriniformes > Catostomidae > Myxocyprinus > Myxocyprinus asiaticus. The sequence continues at coordinate 35,341,795 of NC_059363.1, read as the reverse complement.
ATCAGAACCACTTCGAAGTTTGAGCCTTTTTCACTTGCATCTGTATCATATTGCTGCTCTACTAGTGTTCTTAGAAGCAATTGATTCTTAATCTTAGTAGACACATTTTTGACTTCTGAAATGTACTCTGGTTGTTTGCCCAACACTTCAGAATAACAAATGAGACCTCGATAACAAAGTAAAGACCTGAACATGAAATTGCATTCGCAGCCGATTTTACTTCAGTCATGGACATGTTTCACAGTGAAACAGGATATCAAAAAAGAGCAAAAAATATAGGTCAGAACTGGATTATATTAACTGGGAATGGATTGAATTGTAAACAGTGGGCTCTATATGACAGGTGGTTGGAGGGGAGAGGTTAAAAGGGCCAAAAAGGAGGTGGTGCAAGTCATTACATTTTAATGAAAGATTATGAAGAATACAATTTATTCTTTGTAATTACGTGAACCTATTAATCGTGCACAATAAGACCAGAAACATACAAGTAAACAGTATCAATAAGGTTTGATTTCATGTTGAATTTAACATAGACTTCCCAGCTTACCCTAATTTGCCCCAATAAACTGACAAAATACCTCAATACTACAATCTATGCACTTAAAAAAAAAGCATGTGTCAAAAGCATAAATGTAAATCTGTCTTTTTCATGCTGTTGATCAAATCGCGAATGGTGGCATGTTGTTTTAACATTCTCCCTTCAGTCACTGTGTTCAATAAGTGCTCAAGCTTCACATACTCAGCTGGTCACTACGTTTTTGGAATGGTAGCGCATCAATAAAACACAATCAGACCGTGCCAAATCAATAAAATCAAAGCTCATCCAGGTCAGACATTAATTATCTAATAAATGGCATTTAGTGGCTCTCCACATGTAAGTCAATCAGTTTGAAGTGACAGTGTGTCCTCTAGATTGGGGCCGCGATTGTGATTTTACCATATGGTTAACCTACACAGTGCATTTAATTTAAGATTTTATATTTTTGGAGCAGTAGGCTGAATTTTAAGATTAAGGACCAGTATATATACACAGAAAGATTTTTTCAGAAACCTTGTGAGCTACCTTCCTGTCTACTGCCAATAGGCAGCTACCTACTAGGGTGAATCATAACTGAGATAGAATCTTATAATACTGATTTGGAGTACTCTTCATAGGCACCAATTCCACATGCCACACAAATAGCATGCAGGAGACTGAGCACACAATTGATTACTATAGAATTTGACGTCAGTATGTTGATAAGCTAACAATGTGAATATTTGATAATCATTAAAATACCAAGCACACACAAATAGTAAAACAGCACGTTTTAATTGGATGTAATTTAAAAAAATCTTTTTTTGGAAAAGACTTGCATTTGAGTGTGCCCATGATGTCTTAGAAATGCTGTCTAGACAGCCCACTAGGTTTTGATACAGAGTTATAAGTAACATTTTACAATTTAAATATAAAGACTAAGCTGACTATGTTGATGAAATACAGAAATCAAAGAACATTTTGGACTCATTATAAGGGATCTGTTGGGAGTGAGTCTGAAAACATAATGCCCTGTGCACAATGATTCAATGAATGAACAACCATTTTCTTTGCAGATTCCGGAGAAAAGACGGGGAGTACCATACCATTCCAAAGCTTTTTTACACTTTGATGTGTCAGCACTTCCTCATGCCTGATCCAATATTGTCTCTCTGACTTAATTACTCACACTGCCAGTCAATAGTCTTTGCATTATGGACATGACGTCTGACTGTCAGAGATTAAAATATAGCTGATTTACTGTTTAAATTGGTATGTATACAGTCTAATGCTCTTTTGTGCTGAAACATATTTACTTAAACATTCTGATGCAGCTGGCATACAATTGTTTGGGAGACAGAAATGAATTAATCTGGCTCGTTATTATTGCCTTCCAGTTTTCATTGATGGATGACATCATTTGTCACAGTGTGACCATACTGTTAATTGCAATAATCTAAATCATTTTTAAAAAGTACTTGAGTCATGTTTAAGTATTAAGCATGAGTGCTGATATCAGTCAATCAAATGAAGAAAAAAATGTTGTGACATGCTCAATGGGACATGCTCCAGAGGATTGTGATATATTTCTTTTAGCTGATAAGTTTTTTCTTTTTTTTTACTCCTATGTGGTTCCATTACAAAGGTTTTGTCATTTTGTGTTCACTGAAAAAATAAAAAAATAAATAAATACAAAAACATTGTTATTATTATTATTATTAATAATAATAATAATAATAATAATAATAATAATAATAATAATAATAAATAATATTTGTGTTGGGAAATTGGCAAACAATCATTGTGTGTGTGTGTGTGTGTATGGGTAGGTTTAAGTGGTTTACGAGGACTTTGTTTTAGGATACAAACTGGTAATTACAAGGGTATTATGCTATAAATGTGGTTTATGAGGACATTTTTAGTGTCCCCATAATTCAAATCACTTAAAAAACATACTAAATTATGTTTTATTGAAAATGTAAAAATGCAGAAAGTTTTTTGTGAGGGTTAGGTTTAGGGGTAGGGTTAGGGGATAGAATCTATAGTTCGTACAGTATAAAAATCATTATGTCTATGGAGATGTGTGTGTTTGCGGATAAGGACATTTATATATATATATATATATATATATATATATATATATATATATATATATATATATATATATATATATTTATATATATATATATATGTTTATATAAATATTTATATATATTAAGGACGTATATATTTATATACATTTAAACATAAACCTCATTACATTTTGCTAGCTTTATTGTTTAAAACATGTACAAAATCTTTCAACAGGGTAAGAAAAAAATCAAGATATATTCTCTCAAAATGTAATATCTTATGCAGGTTTGCTTCTCAATTAAATGTATGCCTATCATGTTTTAAGGATTTTTAATATTTTGTACAGGAAATCAGACAAAAAACATTGATAAGGAAAATTATATTTTTGCTGTGTTGAAGGCAAATCTAAACACTAACACAACACTTCCTCTAGGGTAGAATTCCCTATGGGGTGAAAATAGCACGCTTTGTTTGACCTTTCTAGAGGAGCCTGGTGACTGTGGAATTGTACAGAAAACTAAACCAGCTTTATGATAATTACTATGGCTGAGCTCATTTAATAATTTAGTGTTTAGAGGGAGGAATCCTAAGCCAAGAGCTTTCACCAAAACATTTGCACACATATACTGACAGCTCAACACCTGCACCACTATTTCATGAGCTAAAATAAATCATTTTGAATAAACACAAAATGTCCTTATCTGCAAAAGTACACTTACTATGTAGTCTATGTAAAACTATGTATTTTGTTGGCTATTGTACATACATCGTATGCATGCAGAAACCAGTTCATGCCCTATAGAACAATGCTGTTCTACACCAAAAAGTTACAACTGGGCAACATCTCCATGGACCAACTAACCACGAACACAAATATGAATATTCTTCCCATGGTTCTGTTTATGATTGCATACATATTTCGATCTTTTTTTAAAAAAATTTTTATAACCCATGTTTTACGGTAGAGTTCTATGTTGTGATGGCTCCGGCGTTTGCCGGTTCATTCTGTTGTTTGTTTTCTCTCCCTCGTATTTCACAGGTGGACTTGTTGAGCGTAATCTGCATTTCCATGGGAACGCTGATCGCTCCCAGGGAGGCATCGATTAATAGATTTCTCACACGCTCCACCTGTCTTCCTCTGATTGCACACCCTATTTCATCCCGTGCGTTTCCCCTGATTGTTTGCTGTACCACTCACGTTTGTCTCCTGTTTAGTGTGGAGTTGGTTGCGCTGACTTGCTTCGAGACATGGTCGACCGTTTTGTTTTCGTTTACCTTGACGACATTCTGATCTTCTCCCAGAATATGCAAGACCATGTGTGGCACGTCAGGCAGGTTCTTCAGCGACTGCTAGAGAATCAGCTGTTAAGGCGGAGAAGTGTACGTTTCATGCACAGTTGGTTCCGTTTCTGGGGTTCATAGTTTCGTCCGAGGAAGTGTGCATGGTCCTGGCTAAGGTTAAAGCAGTCGCTGAGTGGCCAACCCCAGATTCATGTAAGGCTTTGCAGAGGTTCTTGGGTTTGCTAACTTTTAACAAAGATTTATAAGGAGCTATTGCCAACTCGCCGCTCCTCTGACGGATCTCACCTCCACCCGCACTAACTTTTGTTGGTCCCTGCAGGCTGAGTCCGCATTTGCTAAACTCAAAGAGCGGTTTTCCACCGCACCCATTTTAATTTCCCCTGACCCTGCTTTACAGTTTGTGGTGGAGGTGGTCTCACCTATCTTCAGCAGATCTTTCTGGACTTCCACTACAACACATACTGACGAACACACTCTCCTCGCCCTCCTGGCTTCATTATTTTGAACATGACCGAGCTGGCGCTGAGTGCTCTTAGTGTTAAATAAAAGACTGACATTTATCTCCTCTGCTCATTGGTCCTGTTTTCCCAGCGCCGTGACATATGTAGTGTATGAATTAATTCTGAGTGCTCAAAAAATTCAGTAATTACTAAGGAGTGGATGCTGATGTGTTTCGCATTATAAGCAGTTTTAGTAAATAAATAAATGGTCATTGGGTATATTATTTTGAAGTGGGGTAGGGGTACATGCATTGAATTCTAGCATGTTTTACAGTCTGTCAAATACATAAATAATTTTTTTCCATGAATAAGGAAGGCCTGCCACTGCATAAAAAAAGTCACATTCCATATACATCATTTCTGCAATTAAAGCAACTTATTGACTGTTTTTTATATAGCCTATTATTTTTATATATCAAACTTTAACAAAAGAACAAGGCTACAGCAGCAGAAATGCTACATTAATGTAGTATGTTCTCAAACAATAAAGCCTCATTTATAGCCATTGTGATGTCATTTTTCGAAACATCTTACATTCTATTAGATTCATCTCACTCAGGAAGCAGACACTAACTGTCATGCACTCACCCTCACATTGTCTCATATATTTTTTATAGTCTTTTTTCTTTCTTGCCAAAAATAAATAAATAAATAAATAAATAAAAAGAGGAAGTGAATTGTTTCGATCCCCATTCTATCACTGCAATTCCTCCTCTCCTGCATATCAATTACTAATTCTCTAAAAACATACATATTCTATGAAATTTGATCTGTTTGGAATGCATAAAGAAATGCTTGAAATATAGATTTGTAGATGTATTTTCCTCCTCTCTGAGGTAGTGGAAAGTAGCAAAGTTAATTTGAATTTCAGACACCAACAAGAGGGTGGTGAAATTATCTCATTCAAAAGATCTCATATCAAAGGACAAGGCTTGACATATTTATTTCAAACAAAATATTTAACTATGCTGTGATGAGGAGGTGGGCGTCTCCGGCTCCCATTTATCTGCTCTCCCACTAATCATCTGATTCAGCGCAGGCCATGAACCCTTACAGCCCGGCCACGCCCTCCTCCTTGTCACAGAATCAGAATCAGAATGAGCTTTATTGCCAAGTATGCTTACACATACAAGGAATTTGTCTTGGTGACAGGAGCTTCCAGTGTACAACAATACAAAAACATTACAAAAACAGCAGCAAGACATAGATAATAATAAAAAATAAAAATAAAACTAATTATACACATACGTACAGACACACATACACATGGGTAGTGCAAATATAATACAATCTGTTATGTATAGTGTAAATACAAATCTGTTATGTACAGTGCAAATGTTTGTTTTTTTTTGTTTTGTTTTTTTTTCCAGAGGAATTAAATGGCAGAAGAGGTTGGATGTGTTGGATAAATATAAGAAAGACTAAACTGTGTATTGCACATAGTTATTGCTCAATGGGGCAGTTTAACTGTTCATGAGATGGATAGCCTGAGGGAAAAAATTGTTCCTGTGCCTGATGGTTCTGGTGCTCAGAGCTCTGAAGTGTCGGCCAGAAGGCAACGGTTCAAAAAGGTAGTGGGCAGGGTGAGTGGGGTCCAGAGTGATTTTTCCAGCCTTTTTCCTCATTCTGGAAGTGTATAGTTCTTGAAGGGGGGGCAGGGGGCAACCAATAATCTTCTCAGCAGTCTGAACTGTCCTTTGTAGTCTTCTGATGTCTGATTTCATAGCTGAACCAAACCAGACAGTTACTGAAGTGCAGAGGACAGACTCAATGACCGCTGAGTAGAACTGAATCAGCAGCGCCTGTGGCAGGTTAAATTTCCTCAGCTGGCGAAGGAAGTACAACCTCTGCTGGGCCTTTTTCACAATGGAGTCAATGTGGGTCTCCCACTTCAGGTCCTGTGAGATGGTAGTGCCCAGGAACCTGAATGACTCCACTGCTGCCACAGTGCTGTTTAGAATGGTGAGGGGGGACAGTGTTGGGGTGTTCCTCCTAAAGTCCACAATCATCTCCACCGTTTTGAGTGTGTTCAGCTCAAGGTTGTTTTGACTGCACCAGACAGCCAGCTGTTTAACCTCCCTTCTGTATGCAGACTCATCGTCATCTCGGATGAGGCTGATGATAGTGGTGTCATCTGCAAACTTCAGGAGTTTGACAGAGGGCTCCTTGGCGTTGCAGTTGTTGGTGTAGAGGGAGAAAAGTAGTTGGGAGGGCACACATCCCTGGGGGGCACCAGTGTTGATTGTACAGGTGCTGGAAGTGAGTTTACCCTGTCTCACAAGCTGCTGCCTCTCCGTCAGAAAGCTGGTAATCCACTGACAGATAGACATAGAACAGAGAGTTGGTGTAATTTATTCTGGAGTGTAGCTGGGATGATGGTGTTGAAAGCCGAACTGAAGTCCACAAAAAGGATCCTTGCATATGTCCCTGGTCTGTCCAGATGTTGCAGGATATGATGCAATCCCATGTTGACTGCATCATCCACAGACCTGTTTGCTCGATAAGCAAATTGAAGGGGATCTAGAAAGGGTCCAGTGATGTTCCTCAGGTGGGCCAACACCAGTCTCTCAAATGATTTCATGACCACAGACGTCAGGGCGACAGTTCTGTAGTCATTAAGTCCTGTGATTTTTGGTTTCTTTGGGATGGGGATGATAGTGGAACATTTGAAGCAGCATGGGACTTCACACTGCTCCAGTGATCTATTGAAGATATGTGTGAAGATGGGGGCCAGCTGGTTAGCACAGGATCTAAGACATGCAGGTGAAACGCCATCTGGGCCCTGTGCTTTCCTTATAATTTGTTGTCGAAAGACATGGCTCACATCATCTTCACAGATCTTAAGTGCAGGTTGAGTAGCAGGAGGGGGGGGAGGAGGGGGGTTGCAGGAGGTGTTGGTGTTTGTGTGAAGTGAAGGTCAGAGTGGGTGTGGGGTGTGAGATTGGGCCTTTCAAATCTGCAGTAGAACACATTCAGGTCGTCAGCCGGTTGTTGGTCCACCACAGGGTTGGGGGTAGGAGTCCTGTAATTCGAAAGTTGTTTTATGCCACTCCATACTGATGCAGGGTCGTTAGCTGAAAACTTGTTTTTCAGCTTCTCAGAGTATTTTCTTTTAGCCACTCTGATTCCCTTATTCAGTGTGTTCCTGGCCTGATTGTAAAAGACTTTATCCCCAACTCTGTAAGCATCCTCTTTGGCCTGACGAAGCTGCCTGAGTTCCGCTGTAAACCATGGTTTGTCGTTTTTAAATGTTAAATAAGTCCTAGTAGGAATGCACATATCCTCACAAAAACTGATATATGATGTAACAGTATCTATGAGCTTGTCCAGTTTGGTGTCTGCAGCCTCAGAAACACTCCAATCAGTGCAGTCATAGCAGGCTTGTAGTTACAGCTCTGCTTCGTTGGTCCATCGCTTTACAGTCCTTAATACAGGCTTCGCAGATATTAATTTCTGTCTGTAGGTTGGAAGAAGATGATCCAGAAAGTGATCAGATAGTCCCAAAGCTGCTCTAGGGACAGAGCGATATGCTTGCTTTATTGTTGTGTAACAATGATCCAGTATGTTCCTGTCTCTGGTGCGGCATGTAATGTGCTGTTTGTATTTAGGAAGTTCACGTGTGAGGTTTGCTTTGTTAAAATCCCCAAGAATAATAATAACTGAGTCCAGGTATTGTTGTTCTGTGTCTGTGATTTGATCAGCCAGCTGTTGCAGCGCTGTGTTCAAACACGCATTTGGCGCGATGTAAACACTCACCAGAATAAACGAGGAAAACTCCCGTGGCGAATAGAAAGGCTTACAGTTAATAAAGAGTGCTTCCAAATTAGCACAGCACATCCTCTTTAACGTAGTTACAGTGCATCCGGAAAGTATTCACAGCGCTTCACTTTTTCCACATTTTGTTATGTTACAGCCTTATTCCAAAATGGATTAAATTCATTATTTTCTTAAAAATTCTATAAACAATACCCCATAATGACAATGTGAAAGAAGTTTGTTTGAAATCTTTGCAAATTTATTAAAAATAAAAAACGGAAAACAAAATCACATGCACATAAGTATTCACAGCCTTTGCTCAATACTTTGTTGAAGCACCTTTGGCACCAATTACAGCCTCACACCTATTTTGGCACACCTATTTTTGGGCAGTTTCTCCCATTCTTATTTGCAGGACCTCTCAAGCTCCAACAGGTTGGATGGGGAGCGTCGGTGCACAGCCATTTTCAGATCTCTCCAGAGATGTTCAATCGGGTTCAAGTCTGGACTCTGGCTGGGCCACTCAAGGACATTCACAGAGTTGTCCCGTAGCCACTCCTTTGTTATCTTGGCTGTGTGCTTAGGGTCGTTGTCCTGTTGGAAGATGAACCTTCGCCCCAGTCTGAGGTCCAGAGCGCTCTGGAGCAGGTTTTCATCAAGGATGTCTCTGTACATTGCTGCATTCATCTTTCCCTCGATCCTGACTAGTCTCCCAGTTCCTGCCGCTGAGAAACATCCCCACAGCATGATGCTGCCACCACCATGCTTCACTGTAGGGATGGTATTGGCCAGGTGATGAGCGGTGCCTGGTTTCCTCCAGGCATGACGCTTGCCATTCAGGCCAAAGAGTTCAATCTTTGTTTCTCATGGTCTGAGAGTCCTTCAGGTGCCTTTTGGCAAACTTCAGGCAGGCTGTCATGTGCCTTTTACTGAGGAGTGGATTCCATCTGGCCACTCTACCATACAGGCCTGATTGGTGGAGTGCTGCAGAGATGGTTTTTCTTCTGGAAGGTTCTCCTCTCTCCACAGAGAAATGCTGGAGCTCTGTCAGAGTGACCATCGGGTTCTTGGTCACCTCCCTGACTAAGGCCCTTCTCCCCTGATCGCACAGTTTGGCCGGGCGGCCAGCTCTAGGAAGAGTCCTGGTGGTTCCAAACTTCTTCCATTTACGGATGATGGAGGCCACTGTGCTCATTAGGACTTTCAATGCTGCAGACATTTTTCTGTACCCTTCCCCAAATCTGTGCCTCGATACAATCCTGTCTCGAAGGTCTACAGACAATTCCTTGGACTTCATGACTTGGTTTGTGCTCTGACATGCACTGTTAACTGTGGGACCTTATTTAGACAGGTGTGTGCCTTTCCAAATCATGTCCAATCAACTGAATTTACCACAGGTTGACTCCAATCAAGTTGTAGAAACATCTCAAGGTTGATCAGTGGAAACAGGATTCACCTGAGCTCAATTTTGAGTGTCATGGCAAAGGCTGTGAATACTTATGTACATGTGATTTTTTCATTTTTTATTTTTAATAAATTTACAAAGATTTCAAACAAACTTCTTTCAAGTTGTCATTATGGGATATTGTTTGTAGAATTTTGAGGTAAATATTTAATTTAATCCATTTTGGAATAAGGATGTAACATAACAAAATGTGGAAAAAGTGAAGTGCTGTGAATACTTTCCGGATGCACTGTACATCTGTACACCAACTTTCACTGATATAAAAGCATGTTCCACCGCCTCTCATTTTCCCCGTTAACTCCGTGTTGCGATCCGCTCTGAACAGCTGAAAGCCCAGTAGATGTAATGCGCTGTCCGGAATGGCTTCACTCAGCCAGGTTTCTGTGAAGCACAAGGCAGCAGAGTTTGAAAAGTCCTTGTTTTTGCGGGTGAGGAGATGTAGTTTGTCCGTTTTGTTAGGAAGAGAGCGGAGATTCGTAAGATGAATGCTCGGCAGTGTTGTTCGAAAGCCCCACCGACGGAGTTTGACCAGAGTGCCTGCTCATCTCCCTTGATTGCGTCTCATAGCGCATTAAAACAACACAGCCGCGCCTCTGACTAAAATGTCAAACAAAACGTCCGAATATTCAAAATCCGGGAAAAGATTGACTGGTATATGCTGTCGAATGTTCAGCAGTTCGTCTTTGGTTAAACTGACTGAAAAAAGATTACTAAACACAGGACAAACAAATAAAAACAACAAAACAATAGAAGCGCTCCACACCGAGATGGCCATCCGTGGCGCAATACCTGGACTCGGTTATTATTATTCTTGGGGATTTTAACAAAGCAAACCTCACACGTGAACTTCCTAAATACAAACAGCACATTACATGCCCCACCAGAGACAGGAACATACTGGATCATTGTTACACAACAATAAAGCATGCATATCGCTCTGTCCCTAGAGCAGCTTTGGGACTATCTGATCACTTTCTGGATCATCTTCTTCCAACCTACAGACAGAAATTAAAATCTGCTAAACCTGTATTAAGGACTGTATAGCGATGGACCAACGAAGCAGAGCTGGAACTACAAGACTGCTTTGACTGCACTGATTGGAGTGTTTTTGAGGCTGCAGACACCAAACTGGACAAGCTCATATATACTGTTACATCATATATCAGTTTTTGTGAGGATATGTGCATTCCTACTAGGACTTATTTAACATTTAAAAATGACAAGCCATGGTTTACAGTGGAACTCAAGCACAAAACACAAATTACACACATTTGAGTGGCTTTTGACTTTCTAGTCGCAATATAGTTCTTATAGTTAAAATCGCATCACGCTCACACACATCAAATCCTATGAGGCTCCAGTTTAATTTTAATAATAGTATTTCAACTGTGTTTATAACATGTTGCATAATATTTCAGTAACTGACACAAATTGATAGTGAGATAATATATACAGTTGTGCTCAAAAGTTTGCATACCCTTGGGAATTGGTAATATATGTACCATTTTTAAAGAAAACATGAGTGAGCAGGCAAAACACATTTCTTTTATTTCTTATGGGATTCATATTCAACTGTAGGTTATAACAGAATGGCACAATCATAAAACAAAACATGGCTACAAAGAAAAATATGAAATAACCCCTGTTCAAAAGTCTGCATACCCTCAGTTCTTAATACTGTGTATTGCCCCCTTTAGCATCAATGACAGCGTGCAGTCTTTTGTAATAGTTGTCTATGAGGCCCCAAATTCTTGCAGGTGGTACAGCTGCCCATTCGTCTTGGCAAAATGCCTCCAGGTCATGCAAAGTCGTTGGTCGTCTTGCATGAACCACACGTTTGAGATCTCCCCAGAGTGGCTCGATGATATTAAGGTCAGGAGACTGTGATGGCCACTCCAGAACCTTCACCTTTTTCTGCGCTAACCACTGGAGGGTCAACTTGGCCTTGTGCTTAGGGTCATTGACATGCTGGAAAGTCCAAGTTCGTCCCATGCGCAGCTTTCATGCAGAAGAATGCAAATTGTCTGCCAGTATTTTCTGATAACATGCTGCATTCATCTTGCCATCAATTTTCACAAGATTCCCCATGCCTTTAGAGCTCACACACCACCAAAACATCAGTGAGCCACCACCATGCTTCACAGTGGGGATGGTATTCTTTTCACTATAGGCCTTGTGGACCCCTCTCCAAACATAGCGCTTATGGTTGTGACCATAAAGCTCTATTTTGGTCTCGTCACTCCAAATTACAGTGTGCCAGAATCTGTGAGGCGTGTCAAGGTGTTGTCGGGCATATTGTAACCGGGCATTTTTGTGGCATTCGCTCAGCAAAGGCTTCTGGTAGAATTGATCGCTGGGGGGCCTGGTGCGACCGCACAGGTTGCACCGCCCTAAGGATGGCCCTGGTGTCGGCATGCACTTCACTTCTACTGGCCGATTTTGACTTTGAACCATTAAATTCATTTATTTAAACACGAACAAATTCAACCAAAAATATTTTTAAATCCAAATTACACTTCAAATGAAACAAAAACAAAGTATGAAATGGTCAAAAATCATTTTCCAAATCCAAACATTTTATCTTCTCCAACTTCTTTGCACCTTTTGTAGTGACTTAAAAATCACTCTACAACAACAGGTAGAAAAATATAAATACAAATTACATCATAATTCCAATCGTAAATATACATATATAATAATAATAACTGACAAATAAGCCATGACCAATAGATAGTTTAACAAAAATAACTGTTTGGACATTAACTTTATTACCACCTGCTGGTGGAATCTCCAAACTGCAAATGCAGGAACTGAGTTTGTACTTTGTGCTAAAAACATACCTGCTTTTGAAATGTCTTTGCGCAATGACCTATATCTCAGGAAAATTGCAATTTGCGCATTGCACCACTTCATTAACACACAGTACAATACACCCACAGTTTGCGTGCATACACCCACAGTAAGCAAAAACACTCTCACCCATGCCCACTTGCGCTGGCACGAAATTGCACTTAGAATTAGTGCGCTTCGCACACTAACAAACAGAGCCCTCGTACTAAAGTCACCTGCTTCCCAGATTTTCCTTCTGAGGAAAAGACCAGTAATCTCACATGTATTTCCACTGAAGTTTCATGGAAGATCCAAAGTCTGCAATCAAAGATATTTCAATATAATCTCATTATGAACTCAATGATCTATGCTACCCTCCAAATTCATTTTATACCTCTATACATTCTATATTCTTCTGAGACCCCCACGTGACTTCTTTGTGCATTTTCCATATCCCTTTTTCATTTATAACTAGTAGCACCTAATAAACAAGCAAAATAATAAATAAATAAATAAAATAATTTCTAGAGCAAAGAGTTTTCCTAAAACATGGGACTAAGTTTTGAAATTTTAAGTAATACCAAGCTATAGAAAGTTTATTATGTGTCCAGGAGTGTTGGTTATTCATGTTTTTGATTTTGATGTTATTCTGACTAAAAGTAATGGCCAGCATCATCAAATCACTGCCAACCATGTTAAAATAAAATCTTATTAAAACCATATTTTCAACCTAACTCCATATAAAGCCTCTGAAAGCAAAAAAAAGTCAGCTTTTGCTGAAAATGAATTCATTTACTAATGTTAATAAAGAGAACTTTACTAAGAAATGACCCATAGATGTGTTAATGTTGAAAATAATTTAAAATAACTGACACATTTATTTTCAACATTTGAGGGAATACTGTCCTAATTTCCACTTATGTATATCTTTATCAGCACACTGATGTGCGAAAAATTAGTGGATTTTTTAAAGCGGCATATCAAACTAAACTAGAGACGCTCCTCTTTACCACCAAACAGGTTTCAATCAAAAAACCTAAAGAGGTTTCTTTCCAGAGTCACTTTTGTTGGTGCTGTACCCATAGTAGCACTTCACGGGGAGTCATGCTGTTGTGTCACGTGACATGGTGCAGCAGAAGTTTAACCCTTAAATGCATAGTAGAGTGTTGTGAACATTATTCATAATTTAAATTATGTGTTGTGTATAGCGATGCCAAAGTACAACGTCCACACATGTGGACGCGGTGTCGCAAGGGAATGTGCTATCAATTGCTCATTTGCATCTATTTAATTTTCTCCAAAGGACTTTAAGTATAAACATCTAAGTTGATAAGTTGATAAGTTGATAAAGTTGATACTTTTAACGAGATATACAGTATGTGATAACCTCAATAGGTCTCCTGTGATACGAAATAGCAAACTCTGAGCAATAAAATTTTCTTTTCAAAAGGGTATCTATTTGCTTTCACTCTGAGACAGTATCTTGAAATACCTAGCCAAAATCACCCCACCCTGTGACACTTCATACTGTTCTGTTTTGTCTTATAAAGACATCACTCCATAATCCCCATCATAATGCTGAATATCTTTCTTGTAAACAGTGGCCAAATTCTGCTCAAAATCCATTCCTCAGCACAATGGCGCATCTGACGTGATACAAATGCCAAGCAAAACTTTCCTCTGACCTCTACATCTCTGGCGGACTGATGCTTTATTCTAGTACAGCAAATCTGAAACATACTTCATTCTAGGTCTCCATCCTGATCTGGCAGACACATATTTAAAGTAGAGATGGATGGAGCATCAGAACATGCTCATATGTCACTGTGCCGCTTATAGAAGGAGGAAATAAATAACGATTGCATTGAACAGAGCTGGAGACATGGTGTCAGAGTAGAGCTCTATCCAAGGTAGTAATATGGCGAGGTGTTAAATCAGCAGCCAAGAAATATGAACCCAAGGTTATTGAGTGCCGGGAGAGTGATAGAGACTTCAAAATGTTTGGCCCCAGCAAATCTGGTTGCCATGGAAATTATATTTTACTTACTGTGCTTTCTCCAGCCCTGTGGCCATGAGAGGTTCAGCGAGATCTCTGAATTTATACATCCATTTACTATGGTATTAGTTAGTCAGTACCTTTTTTTTTTATTTATTTATTTATTTTTATACTGGTAAGATTTCTGTATAATTTCCGAAAATTAAGGTATGATTGGCCTTGGGCACAGTATAACATCTTCAAAGACCTGAGTAATGTACATTTTGTTTCTGCCACAGTTGAAGTCTTGATATACATTTTATTAAATGAATGGGAGCTACTATATGAGCGTTTAAAGGGGACATATCATGGACATATCCATGGGTTGGATTTTCCTTATTCTTTTGAAATAAAAAAGTTTGACGTACTATGCTGACATACAGTACTGTGCGAAAGTTTTAGGCACTTGTGAAAAATGTTGCATAGTATGTCTGTCTTCAAAAATAATTACATAAATAGTTTTAATGTCTCACTTAATGTCAAACGAAGTCCAGTAAATATAAAAAAGCTAAATCAATATTCGGTGTGACCACCTTTGCCTTTAAAACAGCACCAGTCCTTCTAGGTACTCCTGGACACAGTTTCTCTTGGTTGTTGGCAGATAGGATGTTCCAAGCTTCTTGGAGAATTCGCCACAGTTCTTCTATCTATTTTGGCTGTCTCAATTGCTTCTGTCTCTTTATGTAATCTCAGACTGACACGATGTTCAGTGGAGGGCTTTGTGGGGGCCATGACATCTGTTGCAGGGCTCCCTATTCTTCTATTCTAATCTTTTCTATTTGCAAAAGTAATGTTTGGAAGTCTAACATTTATATTTCTTATTGACACACTAAAGCCAAAGATATAAGTAACCATCTTATGACAAATGCTTTTGTGAAACATCTTATATGCCTAAGACTTTTGCACAGTACTGTACTTTAACATTCACAATACAAAGCTCGTTCCCCCAATCCACCCAAATAAATTATTAAAACTAAGCATAATTTAAAAAAAGTGTGCTGTCATTTACTTACCAGTATGTTGTTCCAAAACGGAGCGCTGTCCTTCACAATGACAGACATTTATTTATTTATTTATTTCTGTAGAAACACATGATTGGTTTTGGTATGAGAAACCTTGACTAATATTTTAAGTGGACTTCAGAAATAAATAATGGAGGAGATATAGTGTTATGGAGATGGTAAAGGGGATACCAAAGTTTAGGAGGAACAGCTGTTGCCCCTCAAGCAGGTACTTTACGCAAACAGTTCCAGTAATAAGCCCATCTGTTGAAATGAGGAACATCAGTGTTTTACACTCATTTTGGCCAAAGGCATTTGTGACTGAAGCAGTATGAGTTTATATGTTGGAGATTAGCATGTGCTACTGAATATCCCTTGCAGTGACATTAATGTCCTGAAAAAGTGTGACACTTGTCTGCAGTGCAGAGGAAACCAAAGTCTTTCATTTTTGGATTTCATGGCATTTCCTTACGTATAATTTGCATGGATTGTAAATTATGATAAGTGCAAGCTCTACATTTATAGCAGTCATATTTCTAAAGTCACTCTGACAAACAGCAACACCAGCGAATGAAGTTTTGGAGGGAGGCAGTGTCTCTCAAGCCTCCCTTCAACTCATTGCAATATCATTGAGCTCCTAAAGTGTGGCTTGAATGTGAGGCAGGGTAGCTGCCAAATACAGCAAAAAGTCAAGTGAGGGTAGACATTGGTTCAGAGTAACACTGATACGTTTAATACGCTTTCAATCAAATGTAACGGGTCTCCACATATGAATGGGTAAACTGATGTAAGTTTGCAAAGTAAACAACTAATCGACATGGACATGGACATGGAAGCTCGTGATTTCATGAAACCTGCTGTTTTTACCAAGGAGTAGATGAAAAATTATCCAAAAATAAGATGACTATAAAAATAATAGGCGAATAGATAAAACATACATGAAATATGCTTGTTGCTGTATTCTTGTACAGCGATTGACTGGCCACCTGTCCAGGGTGTTTACCTGCCTTCATACCGAGACAGCTGAGATAGGCTCCAGCACTCCCTGCGACACTACATAGGACAAGCGGCTATAGAAAATGCATGGATGTACGCATTCTTGTAGGTAATGTTTTTGAAGCAATGTAAAAAATATACTTTTAATACAATGCATAAACTTGATGAGTCATTGATTTGACTTGATTTAATAAATACTGTACTGTCCATATGAACATACAAAAATATAAGTACTTCATGGCATGCTTATTTACAGTGTAAGTTAAACAGTATTTCATATACGAATTCTCATGAGATTACGCATGTATTTTTATGTAAAGTTTGGTTTTAGCAAACGTACATTTGCATAGATAGAAACGTTCAATACTGATGTATTGAAAGCATCTAAAACATCTTAACATGTATTAACGTACTAATACGTTAACACCTTTAGAAACATACAAATGTTTATGTGTACTGTTTCAATCAATTAATATTGAATTTATTAAATTAATCAGCTAATTTTATTGAATTTTTGATCAATGAGATTAGTTAAATGTTAAATGCCATCACATTTATTTAACGCAGCTGATGCATTTACCTAATTTGACATTATAACGGTTTCATGTGGTTCTGATTTCTGCTGCCCTAATCAATGTTTTAAAGGTTTTTTTTATCACATTAACCAACTAAAGTTTAAAATGCTAAATTAATAAAAATTCTGTAATCATTTAATCATTCATTAAGCATTTAATTTATATTTTGTTTGCCATGGGACACAAAAAGGAGTTTTCAGAATATGCCAGTAAACAAAATAACTCACAAAAGCACTATAAAACAATCATAAAATCCACGCATTTTATTCATTTGCTGCAATCCAAATCTTCCGATTGCTTTGTGTGAGGAATAGACCCAAATTCAAGCCTTTTATTCAATGATCTCCGTGTCCATCCACCTTACCAATCCCACATTGGTTTCTTTTTCCAAATTGAAAAAAATTCCGCCTCAAGAAGTACAACACATGTTTTACGGCAGTGATGTCGAATGCTCATTGGCTCTCAAGTGTCTCCTGACGCTTTGCGACATGCTGTATTCTGTGATACATATTTTGAGTTAGGTGTGGGATTAGTGGCTGTAAAATAAATATTAAATAATATATTGTAACAAAAAGTATTGTCACTGTACATTAATCTCCCTTTTACATCTTTATATTGTTGAAAAGTGGTTCTGTTTTGGGGGTTGAGTTAGAGTTAAGGGATCTAAAATACATATAAAACTGTACAGATGTACAG
Organism: Myxocyprinus asiaticus; assembly: GCF_019703515.2. Lineage (NCBI taxonomy): Eukaryota > Metazoa > Chordata > Actinopteri > Cypriniformes > Catostomidae > Myxocyprinus > Myxocyprinus asiaticus. The sequence continues at coordinate 35,324,050 of NC_059363.1, read as the reverse complement.
ATATATTTCAAATGGATTAGTGTATTCAAATATACAGTATTTGTCATAGATTCGTAAATATTTCACGTTTCTAAAGATGTAAATACGTTTACATTTTAGATGCTTTCAAAACATTTATATTGTACGTTTTAGCGTCTATCCAAACAAACAAATATGTTCATTTAAATCAGAGTTTGTGAGTGGAGTGAGGAGTGGAGGGGCATGATTTTGCCTGGAGCGAGGAGTGGGTTTTTAACAAATCGGAGCGTCGTTTTCTCTCGTTCCAAGAGCACTCCACTAATGCTCCATCACGGGCACAGTACCTGTTAATGGCCCTTAATGCAGTAATTAACCACGTGCTAAGAAGTGTTAAACACTATTGGCATGAAGGAAAGATGGAATTTCTGATATAACCAGAAAGAATGTGATAAAGAAAATAAAAAAAAATACAAATTTAAAATCTAGAGGCACTTGGTAATGTTCAACCTCCAGCACAAAGGTTACTTTCGCTTTCTATGTTCACGCTCCCTATTAGTTAAATGTTGCGGTAAAGCTTGACTTAACTACATGCTCATGTCTCGTCTCTTTATTCCTACATCAACTGGCATACATTGAAAATTAATGACGGGACGGCGAAGGAGAACATGAGTGGAGAGGTGATTGCCACGATAAAAGTTTCATTGTGAAATCCTAAAAGATGTGTCCAGAAAACACAATGATAATCCATTCACATGTGGAGAGAAAATCGTCCTGGTTACTTGCGTAACCTCTGTTCCCTGATGGAGGGAACGAGACGTTGTGTTGATGTAGTGACACTAGGGGCCACTCTTGGGAGCCCAAGACACCTCTGGTCTTTGATAAAAGGCCAGTGAAAATTGGCGAGTGGTATTTGCATGCCACCATCACTCCCAAGGGGAAGACACCGCCGAGACCACACCCCGCCCAAATAGGGGGGTGGGTATTTTGAGTGAAAATACGTCACATGGTCTTGCCGAGCTTTGTCGGACCTATGCCATGTGGAGAAGTCCCATGGTAGGTCCTACCCTGCGGGGGAGGAGTTTCTACAAGCATGATGACTGGGGCAGAGGGGCCTCTGCCCAAGGAAGATGCAGTTTACCAAGAGGGAAACGAATTAGTGGAAGATATACGTCGCATAGGGTTACCTACGGGGAACCACCACATGCGGAGCATCTACCCCAGTACGGGGCTTAGTTAGCACATGTACTGAGATGGCAGCGAGTTTCTCCGCAAACTCGTCTGCCACAGGGCTCGGAGGAAATCAACCAGGGAACACAGTTTGTGAACACTACTGGGAGTCAACGGTGCATGTCTTCAGCTCAGGGGAGGTGAAAGTTGCTATGCACAAGTGATACACCTGGCCAGCTGTCCCGGACTTACCTGCGTGCCACTACACAGGACAAAACCGGTTCCACCCAGAGATTGTAGAACCTCGCAAAGGTGTTGGGTGTTTCCCAGCCCGCTGCTCTGCAAATGTCTGTTAGAGAGGCGCCACTGGTCAGGGCCCAGGAGGCCGCTACACCCCTGGTAGAATGGGCTTGTAGCCCTACCGGGGGTTGCACGTCCTGGGCGTGATATGCCATTGTTATGGCGTCAATGAGCCAGTAGGCGATCCTCTGCTTGGAAACAGCATTTCCTTTCCGCTGTCCACCAAAGCAGACAAAGAGCTGCTCAGAGACTCTAAAGCTCTGCGTGCGATCCAAATAGATGCGTAAAGCGTGCACCTGACACAGCAACATTAGGGATGGGTCTGCCTCCTCCTGGGGCAGCGCTTGCAGGTTCACCACCTGGTCCCTAAAAGGGGTGGTGGGAACCTTGGGCACATAGCCCGGTCGGGGTCTCAGGATCACGTGAGAGTAGCCTGGACTGAACTCCAGGCACGTTTCGCTGACAGAGAACGCTTGCAGGTCTCCTACCCTCTTGATGGAAGTGAGTGCAGTCAGGAGGGCCGTCTTCAAAGAGAGTGCCTTAAGCTCAGCTGACTGCAAGGGCTCAAAGGGGGCTCTCTGTAGACCCTGAAGAACTAAAGAGAGGTCCCATAAGGGAACGAGGTGCGGTCTGAAGGGATTCAACCTCCTGGTGCCTCTCAGGAACCTGATCATCAGGTCGTGCTTCCCTAAGGACTTACCTTCCAATGTGTCGTGGTGTGCCGCTATAGCGGCTACATACACCTTCAGGGTGGAGGGGGACAGCCGCCCTTCCAACCTCTCCTGCAGGAAGGAAAACACCAATCTGACTGCACATCTCTGGCGGTCTTCGTGTCAGGAAGAACACCACTTACTGAACAGACACCACTTAAAGGCATACAGGTGCCTCGTAGAGGGGGCCCTAGCCTGAGTGATCGTGTCTACCACCGCGGGTGGTAAACCGCTTAAGTCTTCCACGTCCCATCCAGGGGCCAGACATGGAGATTCCAGAGGTCTGGTCATGGGTGCCAGGTGGTGCCCCGTCCCTGAGAAAGAAGGTCCTTTCTCAGGGGAATTTGCCGGGGGGGGGGGCTATCGCAAGGAGCGTGAGGTCTGAGAACCACATCTGGGTGGGCCAGTAGGGTGCTACCAGGACGACCTGCTCCTTGTCCTCCCTGACCTTGCACAGGGTCTGTGCAAGAAGGCTCACTGGGGTAAACACATATTTGCGAAGTCCAGGGGGCCAGCTGTGTGCCAGTGCGTCTATACCAAGAGGTGCCTCAGTCAGGGCGTACCAGAGCGGGCAGTGGGAGATTCTTGGGAGGCAAACAGGTCTACACGTGCCTCCCAAATCGACTCCAAATCAGCTGGATCACCTGAGGGTGGAGTCTCCACTCTCCCTTGAGGGTAACCTGCCGTGACAGCGCGTCCGCTGCAGTGTTGAGGTCGCCCGGGATGTGAGTGGCTCGCAGCAACTTGAGGTGCTGCTGACTCCAGAGGAGGAGATGGCGGGCGAGTTGTGACATACAACGGCAGCGCAGACCGCCTTGATGGTTGACATTGGCTACTGATGCCGTGTTTTCTGTCCAAACTAACACATGATTTCCCTGGATCAACGGCTGAAACCTCCACAGGGCGAGCAGAATTGCCAGCTACTCGAGGCAGTTGATGTGCCAACGCAGCCGCGGGCCCATCCATAAGCTGGCAGCTGCGTGCCCATTGCGTACAGCGCCTCAGCCCATTTTGGAGGCATCTGTCATAACCATGACACACCTGGAGACCTGCTCTAGGGGAACGCCTGCCCGTAGAAACGTTAGGTCGGTCCAAAGGCTGAAGAGGCGGTGACAGATCGGCGTGATGGCCACGCGATGTGTCCCAAGGCGCCATGCCCATCTCGGGACTCAAGTCTGAAGCCAGTGCTGAAGCGGTCTCATATGCATCAACCCGAGCGGAGTGGCCACCGCTGAGGATGCCATATGCCCCAGGAGCCTCTGAAAGAGTTTCAGTGGAACCGCTTTTTTCCGTCTGAACGCCTTCAAACAGGTCAGCACTGACTGTGCGCGCTCGTTCGTGAGGCGCGCTGTCAACGAGACAGAGTCCAACTCCAAAACGAGAAAAGAGATGCTCTGAACAGGGAGGAGCTTGCTCTTTTCCCAGTTGACCCGAAGCCCTAGTGGGCTTCAGGTCTACCGCCGCGAACCAATCTTGATGCTGGACGCTTGCCAGAATGCGTCTTTGTGTCAGCATCTTGAACGGGAGTCTATATAAAGCCTAGATTTAAAATCTTGAAAAAGTTCAAAATGCTAGTATTTCTAAAAGTGAACTCTGCATTAGACATATTTACCGGGGCTTAAGCGGCATCCTCCACCGTATTCTCACCCATCGACGTTCTCAGGAACGCTGATGTAAACACAGAGAAAGTGCGCAACAGTTAAATCCACCATGTGATCAACAATTTTTTGGTATTTTGAAATACATTTTGAGCAAGCATGTGACTTTTTGATATCATATATTGTTATGTAGGCCTACTTTTTTATATCATATGTCATGTTAAATTAGATTTCAGATCTGAATAGGTTTAACCTGAAAGCTATGTACAGTGCATCTGGAAAGTATTCACAGCGCTTCACTTTTTCCACATTTTGTAATGTTACAGCCTTATTCCAAAATGGATTAAATTCATTATTTTCTTCAAAATTCTACAAACAATGTAATGACAATGTGAAAGAAGTTTGTTTGAAATCTTTGCAAATTTATTACAAATAAAAAACGGGAAAAAAAAAAAAAATCACATGTACATAAGTATTCACAGCCTTTGCTCAATACTTTGTTGAAGCACATTTGGCACCAATTAAAGCCTCAAGTCTTTATGAGTATGATGCTACAAGCTTGGCACACCTAGTTTTGGGCAGTTTCTCCCATTCTTATTTGCAGGACCGCTCCAGCTCCATCAGGTTGGATGGAGAGCGTCGGTACACAGCCATTTTCAGATCTCTCCAGAGATGTTCAATCATGTTCAAGTCTGGACTCTGGCTGGGCCACTCAAGGACATTCACAGAGTTGTCCCGGAGCCACTCCTTTGTTATCTTGGCTGTGTGCTTAGGGTTGTTGTCCTGTTGGAAGATGAACCGTCACCCCAGTCTGAGGTCCAGAGCGCTCTGGAGCAGGTTTTCATCAAGGATGTTTCTGTACATTGCTGCATTCATCTTTCCCTCCATCCTGACTAGTCTCCCAGTTCCTGCCACTGAGAAACATCCCCACAGCATGATGCTGCCACCACCATGCTTCACTGTAGGGATGGTATTGGCCAGGTGATGAGCGGTGCCTGATTTCCTCCAGGCATGACGCTTGCCATTCAGGCCAAAGAGTTCAATCTTTGTTTCTCATGGTCTGAGAGTCCTTCAGGTGCCTTTTGGCAAACTCCAGGCGGGCTGTCATGTGCCTTTTACTGAGGAGTGGCTTCCGTCTGGCCACTCTTCCATATAGGCCTGATTGTTGGAGTGCTGCAGAGATGGTTGTTCTTCTGGAAGGTTCTCCTTTCTCCACAGAGAAATGCTGGAGCTCTGTCAGAGTGACCATCGGGTTCTTGGTCACCTCCCTGACTAAGGCCCTTCTCCCCCGATCGCACAGTTTGGCCAGGTGGCTAGCTCTAGGAAGAGTCCTGGTAGTTCCAAACTTCTTCCATTTACGGATGATGGAGGCCACTGTGCTCATTGGGACCTTCAATGCTGCAGACATTTTTCTGTACCCTTCCCCAGATCTGTGCCTTGATACAATCCTGTCTCGGAGGTCTACAGACAATTCCTTGGACTTCATGGCTTGGTTTGTGCTCTGACATGCACTGTTAACTGTGGGAACTTATATAGACAGGTGTGTGCCTTTCCAAATCATGTCCAATCAACTGAATTTACCACAGGTGGACTCCAATCAAGTTGTAGAAACATCTCAAGGATGATCAGTGGAAACAGGATGCACCTGAGCTCAATTTTGAGTGTCATGGCAAAGGCTGTGAATGCTTATGTACATGTGATTTTTTTCGTTTTTTATTTTTAATACGTTTGCAAAGATTTCAAACAAACTTCTTTCACATTGTCATTATGGGGTATTGTTTGTAGAATTTTGAGGAAAATAATGAATTTAATTAATTTTGGAATAAGGCTGTAACATAACAAAATGTGGAAAAAGTGAAGCGCTATGAATACTTTCCGGATGCACTGTAAATGTCAAATTGAATTGAAATAGAAATGTAAATGTTTTTGTACAAAAAAAAAAAAAAAAGAACACTGAGCTGGCCTCCTCATTTTTAAAAATCCACCACACAGCACTGTCAGTAGTGTGTTCATGTCAGATCATTTCTAGTACCTCGCAGTTCAGAGCCTAATATATATATATATATTCGAATAAAAAAATAAAAAAAATAAATAAAAAAAAATTATAATAATAAGGAATAACGTAAAATGAAGAGGAAATATTTAAGTACTTTAGTATAGTGTTTCTGGTCTCTGATCAAATGTAAGCAAATTTGTGACATTGGCCATGTTAGTTTCTTTGTACAAAAGGAATTTCCATGCTTCCATTAAAGCACACAACATGCGCAATTCTTAGATCATGCAGGGATAACATAAATCATTAGGTTTTGCACAAACTTGTGGAATCCATGCCAGCTCTGGTGCGTACTGTCATTAAAGCAAGAAAGGGGGACTAAGCAAATACTAAGAAATTCAGAAATTCATGTCAATTGTTTTCAATTCAAACTCACATTGTTTTACTGATAATGTATTTTATGGTCTCAGACCACACAGATTCAGTTTTGTGCAAATTCTGTAACCTCCAGTCTACTGTAGATCTACAGTCTACTACATAGCAGTGCATAAGAAAGACCTCAAAGCAGCCTTGAAGCAAGCCTTGGGGGACAGTCCTCAGTGTGGCTCAATTGTTTGTAAAAACATGGGAATCATTCTATTGTGAAAAGTTGATACATGTTAAAATGTTATAATGAATGGCAGTAACAATAGATGATCCATACACTTTAGCTCATGCTACTGCACCGAATCCTGTTCCAAAAGTTAGGTAATACAAATATGCTGCCTCCCAAGGGTGGTCCTAGGGTCGGAGGACATTCAGGGCTTAGCCCAGACCTCTTTAGATATGTATGGGGCCATCTTTTGACAAAATATTGGAATATAATACACTTAAATATAAAAGTTGAAATGTTACATCTATGAGATGTTATTTAAATAAAGTAAATGTTTAAATATTTTTGGAACTACACTTACAAGTTCCAACTAACATTTGTCTCAGCCTCAGATATACTCAGAGATCAGAAATTGTCTGTTTTTAACACTAACACTGTGTCTGAATATGCATACTTCCCTGTTATATACTGTATGTAGCCAAGTGTAGAAATTTCATGTAATTTAACTCTAGTCATAAATTGGATGTGGCCCCTTTAAGAACCGGAATTTGTGACACCCGCTTTCTGGCTCTATCTGGTGTTAGGGACATAAGAACATACGAGGTGTAAAAAGAGCTCCCGGTTTTGTTCATCATTTGGGAATTTTCTTGGGTATATATAAAATTTTACACAAATTGCTTATAAATTGCATTAAATATGTGTTCAGAAGAGTTGTATGTTAAAATTGAGTGTTTGTTATGGGTTGTTATTGAAGGATGCATATCGATTGCACGTGTGGAGTTTGACCACGTTTGGTGTACATGCGAGAATTGGGTATGTACATTTAGAATTAATCATATCTCATTTAATGATTTATAGCCCAGAGTGTTTTCCAGTTAAGTGAATAAGTGCAATACATATTATATGTGAAATTATGTGTAATGAGAATTCTATTGTTTCAAACTGTTATACATGTCCTTAAAGCCTGGTTAAAAAGCATTAAATGCTTTGAGAGATTTAAGCATGTTTTAAGGTGATGTATGCTGAAGAATGTGGGTAGGCTAATGCACTGTTTGTATTTTCATTTAACATTAGCCTCTACCATATTTCGTTGTACCTTATTTCATTTTTGTATTTCATTTCCATTTTCCATTTTACCATTTTTTACATGTATACGGCCCTATCGACTGCTGTCCCCCTCTTTTTTCAACAGCTGTCAGAATAAAACCACCAACATTTTTGTATTCTGTGTTGTTTCTTTACAACCCACCAGCTACATATAGTACAGCAAAAACAGTACGCAAATGGAATAGTATGTCGGAATCCTCAGTATCCTCAGTATCATAAAAGAATAAGTGATGCCCAGATGACCTACTATCCAGCAAGATTCTGAAGTGCGCATCTACAGGACACTGTTTTATCCCATAATGCCTCGGGATCTGAGAAGACACCACACTTTTATGTACTTGGAAATGTGATAATAATAATAATAATAATAATAATAATAAACATTATTGTTACAACTCCAGTGGTTAATGTCTTCTAAAGTGATACAATCGATTTTGGTGTAAGAAAAAGGTTAATATTTATGTACTTTTGAACTCTAAATCATCGCTTCTGGTAATCTTCACGTTGCCATGTTTCAGACATAATCTTAAGTTTTTCTCTCAGTTGAGACATCCAGGATGAGCACACAAACGCACCATTGTGAGTAAAGAAACAGATAAATACAGATCTAAACCAAACCCAACAAAGCTTCTGCACAGCGTTCCTCCTACTCAATTGTAAACAGCGCTGCTCTTCTATGTGTGTCGCTCGTGCCTCAGTTCTCGTGCCAATGCGATTACATCACACGCGCATACCACTGCTGACCGGAAGCGATGATTTAGAGTTAAAAAAAAAAAAAAAGTACTTACATATTGATCTTTTTCGCACCAAAAACGATCGTGTCACGTTAGAAAACATTAATTTTACAGCTGGACTCGTATGGATGACTTTTATGCTGACTATCTGCAATTTTTGGAGCTTCAAAAGTCGAATCACCATCCACTTGCATTTTAAGGACTTTCTCATTTCTTCAGAAATGTGTTCTGGTGAAGAAATAAAGTCATACACACCTGGAATATCATAAGGGTGAGTAAATGATGAGAGAATTTTCATTTTTGGGTGAACTATCCCTTTAAGCCACGGAAGCCCCAGTGCCACCCATGCTGTTTCCAGAGATGCCTATACTTTAGTATATTTATGCTCATTAGAGTAGTTCTTCTCTCCTCACCTGTATTAAAATTAATTGTGAGCTGAGTGCTTTATGTGAGGAGTACTAATTGTGTGGCGTGTGGATTTGCTGCCTATGTAGAATGTCCCAAATTAAACACTTATGAAGTTCAATGTCGGTTATGATATAGTCATAGAAGGAAGTTTCCTAGGCAGGAGGCAACAAGGCACACTAGGTTTTGGAATAGACCCTATATGTTTTTCTGAATAGCTGAATGAAGCTGGTTCTCAATTAAGTTCTGCCCTAAAAACACTGTAGTGGAAGTAAAATGCCCGTATGCTCAAATCACCATTCAACAGCAGTTTTCTTTAGACTCTCAGAGATTTAGATGAGAATATGATCAATTTAGCCTTTTATTTTATCTCTTAGCGGGTCTAAATGGCAACATTAAACTATTAGAGCCCAGAGAGCACTTCAGTGCCCCTAAAGTTAACTTATATCTCTCCATTTTCTCCCCAGCCAGGTCCATTTAAACCACCAACTGTCTGTTTCCATAAAAAAGTCTATTGGGGCCTGAGAACGTAGCAGAGTCTCTCTCTCTCTCTCTCTCTCTCTCTCACCATGGATTTGGAATAGCCCTAGTTGCCTCATTTAAGTTGGTAAAATGACATGGTTTCCCGTTGGCTCCAATCTTGAGAGGAGGCGCTGCAGTGGGGTTTGTGTGCATGACCAAGCGTGTGTGTGGTTTTGTGAGTGTGTGTGTCTCCAATGGTGAGATTCTGGGGCACAAATGACACTGACTCCACATGGGAACCACTAGCCATCATCATTTCTTTCCTTCCTGCATGTCCTCTTTGCTACAAGGTCATTCACAATGACTGACATAAAAATGAAATGGTCAAAAGCAAGAAAGAAATCTACCATGAGACTGAAAACCTAATACAACATTTCTTCTTAGAAAAGTCAATGGATATCAATCAATCAATCAATCAAAAGATTGTAAATATTGAAAGTAATTTCACAAATAATCTTTTTTTCTTCAGATACTATGAGTTTTTTTTTTTCTTGTAGTCTGAACAGCAAAAAGCCACATGAAATCTGATATTTACAAACCCAGTCAAGACCTCATCCAAATATGTTTTGAAATGAAGTTCTAGACAAAGGTTCGAGAAGAGCTTGTCAGTTTAGTCCTGCAAATCACAACACATGTATACAGTATGTAAGCAGCTGCTTACCTCACTCTTGTGACAATTCTGGCATCACTTTACCACCACAACTACACCTTCATTTTTAAGCTTATTCTTAACAAACTTCAATTAAGTAGTCCACAAATTTGTTTACACTTACCAAACTGTTTACCAATATCAATTAATGGACTAGGTGGACATGCAAACTTGTAAAATCTGATTTATAAAGAGTTTTTGGAAATGTGTTGCAGTCTGAAAAGTCAAATCCGGAGTGCTTTGCAGCACGGTTCCCTCATGCTTTAAAATTTTTATTTTCACTTTACCATAATTCCAAACATATTTAAATGCAAATACAGTGGACACAGTTTGTAGATTGATGAATTTTCCATATAAAAAGCGCAACTGCAATCATGTGATCAACAAAAAGTCTCGCTTGTCCCCCGTGATTTAATTGTCATCTGAACGCATGAGTTTTATCACAGAGGAGCCATGAAAACGTACTTTTACAGACGTCACCCTGAGAAACAATTACCATCCAAATAGGGCTTTAGAGGGAAAATGGAAACTCTGAATCACACTCGTCACTGATTATGCAGACGTAATTACTTCCTGGTTACAACGCAGAACAAGAACCCAGGTCTCCAACACTGCTGACACAATGCACTATTGGTCATCCCACAGAAAAAGCAAAACACATTTGAACTGATGCAGAAATGTCCGATGGGAGATAGAGCTTGTCAGTAATTCGGCAGAATGATGAAACTGGAATTTTTGGTAGCAACATGCCACCTTCCCAGGTAGTCATGTTGCCATTAACTCTAATGCCCAAAGTATTCTTTGATTTTGATGCGAATGCTCAGCGTCTGCATACAGACGAACGTGAGCCTGTCAAAGTATACTCCATACTGTCTGACCGAAGTATACTTTGGGCTTAAGTATTTGTCACAGGCGGGTATTAATTTTGAACTCTGGTTCCACCTGAAATGATTCTGTGTGATGGTATTTTGTGCGGATAAGTGTCAGTTTCCACTCAGTTTGCTCAGCATTTTTTAACACAGACTGGTTAGGGTTAGGGTTCTCAATCCAGTGATTACATCCACTGAACACAGCTGCCTGATGCTCAGACAACTGTTAATTGCAAAGATAATTGTTGTCTTGTCCTGCATGTCTTACTTTCTCATTAGCTTTTCTCCACTCACCTGAAGCAGTGTTCTCTACGCATCTGTCTGCTGCTCAAAAATCCAGTCCCCAAGCTGTCATCAATGGGCAAGAAAGTGTGCAGCCATTTAGGTAATTAAAAACTGGAAGGCATTAGCCTGGGCCGTGCACCTCACATTTTACACAGTGTTACACAGCGTAATTAACGAGTTGCACAGGCTAAAATGGCTGCTTGCTACCAGGGACTTTCTGCCAATGTGGCTGAATATTCATCAGTTGTCTTTAAAGGGAGATCGGTGGCTGTTGTTTGTGGGTATATGCTACCACCCCCTCGGGTGTCCCGTCTCCTGCTAACATCTCATGATTACAAAGAAGTGGAGTTGGCTGGAAATTTTTCTTTAAAATGATAGCTCTTATGACGAGCTAAAGTGAACAAATTTCGAGGGAAATTTGTATTTGCTCGTTTCGAGGGAAATAACACCACCCTCGCGGAGAGAGCTCTCGCGGCTGAAGCTACAGAGGTTAGTTCACTCTCCGTCTCTGTAGCGGATGTAACCCGATCCTTCCGACAGGTGAATATCCGCAAAGCCGCGGGCCCAGGCGGCATTCTGGGCCGCATCATCAGAGCATGCGCGAACCAGCTGGCTGGTGTTTTTACGGATATTTTCAACCTTTCCCTCTCTTTGTCTGTAGTCCCCACATGCTTTAAAACATCCACCATTGTGCCTGTACCAAAACAATCAAAAATAACTTGTTTAAATGACTGGCATCCTGTTGCTCTGACCCCCATCATCAGCAAATGCTTTGAGAGACTAATCAGAGATTACATCTGCTCTGTATTGCCACTCAATCTTGACCCGCTGCAGTTTGCTTACCGCAACAACCGCTCCACTGATGATGCCATTGCATCTACAATACACACTGCTCTCTCCCACCTGGAAAAAAAGAACACTTATGTGAGAATGCTGTTTGTAGGCTACAGCTTAGCATTCAACACCATAGTGCCCTCCAAGCTAGATGAGAAACTCCAGGCTCTGGTCTTAAACAGCTCGCTGTGCAGCTGGATCCTGGACTTCCTGTCAAGCAGACGCCAGGTGGTTAGAATAGGCAGCAACATCTCCTCATCACTAACCCTCAAAACTGGAGCCCCGCAGTGCTGTGTTCTCAGCCCACTACTGTATTCCTTGTACACACATGACTGTGTGGCAACACATAGCTCCAATGCCATCATTAAGTTTGCTGATGACACGACGGTGGTAGGTCTGATCACTGACAATGATGAAACAGCCTACAGAGAGGAGGTGCACACCCTGACACACTGGTGTCAGGAGCACAACCTCTCCCTCAACGTCAGTAAGACAAAGGAGCTTGTGGTGGACTTCAGAAGAAAAGACAGAGAACACAGTCCCATCACCATCAATGGAGCACCAGTGGAGAGAGTCAGCAGCTTCAAGTTCCTGGGTGTCCACATCACTGAGGAACTCACATGGTCTGTCCACACTGAAGTCATTGTGAAGAAGGGCTCATCAGCGCCTCTTCTTCCTGAGACGGCTGAGGAAGTTTGGAATGAACCGCCACATCCTCACACGGTTCTACACCTGCACTGTGGAGAGCATCCTGACTGGCTGTATCTCCGCCTGGTACGGCAATAGCACCGCCCACAACCGCAAAGCACTGCAAAGCGTGGTGCGAACTGCCAGACACATCATCGGAGTTGAGCTTCCCTCCCTCCAGAAAATATATACAAGGCGGTGTGTGAAAAAAGCTCGGAGGATCATCAGAGACTCCAGCCACCCAAGCCATGGGCTGTTCTCACTGCTACCATCAGGTAGGCGGTATCACAGCATCAGGACCCGCACCAGCTGACTCCATGATAGCTTCTTCCCCCAAGCAATCAGACTTCTGAACTCTTGATCTCCCACGATCAAAATACATCAGCACTGCACTTTATTACCCTTACTCTTATATCTCACACCGGACTGTCATAAATTATATTATTATTATTATATTATGTTCTCTCTTAACAACTGACTATCAACCGACAGCCTGAATGTCAATACAGTACAATACTGTACGTTATAAATATATATATACATATATATATATATATATATATATATATATATATATATATATATATATATATATATATATATATATACTTTTTATATATTTTAATTTGTAATTTTTATTGAATAATGTGTATCTATATAGTAAAAAAAAACAAAAAACAACAAAAAAAAAAAAAACAGCGTATTGTATACTGTACAGTATATGTTATTATTTGTATATTGTTGAGTGTAATTATGTGTATATCAGATGTTTAAATTGTGTTGTGTTAATTTGATGTTATTGTAAATTGGTATATGTCTCATCACTGTCATGACTGCTATGTTGATCGGAACTGCACCCAAGAATTTCACACAACATTGCACTTGTGTATATGGCTGTGTGACAATACAGTGATTTGATTTTGATTTTGATTTGAAATACCTTATAAACATGATGTGTGGACGTGTGGAAAAGTACAAATAGATTTAATGGTCTAGGTTTAGTTTAGACTAATGGTCTACTCTGCTTAAAAGACCAGCTTAGAACAGTATGAGTTTCAATGCTTGTGCAGACTGGTCAGTGTTGTTTGATGCAGGTCTAGCTAGTGGACCACTGGCTCATAGTGGGCAATTCTTGACCATAATAAGCTGAAGTATGGCCTAGGGTTGCCACGGTGTACGGTGTTACCGGTTTTACTCAGTACAAGGGACATGAATGGAACTATGAATGGAACTTCCAATATCAATACAATAGCCTAACGAATAGAATAGTTAAATAAATAAAGAATAGTTGCCTAATGAAGAGTTTGTGACCCATGATAAATTAACCTAAATAATGCATTGAAAGCCAGATATTCTTTACCAATCTATCAAAATACACAGACAGCAAAGTGTGCACACTGACAGAAGAAGTTTAATTGCAGGTAGTGAATATGATGTGCATGGTGGGTAACTGTAAGACATCTCGGATTCGGAATGACACAAGAAATGCTGTTAGACACACAGACACATTTTTACGAACAGATGACAGAAAAGCTGTAAATGCGCATGTCTGACACGCTGTTTGTTCGGAGGTGTGCAGTCTCATGGAACATGTGTACGTAAAGGGTTCCCACTCTTTCTTTGTTTCAGATTCTGAACAATTTTTGCAAGAATAGTATCATCTATGAGAATGCTGCGAATGATCTCAGCTCAAAAGGTGCTTTGAGTTCAGTTTGCTTTATTACCACAGAGCAGTTCGTTGTGAGCACAACTCTGCAGGGTCCCTTTATATATAGCCTGTACATCTGTGATTAAATCATAAAATAGTACAAAAACACATTCACCTCAAACCATGATTTATATTTCAGTGATTATTATCATCATTACAATTAGTATGTTTACATTTATCATTGTTTTTAGATCTTAATTTGTATTCATAATTTTCTTGTCATAGACGGATACTTGCGTGACGGTAAATTGAAAGGTGGTTATTTATGTTTTTTTTTTTTTTTTTTTTTTACCACTTTGTTATTTTCAATGCAAATCTCTAAAGCAAGAATATTCACTGATCCCTCAGCTGGGGGGGTTGACGATGTAATTGGATATTGTCATTTTTTTAAAAACATTTTTTTAAATAAAAATATTGTTAACATATTTCTTGCATATTGCCCAGCCCTAGGAGGGAACAAAAAAAAATTCATTCACACACATTCAAAGTTATTACCCTTCCGAATCAGCAGAACTGGGTCCTGGGATGAAACATAATAAAACACCAACATTAAACCCACAAAAACCCACAATAAGTGATGTATTTGTCCGGACAACTAAATACTCGACCTGTAGCCCATGATGGAGAGAATGCACGGATGAAGCCCTTAACACCCATAGGGGGTACTTTGAATATTCAGTCATGCCATTCAGATTGGTCAACGCCTCATTTGTCTTCTAGGGGTTTGTGAATGACGTGCTTCGGGACATGGTCGATGATTGCTAGAGAACCGAATGTTCATTAAGTCAAAGTGTGTTTTTCATGCGCAATCGGTTCTGTTCCTGGGTTTCATCATTTCATCCAAGGGAGTGCGCATGGACCCTGTTAAAGTTAAAGCAGTTTCTGATGGGCCAACCCCAGACTCCCGCAAGTCCTTGCAAAGGTTTCTGGGGTTTGCCAATTTTTACTGACATTTCATCAGAAACTTGCCATGCCTCTGTCGGACCTTACCTCCCCTCGTACTAAGTTCTATTGGTCCTCGTCGGCTGAGGCCGCGTTTTCCAAATTAAAGGAGAGGTTTACCACCGCTCCCATTCTCATTACCTGACCCATCACATCAGTTCGTGGTGGAGGTGGATGCGTCAGAGGTTGGGGTCGGTGCTGTCCTGTCTCATCGCTCTCCCTCGGACGTCCCACCTTCTGTCCCCAGCCAAATTGAATTACGATGTCAGTGGGCGAGTGGCGTCACTGGTTAGAGGGTGACGGGGGTACCTTTCATAGTCTGGGTCTGTTATTCGTTCCGCAGTCAGTCTGGATGCACGTTCTCCAAAGTCACCTGTCATCCAGGGGCTGCTTGTACTCAGGAGCTCATTAGACAGTGATTCTGGTGGCCGTCGCTCGCGTAGTACATTCGTCGTTACATTTCCGCCTGCCCTATCTGTGCCGCTAACAAGACTTCCTCTCAGCCTCTGGCCGGGCTCCTCCGATAGCTGTCAGTCCCTTTGAGACCCTGGTCTCACAATGCCATGGACTTTGTTACCGGTCTCCCTCCTTCCCATGGCAAACAGCGGTTGAAGTCATTAATTACGTCTTCCGCATTCATGGCCTCCCGGTCGATGTGGTTTCTGACAGGGAACCCCAGTTTGTGTCACGGTTTTGGGCAGACTTCTGCCGACAGCTGGGGGCTACTGTAAGTCTGTCCGCTGGGTTCCATCCCCAGACTAATGGGCAGGCAGAGCAGGTGAACAAAGAGCTTGAAAAGACCCTGCGTTGCATCGCTTCCCGTAATCCGTCTTGCTTGGAGCTCTCATTTAGCCTGGGTCGAGTATGCCCACAATTCCTCTCCATCGTCTGTCTATGGGGCTATCACACTTCCAGTGTTTCCTGGGTTACCAGCCCCCTGTGTTCCCTGCCCAAGTACCCAACACTCAGGTCATGTCCGCACATGCCTTCATCCAACGGTGCCATCGCACCTTGCGAATGGCCAGAGAAGTCCTCCTCCAGATTGGCGCTTGTATTAAGAATTCGGCAGATCACCACCGGTCTAAACCTCCAGCTTACATCTGCGTGCAGAAGGTCTGGTTGTCTACCAAAGACATTCCTCTCCAACTCCCCTCGTGTAAGCTGGGGCCCAGATTCATTGGGCCTTTTCCCATCACTAAGGTCGTTAGCTCGGTGGTGGTCCGTCTCAAATTCCCCGCTTTCCTTAGTCGTGTCCATCCAATGTTCCATGTTTCCCATGTCAAACCCGTCATCCGATCTAGCCTTCACCCTTCCATGCCCGTCCCACCCCATCTGGTGGAGGGTGCCCCGGCTTATTCCGTCAGACGGTTGCTCGACGTCAGATGCAGGGGCAGAGGGGTTCAGTACTTGGTGGACTGGGAGGGTTATGGTTCTGAGGAGAGATGCTGGGTAGCAGCTTGGGACATTCTGGACCGCGCCCTTATTGATCGGTTCCATCTCCATTGTGGTAACTCTTCTGTGCATGCCAAGAGGCGTCCCTAGGGGGGGTACTGTCACGGTCTCAGTGAGTCCGCTGGTTTGTTTTCATTTGTCATCATGTTCTCTGTTGGGTTCAGGTGTCTCGTGTAATCTGCGTTGCCATGGAAGCCGTGATTGTTTCCATGGTAACGTTGATCATGCCAGCTTGCTGCGAATGAGCAGCACCTGATCACCATTAGTTCCCGGGCTATATCTACCTCCCTCTGTCTTGTGTTAGATGCTTGGTTGTTTGTTTGAGTCCTGTTGCCTACCACTCTCTCCCTCTACCCTATTATATTCTGTATCATGTTCTGTATTGGTTTCCAGTCTGTGCTGTGTGTACCAGGATTGTGGTTACCATCCTGCCTGTTGCCTCGCCTCCTTTGACATTTCTTCTGAGTTTCTCCTCAGCGATACCTCACTGCACTGGAACTGCTCTGCACACGACCACTATGCACACAAGCCTATGAACATACTACTCTCTCTGAATTCCTCGAGGATCTACTCTACATGATCACTACGCACACAAGCCTACGAACACACCATCCTTCTCCACGCTGCAATCGGTACCGGGTTCCCCTCGACGCTTTACCAGCCTAGCTGTGTTTATTAAATAAACTGTTCTTTTGTCTCCACACTTGGATCTTTTGTCTCATCTTTCCTATAACCCAATAATCAAAACAAGCAATTACATGTCATGTCATGAGGAATAACATTTTCCTTGATATTTTGACATATAAGAGGTCATTTTACTATATAAACATACTGTAAATTTCAGAACTCAAAACTTAATCCCCGAATGCAATAAAAACATTTATTGAAACCAAGCTACAAAAATGCCTCGTTCTCTACTTCTGTGACTTCCCTACATCGCTAGGGGGGTCATTAAGTCCTGACTGTCTCTACAGCAACAACATCAACACCTAATTTACATCATCACACCCTTGGCCACGCCCACTGGTGTTCACTTCGTAAGCAGATAAAGAGCAGGGCAGACAGACCTAGTGTGACCTACTAACTATTCCTGAACACCAAAGGAGACCCATCTGGACTATTTTGAATTGTTCCTGTACATAAACATGCACTAGACAGACGTCTTCGTCCGTATCTCACGCTGCTTTTAAAAGACACTGTGTCAAGGTACAACCCTGAAAAGAAGACCCAGATTCTGCTTAATTCAGCTGCTCTTCCTCCTGCTGTTTTGAGCAAAAACACCTCTTGGACACATTCTTGTACTCATCAGTGCTATTTTTAATCATTGGTGTATGTAAACATATCATAACAGTGGGCGTTTACATTGAAATTTAAAGGAGGCACTTTGCCCAAAACTAGCGTTTCAGAAAGAGGGCCAGAGACAGGGTGGAAAATTATCATATACTGCTAAATTATGACTGTTTTTGGTGAAAATAAATAAATAAATAAATAAAAAGGGTATGTATTACATTGTAAGTATTACAATTTCGCCCATGAATATTTATACATGTGACCATGTCATCCTATAATGTCTCTGGCTGCCTGGCAACAAAGTCATGGGTAAAATAAAGTTGCATTTCTTAACATTAGTTAATGCCTTAGTTAACATTAGTTAATGCATTAGTTAAAATGAATTAACAATGAACAACACTTATTTACATCATTTATTAATCTTTGTTTATGTTCATTTGTAGATGTATAGTTAATGTGAACTAACAAGGAACACCTCTTTACAATGTTTAGGTATGTTAATTTATACGTAAGCATATACTAATACATTTATCTTAATATTTAAAAGGTGTTAAAGTTAACATTTCTCAATGCATTAGTTAACATCTACTAACAAGTAAAAATAACGTCTTTACAGTATTTATGTCTTGTTTAATGTTAATAATATATGTTATATTGTTTATGTATACTATAAGCTGTCGAATTCATCATGAACAACTACATTACCACAATGCAGAAGAGTGTTACCACGTAAATGGGAGACTTGCTGAAACTGTCCTACAAATGTTTGTAATTTGTGAATTGCTTTACAATAACATCTGTCAATACCTAAAATTAATGCTTTTTGATTGTTAAATAATGTTAGTAAAGAGCCTGCAAACATTAATAACACATAAGTGAATGTTGAAATATGTAACATATTACAATAAGGTTCACAAATATGCACAGTAAATACTTTATTTATTAACTTTGTAATAAACTTAGTTTGTTACATACACCTTAGCCAAATACATTTAAACTCAGTTTTTCACAATTCCTGACATTTAATTGTAGAAAACATTGCTGTCTTAGGTCAGTTAGGATCACTACTTTATTTTAAGAATGTGAAATGTCATAATAATAGTAGATGAGAATGATTTATTTCAGCTTTTATTTCTTTCATCACATTCCCAGTGGGTCAGAAGTTTACATACACTTGGTTAGTATTTGGTAGCATTGCCTTGAAATTGTTTGACTTGGGTCAAACTTTTTGGGTAGCCTTACACAAGCTTATCACAATAAGTTGCTGGAATTTTGTCCATTCCTCCAGACAGAACTGGTGTAACTGTGTCAGGTTTGTAGGCCTCCATGATCACACATGCTTTTTCAGTTCTGCCCACACATTTTCTATCGGATTGAGGTCAGGGCTTTGTGATGGCCACTCCAGTACCTTGACTTTGTTGTCCTTAAGCCATTTTGCCAAAACTTTGGAAGTATGCTTGGGGTCACTGTCCATTTGGAAGACCAATTTGCGACTGAGCTTTAACTTCCTGGCTGATGTCATGAGATGTTGCTTCAATATATCCACATCATTTTCCTTCCTCATGATGCCATCTATTTTTTAAGGGCACCAGTCCCTCCTGCAGCAAAGCACCCCCGCAACATGATGCTGCCACCCCCATGCTTCACAGTTGGGATGGTGTCCTTTGGCTTGCAATCCTCACCCTTTTTCCTCCAAACATAATGATGGTCATTATGGCAAAAAAGTTACATTTTTGTTTCATCAGACCAGAGGAAATTTCCACAGATTTCATAATGGCAAATCATTTAGGACATCTACTTTGTGCATGACACAAATAATTTATATATATATATGTATACACACACACACACACACACATTGGCAGCCAAAATTTTGGAATAATGTACAGATTTTGCTCTTATGGAAAGAAATTGGTACTTTTATTCACCAAAGTGGCATTCATCTGATCACAATGTATAGTGAGGACATTAATAACGTGAAAAATTACTATTACAATTTTTTTTTTAAATGTCTAAAACTACTTGAAAGAGTTCTCATCAAAAAATCCTCCACGTGCAGCAATGACAGCTTTGCAGATCCTTGGCATTCTAGCTGTCAGTTTGTCTAGATACTCAGGTGACATTTCACCCCACGCTTCCTGTAGCACTTGCCATAGATGTGGCTGTCTTGTTGGGCACTTCTCACGCACCTTACAGTCTAACTGATCCCAAAAAAGCTCAATGGGGTTAAGATCCATAACACTCTTTTCCAATTATTTGTTGTCCAATATCTGTGTTTCTTTGCCCACTCTAACCTTTTCTCTTTTTTTTTCTGTGTAAAAAGTGGCTTTTTCTTTGCAATTCTTCCCATAAGGCCTGCACCCCAGAGTCTTCTCTTTACTGTTGTACGTGAAACTGGTGTTGAGCGGGTAGAATTCAATGAAGCTGTCAGTTGAGGACATGTGAGGTATCTATTTCTCAAACTAGACTCTGATGTACTTATCCTCTTGTTTAGTTATACATCTGGGCCTTCCACATCTCTTCCTGTCCTTGTAAGAGCCTGTTGTCCTTTGTCTTTGAAGACTGTAGTGTATATCTTTGTATGAAATCTTCAGTTTTTTGGCAATTTCAAGCATTGTATAGCCTTCATTCCTCAAAACAATGAGTGACAAGTTTCAAGAGAAAGCTGTTTCTTTTTTGCCATTTTTGACATAATATTGACCTTAAGACATGCCAGTCTATTGCATACTGTGGTAACTCAAAAACAAACACAAAGACAATGTTAAGCTTCATTTAACAAACCAAATAGCTTTCAACTGTGTTTGATGTAATGTCAAGTGATTTTCTAGTAACAAATTAGCGATTTAGCATGATTAATCAAGGATAAGGTGTTGGGAGTGATGGCTGCTGGAAATGGGGCCTGTCAATGTTTGATCAAAAATTACTTTTTTCAAATACTGATGGTGCTGTTTTTTACATCAGTAATGTCCTGACTATACTTTGTGATCAGATGAATGCCACTTTTGTGAATTAAAGTACCAATTTCCTTCTGAAACAGCAAAATCTGTACATTATTCCAAACTTATATATATATATATATACATACAGGGTTGGGAGGTTTACTTTTTAAATGTATTCCACTACAGATTACAGAATACATGCTTTTTTGTAACGTATTTCATTAGATTACTCAAGGTCAGTAACGTTTTCTAAATACTTTGGATTACTTCTTCAGCACTGGTAGATTTTTTCACTTGTTTTGACTATAAAAACTCTGCCAGTACAGTAACCTAAATATCATATGCAGTGTTGTTTCTAAAACAAGTTAAATCAAATTGATCATGTTTAAGGATTTTTTGATATTTTTACAGGAAAACAATACAAAAATTATTATCAAGAATACAATTTTTGCCCTAATATCAAAGGTCTTACTAGAAAAAAGAAATTATAATCCAACGTGAATTTTCTTGATAAAAAATATGATCGTGCCTGGTAATACAGTATGTGCATGTAAAATGGCTAGAAATAGCATTTTAGTTAAGCGTAAAGCTGACAATTTACACAAGGTTTATTTCTGTTTCTTGTGCTCCAAACTTACTTCTCTGTCTGCTCGTATGAATGTAACACATCATAAGAAAGTGTTTTACCACTGTTGAAATGCACTTTGGATCGTATCATTTATATGTATAAATGTTTTCCATCTGAAAGGACTAAATATTAAATGAAACAAATGACAATAAAATGCAAAGTAATCTCTTCAGTAATCAAAATACTTTTTGAATGTAACTATATTCTAAATACCAATGATTTAAATTGTAACTGTAGTGGAATACAGTTACTTATTTTTTGTATTTTAAATGCGTAAGCCCGTTACATGTTTTTCGTTACTCCCCAACCCTGTATATATAGATCAGCCACAACATTAAAACCACCTGCCTAATATTGTGTAGGTCCTCCTCATGCAGCCATAACAGCGCCAAAACGCATCTAAGAATAGCATTCTGAGATGCTATTCTTCTCAACACAATTGTATTGAGCCGTTATCTGAGTTAACGTAAACTTTGTTAGTTCGAACCAGTCTGGCCATTCTCTGTTGACCTCTCTCATCAACAAGAGATTTCTGTCCACAGAACTTCAGCTCACTGGATGTTTTTTGTTTTTGGCACCATTCGGAGTCCCCTTGCGGTACATTAGTGCAGGCTGAAAGTACCGCAGCACACACTCTTGACAGGGGAGTCGCATTCAATCTGTAGAAACGAGAAAAAGTTCAGGATGAAGCCCATGTTGCTGCTGCACAAATTTCAGAAAGCTATACACCTCTGAGCACTGCCCAAGATGTTGCGAGAGCACGTGTAGAGTGACATTGAATAGATGAGGGGACAGGATGCCCTGAAGACTCGTATGCATGAGAAATGACCTGCGTCACCCAGTGTGCTAGTCTCTGCTTGGAGAGTGCAATCCCTTTGCATGCATCACTAAAGCAACGAACAATTGGTCAGTCTTGTGCCAGGCTCCTGTCCAGTCAATGGAAACCCTCAAAGACCTACCTGGGAATAGCTCAACCCACATGTCAGCCTGATCTGGTGGCAGAGCAGCCAATACGATGGGCTGATTCATAAATTGTGAAGACAATGCCTTGGTTAAAAATGCTGGATTGAGCCACAATGAAACATCATTGAAATCAGGCCCCCTGCGCAAACAGGGAGCGCTCACTGATAATGCATGGAGCTCACTCACACTTCGCTGTTGTACTGGCCAAGAGGAATGCAATCTTCAAAGACAGCCATTTAACAACAGAGTCCATTATAAGCTCAAATGGTGCTTGACATCAGAATTTGAGCACTATACTCAAGTCCCACTTTGGGCTTCACACACCCCGTGAAGGGCACAGATGATTAGCCCCTTCCCAAAAAAACCACAACTAACCGGTTAGACCCAAGTGAGACAATGCTCACCTCAGAACGGTGGGCTGCCAAAGCTTCTACATACAGTACACCTTGAATATAGACACAGAATGTCCAAGCTCCAAAAGATCTTGCAAAAAATCTCAAATCCATCCTACAGAACAGGGTAATGGATCAGCAGCATGATTGGTGCACCAGTCACAGAACACATTCCACTTACCAGCATACAATGCTCATGTAAATGCTGCATGAGCATTCAAAACAGTGTCCCTGCCCCCCTGTGAATAGTCCAAGAGAGGCCGGGTGGACCCAGTGGCCACACCCACAACTTCAACTGGTCTGGGTGAGGATCCAATCTCTCCCCTCCAACTGAGTCAGCCGATTTGATCTGCTGGGTAGAGGACAGGTGGCCCTGCTGAAAGGAGGGTCTGAAACCATGGCCTCGCAGGCCATTGAGGAGCAACCTTATAGTGATCCTGGCTCGTTCGTCAGAAAGAACCAATGAGGGCAGTGAGTTGTCTGACTGTCGGCGAACACATCGACAACTGCGGTCCCATAAGTCTGCCATATCATCTGCATCACCTCCTGGTGTAGTCTCCAATCTACCTGTAACATCCTGCTGCGTGAGAGAGCATCTGCGGCATGGTTGAGTCGTCCGGGCAAGTATGCCGCTCGAATAAAAAGAAGGTTTGCTTGAGTCTATATCAGCAGATTGTGAGCTACTTGAAGTATGCTTCGTGACGTTGTGCCCCCCTGATGATTGATGTAGAAAATCGTTGCCACTTTGTCTGTGCACACCAAGACAAGTTTGTCTCTGAGCACCATCTGAAAATACTAATCCATAGTAAGGTGCCAACACATCTGGCAGGAGGAGGTGGAGGTTGGGGGCTCCGATGGCAAAACTGATGGGGAGGCTTAAATGTAGGTTTTGCACCAACATTCTGATAGTGAGCAACAGGGGTAACTGTAGGTGCCCTGGGGCCTGAAGCTGTCCCTACATGATGGAAACAAGTCTCTGAGACTGAAACATGCCGATCCAGAGCTTCCTTTGCCGGTGGTCTGAAGATTCGACCAGGCAGCCATCTCAAGTTGTTCTGAAAGACCTCTGGCAAAGGGGATTGGGACAATGAAACCTGGCACCGTGCTTGCACTAGAGTGCCCAAATCTGTGCCACAGTGGTCAGAAATTACACCCAAGTTCAGTTAGATCCATCATTAAAGGGTCAGATGATGTTGCATTCAGGGAGGAGTGCAACGTAACAAACATATGCACCAAAGAATTAGAAACGTGACCAAGACATGCTGTAGAGTTGTATGCCCATGACAGCAGTTCATCTGTGCATCTGCACTAGAAATTGGGGCAGCGCACGTTCTCACGGAGTGCCTCATCAGAAGAAATGATGAGCGCAGCAACGCTAGGCTCTACAGGCAGCATGCTGCCAAGACCCACTGCCTCTGGATCCTGCATCACAGCCAGTGTACGAGCCAGTTGATTAGGACACATGGCCTTTGATGAACTCTGTTATGCAAACACCAATACGGATGCAGCACTGAGGCATCATAAACGAGGCTCTTTGTGCACGATGCAGAAAAAAACATTCTCAGAGCCCACTGCTGGTTGTGGGGGGTTCAGATTATCACTTTCAACGTTCCCTCCATGGACGTTACCACTGAAGATGACCCAATTCCTCAGACACATTATCACTGTCAGAGTGGTGTGACTGGGCCACAGGCAGACTTTCACCAATCACTGAGGTTGCAACCAGATTTGCGCCAAAAAGCGAGCCAGAGGCAGCCACTGACATCGCATCTAACTCCTGTTTTGCTTGCACAGCTGATGACAATGGCATACGTGATTCAGGCTCCACTTTGTCCTGTGCCTTTGTTGTAGTCTGAGCTCTAGCCAGGAGTGGCAGTAAAAGTTCTATAGCAGAAGACAGCTGTTCTACTTTGCTTGCTAAATCAGAATATTTAGTTCCCTATCTGTCACTCACTCGACGTTGTGTTGATGTAGTGACACTAGGAGTCACTCTTGGGAGCCTGAGATACCTCTGGTCTTTGATAAAAGGCCAATGAAAATTGGCGAGTGGTATTTGCATGTCACTCCCCCGGACATATGGGTATAAAAGGAGCTGGTATGCAACCACTGATTCAGATTTTCTCTTCAGAGCCGAACAATCATACACACTGAGCTGAATTCCCACGACTATTCATTCACCTCTGCTGGATCTGACGGCGCATTTCAGCGGCTTCTCCCTCCTCTGCACTGGTGCACTGCAGAGAACGCCCCTGGGCGCTTCGGCAGAAATAAAAGAGTATATTTCTCTAAAAGAGTATATTTCTCTAAAAGAGCGGCACACACGGAACGTCTTTTTAAAGACGCGTCTTTCTAAAGATGCTTTTCCAATTGTGTGTTATTCCTGGTTGCGCTCATTATCTCTCGCCTTCTGATGGTCACGATCACTGTCTTTCGTGTCTGGGCAATGCTCACGCGGAGACAGTGTTCGTGGATGGTCATGTTCTCATTGCGAGGATATGTCCATGGCAACGTTGTGGTCGCGGCTCGCCTTCGTAAGAAAGCAAGCCACCCCAGATGCTCCCCGCCTCGGTCCTTTTACCCACGGGTTTGAGGCCAGCGCGGCTAGCACTGGGGGCGATTTGGGGACCCCAATGGGACCGCCTCCACCGGGTATCCCCCCGTGGACCTTCCATTCCCCAGCACGCTCGTCTGCCCCGATCGGGCTTCAGGAGTCCGCCGGCTCGTCTCTACGGCGAGTTCGACCTCTTATTTGGAGCCCGCGAAAGTGATGAGCTCTCGAGCACAGCATCAGAGAGCGGGCTCGTCCAGTCGGAAGCCTCAGCTGGGCTCCTCCCTTCGGGGACGATTGCCCAGTCACAGGCTGACACGGAGATGATGATATGCTTTCTCGGGCAGCCGCGAGCGTCGGCTAGAGTAGAACCCTCTGCTCTTCCCTGAACCCTCTCGGCTCGGTGATTGGTTCCTGGGCTTGCGGCAGTGCTCAAAGCCATGCCCCGCCCTGTTCCTTTCTTCCCGGAAGTGCATGAATAGCTGACAAGGTCACGGGAGGCACTTTTGACTGCCCGGTCCCGATCTTTTCAGCTTCCCCGCCCTCACTACCCTTGATGGTGGGGCGGCCAAGGGCTATTCGGCAATCCCCCGGTGGATAAAAGTGCTCGCAGTGCACCTATGCCCGCAGAGCGCTGCCACCTGGCGCGGGTGCCCAAAGCCCCCGTCCAAGGCCTGTAGGTTTATGTCGCCTCTGACGGCCAAGTCCTACGGTGCCACTGGACAAGTGGTCCAGGAGAGCCACCTTTGGCTCAACCTGGTCGAGATGGGCGAGGCAGACAAGACACGATTCCTTGCTGCCCCCATTTCCCAGGTAGGCCTATTCGGCGACACCGTAGAGGACTTTGCCCAGCAGTTTTCGATGGTGGAGCAGTAGACGGATGCTAGCCGGCATATCCTGCCCCGGCATGGCTCAAGATCCCACACCCCGTCTACTCATCACCAAGGGCGTCCCCCTGTGGTGACTGCACCAGCTCTGCCGCAGCCTGCCCCTTCGGCCAAGCCCCGGCGTGGAGCCCACCGCAGGAAGCAGACGCCACCTGTCTCGCGGCCACCCAGAACCCATGAAAGGCTTCAAAGCGCCCTTGAGACGGGCGACCCAGGGACAATGAAACCCGCTGCTCTGGAGCTGGTAAGCAGATCTCGCCATCTTTTTGTTACCTTTTGCATTTAATTGTGCTGCATGCCCAAGTGGCTGCAGTACTCAAGAGCTCAGCAAGAGCGGTTTCCTTGTTCCCTGGGTCATGTATCCGGTGTGCATGGCCGTCATCACGACCACTGTCCACCCCCGATGTGACAGTCTCCACGGGCCACGAGGACAGGCCTCTTCCTCCCCCGTCCCAGGCTGTTCCGGGGGTGGTCACAAGGAGCCAGGTAAGTGCTTCAATGTCCTTAGACTCAGCACGCCCACGACGTGGTGTGGTACCTCGAGCTCCGCCCCGCCGCGAGGCCCCACCTGCCGGTACGTCTGATGACGTTGTCCCTTTGGTCCCCCTTTCGCGGAACTTGGATGCATGGCTTGCGCTTTCCAATCCGTCGCGAGGGCTGGTCCGGACCGTCCGACTCGGCTGCGCGGTTCACTTCACCGGGCGTCCGCCCAGGTTCAACGGTGTCCACTTCACCTTGGTGAAGGACGAAAACGCTGCTACCTTGCGCGGAGATTGCTACCCTCCTACGGAAGGGCGCGATAGAACCTGTCCCTCCAGCTGAGATGAAGGGATTTTTCAGCCTCTACATCATCGTACCGAAAAAAGGCGGTGGGTTGCGGCCAATCTTGGACCTGCGAGTACTGAACTAGGCTTTACACAGACTCCCGTTCAAGATGCTGACACAAAAACGCATTCTGGCGAGTGTCTGGCATCAAGATTGGTTCACAGCGGTAGACCTGAAGGATGCGTACTTCCACGTCTCGATCCTTCCTCGACACAGACCCTTCCTGCGGTTTGCGTCCGAGAGTCAGGCGTATCAGTACAAAGTCCTCCCTTTCGGTCTGTCCCTGTCTCCTCACATCTTTACGAAGGTTGCAGAGGCTGCCCTTGCCCCGTTAAGTGAGGTGGGCATTCACATTCTCAACTATCTCGACGACTGGCTAATCCTAGCTCATTCTCGAGATATGTTGTGCGCACACAGGGACCTGGTGCTCTCACACCTCAGCCGACTAGGGCTTTGGGGTCAACTGGGAAAAGAGCAATCTCCTCCCAGTTCAGAGCATCTCTTTTCTCGGTTTGGAGTTGGACTCAGTCTCCTTGACAGCACGCCTTATGAACGAGCGCGCCCAGTCGGTGCTGGCCTGTTTGAAGGCATTCAAACAGAAAACAGCGGTTCCACTGAAACTTTTTCAGAGGCTCCTGGGGCATATGGCATCCTCGGCGGTGGCCACCCCGCTCGGGTTGATGCATATGAGGCCGCTTCAGCACTGCCTCCAGACTCGAGTCCCGAGATGGGCATGGCGCCACGGGACACTTTGCATGGTCATCACGCTGGTCTGTCACCGTCTTTTCAGCCCTTGGATCGGCCTCTCGTTTCTACGGGCAGGTGTTCCTCTAAAACTGGTCTCCAGGCGCGTCATGGTCATGACAGATGCCTCCAAAATTTGGTAAATCCAAATGATGTGCCAATGCACATTTGGTAGATCACTCAGGCTAGGGCCTCCTCTACGAGGTGCCTGTATGCCTTTAAGTGGCATCTATTCACTAAGTGGTGTCCTTCCCGTCGGGAAGACCCCCAGAGATGCACAGTCAGATCAGTGCTTTCCTTCCTGCAGGAGAGGTTGGAAGGGAGGCTGTCCCCTTCCACCTTGAAGGTGTACATTGCCGCTATAGCAGCACACCACGACGCAGTCGATGGTAAGTCCTTAGGGAAGCACGACCTGATCATCAGGTTCTTAAGAGGCACTAGGAGGCTGAATCCCTCCAGACCATGCCTCGTTCCCTCATCCGACCTCTCTGTAGTTCTTCAGGGTCTACAGAGAGCCCCCTTTAAGCCTTTGCAGTCAGCCGAGCTTAAGGCACTCTCCTTGAAGACTGCCCTCCTGACTGCGCTCACTTCCATCAAGAGGGTAGGTGACCTGCAAGCGTTCTCTGTCAGCGAAACGTGCCTGGAGTTCGGTCCAGGTTACTCTCACGTGATCCTGAGACCCTGACCGGGCTATGTGCCCAAGGTTCCAACCACCCCTTTAGGGACCAGGTGGTGAACCTGCAAGCGCTGCCCCAGGAGGAGGCAGACCCAGCCCTGTCGTCACTGTGTCCGGTGCGCGCTTTATGCATCTATTTGGATCGCACGCAGAGCTTTAGGATCTCTGAGCAGCTCTTTGTCTGCTTTGGTGCACAGCGGAAAGAAAGTGCTGTCTCCAAGCAGAGGATCGCCCACTGGCTCATTGACACCATGACTACGGCATATTTCGCCTAGGACATGCCACCCCCGGTAGGGCTACAAGCCCATTCTACAAGGGGTGTAGCGGCTCCCTGGGCCCTGGCCAGGGTGCCTCTCTAACATACATTTGCAAAGCAGCAGGCTGGGCAACACCCAACACCTGTGCAAGGTTCTACAACCTCCGGGTGGAACCGCTTTCGTCCCAGGTAGTGGCACACAACACAAGCGGATAAGCCCGGGATAGCTGGCCAAGTGTATCACTTGCACGTAGCGCTTTCCACCTCCCTTGGAGCTGAAGACGTGCGCCATTAATTCCCAGTAGTGTTCACAAACTTTGTTCCCTGGTTGACTTCCTCCGAGCCCTGTGGCAGTCGAGTTTTCGGATAGACTCACTGCCGGCCCAGTACACGCACTAACTAAGAGCCCTGTTCTAGGGTAGGTGCTCTGCATGTGGCGGTTCCCTGTAAGGCTAACCCCATGCGATTATATATCTTCCACTAATTTGTTTCCCTGTTGGCAAACTGTGTCTTCCTTGGGCAGAGCCCCTCTGCCCCAGTCTCCATGTTTGAAGTAACTCCTCCCCCATTGGGCAGGATCTACCTTGAAGACTCCCCACATGGTTGGAAAGACCATGTGATGTATTCTTCCACTTAAATATCCCCCCCCCCGTCTTTGGGCAAGGTGTGGTCTCCGCGGTGTCTTCCCCTAGTGAGGGACACCCCCCGACTAGACCTGGCGGCCCAGTCGGATAATCCCCCTTCTTTTTTAGGGAGTGGAAAAAAGAAGGGGAAAAGAGGCCACAACTGGTTTAAGCCTGTCTCTATCTTTTGGGTAGTCGACAAAGGGCCGTTCGACACTCATAAATATGTTGGGGGAGGTTACGTGTTGACCTGGTGTGCTGGCTATGAGGCACACAGTAGTCTGCCCACCACACACCGCCAGTTCACGTAACACAGTTCAGCCAATTGTGGCGTTTTGTATTGGGACCCCTAGTGTCACTACATCGACACAACATCGAGTGAGTGACAGATAGGGAACGTCATGGTTACTTGTGTAACCTCCGTTCCCTGATGGAGGGAACGAGACGTTGTGTCCCTCCTGCCACAATGCTCCTCAGCATAAAACCTGAATGAGTGGTTGCATACCAGCTCCTTTTATACCCGTATGTCCGGGGGAGTGGCATGCAAATACCACTCGCTAATTTTCATTGGCCTTTTATCAAAGACCAGAGGTGTCTCGGGCTCCCAAGAGTGACCACTAGTGTCACTACATCAACACAACGTCTCGTTCCCTCCATCAGGGAGCAGAGGTTACACAAGTAACCATGACGTTTTCAACCATAGAGATGTTCGATGAAAGCAGAAAACCCTCTGCACAGTGCTTCCTTCAGACTGCTGTCATGGTTTTCTTAGCAGAAATTATTGTTTTGATTCAACTAACCATGGTTTTACAACAGTGATACTGTAGTTCCCATATAGTAATCATGATTTTACGATATATTGTCACCATGAGAGTAACCATGTTTATTTTGTGGTTACTATGATTTTACTCCAAATTCCAATGCCATGGTTAAACTATGGTAACTGTAGTAAAACCATGATGCTTTTTAGTAAGGGCAAACCTGTTGAAGTGTTTACCAAATAGAGTATTCTTACTTTTGATATGGTAGTATTTATTTTTTTCTGAACATAGCAAATACCGAACCATACCGAAACCGTCACCCTAAAACAGTGTTACAAATGGAACCATGAAAAAATAGAACCATTACACCCCTAATATATACAGTATATTTAAAGTGGTTGAGTAGTTAAGTAAAATATAACACAGGAACATAGTTGAGTGACAATTCTTTCGATATCCCTCCAACTTTTCTCTACAATGAATGTGAACATATACACTTTTCAGTGTTTAGAAATGTGTTAGTAGTATATATTATTATAGGCCTTCATATAAATGAACATTAATAAACACTGTGAAGAGGTGCTGTTCCTTGTAAGTTCACATTAACTATATCTATAAATTAACATAAACCAAGATTAATAAATGCTGTGAAAGGGTGTTGTTAATTGTTAGTTCACATTAACTAATGCTTTAAGTAATGTTAACTTATATATACATATTTTTAATGTAGCCGGTGTGTTGAAAATAATCACCACAGGACACAAAACTAGTTTTGGGGGGGTTTTATCTGTTAAAAATAAACAAACAAAACAGTGGTCGATGGGGTCGTATGTATATATATATATATATATATATATATATATATATATATATATATATATATATATATAATGCCCACCTAAGGGCTACTTTGGCCATCCTCAAACAAACTTAGTTATAACAGAGGTCAGGATGAGTTGGGTTAGTGTTGTCGCCATGTCGAGAAGACACTGTTTTCTTCACTGTGAAAGCAAAACCTCTTTGTTTGGACTTCCAAAGGCAGATGAATTGAAGAATCAGTGGTTAATTATTTTTTTTTTAAATTATTTAGTAGTACAACCACAACCAAATGCCGGATTTTCAAGACGTTACTCCTGAAAGACGGTGCAGTTCCTACTTTGTTGGGACAATCAAGCGCTTCAGGATCACAACCTGTAAGTATGCTTGATTATTTGTGAATTTATCTGCTACCGAGTGTTCATATGCAGAGTTTTGCGTTGTAATCCACGGTAGTGCTCAGCTAACTTGCTATGTAATGTTATTGTTTTGGTAAGGGTTTACTATTCAGCTGTTTCACCTAAAAATGTGTAACAAAATGGTTGATCTCAAGAGTCTTATATAATTATATGATTACAAGCTGTAATGTTTCGGCTGCTAACGGTAGTCCATGGCTAACTTGCTCACTAAGTCTCTAATACACCCGGTAATGTCCAACCAGGAGTAAGCCTCTGTTTTCCGTTCATATCTCGGGCGAAAAAAGTTTGGCTACACCCATTCCAGCAAGAGATGACTAACTTAGATGCACTATGTGTCTTTTACTTGAAGCTTTGTTAGGTTCACAATAATCAACAGTGTACTTGTAAGAAAGCTACTAAATTAAAATTTACCACTGTGAAAAGTCCTGCTCAAGTCCTGCTTGTGAAGGTGGTTCGGGTCGATCGGCTTGTTCTTCCAAACTTTCATTATTTCATTCATTATCGGATTCGGGCTAGAGCTGGTACGGCAAAAACCGATGCCACTGTTACCATAGCTACAATAGTGTTTACAGCTGTTAAGGAAGCCTGAAGCTCGGTTATGGTAAGGGGCATTCCATTTCCGACACACGCTCTATGTGATTGACCAATCACAACAGACTAGGCCAGCTGACCAATCAGAGCAGGCTGGGCCTTTTGGAAAGGGGGGCTTTAAAGAGACAGGAGATAAATCAGAGCGTTTGAGCCAGAGGAAGAAGAGAGGGGAAAAGAAATGTACAGTAAGAGAAAAATAATGTGTTTTTTTAACATTAAAGCATGTAAACCTATTCTAATAGACCCCCAAAATAAAATTATGAACCCATAAATTAGCATAATATGGGCTCTTTAAAAGAAAATACAAACAGAGCATTAGCCTACCCACATGCCCCAGCATACATCATCTTAATACATGCTTATATAATTAACAGCATTTTATACATTTAACACATGCTTAAACACTCACAGTATTTAATGCATTTAACACATGCCTGAATCACTCAAAGCACTGTATGCATTTCTGACCAGGCTTTAAGGACATGTACAACAGATTAAAACAATAGAATTCTCATTACATGTTTTAATTTATAACACGTACTACAATATATTCACTAAACGGGAAAACACTCTGGGCTATAAATCATTAAATAAGATATTATTAATACTAAATTTACATACCCAGTTCTTGAACGTGCACAAACATGGTTAAACTCCACACATGCAATCCATATGCATCCTTCAAAAATTAACCATAACAAACACTCAATTTTAACATATGACTCTTGTGAACACATATTTAATGCAATTTATAAGCATTTTGTGTAAAATTTGATATTTACCCAAAGAATTATCAACCAATGAACAAAACTGGGACCTCTATTGCACAATGTATATTCTCACGCTTCTAACCTGAGAGTGTGCTGGAAAGCGGGTGTCACAAAACTCTTAAAGGGGCCCCATCCAATTTATGACCAGAGTTAAATTACATTAAATTTCTCCACTTGGCTACATTAATGTCAAGATCTGTGTAAGTATATGTTTAAATGAACATTAACCAAGATTAATAAATGTTGTAAATAAATGTTGTTCATTGTTAATGTTAACTAATGCATTAACTAATGTTAACAAATACAACCTTATTGTAAAGTGTTACCAAGTCAGGTTTAGAGCTTTTGAGGAACAAACAATTATGAATTAGCCAACGTGTTTTAGTGGCATCAGATTTCCAAAAAAGTACCCAACAGTTTTGTTACAAGTAAACTAGATATACAAAAGAAGAAGAATATAAGGAGAATTGTATATTCCACTTTCTTTTGTGAGCTATGTTAGAGCAGTTAAGGGTAGTGGTAGCTCAGCAGTTAAGGCTCTGGGTTACTGATCGGAAGGTCAGGGGTTCAAGCCCCAGCACTGCCAAGATGCCACTGTTGGGCCCTTGAGCAAGGCCCTTGACCTTATCTGCTCCAGGGGTGCTGTATCATGGCTGACCCTGCACTCTGACCCCAGCCTAGCTGGGATATGTGAAAAAAGAAGAATTTCACTGTATGTGTGCAAATGTATAATGTGTGATAAATAAAGAAATTTTTTAAATTATTATAATTATTATTAAATTATTATTATTATGAAATAATCTGTATTTACTGCTTTTGGATTAATTAAAGGTGCACTTATTGCTCATGTCATCTTGGACTTACAGTGACACCTAGTAGTGTGGATGCAGCATCATTCAAAGTCAGTCGTTTTCAGTTACAGATGCCATTGTAGGAATTCACTATTCACAATCAGATTAATTTAATCCAAGAATGAAAGTGTCCAATAACAAGACATTTAATGAGTTTAAGCGTGTAGTATTCAGCTGGTCATGTGATTCTAAAATGGCAGCCCCCGTGAGGGCGCCCCTCCCCATGTAGAATAAAACAGTTTTTTATAAGGTTCTTGATAGGACTAGAGTCCTCATCTCATGTGAGTGGTCATGATTTTATATAAATGTTTAAAAATTACAATTCATTTCTTTAGGAGTAAAACTTCTTTAATGGGGAATAAATTATTGAGTGCACTTTTTTCATTGTTTTCTGTAAAGCTGTTTACAGACAGACACTTTGTGCAATTATTTGAAAGAGATTCTTTTTTTTTTTCACAGCATTCTTTCATTATAGTATCATCTATATTTACTCTCCCCTAAATGAAACTTTAAACAAAATGAACTGTGGTTGTTTTCTTTAGTTTAAATGGTGCTCAAAAAGTATTTTCTTCTCTAAGTTGGCTGGTCTTGGCCAGAATAAGCTGCACAGTGGACCAGTTTGTATGTCGATAGTCAAAAGTCTGGCTATCCAAGACTAGGTAGTGGGTTATTGGGGTGATGCAGCCTTGTGGTTTAAGATTGGTGCTGGTAAACCAAAGATTGTTGGCTCCGACATTTCAAGGGTGGTCCACTAAGTGTTCTCCCTGTAACACTACTGTAATTTGCTTCAGATAGAAGTGCCAGCTAAATGAATAAAACAAAGCAAATTACTAATTTGTTTATGCATGTACATTTGCATGCACCTGATAATGAAAATCCTACAACACGATTAGATTATTTCTTCCATTTTTTTCATTCCATTTACCATTAGGAATCTGGTTTGTGTGACATGCTTGTTTGTTCATTTAGACATCTGCAAGTCTCCAGCATGTGCTTGGACATCATAGCACTGCTAAACATGTTGCAAATGTTTAATTTGCGGTAGGATGGTGACAGGCTGCCTGAGCCTGCATTACTGAACACATGGCGCACAACCCTGCCATGTCCTCTGAATGTTAACAGAGAAACAGAGTATCACAATATGCTTCAGACAACCTTTTGTCTTTCGCTGAAAATACAAGTTCTGCAGGTTCACTCCAGCATAAATAGCTCAGTTAGTGTGGTCTCCAAGGAGAAATTTACTCTTCCTTTTGAACCTCTTAAATGTGGCTAGTGACAACCTCAGAAAAAACTGTCTGGATATTCTATCTGACATGAGACAACGGATCACAAAAATAATATTATTTTTTTATTCTAAGTGGAAATGTTTCTTTTATATACACTGGCAGCCAAAAGTTTGGAATAATGTACAGATTTTGCTGTTTGGGAAGGAAATTGGTACTTTAATTCACCAAAGTGGCATTCATCTGATCACAAAGTATAGTCAGGACATTACTGATGTAAAAAACAGCACCATCACTATTTGAAAAAAGTCATTTTTGATCAAATCTAGACAGGCCCCATTTCCAGCAGCCATCACTCCAACACCTTATCCTTGAGTAATCATGCTAAATTGCTAATTTGGTACTAGAAAATCACTTGCGATTATATCAAACACAGTTGAAAGCTGTTTGGTTCGTTAAATTAAGCTTAACATTGTCTTTGTGTTTGTTTTTGAGTTGCCACAGTATGCAATAAACTGGCATGTCTTAAGGTCAATATTAGGTCAAAGATGGCAAAAAAAGAAACTGCTTTCTCTAGAAACTCGTTAGTTAATCATTGTTTTGATGAATGAAGGTTATACAATGCTTGAAATTGACAAAAAACTGAAGATTTCATACAAAGGTGTACACTACAGTCTTCAAAGATAAAGGACAACTGTCTCTAACAAGGACAGAAAGAGATATGGCAGGCCAGATGTACAACTAAACAAGAGGATAACTACATCAGAGTCTCTAGTTTGAGAAATAGATGCCTCACATGTCCTCAGCTGACAGCTTCATTGAATTTTACCTGCTCAACACCAGTTTCATGAACAACAGTAAAGAGAAGACTCTGGGGTGCAGGCCTTATGGGAAGAATTGCAAAGAAAAAGCCACTTTTGAAACAGAAAAACAAAAAGAAAAGGTTAGAGTGGGCAAAGAAACGTAGACATTGGACAACAGATAATTGGAAAAGAGTGTTATGGATTGTGTTGTGTGTCTTTTTGTTTCATTAAATATTATTTTGACCGTTCAGCTGGTTCCCGCCGACTCCTTTCCCATTTTTAACCTTGTTACATGGATCTTACCCCATTGAGCTTTTGTGGGATCAGCTAGACTGTAAGGTAGGTTAAGAAGTTCTGAATTTTTTTTTTTTTTTTTTCAAATTGTAATAGTAATGTTTCACGTTAATAATGTCCTGACTATACATTGTGATCAGCTGTATGCCACTTTGGTGAATAACAGTACCAATTAGAGCAAAATCTGTACATTATTCCAAACCTTTGGCTGCCAGTGTATATAATGAAATCCAGACTGATCTCACTGTGAATTAGGCAACATTCATGCTTTCATCTGGTAGTTTTAGCGCAATGTAAATTGCATCAGGCAATTTTTGTGAATGAAGTGCAATCTAAAATAAGCCTAATTAACATATAAATGAGCCGTGTTTGTGCAGAAAGGACTGACTGTGACTTGAGCATTTAAATACTCAAGGCACAGCGCAATTTCAGTGCTGTTTGCACCTGCTTAAACCGCATTGTGCCCTTGTCTGTACTTACCAAAATTCAAAGTACTGCCCCTAGTGGCTGAAGCGGGAAGTGTTTTTGAATGTATGGGCAATGTGGGCCCCTGTTTCCAGGTGAAATGTCCAGAGAGCGGCAACAAATGCAAGTTGTTATTCAAGATGGTTTTTATATGTTGTAATATATGTTGAAGAGGAATGCAGATTTTAATAAATCTGTCTCTAAACCCCACCCTAAACCTAACCTTCAGTGGAGTAAAAATGCAATCTTAGAGGGAAAATGAAACCTCTGAATTACACTCATCGTTTGTGTGTAATCCTTGGCTTAAGTTGACGCTGTTTTTATCAAAATTACATGCAACATTAAAGTTGTACTTTATTTGGACTTCTTAAGGAATAATAGTTCAACCGAACACACTTGCGCATCTTCAAACTTGAAAGGTGAAAATGTGTTGATTCAGTTTTAGTGTAAATGATACCAAGTGGCATTAGCTTTTGTGTCTCGTAACCAATCACGCCAAATTTAACTATCATTCGGTTTCAGAAGGCTTGGAATATAGTCCATGAATCCTATTGGCTACTTTTATGTCTTTATTTGTCCTTTGTAGAGCTTGATGGCCCCTGGTCACTATGCTTTTGTTGTATAAGAACAGTATGAACATTCTTCAAAACCTCTTCTTTTGTGTCCCACGGAAGAAAGAAAGTCATATAGGATAAAAAACAACATGAGTAAATGAAGACCAAATCTTTACTTTTGGGTGAGCTATTTCTTTAAAATAAAATTTATTTGTAGAGTACTGGGGGTAAGAATGTTGCACAGAGAAAATCAGAGAATATCTTTTGGAGGTGCAGCTTCATGAAACGATGTGTGTGTCTGTATTTGTGTGTTTGTCCCTTAGGGTGTTGTGTCTCTGTATGTTGTATGAGCTCCACAGACAGCACCTCTCTGGCTGTGCTTAGAGATATTTGGCTCTCACGCTGATCCAAAGAGAGTCCTCTGTTCCCTCAGCAGGCTATGTCTGTCGTTGGGAGAGGTGTTATTGCAGATTTGGTCTGCAGGCTTACACCTCAAGTCCTGCTGCTCAGCTGTGTATTTTAACACATCTGTGATGGACCTCTGCTGTTTCGTTTCTCTTTGTTCCTCTTTTTCCTTCACAAATGTATCTTATTTAATCCCTTTAGGAACCTTGTGCAGCTAAAGGGGCTTAAGCCACAAATGTTTTTATCATTTTCAAATAATGATACTGGTATTTCTAGAGAATCAATAATACCAAATACTGACCCAGTTCTGTACCAACACACTATCGGTTGGCTTTGCAGCACTCATGTGCGTGCATGCAAGAGGGCACTCATGACTAGCGATAGCAGCTGCATTTGTGAACGGCCAAAATGCCTGTCTTGGTGAGATATTGAAAAACTGGTCCATCCAGATGCAATAAGTACCAAATATTGAGAGATATAACCCTGGAAATAAAGAGTACAGTGCATCCGGAAAGTATTCACAGCGCTTCACTTTTTCCACATTTTGTTATGTTACAGCCTTATTCTAAAATGGATTAAATTCATTATTTTCCTCAAAATTCTACAAACAATACCCCATAATGACAACGTGAAATAAGTTTGTTTGAAATCTTTGCAAATGTATTAAAAATAAAAAACAAAAAAATTACATGTACATAAGTATTCACAGCCTTTGCCATGACACTCAAAATTGAGCTCAGGTGCATCCTGTTTCCACTAATCATCCTTGAGATGTTTCTACAACTTGATTGGAGTCCACCTGTGGTAAATTCAGTTGATTGGACATGATTTGGAAAGGCACACACCTGTCTATATAAGGTCCCACAGTTAACAGTGCATGTCAGAGCACAAACCAAGCCATGAAGTCCAAGGAATTGTCTGTAGACCTCCGAGACAGGATTGTATCGAGGCACAGATCTGGAGCAAGGGTACAGAAAAATGTCTGCAGCATTGAAGGTCCCAATGAGCACAGTGGCCTCCATCATCCGTAAATGGAAGAAGTTTGGAACCACCAGGACTCTTCCTAGAGCTGGCCGCCTGGCCAAACTGTGTGATCGGGGGAGAAGGGCCTTAGTCAGGGAGGTGACCAAGAACCCGATGGTCACTCTGACATAGCACCAGCGTTTCTCTGTGGAGAGAGGAGAACCTTCCAGAAGAACAACCATCTCTGCAGCACTCCACCAATCAGGCCTGTATGGTAGGGTGGCCAGACGGAAGCCACTCCTCAGTAAAAGGCACATGACAGCCCACCTGGAGTTTGCCAAAAAGGCACCTGAAGGACTCTCAGACCATGAGAAACAAAGATAGAACTCTTTGGCCTGAATGACAAGCATCATGCCTGGAGGAAACCAGGCACCGCTCATCACCTGGCCAATACCATCCCTACAGTGAAGCATGGTGGTGGCAGCATCATGCTGTGGGGATGTTTTTCAACGGCAGGAACTGGGAGACTAGTCAGGATGGAGGGAAAGATGAATGCAGCAATGTACAGAGATATCCTTGATGAAAACTTGCTCCAGAGCGCTCTGGACCTCAGACTGGGGCGAAGGTTCATCTTCCAACAGGACAACGACCCTAAGCACACAGCCAAGATAACAAAGGAGTGGCTACGGGACAACTCTGTGAATGTCCTTGAGTGGCCCAGCCAGAGTCCAGACTTGAACCCGATTGAACATCTCTGGAGAGATCTGAAAATGGCTGTGCACCGACGCTCCCCATCCAACCTGATGGAGCTTGAGAGGTCCTGCAAAGAAGAATGGGAGAAACTGCCCAAAAATAGGTGTGCCAAGCTTGTAGCATCATACTCAAAAAGACTTGAGGCTGTGATTGTAATTGCCAAAGTATTGAGCAAAGGCTGTGAATACTTATGTACATGTGATTTTTTGTTTTCTTTTTTTTTTTTTCCGGTTTTTATTTTTAATAAATTTGCAAAGCTTTCAAACAAACTTCTTTCACATTGTCATTATGGGGTATTGTTTGTAGAATTTTGAAGAAAATAATGAATTTAATCCATTTTGGAATAAGGCTGTAACATAACAAAATGTGGAAAAAGTGAAGCGCTGTGAATACTTTCTGGATGCACTGTAGTACAGAAATGTGCTTAAGGAATTTGCTAACTTTAGCCTGAAGTCTTCAGTAAAACTTTAGTCACGAGTCAGTCCACATTTGCGTTTTAGCAAAGTCTTTTATTAAACACAATGCCATAAACCTTGCAAACTTTGGCAAATTCTGCAACTATATTTTTATTTTTTTAAGCACCTAGCCTATTTACAGCCTGCTAACTTCTAAACCATCTTAAAAACACCTGGCGAATCAATGGAATGAAACTGTCAATTGTACATAATGTTTGTTGAACTACAGAGGTCGAACGGGACAAAAGGAGTGTTTTATAAATCACTTTTAATGTAAAAAGCCTAGTGTTAAAATAACACAATTCAACTTCTATTCTTTGAATGTTTTTGTGGCTGAAACAAAAGTTTGTCAGCTGTCTTTTTGTTTCAGTTCCAGTAATATTTGAAGATTTACATACAGTAGGCAATATAAAATATAAATGACACCTCACAGATGTAACTTTTAAACTTTTATTAAAGGAAGAGGCTATTTGTACTAAGTGCAAATAGTGATAGTTGCTATTTACACTAAGTACAAATAGTGGCAGATACTATTACATCCCTGTTTAAATACTAACATACATTGTATTAGCATCACTGCAGCATTTTTATTGTGTTTATTTAGAGTCCCTTCCCTACACACCCTACAAAACCCCTACACCTAAACCTAACCATACCTTACAAAAATTAACCATGGTTTTACTACAGTAACCACAGTATCACCATGGTATTTTGTAGTTAAATCATAGTAACCACAAAATTAAACATGGTTACTACAATGGTACTACAGTAAAACCATGGTTAATTTATCCAGATCAAACACTTCTCTCAACTCCTCGACCTTCACTGTAACCAAATCACTGCGAGGAATCACTTTTATTTATTATCATAAGTAGTATTATAGGAAATATTAAAGTGGAGACATGGGAAAAAGTATGACAAAAGGCAGGATTTGAACCCGGATTGCCAGCATGATAATGTATCCTCACACCAACATAACACTCTGAGCTACTACAATTAAACTTGGGGGTACAGTTTGTCATAAACTTGTGTGTTTCCACCAGACTATTGGAGTGCAAATAGTCACTCCGTTCTCCCTTTCTCTTAACCCACTAAACGTCTAACCTGTTAACCTGTTAAACATCTCTGCCCCATTGTGAAAAATTCAAATATGCCTGCCTTCATTTGACCAGCAGCTGACCCCTAAGAAATTTGCCATGGATGTCTTGAGCTTGATCTCAGCAATGGTTTGTGGAGTTAGTGTAATCAGCCATTGCCAACAAGATGGACTATTTGCACTTAGTGTAAATAGACACTCCATTTATGAAAATGTATTATATTCCAATATATAATCAAAGGATGATATTGAAAAGTGTCATCTCCTATCAGTAGGGGTGTAACGGTACAATATTTATCCCGAACCATCACGGTACTGACGTCACGGTCAGTCACAGGCGATCTACACTCCAAACCAGAAGGGAGTAATGCAATGCTTTTTGCTAACTGCCACAACAGGAAAAAGAGCAGAAGAAGAATACACCATCTATGCACCAAACCAAAACAAGATTGGCAAGTTCAGATGACACGCAAGAGCTAGAAGACTTGCCTACTTGTTTTAAATCAGCAGTGTGGGAAAGTTTCGGGTTCCCATTGAACTACGGCTGCAGTGGAGAGCGAGTGGTAGATAGGACAAGGATGGTGTGTCGGTGTTGTAAGGCAGCTGTACGGTATGTGAGTGGAAATATGTTCAACATGCTAACACATATCAGACGACATCACCCAGATGTGCCAATCACCAGAGCTAGGCAGAAAACGATGACAGGAGTGCAAAAACTTATCCCTGCAGCTTTTAACCAGCCTCAGATTTGTGAGAGCAGACAGGGCCAAAGTCATTACACAGGCAATTGGTATATACACAAACAACATATAGTTTATGTGAAACAAATTGTAACACTCCTTCTCCTAATGCACAAGTTTTATTTTTCATTATTCTATTTATTTTGTACTTTTATAACAAAAGAGATGCTTTTCAGTTTTGTAGCAGATTGTGACCAAATACCTTTTGTTTTTTATCAGCCCTACAAAACAATATGACCTATTCAAGAGTGCATTCTGTTTACTGCTTAGTGCTTAATACACTAAAGGAGGCTGTACCGTACCAACTATCTCAGGGGGGACTAAATGCCGCTAGGTGGAACAAACTTGCACTACTGTCTGTTCAAAATAAATGAAAAGAAACCTAGCATTTGGGATTTGTTGTTTTTCCTGTTGTACCGAACTCGTATCAAACCGTGACCCCAAAACCGAGGTACGTACCGAACCGTGACTTCTGTGTACCTTTACACCCCTACCTATCAGACATGTTTGCATTAGCTCCAATGTGTTTACCTGCCTTTGTAGTGTGAGCAGAAGTGTGTTGCATCAATGAGGGAGATCCAGGTTTGCATCCCTCGTTGAAACCAGGAAGTAAAAGGTTAAATTTTTACTCCACTGATGGTTAGGTTAAGGTTTGGGTTGTAGGGTATAGTTTATAAAATATGCATTCCTCATTACTGTATTACAGCCTGTACAGCAGAAAACAACTTGCTTCACAGCTCGCTTTTGGCGCCCCTCCATGGACAATACACCTGGAAAATGGATCTCACACAGGCCCATATGCCCAACAACACTTACTGCTTTGGCCACTGGGGGCAGTGTTTAGAATTTCAGTATGCACAGACCGATTTTAACTAAAGAAAAGTCAACCTACTTTTTCTAATTTCACTGTGAGATCAGTCTGAAATGTGCCAAGGAGAGTTAGGGCAGATGTCAACATTTTCAGTGAATACAAACTTAAATTACGGTCTGTTATTCACAAAAAGCTATATCATCCTGATCTCGTTATTATTCATATGTGTTCATATGCATAACATTTACAATAAAATATTTGTATGTTTGGATATACGATGAAACTTACAACATGGCCATAGTGACAACATCTAAAACGTAAAGTTTTTCATAACAGCTTTAGAAACATGCATTTTATGGTGTTTTGTGGTGTATTTTATGGTCTTTTTTTGAGCCACAGCATATTAAAAAAACACTTTTAGTGTCCCACGGCAAAGAGAATAAAAATTAATCAATTAAGTAATGATAACATTTTTACAGAATTTTGATTCATTTTAAGATTTTAATGTTTAATCCTGGTTAAAGTGATGGAATCCTCCTAAACAAGCTGACTACAGCACCAGAAAAAAAAAAAAAAAAAAAAGTGAAGAGAATGAAAAAGTTATAATGTCAAATTTTGTAAATGCATCAACTAGGTTAAATAAATGTGATGGAATTTAACATTAGTGTCATAAACGAACTATATATTATCAATTGATTATCTCCATGAATACAATATTAATGTATTCAATCAGGATTCAGAAACATTTGTATGTCTCTAAAGTTACATATTTTTTTTTACATTTTAGATGCTGTCAGTGTTATTCAAAACAAGTAAATTTGTGCCAGAACCACACTTTACATTGATCATATAGCTTCAGAAGACTTGAATTATAATGCAAACCTAGTTCAAATGTATTAATCAAATTTCTTGATACTTTTGTAGTGATTTTATGTAATTCTGGCACTTGGCAGCCCCAGTCCTAATTCACTTTCATTAAATGTGGCATTATGTACTGTGGTATTCTTCAGAAATTCACCTTTTTTGTTCCACAAAAGAGATAAAGTCATATAGGATTGTTACAAAACAAGGGTGAGGGAAAAATAACAGAACTTTCAATTTAGGGTGAATTATTCATTTTAACCAGCTAAGACCAATAAACCATATTAAGCTGTTTATTTCAGCAGGGGTCTCAGATAATTATTTGAGGAAGAGTTTGCTGGGTGTGCCGTGATGCTGAATTGTGAGAGTTATGGCTATAATGTTTCAGAGAGATGCGGCTGTTTTCATTGCCCTGCTCGTCAACCACCTCCTCTTACGACCGGCTGTCAGGATGGTTGGCTCATGATGAATGAACATTGTCTACATGATAAAGTCTTCCTGGGAGGTCGTTTGCTCACAAATATCCTCTCGGCCTGGCTTGTAATATTTTCCGTCATAACATAGCATACCGGATCGACCAGCGGTATGCTAGCAGCAAGGCTTTATGGTTATTAATCACATGGGACACAATTAATCAAGGATTAATTCCACTTTAAGGATTCTTATCAAATTACTCTTTACATTGGGTGATGTGTAAGTACACGATGAGAATATCTTCATTTCCACAGTCTTCCAGGTCTGTTCAGAGGTTATGAATTAATAGATTGATTTATTTAGTACTGTCTGGTACTCACGATATTCATTAGTGTCTGCTGAGCTCGAGCAGAGGAACATATCTCAAGAGTTAAGTGAAGTTAGTGAGAGGTTAAATTATGATGTGCATTTGCAGATGGCTCGGCAATTTATCGAAAGCTTTTTAATATGAAAGAGACAGATGGGAATGAGTATTTCAATGGAATACAGAGGAATAACCAAACATAAAGCTTTATACTTTACAATTAAATGTTTTTACACTGATACATTATTTACTCAATTTAACAGATTTTAAATTAACTTACAATTAGGCCAAAAAAGTTTTACAGAATATTGGGCAAAAAAAAAAAAAAAAAAAAGAAAAGAGAAAAGGCAACACTTTACAATAAGGTTCCATTCGTTAACATTAGTTAATGCATTACGTATCATGAACATAAAATTAACAATATATTTTTACAGCATTTGTTAATCTTTATTAATGTTAGTTAATAAAAATGCAATTGCTAGTTGTTAGTTCGATGTGCATTAACATGTGCATGTCAACAAATACAATTTAAAAATGTATTAGTTATGTTGAAATTAACATTAAGATTAATAAATGCTTAATAAGTATTGTTCATTGTTTGTAAATTAACATTAACTAATGTTGTTAACTAATGTTAACAAATGGAACCTTATTGTAAAGTGAAAAAAAATTATAAAAAAAATAAATAAAAATAAAATGAAAATGGGTACAAAATGTGTTATATTTTGCATAAAGAAAATTAAGCCTATTTTTATTATCTTATTATCTATTATATTTTTTTTCTTTTTTTTTCTTTAAAGCAGCATATATTAAAGGCACTGCCACAGATACTACCATAATGTATATATACTTATATATATATATATATATATATATATATATATATATATATATATATATATATATATATATATATACAGTACTGTCCCAACGTATTAAGCACTTGTGAAAAATGTTGTATAGTGAAAATATTTTCAAAAGTCATGCCATAAATAGTTTTGATTGATCAATTAACGTTGTACAAAGTGCAGTAAACATAAATATTTTGACACAATTTTGACACAATAAAAAAAACACAATTTTGTGTGACCACCCTTGTCATCAAAACAGCACCAATTTTCCTGGGTACAC
Organism: Myxocyprinus asiaticus; assembly: GCF_019703515.2. NCBI lineage: Eukaryota > Metazoa > Chordata > Actinopteri > Cypriniformes > Catostomidae > Myxocyprinus > Myxocyprinus asiaticus. The sequence goes on along the minus strand of NC_059363.1, from coordinate 35,279,227 downwards.
CTGGACACAGTTTTTTAAGGTTCTTGGCAGATAGGATGTTTCAAGCATTTTGGATAATTCGCCACAGATCACACTATGTGTTTAAGCTGTCTCAATTGCTTTTGTCTCTTCATGTAATCCCAGACTGACTCGATGTTCAGTGAGGGACTCTGTGGGGGCCCATGCCCTCTGCTGCAGGGCTCCCTGTTCTTCTATTCTATTCTGTTCTATTCTATTAACAAAATACATGTTTGGGAATCTAAAATCTATATTTTGTATTAAAACACTAAAGCAGAAGATAAAAATAACCATCTAAAGACAAATGTTTTTGTGAAACGTCTGATGTGCCTAAGAATTTTGCACAGTACTGTGTGTGTGTGTGTGTATATATATATATATATATAAATATATATATATGTGTGTGTGTGTACTGTATATACACTGATTCATATGATCCTTTTTTTTTTTTTAACAACAATAATGTCACAGTGCAAAAAAAAAAAATGCTTATATTGCTTGATGTAATATAATAATTTCTTATTGAAATGTCTGGGTGAAATATGACCTGGACATGTTCTTGACTGGTTTCATGAGATTCATCTACATATTCTTTGTCAAAGTTGAAGCTGTACTTTTCCAAGCAATATTCCCATTAGGCAGGGAAATTACCATTAGCTATCATTCCACATGTTTCTGCTGATCACTACAATGTTTTAGAAATATTTTTTGACTATTAATTATCCCTTTGTTGGGAACTTTTCGTATGTTTTTTTTTTTTTTTCTTTCTCTCTGTTTAATTTATTATTTTGCTGTTTTTGATGTACAACATATTCAAATAAAATATCTTGTTAATTTTCAATCCTTTAGATGAATAATAGATATCATCCTTTGAGACGTCTGCCCTGGTGACTTCCTCTCTTATAGTGAACAAAATGACAGGAAAAATCTTGACAAGGTTACTCTATTCATCTTTGTTTTGCAATATCCCTTTCTGAGAATGACAAAAATAGAGCTAGCACTATTTAATAACTGTTTTGCTTCACTATCCACAGCAATATTTGGTTGGAATCAAATTGCTTTATGAAAAGGAAGACAGATCTGTTATACTGAAAATGTGTTCTCTAGTACTACTTTAATTGAGAACAAATTGATCTGGTTATGGCAGTGGAACAAAATAAGAAACTCTGAACCACTACTGACCACTCTTTTCCGTATAATGAAAGTGATTGAGGACCCGGGCTGTCATTGCATCTTAAAACACCATATTTGAATGGATTTTGTCTTTTTGTCACATGTCACTATCATATGGCTTGGAATATACAGTAGACTTGGTATATAGCCCACCAGTTGTACAAAAAACTTTCAAGAAACTTTTTATGTTTTAATATTCTTATTATTTTGGAGATAAACAACTAGGTCCCCATTCCCTTTCATTTTATGGAAAAGAGTGGCAAGTACATTCTTCAGTATTTCTCCTTTTGTGTTCCACAGAAGACAGGAAGTAATTTAGGTTTGGAATGACATGAAGGTGAGTTATGATGACACAATTTTAATTTTAGGTCAACTATTCCATGGACACAACATTTCTGCTTGGACATTGCATGAGACAACTTCTTTGGCTTAGTATAGAGCAGGGGTCAGCAACCTTTTTGACATGGAGTGCCATTTTTTATTTTCCTGGTCAATGGCTGTGCCAAGCATCCCCCCCAAAAAAACACCCCAAAAAAATTTATGTGATCTTCCAAAGTTTGTGTCCACTTGTGAATATGTTTCTATTTTGCATTTTTCTAATTTAATCGTTTATTTTTCATAACAAATTATATTATAAGCATAATAGTTTGAGAGAAAAAAAGATTATGATAACTCAGCTCATGAAAACACGCTGCATGATCATGAGGAAGGATTACATCAAGATGTAGATTGGAATGCAGGTGCGGCATTTCATGTCAATAAAATAGTCTACTTCTCTCTCGCCGTTGCAGGCATGCCAGTGATTACCCCTCCACATGCCAATGGTGGTACGCGTGCTACAGGTTGCCGACCCCTGGTATTGAGGATCCTTTCATGGAAGAAAAAACAAAAAAACAGGAGCTTTTCATACAAATTTAGGAGGCACATTTACTCTGCCAGTTATACTGAATGTTTCTTTAAGGAGTGTAAAAATACATGAATTCAGTCATGGCTAATGTACGGATAATCTGTACCTCATTATAATATAATTAAACATGTGCTTTATTACAGTTATCTCCACTTGTAAGAAGCGAGAATGCCCCGCAGCAACGGAATGCAGGCCCTGCTCTGTACTTCCCAAATTATATTTCATGAATAATCAAGATCATTATCTCTGCCATCAACAGTGTTTTTTCAGTGGAATTGCCATAAAAAAACACCCTTTTAATTGGACCGCTAATTACATGGGAGAGTAAATGCTCATTAAAACACTTTTTCCCCATTCTGATGGTTGATGTGAACATTAACTGCAGCTCCTGACCGATATCTGCATGAATTTAAACATTACACTGCTGCCACACGATTGGCTGATTAGATAATCGCATGAATAAGTAGATGTACAGGTGTACCTAATAAAGTGGGTATATATATATATATATATATATATATATATATATATATATATATATATATATATATATATACACACACACACACACACACACACACAGAGGTGGCAAAACGTTTGGAACAATGCACAGATTTTGCTCTTATGGCATTCAACTGATCACAATGTTTAGTCAGGACATTAATAACATGAAAAATTACTATTACAATTTGAAAAAAAAAAAATGTTCAGAACTTCTAAAACTACTTCAAAGGGTTCTCATCAAAAAAATCCTCCACGTGCAGCAATGACATCTTTGCAGATCCTTGGCATTCTAGCTGTCAGTTTGTCCAGATACTCAGATAATATTTAACCCCACGCTTCCTGTAGCACTTGCCATAGATGTGGTTGTCTTGTCGGGCACTTCTCACGCACCTTAAAGTCTAGCTGATCCCAAAAAAGCTCAATGGGGTTAAGATCCATAACACTCTTTTCCAATTATCTGTTGTCCAATGCCTTTGTTTCTTTGCCCACTCTAACCTTTTCTTTTTGTTTTTCTGTTTCAAAAGTGGGTTAGGCTTAGGGTTAGGGTTGGGTTAGGGTTAGGGTTAGGGGTTTTTCTTTGCAAGTCCTCTTTTTACTGTTATTCATGAAACTGGTGTTGAGTGGGTAGAATTCAATGAAGCTGTCAGCTGAGGACATGTGATGCATCTATTTCTCAAACTAGAGACTCTGATGTACTTATCCTCTTGTTTAGTTGTACATCTGACCTTCCACATCTCTTCCTGTCCTTGTTAAAGCCAGTTGTCCTTTGTCTTTGAAGACTGTAGTGTACACCTTTGTATGAAATCTTCATACAATCTTGAAGTTTTTTTTTTTTTTTTTGGCAATTTCAAGCATTGTATAGCCTTCATTCCTCAAAACAATGATTGACTGATGAGTTTCTAGAGAAAGCTGTTTCTTTTTTGCCATTTTTGATCTAATATTGACCTTAAGATATGCCAGTATATTGCATACTGTGGCAACTCAAAAACAAACACAAAGACACTGTTATGCTTCATTTAACGAACCAAATACCTTTCAACTGTGTTTGATATAATGGCAAGTGACCAAATTAGCAATTTAGCATGATTACTCAAGGATAAGGTGTTGGAGTGATGGCTGCTGGAAATTGGGCCTGTGTAGATTTGATCAAAAATGTATTTTTTTTAAATAGTGATGGTGCTGTTTTTTACATCAGTAATGTGCTGACTATACTTTGTGATCAGTTGAATGCCACTTTGGTGAATTAAAGTACCAATTTCCTGCCCAAAGAGCAAAACATTATTCCAAACTTCTGGCTGCCAGTGTGTGTGTGTGTGTGTGTGTGTGTGTGTGTGTGTGTGTGTATATATATATATATATATATATATATATATACATATATCATTCTATATTTAGGGGTACATTTGGGATTTGACAATGCTAAGAAAAGCTTTTTTTTTTCAAAAAGCAGAGATGTTAGAAATATTCCAGTCAACTATGTTACTGACAAAATAAGTAATTTTTCATAGCTTGGGATAATACCTAGAATTTAAATAGCCACCTGATTTGATAGGTTATGTGACCACTTACCAAAAGCAATAATTGTGATCATTAACACTTTAAGGAAAAAATATTTAGAGGCATAAAACCTCACTAGTTTCACAAAAGTAATTCAGTGGTCCTCACATTTGCTCAAACAAGTCAAATTTGTATATGCTGTTTTTGGAAGAGAACTACCTTGAGGGATAAAGGACACTTCTGGTAATCTCTTCACACTATACATGTTGTACAGAAGGCAACTGAGTATTTTTTTTTAAATTAAAAACTCAGCAGTAACACAGTTGACCATGCAGAAACTTAGTTGACTGGACATGAGAAATGGAGTAGCGAAATGAGCAAGGGACAATAGATCACAGGTTATAATTATGACATTTTTTTATTTTTTATTTGTTATTGGTTATTGAAAAAGTTCAGGTTATTGAACAAGTATGCACACACAAACTGGTTATTGAAAAAGTTTAGGTTACTGAACATGTTTGCACACACTGAAACTGGTTATTGAACAAGTTCTGGTTACTGAACACGTTTGCACACACTGAAGCTGGTTATTGAACAAGTTCTGGTTATTGAACAAATTTGCACACACTTAAGCTGGTTATTGAACAAGTTCTTGAATGAAACAATTTCCATGAATTGTGTTCATTGAAAAGTATTAAAAAATAAAATAAAAAAATAAAAACTTGAGCCAACATGCTCAATCCAAAGCAGTCTAACATCAGTATAACTCTGCTGCATATCTGTGTTTGTGAGAGAGAGAGGGGGAGAAAAAGGAGAAAAAGAGACAGAAATGTACACAAGTTTAATGCTTAAAGTTGTGCTGTTGAGAGCTTCTCCCATATCGCTCTGCTTATTTGAATATGATGTGATGTCACTTGCTTTGGGGGAGGAATTAACCTGAGAACATCCTCAAACAAGTACAACAGCACATTGTCTTGCATGGGCCAGAAAAAAAAAAAAAAAAAATAGAAAAAAATAGAAAAAAAGATTTGTATAAAACAGAAAATTCATTTATCGAAGTTGAGTAGAATGCTGCCATCTAATTTAATCTCACATACTACCCTGAGCATCATCTTCATATTCTTAGTCACTCTCTGTTATAACATATTAGATAAATCTCAACCTTTTAACCTTGATGACTGTGCTTGTTGAGCAGGCTCTACACCAGGCTCAGGACTTTGTTGAGTAACAATAATCTCAGCCTGCTTCTTCCTCACCTCTGCTGTGCTACTTGATTTTTCTCCAGTAAGAACGTCTCCTACGTTTCCCTCTTTCTGTCAAATCAGCTATTGTCTTGACTTTCCATTGCTCTCTTAACTCTCTCCATTTCTGACGGCCCTTTAACAAAAAAGCCTCCCTCTTCACAGGATCAGAATAGTTTTTCTGTGGCAGATAATCTTGGCATTTTCCTGGGACACACAACAATTCTTCACTTTAAGTTTGTCATTGGTATCACTTAATTACAGTGGGTCTTATAGTTATCAAATAGAATATGAAGAAATTCAGCTTTTGACAAGAAAGTTATATACCATTTGAAGGCCTTCACATGATTTCAGAATGTTCTAAATGACTGCTCAGCTAGTGTTCAGTAACACCTTTAGATTTTATCTTTCAAATATTATACTTTTAAATTGAACATTTGTAAAAAACTGTAGATATCTGTAGGAACATGTGCATAAAATGTGATCTATGTTACCTAGTGTCCACTATGTTACCTTTACTGGGTAACACAGTTGACAGGTAACTTAGTTGAAATTTTTACCATTTGGGGCCTACACTCACCATGGAGGCCTAGAAATACTGAGCACAAAGTATCTTTAGAAATACATTTTCATAAATATAAGTTTTAGTCAAATTGTCTTGTTAAAATTTGTAGCAATAATACTTGTAACACTGTTGGTAGTCAATTTATCCACTCTTGACACAGGTTCCCTATCTGTCACTCACTCGACATTATGTCGATGCAGTGACACTAGGGGACACTCTTGGGAGCCCGAGACACCTCTGGTCTTTGATAAAAGGCCAGTGAAAACTGGCGAATGGTATTTGCATACCACTCCCCCGGACATACGGGTATAAAAGGAGCTGGTATGCAACCACTCATTCAGATTTTCTCTTCAGAGCTGAACGGTCATGCTCACTGAGCTGAATTCCCACGGCTGTTCATTCACCTCTGCTGGATCTGAGGGCACATTTCAGAGGCTTCTCCCTCCTCTGCACTGGTGCACTGCAGAGAATGCCCCTGGGCGCTTCGGCAGAAATAAAAGAGTATATTTCTCTAAAAGAGTATATTTCTCTAAAAGAGCGGCACACACGGAACGTCTTTTTAAAGACGCGTCTTTTTAAAAATGCCTTTCCGTTTGTGTGTTATTCCTGGTTGCGCTCGTTATCTCTCACCCTCTGACAGCCACGATCACTGTCTTTCATGTCTGGGTGCTACTCACACGGAGACAGCGTTCATGGATGGGTCATGTACCGATTGCGAGAACATGTCCATGGCAACGATGCGGTCGCAGCAAGCCACCCCAGAGGCTTCCAGCCTCAGTCCTTCTACCCACGGGTATGAGGCCAGCGCAGCTAGCACTGGGGGTGATTTGGGGACCCCAATGGGACCACCTCCGTTGGGTATCCCCCCACGGACCTCCCATTCTCCAGCACGCTCATCTGCCCCGATCGGGCTTCTGGATGAGTCCGCCGGCTTGTCTCATGGCGAGTTCGACCTCTTATTCACAGCCCGCGAAGGTGATGAGCTCTCGAGTGCAGCATCGGAGAGCGGGCTCGTCCAGTCAGACGCGGAAGCCTCAGCTGGGCTCCTCCCTTCGGGTGCAGTCACCCAGTCACAGGCTGACGGGGAGATGACGGACTTGCTTTCCCGGGCAGCCGCAAGTGTCGGGCTTGAGTGGAACACTTTGCTCTCCTCTGAACCCTCGCGGCTCGATGATTGGTTCCTGGGCTCGCGGCACCGCTCACAGCCACACCCCATCCCTGTTCCTTTCTTCCCGGAAGTGCATGAGGAGCTGACAAGGTCGAGGGAGGCACCTTTTACTGCCCGGTCCCGATCTTTCAGCTCCCCCGTCCTCACTACCCTCGATGGTGGGGCGGCCAAGGCCTATTCGGCAATCCCCCCGATGGATAAGGCGCTCGCGGTGCACCTATGCCCACAGAGCACCGCCACCTGGTGCAGGCACCCAAAGCTCCTGTCCAAGGACTGTAGGTTTACGTTGTCCCTGATGGCCAAAGCCTATGGTGCTGCTGGACAAGCCGCCACGGCCCTGCACGCCATGGCTCTCCTGCAAGTCCACCAAGCCAAGGCGCTAAAGGAACTGCACGAGGGTAGTTCCGTCCCGGGATTGATGCTCTCTGGGCGACGAAGGTCATGGAACGGTCTCTCGGACAGGCAATGTCCACCTGCGGCCCGGCTCCGGCGTGGAGCCCACCACAGGAAGCAGATGCCAAGAACCCGCGAAAGGCTTCGAAGCGCCCCGAGATGGGCGACCCAGGGATGACGAAACCCCCTGCTCTGGAGCTGGTAAGCAGACCACTCCATCCCCCAGTGGAGGGCCGAGAGGAGAATATTTTGTTACCTTTGCATTTAATTGCGCCGCATGCCCAAGTGGCTGCAGTACCCAAGAGTTCAGCAAGAGCGGTTTCCTTGTTCCATGGGTCACATACCTGGTGTGCACGGCCGTCATCACGACCACCGTCCACCATTCCATTTTGGCAGGTTTGACGCTCTAGCGGTGGTCTCCCCGCCCCTGAGAGCCCAGCTGTGGCACAAATCCGCCCCTGATGTGACAGTCTCCGCGGGTCACGAGGACAGGCCTCTTCCTCCCCTGTCCCAGGCTATTCCGGGGGTGGTCACAAGGAGCCAGGTAAGTACATCGATGTCCCTGAACTCAGCACGGCCACGACACGGTGTGGCACCTCAGGCTCCACCCTGCTGCGAGGCCCTACCTACCAGTACGTCTGAAGAGATTGTCCCCTTGTCCCAGCTTATGGATAGGCCCGCGGCTGCGTTGGCACATCAACTGCCTCGAGTTCGCCCTGCGGAGGTTTCGGAAGTTGATCCAGGGCAAGCATGTGTTAGTTCGGACAGACAACACGGCAACGGTAGCATATGTCAACCGTCAAGGCGGTCTGCGCTCCCGTTGTATGTCACAACTCGCCCGCCGTCTCCTCCTCTGGAGTCAGTAGCACCTCAAGTTGCTGCAGCGGATGTGTTGTCATGGCAGGTTACCCTCAGGGGAGAGTGGAGACTCCACCCTCAGGTGGTCCAGCTGATTTGGAGTCGATTCGGGCAGGCACAGGTAGACCTGTTTGCCAACCAAGAATCCCTCCACTGCCCGTTCTGATATGCCCTGACTGAGGCACCTCTCGGTATAGACACACTGGCACACAGCTGGCCCTCTGGACTCTGTAAATATGCATTTCCCCCACCCGCGGTGGTAGACACGATCACTCAGGCTAGGGCCCCCTCTATGAGGCTCCTGTAAGCCTTTAAGTGGTGTCTGTTCGCTAATGGTGTTCTTCCCAACGCGAAGACCCCCAGAGATGCGCAGTCAGATCGGTGCTTTCCTTCCTGCAGGAGAGGTTGGAAGGGCGGCTGTCCCCCTCCACCTTGAAGGTGTATGTAGCCGCTATAGCGGCACACCATGACACAGTGGTATCTGTGGTTGAATCCCTTCAGACTGCGCCTCGTTCCCTCATGGGACATCTCTGTAGTTATTCAGGGTCTACAGAGAGCCCACTTTGGGCCCTTGCAGACAGCTGAGCTTAAGGCACTCTCTTTGAAGACTGCCCTCCTGACTGCGCTCACTTCCATCAAGAGGGTAGGGGACCTGCAAGTGTTCTCTGTCAGCGAAACGTGCCTGGAGTTTGGTCTGGGCTACTCTCACGTGATCCTGAGACCTCGACCGGGCTATGTGCCCAAGATTCCCATGACCCCTTTTAGGGACCAGGTGGTGAACATGCAAGCGCTGCCCCAGGAAGAGGCAGACCCAGCCCTGACGTTGCTGTGTTCGTTGCACGCTTTACGCATCTATTTGGATCGCACGCAGAGTTTTAGAGTCTCTGAGCAGCTCTTTGTCTGCTTTGGTGGACAGCGGAAAGAAAATGCTGTCTCCAAGAAGAGGATCGCCCACTGGCTCATTGACGCCATAACTATGGCATATCACGCCCAGGACGTGCCGCCCCTGGTAGGGCTACAAGCCCATTCTACGAGTGGTGTAGCGGCCTCCTGGGCCTTGACCAGTGGTGCCTCTCTAACAGACATTTGCAGAGCAGCAGGCTGGGCAACACCCAACACCTTTGCGAGGTTCTACAATCTCTAGGTGGAACTGGTTTAGTCCCGTGTAGTGGCACGCACAAGCAGGCATGTCCGGGACAGCTAGCCAGGTGTATCGCTTGCGCATAGCGCCTTTCACCTCCCCTGAGCTGAAGATGTGTGCCGTTGACTCCCAGTAATGTTCACAAACTGTGTTCCCTGGTTGATTTCCTCCGAGTCCTGTGGCAGATGAGTTTGTGGAGGAACTCGCTGCCGGCACAGTACACATGCTAACTAAGCCCTGTACTAGGGTAGGTGCTCCGCATATGGTGGTTCCCCTTAGGTAACCCCATGCGACATATATCTTCCACTAATTCGTTTCCCTGTTGGTAAACTGCGTCTTCCTTGGGCAGAGGCTCCTCTGCCCCAGTCACCATGCTTGTAGTAACTCCTCCCTCATAGGGTAGGACCTATTATGGGACTTCTCCACATGGCATACTTCCGACAAAGCGCGGCAAGTCCATGTGATGTATTTCCACTTAAATAACCCCCTCTCACTGTCATAACAGTGTTGGGGGAGGTTACGTGTCGGCCTGGTGCGCTGGCTACGAGGCACACAGTGGTCTGCCCATCACACACTGCCAGTTCACATAACACAGTTCAGTCAGTTGCGGCGTTTCGTAAAGGGACCACTAGTGTCACTACATCGACACAACGTCAAGTGAGTGACAGATAGGGAATTTCCTGGTTACTTGCGTAACCTCCATTCCCTTATGGAGGGGACGAGATGTTGTGTCCCTCCTGCCACAATGCTGAACTACCTGCTGAAATGGCCGGGACCTTGTCTCGGCTCCTCAGCACAAAACCTGAATGAGTGGTTGCAAACCAGCTCCTTTTATACCCATATGTCCGGCAGAGTGGTATGCAAATACCACTCGCCAATTTTCATTGGCCTTTTATCAAAGACCAGAGGTGTCTCGGGCTCCCAAGAGTGACCCCTAGTGTCACTACATCGACACAACTTCTCGTTCCCTCCATCAGGGAATGGAGGTTATGCAAGTAACCAGGACATTTTCTATTTTAACAAATATTTGGGAAAAGAGAGCGGACAAACCTTCTAGTCTTTCTTCCATGTGCTTCTTGTGGAAATTACATCACACTATGCAAATCATTTGATTTCGGGACAAAAGATTCCTTTTTGTAGGGGGTTTTCCTAGTGGGTAACTTAGTTGACAATGGTTTTTCGGACACATAAAATAAGGTATATCACAATAAATGCTTCTTTTTGCAGTACACACCCAAATGTCTTGATTATCTAATCTATCTCAAGGCAAAATTATTAAATTAATTTATATTTGAAGTAATTTTCATGCTTAATTGCAGAGTAGAATGAGCAACATTATAAAATCGGACAGCTGAATATCAGGGTTTTATGTGATATACACCATCTTATTGAACAAAAGACATGGCTTTTCCCACATGCAGTGGTGTGGTTAGGATAAATATAATTTTGTACTAGGAAAATAAGCATTGGTGCTAGATACAGATATATCCCATGGGGGCCTGGTTAGCTCAGCGAGTATTGACGCTGACTACCACCCCTGGAGTCATGAGTTCTCCAGCCAGGTCTCCTAAGCAACCAAATTGGCCCAGTTGCTAGGGAGGGTAGAGTCACATGGAGTAACCTCCTCATGGTCGCTATAATGTGGTTCGCTCTTGGTGGGGTGCGTGGTGAGTTGTGTGTGGATGTCGCGGAGAATAGTGTGAAATCTCCATGGTAACGCGCTCAACAAGCCACGTGATAAGATGTCCAGATTGAGGTGAGTCACTACGCCACCATGAGGGCCTAGATTGCTCTGTGAATTGGGCATTCCAAAAAAAAAAAAAAAAATACCCCATAATGACAACGTGAAAGAAGTTTGTTTGAAATCTATGCAAGTTTATTAAAAATAAAAAATGAAAAAAATCACATGCACATAAGTATTCACAGCCTTTGCTCAATACTTTGTTGAAGCACCTTTGGCACCAATTACAGCCTCAAGTCTTTTTGAGTATGATGCTACAAGCTTGGCACATCTATTTTTGGGCAGTTTCTCCCATTCTTCTTTGCAGAACCTCTCAAGCTCCATCAGATTGGATGGGGAGCATCGGTGCACAGCCATTTTCAGATCTCTCCAGAGATGTTCAATCGGGTTCAAGTCTGGACTCTGGCTGGGCCACTCAAGGATATTCACAGAGTTGTCCCGTAGCAACTCCTTTGATATCTTGGCTGTGTGCTTAGAGTCGTTGTCCTGTTGGAAGATGAACCTTCACCCCAGTCTGAGGTCCAGAGCGCACTGGAGCAGGTTTTCATCAAGGATGTCTCTGTACATTGCTGCATTCATCTTTCCCTCCATCCTGACTAGTCTCCCAGTTCCTGCCGCTGAAAAACATCCCCACAGTATGATGCTGCCACCACCATGCTTCACTGTAGGGATGGTATTGGCCAGTTGATGAGAGGTGCCTGTCAGAGTGACCATCGGGTTCTTGGTCACCTCCCTGACTAAGGCCCTTCTCCCCCGATCGAATAGTTTGGCCAGGCGGCCAGCTCTAGTAAGGGTCCCAGTGGTTCCAAACTTCTTCCATTTATGGATGATGGAGGCCACTGTGCTCATTGGGACCTTCAATGCTGCAGACATTTTTCTGTACCCTTCCCCAGATCTGTGTCTCGATACAATCCTGTCTCGGAGGTCTACAGACAATTCCTTGGACTTCATGGCTTGGTTTGTGCTCTGACATGCACCGTTAACTGTGGGACCTTATTTAGACAGGTGTGTGCCTTTCCAAATCATGTCCAATCAACTGAATTTACCACAGGTGGACTCCAATCAAGTTGTAGAAACATCTCAAGGATGATCAGTGGAAACAGGATGCACCTGAGCTCAATTTTGAGTGTCATGGCAAAGGCTGTGAATGCTTATGTACATGTGATTTTTTTCATTTTTTATTTTTACTAAATTTGCAAAGATTTCAAACAAACTTCTTCCATGTTGTCATTATGGGGTATTGTTTGTAGAATTTTGAGGAAAATAATGAATTTAATCCATTTTGGAATAAGGCTGTAACATAACAAAATGTGGAAAAAGTGAAGCGCTGTGAATACTTTCCGGATGCACTGTGTATATACGACGGACATGAGATGTACCAACAATTATAGAATGACCCATATATAAATATATATATATATATATATATATATATATATATATATATATATATATAAACACACACACACACAACAGTTAGTTCTGGTCCTAGAATCTGATTGGACGAGAGACATTCCATAAGTACTGATATCTCAGAACATCAGCACTCAGATGCTTCACTGTTTGTATCACTCCGCTTGTGTTCATGCCATTCTAAACTAAAGTGTAACAGCAGTGTGGATGTGTAAAAAGCTAGACGTCATTTATTTTTGTGACATCACAGATTTTAGCCAGCAGGTGGCAGCAAATAACATTTTTGTTTTTAAATGAGTCAGCTCAGGTAACGTGCTTTGCCAGTCATTCAGTATTTTCATTCATCGGCACTCCATGATTTCTTGGATTACTACTACACTACTAAAGCTGGGAAATAGCTTTAAACAGCTTTAAACTAAAACATTTCAGCATTAAGACAAATCACAGCAGAGCGACACAACAATGATTAATTACACAAACTCAAGGTGCTTACCTCTTACCGGAGTTTCCACATTGGAGAGGAAATACTGTTCAAAATGGCGGAGGACATTGCGCACTGGCTTCCGCAAAATAGGGAGGAATACCCCTGCTTAGACAACTATTTTTCCACTGAGAAAATAGGATGTATTTGACAAAAATGACATTATCTTCAGAAAGCTCACTAACACACGTTTGCTTGGGAGTGGCAACAGAGACAGGTGATCGCACATGCTCCATCTCTCTCTCTCTCTCTCTCTCTCTCCCTCTCTCTCTCTCTGTCTCTCTCTCAATCTCTCTTTCACAAACACACACACACACACACACACACACACACACACACACACATCCTTGTTTCCCCAATAACTTTTTAGAAACAGCCCAAGCCGTGATACTAGTTCTAAAGTGACATTTTTGAGAGGCATGGATGCATCATTTGGTTTGAACCAGCAACGGCAGATTCTGATTCGTCACGTAAGAAAGTAGTTTCATGCACAAATACGTTTTTTTTGTGACCATACTCAGTTTTTCCTCATTTCATTTTAAATGTACTTGCTCATTGAACAGTTGTATATAAGCAATATCACACTCGCAATCATGCTATATGGCCCTAAATCAGCACTGCTGTGATTACCTAAGGCACTCTGCCTGCAGCTGAATCACAGCAGTGCTGATGTAGGGCCATATTGCCATTTATATATATATATATATATATATATAAGTAAATATTAGATTTTTTTTTAGATTAGATTTCTTTTGTGACTATGGACTTTTTCATTTAATCGGCAAATTATTTCTTGAGGAGGTTAACGTGTAAAATTGGATGACTTATTTCACATTACATTTCATCTGTGTGCAGTTTAACAGAGGAAGACACATTAAAATAGGTTTGGAAAGTGTGTAGTGTTTGTAAAATCATATCCACTCTTCTTTATGGACTGGAGAGGTCAAGCTATCCCAAAGCCATAAAGCGCAGTAAATCTCAGGTTAATGTTACTGCATAATCTATAATGATATTAGTGAGCTGTGCTCTGATAGTAAATACCAAGGTGAGCTGCTAAGCTTTTGATGTATTACAATTGAAGTGTCTGATGACAAATACACTCTGCTTGATAAAGAGATGTTTCTGAGGTCAAGTTGTTTTCATTTGGAATTGTTTTCAATGTATTTACTGTATTTTTTATTTATTATTATTATTATTATTATTATTATTATTATTATTTTGAGACAAGAGAACATTTCTTCAGGTTTGTTATCTCTAATTCTTTTAATAGCATTCATTTAAAGGAATAGTTCATCCAAAAAGCCATTCCTCAGCCACATGTTGTTGCCAAAAAATATGCCTATATTGGGTTTGGAATGACATAATCTAGAGAAGCCTTTCTGGGAACAGTTTGTAATCTTCACTCCGTGACAAGTACCATCCCACACCACTGGCCTTAACCTGTTTGCGGCCCATTAACAAGGGCAAAAGCCACAGGTGTGCGTGTGTGTGTGTGTATATTGCATAAAATAATAATTCTCCTGCACATATTTTCTTGCACTGTTGTAAATACACTAGCAACCATCACATTTTTGTGTCTGCGGTACACCTAAACTGTACGATCCCTTCCTCATAATCATACACACTCAGAGTGTTCTTTTCTCATTTGTGGAGGGGGACTGGAAAAACTCACTGCTCCTTTGATGTTCCCAGAGATGTTTGCTATTGTGCCAGGAACAAAGAATCCGTTCCTCTGGGAATAGGTAGGATAACTTTCCCTCTCTTCTGTTGGGCCTTTGAAAAACTGTTTGTTGGGGAAGGGGTGTCCTTTGTTTCAATGCCAGCACCATCACCGCTGAATTTAATTATCACTGTGTCTCTCCCTTATTTGGAACAGCTAAGAGGATGCCTAATTTGAAAAGCCCTGATCTTAAATGGAATGGAAATGGACAGTATTAATTGTGTGTATGTGGAGGAAAGAAAAAAAAAAAATGCAATGTGATGGGAAGATTCAGATGTTAGAAAGAAAAAAAAAAAATGTGTGAAATATAAGCTAATTCCTGCCATACAAATTCAAGGCAACTTACCTGATAATGTAACAGTAATTTTGTAAGCCTACAGAAAGATGTGAGCTTTAACATTTGGACTATACCCAAGGTCACCAATAAGCGGACCACTGTCTATATCCAGATTGTTTTCACCCAGACCATAAATAATTTCTCATAAATTAAAACAAACATACACAATGGACAGAAAAAAAAAAAAAAAAACGTGTGCTAATTGTCATGACAACAGCTAAATTTAACGTTGTGTGACCACAAGTTCTTCTGGGAGCAAGGGAGCATCCTATAGACTTCCTATGCAGCCAAGTGCATTCACTCCTAACATCCGACCAAAAGTTCAGTTTCAGGCTACAGATGATGTATGCACCACTCAACATTGTTGGCAATCATGGGCCAATGGCAATCAGTACTTAGATTATGTACTTAGAATTTATAATGTTCAGTTTTATTTTAATATGGTTGTCAGTGATTGGGTGATGCTGGCCATTACTTGTATCATAATTAATCATGCTCATTACTGATTAGTAAAATGCTTCAGGTGTGGATATCACTTGTTTGACAGTGCAAAGAGAGAACATTGAGATTTTGTTTTAAAGTAGGGGAAAAAAAACAAAAACAAACATTGTAACTAAAGTCAACTCAAGTCAAATAATTTTATAGTTTTTTTAATTTTACCAATTTTACCAATGAACATTTTTTCACAGCAGATTTATGGAAAATCAGCTGTAATGTATGTAACGTCTCAAAAACATGAATAACCAACATTCCTGGAAACATAAAACTATTTGAAAATAAATAAGTAAATAAATAAATAACTACATAAATATAGAGTTCTTGTTGCTTAGTATTATTTAAAATTTCACAACTTAGCCCCGCTGTCCCCATATAAGGACATCAATTCTTAGGAAAACATTTTGCTCTATTTTTTTTTATTTTTATTTTTTTTATTTTTTTTTTGCATGTTTATTAGGGGCTGCTAGTTACAAATTAAAAGGGAAATGGGAAATGCACACAGCAGTCATGATCAGGTCTCAGGAGGTTAAGGTAGATCAGTGGCAGTTTAAATGCATAAAGCAATGTGGCAAATGGCCCGCTCCCGCACTGCACATTTACTCCAGTTACTTTATTTTCCATGTCTGTTTAAAATAAATTATTATTAAAATAAGTTAACTAACAATGAACAATACTTTTACAGCATTTATACATGTACATCTTGGTTAAAGTTACACAATGCAACTTTTGTCCCTTTAGCGGTTAAAAAATAAAACTGCATGTGTCTTGCACATTGTTATGTAATGACGTAAGTCGTGCTTCGGCTCTGCTCCTCTGCGCGGATGAATGTGGTTCGAGGCACCAGTGTACACAAGGATACAGGACATCTTATCAGAGCAAATGGACAAATAAATAATGAAAGATAGGAAAAGACGGATATCCGAAAACATGTCGTCTGAGCAGGGCTGCATTCCACTTCACTTTTAACATCCATTCGCTAACTCCCCTAAGCACTTCCCCTCGGGAAAATCCCTGCCGCCATTTTGGAAGTCCGTTCCACTTTGTTAAGTGAGCGAGGGAAGTTTCTACTGACAGACCCTCAACCTCTCGCTTTTGACAGAGGGAGCGAGTCTACTCTGATGTATGCTTCAGGCAGCTCCATATCCCACAGTGCAATTCGATTGTGACGTGACAGCATATCGTGCTTCATAAATCCCACCCCCACACAACTCTAATGTATGATGGAAGTGAAGTTAGGTCAGTTAAGAAGTTTAGAAAGTTATATTGAGATTTAACAGCATAATATTGTAGCTACCTTAAACTGTTTATCACACAGTTATAGCCTATGTGTTCACTGTTAAGTTAACATTTTTGTTTGTGTAAATCTTGGTTAATCCTTTCTAACAATTCATTTTAATGAAGAAAACATTTCTCAGGCTCAAAAATCACTAAATAATTCCACAAACTGACATCAGCCTTCAGCATGCTCCAAGTGAACAAGGGTTAAGGGTGTTCCAGTTAAACCCACTGCACATCTTCCACCAGCAGTGAACACTTGCAAAATGTAAGCAGTGACGTACATCCAAGTCCATGAGTTGGAGTGAAGTTTGCAAGGGAAGGGGATTTTTTTTTTTTAAATGGAATGCAGCCCAGGTCAGTGCCATATCTTATGCTGTTGTTTTGACTTATTGGAAACATTGATGTTTTGAAATAAATGACGTTACAAAAGTTAGGCAAACTTTTTTAACATCAGACACAATGATTGCTAGTCTGTTTTTATAACTGCAGGATATTCTGACCAAACAGACCACGTTAGTATCTAATTTATAGATTGTCATTGTTACAAACAGTGGTCAACATTATTTCAAGACTAGCATCAAGGCAAGCCTAGGACTAAAGGATTTATTTATATAAATTATTGCCGTTATAAAGAAAAATACACACGTGTGCTAGCAAGTGAAATGTTCTGCACCGATTACAGTATAATTATTGTATTTCACTACACACACATAGACATGTGTGTGTGATTACACAACTACACATAAACCATATCAATAAAATATCTTACCTGCTGAGTAAGAAAAAAGTATCTCTGGGTCACTTTTAAATCCTTTCAAATCTCGGAGTTGTTGCCACCTCTGAAAAGCCAAGCCGAGATTGATTCGGGTTTTATTATGGACTCTGTCGCTTTCCCTTTTTGCTTGTAGACTCTGCTCTGTTCGGGGTTTCTTTGTTTTTACAACCGGTGATTCCCCGGAGGTTTGCCGTGTTAAATGATCCTTGGTAAATTTTTCTCGTTCATTGTGATAACAAACTTTCAGGTTCATGCTACTCCCACACCATACATGCGCTACAGTAGCCAGAGCTTATTTTCTATGTGTACGGATATGATGTCAACACGCACGGGTGAATAACATATGTGTGCAATTTCCCGTGAAATCCGTCCCAACAGCTCTAAAATATAAATTATTATTATAGGTTTATCAGAGTATATTTGGGTAAAGACAAGGTTTGGAAGATGTTTTTTTTTTTTTTTTTTTTTTTTTTTTTTTTTGCACATTTAGTTGTTTTTTAACAAAAACAAAAAAAGTTATATTGTGTAGTTTTAATGTTAATTTTAACATATACTAATGCATTTTTTAAATCAATTGTCATATGGTAACATTAGTTAATGCACTATGAACTAACATGAACTAACAATGAACAATAGTATTTTAACTAACATTACCCAAAATTAAGAAATGCTTTAAAAATATATATTGTTGATTGCTAGTTCATGACACAGTACTTAATGCATTAACTAATGTTAATAATTTGAAATCTTATTGTAAAATTTTACCATTTAATTAATGCTGAAGAGTGTTATTTCTGTGCCACAGAAAGAAATTGCAAAAATGAACAATGTTTTCAAACCATTTTCCGAATCTAACCTCATCATCTGCTGTTGATGAGGTTGGATATCCAACTCAGTCCATTGGTTGAGTTAGTGTTGTTGTGTCAGGCTGGGATGCTTTCTCAAAAGCATCGTAAGCCAACTCTGGTCATAAGTTCCATTGTTACCAACATAGTTCAATGATTTGGTGTTTCCCAAAACCGTAGTTCCAACGAATAATCGCAAACAGCATCGTAAGGTTGTGTTGTTGGAACTACAGCTCTATACCTGTGGTAAGAAGCATAGTTTATTTTCATACGTAACTGCTCTGTGCTTCACAGAAACCTGGCTGAATGAATCCATCCCGGACAGTGCGTTTCATCTGCCGGGCTTCCAGCTGTTCAGAGCGGATCGCATTGTGGAATCATCTGGGAAAATGAGAGGCGGTGGAACATGCTTTTACATGAACGAAAGTGATGTGCCAAAATACAAACAATACATCACATGCCCCACCAGAGACAGAAATATATTGGACCACTGCTACACCACTGTAAAGGATGCACTCTGTCCCACGTGCAGCTTTAGGACTCTGTCTGGTTCATCTTCTCCCAACCTACAAGCAGAAACTAAAATAAGCTAAGCCTGTAGTAAGGACTGTAAATAGATGGACCAATGAAGCAGAGCTGGAACTACAAGCCTGCTTTGACTGCACTGATTGGAGTGTTTTTGAGGCTGCAGCCACAGACCTGGACGAGCTCACAGATACTGTGACATCATACAGTATATCAGTTTCTGTGAGGATATGTGCATCCCCACTAGGACATTTTTATCATTCAATAACAATAAACCATGGTTTACAGGAAACCTCAGAGAGCTTCTTCATACCAAAGAGAATGCTTACAGAAGTGGGGATAAAATATTGTACAACCATGCCAGGAACACATTGACTAAGGAAATCAGAGTGGCTAAAAGAAGCTACTCTGAAAAGCTGAAAAAACTGTTTTTAGCCAACGATCCTGCATCTGTGTGGAAAGGCCTGAAAAGCATTACCATGTATATGACACCTCCCCCTCACTCTGTAGAGAGTCAGACAGGTTTGAAAATCCCAGTCTCACACACCTCCCCTGCTTTGATCTTAAGGTCACACACACACCAACACCTCCTGGAGCCCCCCTCCTGTTACTCAGTCTGCACTTATGATCTGTGAGAAGGATGTGTGCCAGGTCTTTTGGAAACAAAAGTCAAGTCAACCTTTATTTATAGAGCACTTTTAAAAACAATAGAAGTTGACCCAAAGTGCTTTACAGATTGAACAAACAAAATTACAGGGTGATATAAAAACAGACTGATTTAAAGTTAAATATAAAACATAATAAAATAAATAAAGACATTTAAATACAACATCATGTATTTATCCATTTCAAACTATTCAATAATTTATTCAAAAGCTACATAATAAAAATGTTTTAAAAAAATATTTTAAAATGGCTAATGATGAAGCTGGCCTCACATGGAAACTAGAGACTTTTCCATAGATTAGGACCTATCACAGAAAAGGGCCGGTCACCCTTAGTTCTATAGCGGCAATGAGGAACCCTCAATAGAAGTTGATCAGAAGACCTGAGCACTCTGGAGACTACATCTACTAACTGTGCTGATGTAACTGGTTGAAAGTGAGTCAGGGAGCTGGACGGGGAAGGAATTAATGGTTGATCAAATTGTGAAGGTACAATTGCACCTTTAATCTGCTCAATTTTGTGAGTAAAGAAGTTAAAAATGTTTCACAGGTCTCTTGGGTAGTGTCCAGAAAAGTATTTCTAGTTTTGAACAATAGTTTTGGTCAATTTGCATTATCAGAGATGAATGCAGAGAGAAAGACTAAGAAAGCTTCAGGCCCAGATGGTGTTTCATCTGCCTGTCTGAAATTTTGCTCTGACCAACTGGCCCCCATCTTCACACAGATCTTCAATAGATCACTGGAGCAGTGTGAAGTTCCCTGCTGCTTCAAACATTCCACCATTATTCCGGTCCACAAATAAATAAATAAATAAATAAATAAATAAATAAATCACAGGACGAAATGATGTGTCGCTCTCATGTCTGTGGCATGAAGTCTTTTGAGAGACTGGTTTTGGCCAACCTGAAGGACATCACTGGACCTCTGCTGAACCCCCTTCAGTTTGCTTACCGAGAAAACAGGTCTATGGATGATGCTATCAACATGAGACTGCATTATATCCTGCAACACCTCGACAGACCTGGGACTTATGCAAGGATCCTATTTGTGGACTTCAGTTCAGCCTTCAACACCGTCATGCCTGATCTTCTCTCAACCAAACTGACCCAGCTCTCCGTGCCCACCCCAATCTGTCGATGGATCACCAGCTTTCTGACAGACAGGCTGCAGCTAGTGAGACAGAGGAAACTCACATCTGGGACCCTGACTATTAGCACTGGTGCTCCTCAGGGATGCGTTCCATCTCAACTGCTCTTCTCCCTGTACACGAATGACTGCACTGCAAAAGACCCCACTGTCAAGCTCCTGAAGTTTGCAGATGACACCACGGTCATCAGCCTCATCCACGACGGTGACGAGTTTGCATACAGAGGTTGATCAGCTGGCTGTCTGGTGCGGTCACAACAACCTTGAGCTGAACACGCTCAAAACAGCGGAGATGATAGTGGACTTCAGTTGAAATACCCATGACATAAATTGAGTAAATTGTGACTTAGTGTCCATTTACACCACAACTAGGCTAAGTTGAAACTTGCGTATAGCTGGTGCAACCGGCCCCTGGTCATCTAATGGTTAGACTGAGACCTGGAGAGGCCTACAAGCCACAGTGTCTCGCACCCACTGTGAAAGTTGGTGGAGGATCGGTGATGATCTGGAGGTGCTTCAGCAAGGCTGGAATCGGGCAGATTCATCTTTTGAAGGACGCCTGAATCAAGCCATGTACAAGGTTATCCTGGAAGAAAACTTGCTTCCCTCTGCTCTGACAATGTTCCCCAATTCAGAGGATTGATTTTTCAAGCAGGACAATGCTCCATGCCACACAGCCAGGTCAATCAAGGTGTGGATGGAGGAGCACCAGATCAAGACCCTGTCATGGCCAGCCCAATCTCCAGACCTGAACCCCACTGAAAACCTCTGTAATGTGATCAAGAGGAAGATGGATGGTCACAAGCCATTAAACAAAGCCAAGCTGCTTGAATTTTTGTGCCATGAGTGGCATAAAGTCACCCAACAGCAATGTGAAAGACTGGTAGAGAGCATGCCAAGACGCATGAAAGCTGTGATTGGAAATCAGGGTAATTCCACCAAATATTGATTTCTGAACTCTTCCCAAGTTAAAATAGTATTGTGTTGTTTAAAAATGAATATGTACTTGTTTTCTTAACATTATTCGAGGTCTGAAAACACTGTATCTTTTTTTTTTTTTTTTTTTTTTTTTTTTTCAAGACCTGAGCACTCTGGAGACTACATCTACTAACTGTGCTGATGTAACTGGTTGAAAGTGAGTCAGGGAGCTTTAATGACTCCTCACTAGTAGCTCAAAGGATTCTTTATTTATGTTTTTTTCTGGCCTCTGCAGAGTAGGCTTGATGTGGTAGACTTGAAGTATGTAAGCTTCCCATTTTTACCACCAGCACCATCACTTGGCCTTTCCTATTTATTAGGGATGGACTGGCCATAAGGAGAACTTTTCCAATTTTGCCAGTCGACTTAAGTTGACTGTACTCATTTTTTATTTTTTTATTTTTTTTTTTGACCAGTTGTCATTTTCTGCAAATAAATGCTCTAAATGACAATATTTTTGATTGGAATTTGGGAGAAATGTTGTCAGTAGTTTATAGAATAAAACAAAAATGTTCATTTTACTTCAACATACCTATTGTAACGTCTGAATAGGCTCCTATCCACCAGAGGGAGCCCTCACCTGAATATTGAACGCTTGTCACTTCCTGTTCCTGCCACATCAGTTCCTGTTTGGATATTCTCCAAGCCATATGCCCACAGTATCACCTTGCTAAGTATTGCCAGTTATCTGCCTTACCAAGCGTTGTTTCTCTGCCATTGTTTTGTCTATTGTTATGACCATTGCTTACGTTTGCTGGATTTACGTCTCTGGATTACTGTTTTTGTTTTTGTTGCCCGAGGGTGATTTATTTGTGTTTTGACCCAAGCCTGCGACCTGACTACTTTTAAAGAATTCTGTTTGAATTGTTTGAGCAATCCCTCTAATAAATATCTGCAAATGGATCCCACTCAGCCTACCTCATCCTTACACCTATAAATAGTAAATCCAGAGAAACTGATAATTTTGCAGTGGTTTCTTATTCCAGAGCTGTATATATAAATGTATAATATATAAATACATACATTGTATTAAAATATGTAGCTAAATTCAATACAACATCTTTCAGTATGTGAAATCGTATTTTATTATATATTGTTTTACACGATTTTAACCACATTTTAGATATTTGTAAATTGTACAAATTCCATAGAACCTATTCTATCCAAATTATGTCATATTGCATGTGTAATAATGATATGATTTGTCGGTGCTTGAAATTTCTTGCCGGCTACATATTTTTACAAAAAGAATTGCAACATCGGAACTTAAAAGATAAAATACAATTCCACATTTCCACATTCAAGTCCTTGTACTATTTAAAACAAACAAACAAACAAACAAACAAAAAAATTAAATTAAAAGAAAAAAGATACAGCTGTATGAATATGACCTGCAATCTCCCATTTAACACTGTGGCCATGAGAAAGTGAACATTTACAGTGACAGCAAAACATTTCAATTCCATTTTCACATGTTGTGCAAAGAAAATAGATCAGCTTCTTTCAGCTTGTTGAACATGCATTTCATTTGGGCATTTCTAATTTGCATTGGATGATGACAGAGAGCAGCAGAGAGCGCCAAGCGCGAGAGTTGTTGTCATGGTAACTAGATAGATTCAGAGCAGATTGATAGAATGAAAGTATCGTCAAATCATTATGCAATGCAATATTCCCTTCCTTGCAATTGATACCAGACAAAATACCAAGAAGGATGTTGAGGATATTTAATTTCAAAGGAAAAAAATAAAAATAAATCAGTGAGCTTAACAGCTGAAACAGGGACATTATTAAATGTTTTAGAGAAATGACGGGACACCGGGACACACCTCATAAAACCGGGACCAACTTCTGGTCACCCTAGTTTTCTAACTGCTTTGCTTCTCTCCATGATGTACTGTAGTGATTCCCTCCCGCTCTGTCTTTGCTAATGTAATGAGGGCAATAGGCCATCTGCTAGTGCTATCGCCATCCAAGTGGCATCTTCATGTTAAAGTGATAGCGGATTTAAATGTTTAAAAATGTATTGCAACAAAAACTAAATATTTTTTACGATTATTTTTATTTTAGTTTAGTTTTTTCAGAGCCATGAAAATGTATTTGTTTAGTTTCAGTTTTTCTAATTATGTTGATTTTTATTTTTATTTCAGTTTACAAATTTTTTTTTTAAACATTTAGTTTTCTTTTTAGTTTATGGTAATAACCTTGAACAGATAGGCATGTTCAGATCACCAATTTAAGCAATATGCTTCTCTCCCCAGGTTTAGCCCAAACAGGATCCTTAACCCAAAATACCTTTGCCCATCAGGATACAGCTGGATAGGGGAGATAAGAAAGGCATGCAGGGGTCCCTGGCCCTCATCATAACACTGATTTGAGGAGAGAGGGCAACAGAGAATAAGAAAAAAAGGCCAAATTAGAGGCCTGTAGCATTCATTAACGCTGACTGCAATACTTACTTATTTCTTCATATCTTTTCCAATTAAAATAGCTTCACTCCATCCCTGTGAATATATATATATATATATATATATATATATCTCCTCATCAAGGAGGACAATGTTCAGTTTGCCTATGCACATAAATAGTTAGTCTTTGTTGCATATTATAGAAGAACAAAAGACCTACTTTGTTCCTTCATTGCTTCTTCATCCTTGCATGGCACTATTATTATTTATTTATTTATTTATTTTTTTGGTTGCAGTCATAATTAACTTTCAGCTTTTTGAAGTTGTGAACTGACTCTTACATACCCAATAAACTAATTTTATGATTTCAAAATGCCTACATTTTAACACTGTGTTCTGAAGTCATCTCCAATCTGCAGGTTAAACAGGCATTGTCTTAAAGGCAACAACACTTTTGCCTCCCTTGAGCTCATTGTGTTCTCATAGAGGTCCTAAAGCATCTGGATATATGATTGGTTATAACACAAATTATAATTTTATCATTTTACCAATTTGATCATAATTTGATCAGTTGGGTTATTGCTGCCATGAGCAATAGAGAATGTACACTCTTTTAAATGAAATTCCATTTACTGCCTGCTTTTGTGTGCTGAAATACCATGCACAAAAGTGGCATAGTGAATTAACTCCTAAGATTACAGACTATGCTAACTGAACAACGAGAATTTAACAATGGTGATTTCCTACAGCATTCCTATGAAACTGAAACAATTTATCAGAAAGGCACTGATTTTGTGTTTTCAAATAAGTTTAGTGGCTTCTCTTCAAGGCTGTGTTGTATGCTGCTATGTTGTGTGAGCCAGACAATGGCACAGAGAGTAAGCAGTGAGTTTTAACAGCTGACTTTACACTCTAGCTCTGTTGACTGAAAGTGAAGAGAGTTGTGAGCAGGGACTCATTTCTGATTCCTGATTACAGCTATTTTGTGACACCTCAGAGAGTGATGTGGTGGACGGTTAAAACCTCCATAAATTTTCAGGGCAAGTTTACAGTGCATGCTGAAGTGCAGGCATAAAATCAAGCTTTAATGACTCCTCACTAGTAGCTCAAAGGATTCTTTATTTATGTTTTTTCTGGCCTCTGCAGAGTAGGCTTGATGTGGTAGACTTGAAGTATGTAAGCTTCCCATTTTTACCACCAGCACCATCACTTGGCCTTTCCTATTTATTAGAGATGGACTGGCCATAAGGAGAACTTTTCCAATTTTGCCAGTCGACTTAAGTTGACTGTACTCATTTAATTCAGTAAACTTGTTCCCTCAATTAAATTGAGTAAAGGTGTCTCCAAAACATGTGTAATTAAGTTAATTTAACTTGGTTTTCATAGAACCAACAATCATCCATGCGATTATCTAATCAGCCAATCGTGTGACAGCAGTGCAGTGCACAAAATCACGCAGATATGGGTCAGGAGCTTCAGTTAATGTTCACATCAACCATCAGAATGGGGGAAAAAATTTGATCTTAGTGATTTGGACCGTGGCATGATTGTTGGTGCCAGATGGGCTGGTTTGAGTATTTCTGTAACTGATGATCTCCTGGGATTCTCACACAAAACAGTCTCTAGAATTTACTCAGAATGGTGCCAAAAACAAAAAACATCCAGTGAGCGGCAGTTTTGTGGATGGAAACGCCTTGTTGATGAGAGAGGTCAACAGAGAATGGACAGACTGGTTCAAACTGACAAAGTCTAGATAATCACTCTGTACAATTGTGGTGAGAAGAATAGCATCTCAGAATGCTATTCTGAGATGCGGGTTGGCGCTGTTTTGGTGGCACGAGGGGGACATACACAATATTAGGCAGGTGGTTTTAATGTTGTGGCTTATCGGTGTAATTCTCCACTG
This sequence comes from Myxocyprinus asiaticus, assembly GCF_019703515.2. Classification (NCBI taxonomy): domain Eukaryota; kingdom Metazoa; phylum Chordata; class Actinopteri; order Cypriniformes; family Catostomidae; genus Myxocyprinus; species Myxocyprinus asiaticus. The sequence continues at coordinate 35,253,070 of NC_059363.1, read as the reverse complement.
AAATGCATATATACCTGAACTTTAGTTGCACATGCACAAGGTGCACAAAAAGTGTTAACAGGGTATGACTTGACCAAAGGAGACACAGATTACCCTAATGGTGTCACATTCTGGCCTGACTGTGCCTCCTCTGATTGTCAGTTTGTCTTGTCTGAGTGTTTTTACTGTGTTGGTTTTGTCTCTCTCTCCTTCTTGTGTTTTGCAAGTGCCACGTGGAGAACGCCTGCTCCGTTAGCCAGACAACAGCTCGTTCTCCAATTAACTCATCATCAGTGGCACCTGCTCCCTATCTACCCATCCCTTCTTAAGCTCTCTTCGTGTTGAGTTCTTTGTTGAATCTTTTGTAATGTTTGTCTCCAGTTGGTTGGTTTCTGTAACTGTTATTGACCTTGGTCAGTTTCTGGTTTATTCTCAGTGTTTTTGTTCTGTTTGTTTTCTCCCTTGTGAGATTTATTGGTTTGATCTTCTTTATTATTATAAATAATGCCCATATCCTTGCCTCCCTGTGTTTGGGTCTTGCCTTACTCTCATACCCGTGACAAATGGTGTCATCACATGAAACAACTATTTGTGACAAAACAATATAAATAATACCACAAAAGAGCTAAATCCTCTATGAATTCTTAATAACTATTTAAATGCCCCTGTAAGTTTTCTTTGACCGAGGAATAATTAAATAATTCAAATGCAAGGGATTATAGGTATTCCCCATAGCTTCAATTTTGTACTCAATTGTTTGAGTTATTAACACTTAAAATCTTAAGTCTATAGATTTTCAAGATAAATAAGTTCAAGGAACTTAGATATTTGAGTTATGAGCCCGAAGCCTGACATTTTTAAGTAATGTTTAATTAGGACAACTTGATTTTTCCTGTAATGACATCAGTAAGGTTTACAGTGTCGTCTGGCTGTTGAAACAATTTAAATATACAAAGTAAATTACAGTACAAAGATTTAATGCAGTGTTTCACAAATGGTACTGTAGACCCAAAAATGGGTTATGATAGTGTCATGAAAAGCAGGGGAAAAACAAAGCTGGTGAATGACACTGCTCCTGTTGCTTATGCATTTACAGAATACATTTTCCTATTTAGTCGATAACATGTTAATAATTTTGCATACTTTTGGGACAGTGCAGTTCATTATTAACATATTTCATTGTTTAATATTAAGGGTAAAATTTATGTTTACCTACACTTAAAACACCTAAAATATGCAAAACACTTGATGCCCAATGTAAAATATAGGTCCTGATGCAAAACAAGCATAGAAGCACTGCCCTATGCAATACTCCTTTTCTTCCTTTTGAGCATGGAGGTAGGCAGCTGCTATTGATGTGTCTTCCCCTTGGCAGGTACACACTCCTTTTGAACATAGATCATTGATCACGGTCGTCAATATTCACCGTATCCCTTGCATTTCAGTGTTCTCCTCCATCTCTGGATTAGGATGAATGGCCTCCTTTTTTCTTTGACTGGGCGTCCACTGATTTAGCGTGGCATATTGGGATGTCCATGCAATTAGGCTTCCAACTTCTCTTTGTGTGATCGTCTGGCAGGCTCTAGTTTATCACCATTTAAATCACTGTCCTAGCACTCAAAGCTGGCAAAACACCAAGCACTGAAATACAGAAATACTTTAGTATTAGAAAGACTGTGTTTGTGATGCAGGTTCAACATACAGTATGCTGTGGTTTTCATGCCATTTTTAGTGAGTGTGTGAAATTACCAAGAACATGGTGATTATTAATATAGATATATTATCAACTCAATACAGTTTTGTGTATTTAACTTCATCACTCATGAAATTCAGACTGAGTCTACAATAGTATGTAAAAGGGCTCACATGACTTTCATAGTTGACTAGCAGACCAGAAAAGCAGTCAACTGTCCAGTGGAAATTGTTAAATGTCCCTAAAATTAAACATTTAAATGTATTAATATGAACTGCATAAGTGCAAATATATGCAAAATTATTACAATTAAATAGGCTGAATGGAAATTTAAATAATAATAATAATAATAATAATAATAATAATAATAATAACATAATTGTGGTCATTACAATCAAGGGTAACACTTTACAGTAAGGTTCCATTTGTTAACATTAGTTAATGCATTAGGTGTTATGAACTGTTCTGTGTTTTCCCGTCTTCAAGAAACTCTTATGTTGAAATCACCTTTTGCGTTACATTTCCCAAGATGTCCAGTCATCATCCTCTCCTGTCCTCAATCATTGTGTTCAGCTATTTTGTGTTTACTTTCATTTGTACCCCTATTTAGACTGTCATGTTCAGTTATTCCTTGTCTAGTCTTGTCCATAGTAGCTTTGAAGCTAGTAGTTCATTTGTTCCTCAAGACTTGTGTTAGTTGTATTTGTGTATCTTCATTAAATACTGAATTTGGGTTCACTAACTTCTCTCTCTCCTGGCTCATTGCTGACATTAGGTACCATGAACTAACAATTAACAATATATTTGTTACACAATTTATTAATCTTTGTTAATATTATAAAAATACAGTTGTTCATGTTAGTTCATTGTGCATTAACTAATGTTAACAAATACAGCTTTTGATTTAAAAAATGTATTAGTAAATTTTGAAATTAACTAAGCTTAATAAATGCTTAAGTATTGTTCATTGTTAGTTCATGTTAACTAATGTTGTTAAAGAATGGAACCTTATTGTAAAGTGTTACCCAATCAAGTTTATCAGCGCCATTTCTGAGCATGTGGGGGCGCTAAGTGAAATCCTACTTGAAGGCCCCCCGCAATCATCCCCCACAGGATCATTACATTCTCCCTTCCCTCTCGGGCCACAAGGGGGCCCCCTATACTTGTCCAGTTGAGCCATAATAGATGCTGGAGTCTTACTCACAGCTTTTAGGATATATAATATATATATATATATATATATATAAAACACCTTGCTTTGCTGGGCCCCCTGGTGGATCGGGAACCATAAGTGCCCGCTTATCCCGCTTATAGCAAGAAATGACCCTGAAGTTGTTCCTTGCAAGAGGTGAACCTGTGTATAATGTTGTCAGGGTTGTATTTTTATTTTATTTTATTTATTTACTTTATTTTGTCTTTGACTAAGTAGAATTTATGCAAAAATACCGTAAGTTGATAAGCCTATTTATTTTGCTTTCCTGACTATGCACAATTATATTGTTACTTGCATTTAGCTTTTTTTGCTGCTGTTCATGACCCAAAAAAGCAAAAATTAAAAGTAATAATATTATATTTTTTTCTGTCCTACTTCTGTGTATTGTAAGACTTACATAAGGCTATTAGACCAAATATTTCACATTCTCTGAGAACAGTGAAATCTCGAATGCGCTGAAAAAAGCAACACATAAAATATTTACATTTCCACAATCATATATGGGGGACATAATGAAGCACTGACAATCAACAAATCCTTTACAACAAACCCAGTCCCTCTGTTCCCAGGGGAATCTGGGGTTAAACAGGGTCAGTGCCCCCCCTCACATAGGTGGCACATGTAGGGGATGTCAGAGACTATAAGCTCATGAGGGAAAAGACAAAAGGTCCAAGATGAGGCGTGGGGGGGTTGACCTTGTACGTGGAGGGACGTGAGACCAACCAGCCCACCATCTATCTGATCTGCTGTGTGTTTGACCTGTCTGACGGTGAGGTCAAAGAGGAGGATGTGCTGACGTGATGGCAATGAAGAAATGGAGGGAAAAAAGAGGAAAAGAAAACTTGGTGTCAATCAATTAAATAATTATAGTTCATAGCAGAATTACCATTAAGAACATTTGTACCAGTCAATTTGTCTGGGAACAAGGGCGTAGCAGTCATGGCGGATGTGGGGTCACGTCCCCCACATTCTTTAAAAAAGTTATTTTTGTCCTCCGCACTTTTCCAAGCTAAACCCATAACGAATCCAAATGGTGGATTTGTATACAGTATTCTTTGCGTTTTGTTATTCTGGGCTGATTGAGTGACCATCCAGCCAATCACAGGTGAGTTTCATGAGCCGAAACAACCCTTACGTAATAGGCCGTCAGTCAGACAGTTTAATCAATGCGGCTCCATTCATTTCTACAAAGTTGCTTTCAACAATGCTCATTTATCCATGTATTTGATCGGCATTGATGTTGATCTAAATTAATAATCTAGAAATGAGGAACACACAAATGAGTTATTTATCGGCATATCATTCTTGATTGGCAGCATTAAGTGAAATGCACTGCAGAAAAACAAAAACAAAGGACAATCAATCTTTTAAGCACACATTGTATGTGGAGTTTATATCAGCGCATGAGTCTTCATTAAGTTATGCTTTTTACATTATGTTTGTGAGGTAATAGTTTGATTGGTTGTTTTTGCCAATTTAAGCAGATTACTAGATCTGTATTAAATTTGTAAAGCTATTTTTAATAACAGCTCCTATATGTTGGTGTGCAGTCGACAAACTGTAGGAAAAAAGCCAGATCTGCTGTGTTCTTAGAACACTTGGGCATTTTACTGAAGTCAATAGTTCCCTATTCGTCACTCACTTGACGTTGTGTCGATGTAGTGACACTAGGGGTCACTTTTGGGAGCCCCAAATACCTCTGCTTTTTGAAAAATGGCCAATGGGAATTGGTGAGTGGAATTTCCCAGACATATGGGTATAAAAGGAGCTGGTATGCAACCACTCATTCAGATTTTCTCTTCGGAGCCAAGCGGTTCTATTCATTGAAGCTGAATTCATCCGCGAGTTCATTCACCTCATCTGCTGGATTGTACGGCACATTTCAGCGGCTTCTCCTCCTCTGCACCCGTGGAGTGCAGAGAACGCCCCTGGGCACTTTGGCAGAATAACAAAAGAGTATATTCTAAAAAAAAGAGTATATTTTCATTCTAAAAGAGTGGCATACACGGAACATCTTTTTAAAGATGCCTTTCCGTTTGTGTGTTATTCCTGATTTCGGTTGTTATCTCTCCGCTTCTGACGGCCACGATCGCTGTCTTACGTGTCTGGGCGCTGCCCACGTGGAGACATCATTCATAGATGGGTCTTGTCCTCATTGCAAGAACATGACCATGGCAACGTTGCGGTTGTGGCTTGCATTCGTAAGAAAGCAAGCCACCCCAGTGGCTCCCCGCCTCGGTCCTTCTACCTACAGGTATGAGGCCGTGTCGGTTAGCACTGGGGGCTATTTGGAGACATCAATGGGACCACCTCCGCCGGGTATCCCCCCACGGACCTCCCAGTGGCTGTCAGCACGCTCACTTGCCCTGGTTGTGTGCTCGGACGAGACCGCCGGCTCGTCTCAGGGTGAGTTAGACCTCTTGTTCGGAGCCCGGGAAGATGATGAGTTATCGAGCGCAGCATCGGAGAGTGGGCTCGTCCAGTCGGACACAGAGTCTTCGACTGGGCTTCCTCCTTCAGGAATGGTTGCCCAGTCTCAGGCTGACGCGGAAATGATGGACATGCTTTCCTGGGTGGCCGCGAGCGCCGGGCTAGAGTGGAAACCTCCATTCTCCCCTGAACCCTCTTGGCTCGACGATTGGTTCCTGGGCTTGGGGCGCCGCCCACGGACAACAAAGCGATGGTAGTGTACATCAACCGTCAAGGTGGTCTACGCTCCCGTTGCATGTCACAACTCGCCTGCTGTCTCCTCCTCTGGAGTCAGCAGCGCCTCAAGTCGCTACGAGACACTCACATCCTGGGCGACCTCAACACCACAGCAGATGTGCTGTCACATCAGGTTACCCTCAGGAGACAGTGGAGACTCCACCCTCAGGTGGTCCAACTGATTTGGAGTCGATTCGGTGGAGCACAGGTAGACCTGTTTGCTTCCCGGGAATCCTCCCACTGCCTGTTTTGGTACGCCCTGACCGAGGCACCCCTCGGTACAGATGCCCTGGCACACAGCTGGCCCCCTGGACTACGCAAATACGTGTTTCCCCCAGTGAGCCTACTTGCACAGGAGGACGAGGAGCAGATCATCCTAGTAGCACCCTACTGGCCCACCCAGACATGGTTCTTGGAACTCATGCTCCTCACGACAGCTCCCCTAGGTGCATTCCCCTGAGGAAGGACCTTCTTTCTCAGGGACGGGGCACTATCTGGCACCCACGACCAGACCTCTGGGATCTCCACGTCTGGCCCTTGGACGGGATGCGGAAGACCTAAGTGGCCTACCACCCGCAGTGGTAGACACGGTCACTCAGGCTAGGGCTCCTTCTATGAGGTGCCTGTATGCATTGAAGTGCCATCTGTTCGCTAAGTGGTGTTCTTCCCGACGCGAAGACCCCCAGAGATGTGCAGTCGGATCAGTGCTTTCCTTCTTGCAGGAGAGGCTGGAGGTGTGGCTGTCCCCCTCCACCTTGAAGGTGTATGTAGCCGCTATTTCGGCTCATCACGATGCAGTAGATGGCAAGTACTTGGGGAAGCACGACTTGATCATCAAGTTCCTGAGAGGTGCTAGGAGGTTGAATCCCTCCAGACTGTGCCTCGTTCCCTCGTGGGACCTCTCTGTAGTCCTTCGGGGTCTACGGGGAGCTCCCTTTGAGCCCTTGGAGTCAGCTGAGCTTAAGGCACTCTCTTTGAAGACAGCACTCCTGACTGCACTCACTTCCATCAAGAGGGTAGGGGACCTGCAGGCGTTCTCTGTCAGTGAATCGTGCCTGGAGTTCGGTCTGGGTTACTCTCACGTGATCCTGAGACCCCGACCGGGCTATGTGCCCAAGGTTCCCACAACTCCTTATAGGGATCAGATGGTGAACCTGCAAGCGCTGCCCCAGGAGGAGGCAGACCCAGCCTTGGTGTTGCTGTGGCTGTTGCAAGCTTTACGCATCTATTTGGATCGCACACAGAGCTTTAGAAGCTCCAAGCAGCTCTTAGTCTGCTTTGGTGGACAGCGGGAAGGAAGTGCTATCTCCAAACAGAGGATCGCCCACTGGGTCATTGACGCCATCGCGATGGCATATTAGGCTCAGGACGTTCCACCCCCTGCGGGGTTACGAGCCCACTCTGCCAGGTGTGTGGCAGCCTCCTGGGCCCTGGCCAGTGGTGCCTCTTTGGCAGACATCTGCAGAGCAGCGGGCTGGGCAGCACCCAACACCTTTGCGAGGTTCTACAATCTCCGGGTTGAGCCGGTCCTGTCCCGTGTATTGGCAGGCATGAGCAGGTAAGTTCCGGGACAGCTGGCTGGGTGTACCACTTGCGCATAGCGCCTTTCCCCTCCCTTGAGGTGAAGACGTGCGCTCTCGACTCCCAGTCGAGTTCACAGACTGTGATCCCTGGATGACTTTCCTCCTTAGCCTTGCGGAGAAACTCGCTCCGGCCCAGTACGTGCACTAATGAGACCCTGTACTGAGGCAGGTGCTCCACATGTGCTGGTTCCCTGAAGGCGACCCCATGTGATATCTTCCGCAAAATCGTTTCCCTGTCAATAAACTGTGTCTACCTAGGGCAGAGGCCCCTCTGCCCCTGGTCGCCATGCTTTGTAGAAACCCCTCCCCCTTCAGGTAGGACCTACCATGGGACCTCTCCACATGACATACTTCCGACAAGACTCGGTAAGACCATGTGACGTATCCCACTCAAAATACCCCCTCCCCCTCATTTTGGGTGGGGTGTGGTCTCCGCGGTGTCTTCCCCTTGGTCTCGCACCGCCAGTTCACGTAACACAGTTCAGCTAGTTGTGCCGTTTTGTATAGGGACCCTAGTGTCACTACATCGATACAACGTCGAGTGAGTGACAGATAGGGAACGTCATGGTTATTTTTGTAACCTCCATTCCCTGATGGAGGGAACAAGACATTGTGTCCCTCTTGCCACAATGCTGAACTACCCACTGAAATGGCCGGGACCTGGTCTCGGCTCCTCAGCACAAAACCTGAATGAGTGGTTGCATACCAGCTCCTTTTATACCCGTATGTCCGGGGGAGTGGCATGCAAATTCCACTCGCCAATTCCCATTGACATTTTTTCAAAAAGCAGAGGTGTTTGGGGCTCCCAAGAGTGACCCCTAGTGTCACTACATCGACACAACGTCTCGTTCCCTCCATCAGGGAACAGAGGTTACAAAAGTAACCATGACCATATGTAGACACGTTTTTTTATACATGAAAACGTTCGGACGTTATTGAAACTCATTATAATTATTATAAGACTATTATTGTTGTCTTTTGATAAAAGTCATGCTCAGCAGCTCACAAACTGAAGGGAAATTATAGATTTGCTTTGTTCTTATAATGCTTAAAACCTCAACTAAAGTCTCTTTGTAGGTCTGTAGACATACACATTTTAAAGGATTAAAATTTTCTTTTGATCGTTGATTCAGTGACTAACTAATTTCACTCAAGGCATTTGTCACCACCTTCTGGCATCACCAGAAATGGTCACTAAATCATTAAATGGATCAGAACTAATTTTTGTGAACATAGTCAAAACACTCGAGCCACTTGGATACATTTAAATCCCACAATGCACAAGCACAGAGTAAAAAATTTAATTGTACACATGCACAATTGTAATTGATTAAATAATTTATTCAGGACCAGCTTGTGCTCAGTCTTTTGTTGTCTTGTGTGAAACAGAAGCAAGTGCCTGCACAAGATACCCTTTATTTTTGCAGCTAATTTTGCAATTATTTTGCAATGCTTGAATCTTTAAAATACTGCAAATATTAAAAGTAAATAATACATATATATTTATATAATACTCATATCATACTTATATATTAATATATACTGTAATATATTAATACTGCAATGTAAGTGTTGGGTCAGTGCGAGCCACCTACTGACAGCTGTGTTATCGTCTAATAGAAATCCTTGTCCGCAGCCATCTTGTCGCAAAAGTGAATCCATTATCAGTCCATCTTGAGGTATATCATAATATGAAGGCAGTGTATTAAAGCCATTTTTAGAAGTTTCACTAATGGTTAACCATTCAGAATGTCACTGAATTGAACACAAAATTGCTCATATTAAAACAAGTGTGATTTTTCCCATTTTTTTCACAAGCGGGACAAGATGGGGAACTAATGCATGGCCATTGAAAGCTGACTGTAAATGGGTCTGAAGTACATGCTGTGGCTGTCTGCAAGCACTTTGCTCTAAAAAGTTCCATTGTTATCACCAATTTCGAACATTTTCAAGAATGTCTTTTTTTTAAGTAAATACTGTTAGAATGTGTGGTGACTTCAATGACCATAAAAAAAGTAACCTGATGTAGAGTTTACACGTGTGCACAGTCAGATAGAGTATTCAGTATTTTGAAATGCTAGAGCATTTGACACATACACTTGCGTACGCATAAAACCAAAGTATGGGCTTGACGGTCAATAAACGTTACATGGGTAATTAGGTAATACACAATGCTATTCAAATCTCCGCCTCTTTCCAAAATAACAGACCATAACGGGAGACAGATATTTTTGTAAAAATGTACTAAGTTGAATAAAATTGTCTTCAAGTAAAATTTATTTTTCACATACTCGTTTGTCTTGATTGTTGTATTTTTACTGGTCTGGTGTCATTAATAATATTTGAGGATGATAAATAATAGTGAATAGAAAATAAAGAGAAGAAAGAAAAAAAGAAAAAAAACTGCATTTGAAGATATAAAGCTTTAGGCTAAACATTTTCTGAATAAATAAGCAAAACTAAACAGTATTACAATACAGTCTCTCTCCTATCACATTCTATCTCTATTCTGTTGATGGATGTGGAAATGAGGAAGCTTAACAAATGCAGGGTATTTACCATCAAGCATTTACAAGAGGAATGATTTTATGGCGGGGTGCAATACAGACAGCAATCCAGAGGCTCGCTAATTTGAAAGGACATGTTCTTTGTGAGTCTGTCCACACCTCACGTCCATCTAAACCCATATTTCATTGTTTGACGGCTCTTTGTCAAGCGAGAGTAATTTAACTCTCGTATGAGCAAGACTTGTCACCTATGTAGTACTGACACTGATGTTGAGCTGACATTTGACCCTGTTCGCTTGTGTCTCATTATTTGCTCCTCATCTGGGATCAGGGACGTCCCAGCCTGTTGTCACTTGCTGTCCCGCCACAGATTTCTGGACAGAACATTCAGAGAGAGCACTCACTTGCAGAGAGAAAGCACAGATATACTATGACTTGAGAGAAACAAGCATTTTCAGTTGAATTTCCATATCTATGAAAGTAATAACAGTTCAGCTCATGCTGTCTCAAATGTTCTTTTTCCCTTCCCCTTGTAGTTTGGCCATATATGATGGGGAAATGAAAATGTTCTGCATACTAGGATTGACCCAGCAGCTCTTTTTACAGCATGTGTTAAACAATACGCTCTGACTGATTAGTGCACTGACATGAAGCTCAGTCTTGTAAAATCATTCTCTTTCGGGGGAAAATGGGACACCCACTCCTCTGATGTGGCTCAAAGTTACATAAACCGCCGTGTTGTTGAGCATTTGGTGGCTGTATGCAGAGCACATTTGTGGCCTTGCTTAATGAGACTTTTTTATATTCAGAGAAAGAAAGAGCGGGGGAAATAAATGATAAGCCTGATTAACTTTAAAAAATCTGCTCATGTGCTTTTTGCACACCAGACTTCAAAGGGATTACTTTTTAAATGCTCTGGACACTCATATTAAGTGGATCAGTTTACAAGTGCTTTCTTGATCTTCAACGAGTGCACCTACTCTGGCGTGAATCTGCTTCTGTCATAAGTTCACAGGGCATCAGCTAAACACAATTTGTCAGCAGTAAGTCTAATAAAGAATGTCCAGGAGCAGCAGGAGGGTAATGGAACTCTTTATATGATGGAGTTTACAGCTTTGTGTTGTAAAATGACCACTTCTTGCTGTGGGCTGTCTTTCATTGTAGTTATTCTTTTGTGTCTAGTGGAGTATAACCACACCAGTCATCAAACGTAAACGCAGAGAATTATTTGGTGAAAAAGGAAGTGAAGTTAATCCTTTTTCTTGCTACAGTATATATGAGTTCGGTCGTGTCATCAAACATATGATTAAGTTACAAACAAATCACCAGTCATGGATGTCTTATTTATTTTTGTTCACCCTTTCATGTAAAGAAATAGTTCATCCTAAAACTAAAATTATTTTTTAAAATATAATTATATTTTTTCATGGACTACAAAACCAATGAGCAACTTTATATATTCATATATTCAGTGTTTTATTTCAGAGATTTAGCATAGTTTTATAGCTTAACAAAGACATATGATTTGAACAGACAGAAGGCAATATTTCAGTGAATAAAAACTTAAATTTTAATCGGTTCCTCAAAAAGTTATCGTATAACTTTAGATGTGTTGACTACTATTATGGTACTTTTTTGCCCTTTTTTGGAGCTTGACAGTGTGAATCGCCATTTACACTTACTTGTGTAAGTATCTTCCTAACTACTGGTCGACTGGTAGGGGTTTTTAATGGCCGATGCCTATATCCAGAGAGCAGGGTGAATGACATGTCTAAATAATGCAGATATATCACACAATTTAATATATAGTATAACAGACTTAAAATTGCTGAAAATAAAGCACGTTTTTTTTACTAAAGAAATTATGCAGATCAGGCAATTGCCAAAATGCGGCCACAAAATCTGTGCTGATTTGCGGACCTGTTCCAAGCGCTATATTGCAGAGGATGCAGCAGAGCACCGTTATAAATCTGACACACTCTGCCATGACTGTACACCATCACCCCACTAATGTGACCAAGACCTGAATCATCTATTAAATATGCCGAAAGTGTTCTTGACAACACCACACATCTGGATATATAACGCTCTTCTCCATCATTTGATCATTATTTGATGAATTACTGCTGCCATGATAAAAAGTATATGTACACAAACATCATTTTAAATCAAATTTATTTTACCGCCTGCTTTCATTTGGCAATAATAGCGCAATGTGCTTAACTTTCATAGAAAGGAGGCATGTTTGTGCTGAAAGGGCAATGACATTGACTTAAATTAAATACTCATGACGCAGCACAATTTCAGCACTGATTGGGTCTGCTTAAGCTAGATTGTGGGTAGTTAGTGAATTAGACGAAGGTTTTTGTGCTGAAATACCACACGCAAAATTGGCGCAACTGTTTAGTCAATTCACCCCTATGTGTTTGAAATGGTAAATAGCAGTTTCTTCTGGTTTCTGTTTAGTCATCCAATTTTTGTGCCTTAATTTATTTGCACATAAAGAAATTGTTAATATGTTAGGAAGATGGAAATAACAACAGTGCACACAGTAGTGTTGCAACCACGGATGGCATGTGCACATTAGCAATCACATTTTCTCACAAAGGACCAAATCAAACTAATTGTACATACAATATACAGTGAATATGACATATAACGCACACGAACAGCCCAAATCGTTGTATTGCAGCAGTCTATTAGTGTGGTAAAATGATGGAACACCCTCACGGCTTAAGAAACTAATCGGCCAAACAGGAAAACCGATCTCTGTGATATATCGGTCGACACAAAAAAAGGAAATCATTTGGGTTATGACCATAATTAGGATGAGTTAATAATGATACAATTTTAATTTTGGGCTGAACTATCCCTTTAAGCCACTGTGCCTTTTCTGAGACTCGTGCACATGTTTTCCTCCACAAAAACAAACACTCATACAACACTCAAATTTGAAATGTCCCTCAGGGGAATTAAATCATTTACGGAGTCATGGAGATGTACTGCCAAATTTTAAGCTGTGTGAGAGGCAAAATAAATAAATCCAACAGTATAATTAATGATGTGACACCCAACTGATGGTGTCTGGATTGTAGTGACCGATCCTAGTGTGAATGAGGTAAACCGTGTCCACCTGTGACCACCCTCAAGATGTCAGATTCAAATCTGAATTTGCCTTTCACCCCCCTTGTCAGGGTTGTCAGTGACCGCCTGTTCTGTAAACTTGAGTAAAAGGACCTATTGATATTTGTAAGTAAATGTCATTTGTTGATGTCTTTAGCATTCATTTATCTTTACAGCAAGAATACAAATTTGCCAGACCTGGCAAATGCTGCTTTGTTTTGCAGTTCAACCTTCATGAAAGCAATTGTATTATGCCACCACTTCATTATCTAGTTAATTTTCCCCTTTACCCTAACAAAAATCGAAAATTCTAGCAAATTTGCCACAAACTTGCAGCAATTTTGCCACTGGTAATTTTCACATGCAAATGAGCTTTGTGGCAAACTCTTCATTGTTGCTAAAGGTTTCCCACAGAAGTGTTTGCCAGCAGCAGCAAATCGTCCATTGTTGCCAAAGGTTTGCTGCAGGTTCACTACTACTGTGAAGAGCTGCAAACTTCTGGCAAACATTTGTGGCAAATTGCAAGCTCATTTGCATATGAAAATAATGAGAGGAAAATGTGCGGCAGGTTTGCGGTTTTGTAAGGGGTTGTCTCCATAATCCATAACAGTTTTAAAATATGTTGTAATTCCTGATATACCACTAATATTACACCAAGCAGATACTTTATGCTTACTTTCTAATGCACTTTATTGAATTTTATTGAGAATCTGTAATCCTCTTAAGACATCATACATGTGGAGCATGTAAAATGTCTAAATATATATTCAGTTTGCACCATTTTTCTCTCAAGCTAAACTTGTCCACATTGGTGTCCTACTTTCGCCTTTTATGCTTTGACTTTGACATACAAGCTCTTTATTTAGGTAAAGGAACACATCATATGTCATCTAACCTGTGGGACACATGCCATCTGTCCCCACAGAGCCATTTAACCTTACTGTCTTCACTTCTCAAGTTTTTTGACACCATTATTTATTTAAATGGTTTGGATGCATTGAAAAATGATTGAGTTGTCAGATGTTGTGTGCCTTTGTAAACAGGAGATTCTTGATAGGAGGTTCTCCTAGAACAGGGGTCGGCAGCCTTTTGACATGGAGTGCCATTTTTTTATTTTCTTGGTTGTGCTGATGCAAGTAAATAAAAAAACATGTGCATGTTTGAGTCCACTTGTGAAAATGTTTCTATTTAGCATTTTTCTAATTTACTTTATTTTTCATTACAAATTATATTATCAGCATTACAGTTTGAGTGAAAAATTTGTGCAAAACCCAACGATTATATAATTATGATCCTGCATGTGAATTTTCACAGAACATCTTGTGAAAGTGCTTTGATGAAAGAAAACCTGTCGTTTTGTACAAAATGAGTTAACACAGTTAACATCACAAATTTGCTTATTTGATTAATGATCAAAAAATTGCGGACTCATATATTTCTTACATTATATTACTACATTTTACTAAATCACACAGAGGGGTAATCATAGCACACAAGCAACAGCGAGAGAGGAGCAGGCTATTTTATTTATATGAAGTTTTTCGCACCTGCATTCCAAACTACATCTTGATGTAATCCTTCCTCATGATCACGCAGCATGTTTTCTTCAGCTGAATGGGAGACAAAACACTATTAAAGTGTGACGAGACTTTCGCGCATCACAAGCCGGTCAACTATTTAGCCCTTTTCTGGGAATTGCACCTGCAAAATCCTAAAACTTTATTTCCAGCTTTAATTTATATTTTTGAACCCTACGATGTGGGTTTATATTTTTCTCTTTTAATCGTTTAATGTAATTTTGAGTGTGACCATGGTTTAAGGAGGGTGTGCCTGTATGCTGGGTTGGAAACCTCAAGGATTAATAGTGGTGTTTTCCTGAAAGCAAAAAGAAACAAATGAAACATGGAATGTAGGCTGTCATCTGCACAGCCTGACCGAAGCAAAACGCACTGCCGGCTCGTGATGCGTGAATGGCTTGCATGTGCTGCACGAGTCTGTTGGGTATACTGCAGTCTCGACACATGAAAACACGCTGCATGATCATGAGGAAGGATTACATCAAGATGTAGATTGGAATGCGGGTGCAGAATTTATATAAATAAAATAGTATTTTCCTCTCTCGCCATTGCTGGCGTGCCAGTAATTCCCCCTCTGCGTGCCATAGATTGCCAACCCCGTCCTAGAATATTCACTTCTTTTACAGATATCAAATGGTTTAGATGCCGATGCTTAATCTTTGGTAGAATTCGAGTCCTAAGCCGATAACTTTAGTGTTTGGGAGAAATTAATAGCTAGTAGAAGCCACTCATAAGATCAGGGCTCAAGAGCCATGTGGTTTTCTTGGATGAAAACCAAGAATGATCCAAGAATCACATAGAAATTGTGTATACACCAAGTTGCTATAGCGGGTCACTAATGACAAATACCAAAAGATTTCTATGACCTTGATTAAACCTGGTATTAACATCCATCTTGGACAGCACTAAAAGTAAAACCAAAACTGGCGTTAGTCTGAAATGCCTGTGACCATAGTGTGAACGCTAATTTGTCCTGATGCATCTCGGACAACTGCAAAGGAATGCCTACTAACCTAACATACAATTATTGTGCCAAAACAAGGGTTTTAAACTTTTTGCAAGTTAAGTACAGTATGTCTTAATAAGAACAAAACAAACTGCTATATGATATCTCAGTATGTCTGAGATTAAAATTCAGTGACAGATTATGTGAAGCATGCTCATCCAAAATTGAGTTAATATAGATGCTTAGAAATACACTCACCGACCACTTTATTTGGTAAACCTGTACACCCACATATTCATGTGATTATCTAATCAGCCAATCATGTGTCAGCAATGCAATGCATAAAATCTTGCAGATACATGTCAGAAGATTCAGTTAATGTTCACATTATCCATAAGAATGGGGAAAAAATGTGATCTCAGTGATTTCAACCATGGCATGATTTTTGGTGCCAGATGGGCTGGTTTGAGTATTTCTGTATCTGCTGATCTCCTGGGATTTGCACGCACAAAAGTCTCTAGAGTTTATTCAAAATGAGCGGCAGTTCTACGGACAGAAAAGGCTTGTTGATGAGAGAGGTCAACAGAGAATGGCCAGACTGGGTCGAGCTGACAGAAAGGCTACGGTAACTCAAATAACTCAGTTACTTCGATGGATTTCGCTGTTGCGCACTGTCTCCGTATTTATATCCGTGTTTCCTGCTGAATGGGCTTAGATACGCTCTACAATATGGAACAGCTTTTCTGTGGGCACCCCCTCCAGTCTGAGCCCCCCTGAAGGCCAGGCCTGAGACAAAAGGTCCAGTTGCCCCCCTTTATCGGTGGCCCTGGATGCATTTGAGACACATGTCAATATTAGGTGTGAACGGGTGCGAATGTCCAGTGGTCTCCGCTGACCACTTGTTATCGGACCGGACCTGATGCAGGTGTAAACAGGGTCTATTCAAATGGTTCTGTGACTGGAAGTGCTTTCCACCATTGAGAGGTAAGGATTAGCAATTTCTTGGCCACATTAATATGTTTGGCACACATTATTGAATTCTGCTGTCTGCCACACAAATTTCACTCTAGCTGTTCAAACATGCATTTTGTTACAGAATAGTATCTATCAAATATTCATAGCCTGATACACTGTGTCTGTCAATCTCTTTGTCAGAGTTCTCATATATTTCATTTGAGATATTTCTCTATTTCATCACATCAGAGTTTTATAAGAGCTGTTGATTACTCCCAGTTCATACCGAGTTTCAAGTCCCAGCCAACCCAAGTTCTATCAGATAACCAGTCCAATATTCTCATAATGCTACAAAGTCATTTCACGCATGATACTGAGATAATACTCCATCACTATATGGCAGACATGCTTATCTCCAACACGTCTATCTGAAGCAGACCCCTGTATACTTTACCTGGCCAATAAAATGAGGTGGGGAGAGGTTAACCACTATGCGGGCTTCTGGCACTGTGTTGTATTAATGCAACATTCCCAGGCACCCTGTTGATAGATATGGTAACATGGTCTGATGGTCTCTTTCTTGTAGTTAATGGAACCGATTGGGCTTGTGGTGAAACTGTTTGATTCTTCTGCCTAGGTTTCATTTTGTGTGCGTGAAGATTTGGACCACCCACAATGAAAGTCGGTGTGTTTAAAATGTATAATATAAGTGTAAAATTAGTATTCGTATCATGGTTGCTATAATTATCTACAGTCATAATCTTCACTTCACTGCATGAAGAGAGGCAGAAAGTGTCCTAACCCAGTCGCCCCAAAAAGAAGGTCAAGTTCTTGTCAAATTATTAGCATTAATCCTAAACTTCCTTTACTTGACTGAAAGGTCAACAGGCTAAATCTCAGTAACTGTAAGGTTTTGAGGCAAACTTCCAATTATACAAATGTGTGTTTTCTCTATCAGTGGTTTTGTATGTTTTTTTTAAACACAAAAAAACTCTCTTGAAATACATTTTTATTTATTTATTGGAATTTATTATTATTATTATTATTATTATTATTATTAATAATAATAATTATTATTAATATTATTTATTTTGAATTCTTTACTCCAAACTAAAATTCCAGTATCATAATATAATGTATTTTAATAGCTGTTTGGTAAGGGTGTTTCTCTCATGACTTTTATTTATTATTATTTTCACACCCTCATTAGTTTGTTAACAGACAAATTAAACCATGTTCAAAAGTGTATGTACATGTCTGCATCACAGGAAGTTTGTCACTTTTCTTCATGAAAATTCCCACCACAGTGTAATTTTGTTACCACATCTCAAGTTCTGTATTGTGTAATAGATGGAATTCTATGGTGGAAATGGCATTTTTAACATTTTTGAAATAAAATGACAAACTTCTTTGTCTTGCTAAGGCTAACATTTTATGTATCCTAATTAAACAATTAAATACTATTTTCACACTTTTTTGCATAATTTGGCACAATTATGGCTTGATTGGAAATGACACCCAATAAATATATTCTGTACACAAGTTATATTGACCTTGATCTTTCTTCAAATATCACTTGTTTTTATTTAATCTCAAATAACACTAAAATAACACTAAAAATAAGACTTTTGTTGACTTGGTAAACTTCATTAGTGGAAAATTGTTTGGTGTGGTGGAAATGACGCCACAATCGTGTGACAATCGTAATTTTGGAAAAATTGATAGAAATTTTTACACCTTAAATATTGAAATGGTTTCTGCATATTTAACTCTGTTTATATTATCATATATTATCATATTATACATTTTCTTCAGATCAACAAAAGAAAAATGAAACAGATCAGCCTCCTTCAACATCTCCCTCCCCAGTAACTACTTCAATTCCTCTTGTCACTGCTACAACTGCTATCAAAAATGAACATATAAAGTTAACATTTGCAAGTTAACATTTCCCCCCTTCGGAAGACCAACAGATGTGCCAGATCCACTGTTATACTTAACCAGATGTCAAGCTTTCCTTGCTTTACACCCGTTTGCTAACACTGATATCTTGGCCACTTTCAAGACAGTTCTCTATGGCACTGCACAAGACTGGTGGGAAGTAGCAAGAACTTCAGTAACAACGTGGAGTGAGATTGAGGCTGATTTCCTCACCGCCTTTCTCTCCGAGGACTATGAAGATGAGCTTGCTGAGCGAGTTCGCACTAGACTCCAGGAAGAGAGAGTCGATCGGAGATTTTTCATTTACATACAGAGCCCTTTGTAAAAGGTGGAAACCCACCCTAACTGAAACTGAAATGGTCACGATTATCCTCAAGAACATAAAGCCATACCTTGCCAGCCAACTGCGCAGTCGCGTAAAGATAGTTGATGAACAGGTGAGACTAGGTCATCAACTGGAGAGAGACCACAAACAGCAGAAACAATATGACTGTAGAATGGGCTTAAAACATGAACATGTAATGCCTCGAGGACCTATCCCAAACAGACCTGTGGATATGCCTCCGGCACAGTGCTGGCAATATAAAGGACACATCCCCCTGGCAGTTGTCCGCACTTTACTTCATCCTCTCATCCTGCTCAGTCATCAGGCAAATACCCTGCCAACAATAAGCGAGCCCACCAAATTTTGAAGTCCAACGGCCAGCCTTCCAATAATTCAGTCGCAACATCCATTACACATATCACCAATCACCTTCAGTAAAACAGAATTTTTTTTTTCAAAATCATCTTGTCTCCATACCACAGCAGATAATTATACCCCTTCAGTACTGGCTTGTGGAAGGGAAAGGCCATTATGGACATGGGTGCAAACTTTACCCTCATCCATGAGTATCTGTGGAAAGAGCTTGCCCAACCACCAGATATACTCCATCCCTTGTCACTAGGTCCTTTTATATCTGGCAAACGGAGAGGCAGAAGTTCCGTTAGGATGGCAAAACTTATCATGACAAAGTGATCTCCTTATCAGTTGATGTTCTGGAATTCAAGGCCCTTGCTTATGCAGAATTCTTGGGATTGGATTTAATTTTTTTCAGTGGCCTACAAATCAACGTGATTGATGGAAAGTACACCTTTAAATCTGCCCCTGAAGAGGAATTTATTTTTCAACCAGGCTGCGCAAGCATTCCTGAGATCAAATCCCAGCAAAAGCACCTGCAAAAAAGCAATCATAAGAAAAGTATGAATCAGCATTTTGCCCTTTTGAGTGCTATTGCCCCTCTGCAACCCACATCATTGGAAAATTTAGTGTATGTGAACGACAACATCCTCATTTATAGTGTTGTATGGTCAGCTCAATTATCTTCTGGTGAAAAAGAGCAGTTACGCCAAATCTTAGAGTCAAACCCACAAGTGTGCACTCTCCGATCTGGTTGAACGGATGTTCTGAAACACCACATCTACACTACACACCAAGTACCAATAAAACAATAACCTTATTGCATGACCCAACCAAAACAAGCTATAATGAGAGAGCACCTAGAAGAAATGTTGAATAACGGCATTGTAGAGCCATCACACTCAGGTTGGTCTTCACCTGTTGTCCTTGTTCCTAAGAAAGACGGGAGTCTCAGGTTGTGTATGGACTACCGCAGGGTCAATGCCATTACAGAGAGTGATGCTTACCCACTTCCAAAAATCACAAAAATACTGGAATCACTCTCTGGGGCAACCATCTACTCCACCATTGACCTGAACAGTGGATACTGGCAGGTAACCATGGACCATGAAAGTAAAACCAAGACTGCCTTCATTACTTAATCAGGGTTATTTCATTTTAATGTCATGCCTTTTGGATTGAAAAATGCCCCAGCTACCTTCCAAAGGCTGATAAAGAGAGTTTTGAGAGATTTGCGGGGATTCATATGCTTGGTATATATAGATGATATAATAATTTACTCACCATCTATTGACCAGCACTTCCGCAACCTCCAGAGTTTTCTCCACAAGCATTACAAAGTGGGTCTGACCATCAACCTTAAGAAGAGCAAGTTGTGCCTGGAAGAAATTTCATTAGTTGAACATGTACTCAACATTAAAGGCATCTCTGCTGACCCAAGCAAAGTGGAAGCTATTAGTTCCTACCCAGTACCATGGGACATCAAAGAGGTCCAGCGTTTTCTTGGTCTAGCCGGGTGGTACCACTGGTTTGTCCCAGACTTTTCCAAAATTGCTGAACCAATAAACGCACTAAAGAAAAAGGGACAAACATTCCACTGGTCACCATCATGTCAATAAGCCTTTGAATGTCTAAAACAATGTTTTGTATCCCCACCTGTCCTGGGGCATCCCAACCTCAAACTCCCCTTTACTATGTATACAGACACCTGTGATATCGGTCTGGGTGCAGTCCTGACACAGAGAAAGTGACAAGGCGCTGAGGAGGTTATTGCATATGCAAGCAGAAGCCTGAACAAAGCAGAAACCAATTACTCAGCAACAGAAAAGGAGTGTTTGGCTGTAATTTGGGCTCTGTAAAAGTGGCAACATTATCTAGAGCACAAGTTGTTCACTGTCGTGACTGACCACTCTGCACTACAATGGGTAATATCCTCCACAAAAGCCTCAAGCCGTCTGATCAGGTGGGCCCTTCGACTACAGAGGTTCGAATTTGTCGTCGAATATCACAAGGGAAAGCTGTATGTAGAACCAAATGCTCTCTCTCAGATCCCCGTCACAGCTGGTTATAATCTGTACTCCAGCCAAAAGGAGGTACCAGAACTTCCAGTCTCTGTGGATTTGTTCTGGGAGGAACAACACAAAGACCATGCAATTATAAAGATATTACAATCTTTAGCAGAGGGTGATGAAATTGTTAAGGATGACTATAAAGTTGTGGAAGACAAACTCTACCACAAAACACTCCTGTCTGATGGCCAGGTAAATTATCGTGTCTACATCCCCAACACCATTGTTCCCCAACTTCTACAACACTACCATACCAGCCCCATGAGTGGTCATGTTGTGATTTACAAAACCTACAAGAGACTTCATAAGGTAGCTTTCTGGACAGGGATGTGGACGGATGTTAAGTGATTAGTAAAGAGGTGTGGGTATGTGAATTCATCTTTGCCCTTGTTTGATTATTATTGTTGTTTTTGTTGATGAACATTGAACTGTGTGAATGAATCCTCAATATTGAGGCAGAAACTAGACATTATACACCTGCCATTTTTCTCTCTGACCCTTAAAAGTCAATACAACTTGTGAAAACTGAAACTTGTGTGAGTATTTTGTGTTGATGTGCTGAAAAAAATTTGTAGTTTTTTGAGTGTTTGTTTAAAAAAAAGTTTTTTTGTATAATTGTTAGTGGTGGTTTAAGCTATCTGGGATATATATATATATATATATATATATATATATATATATATATATATATATATATATATATATATATTAGGGATGTGCCCGAAGCCTACTACCTTATTCGGAAAGGCAAGGATAATGGATTCATCAGAATAATATAAAAAATATTTGTATGATTGATTATCCAAAAAACACAAGGATGAAGCAACATTTTAAATAAACATCCAAAATTACAACAAATTTATGAACCTGTGCAGCCAGTATTTCTAATGTGTAATCCTTATGAATGAAAATGTGCACGTTATGATTTCAGATCGGATGGGCGCGGTCTTAACTCCATTTGCGGTCTCTGTTAATTGTGCCTGTCTGCAGCTTATCAAGTGTAACATTAACACTTTCCACTTTTTGAAATGTCTATGTTAATGTATCACACGATTCACACGTGATTCTCATGTATTTATTTATTGCCTAAACATGAGCACGATGTTAAATTACTGACCTGAAGTGATGATTTCAAGTCGGAGTTTGTGATCTGTCTCTTAAAGCTGACCACATTTATATCAACATCAGTGATTAAGGTAATTAACTGGTTAAGACTTTATTCCGAAAAAAAGTTACAATGTTTGACAAAGGTTTAAATGCTTTATAGAGTATTCATCTAATAGGAACAGTGTTGGGGGTAACACAATAAAAATAACACACATTACGTAATCAGATTACTTTTTTGAGTAACGAGTAAAGTAACGCAATTTTTTTTATTTTAGACAATAATATCGCAGTTACTTTTAAAATAAAGTAACGCGTTGCTTTTGTACACCTCTACTGTCCCTGTATTACAAGGAATCAGGAGTAAAAGTGTGCAAACTTCGGGGAGGAGACGTAGTGCATGATGGGCATTGTATTTCTATAGAGTGTGAGACCATAGACTATTTAGCGGAGAGACTTCTATTTAAATGAATGGGAGAAATTGGAACGCCCAACCAAGAAGCTCTAGCACCCAACAGTCAATGGATGTAGAAAGGAAGTCCCGCCTTGCAGCTAAAAGAGCCAATCACCTTTTAGATCCAGACATCGACTGTCAATCAACTCGCTAATGCGCATGCGTATTTCGTGTTTTAGCATAATATGAGGTCAACAACATTCGGTTGAGTGAAACGTGATTGATTCATGTGTTAATACACTGCATTAAAAAAAAATCAGTAAACATGTTTAGGCAGAGGGATTATAAGACTAGTCTTCCACTGGCCACGACATGATACACAGGGTAAAATACTCGCTTAATTCACTGACTTGTAATGCAAAAGTAACACAAAAGTAATGTAACTTTTTAATTAAGTTATTCTTTTAAGGAGTAACGCAATATTCTAACGAGTTACTTTTAAAAGTAACGTTACCCAACACTGATTAGGAATATTCCTCCTTATGTAAAATGAAGAAATTGAAACGTGTTCCGTCTCTTTTTTCTCTTCTTCTTTAAACTGCTAAATTTGAAAATGTTATGTGTTCTTGAACTCTGGTAAGGTGCTATATAAATTTAACATTATTATTATTATTATTATTATTATTATTATTATTATTAACTAAATAATGGTGTCCTATCATAAAAAATATTATTATTATTATTAGTAGTAGTAGGAGGAGGAGGAGGAGGAGGAGGAGGAGGAGTATCTATTGGCTTAATCTGCCTGGCGCCCGAACAAAAATAATTTTATTTAACTTTTAGGGCTACCACCATTACAGAAGTGGTGCCCAGACAGGGACATGGACACTTGAACACATGAAAACTTCTAGTGGTTACAGGTCACGCTGCAGGCAAGAGCCATGCATTAATCCATCTGTCTGCCTGTCTGTCGGCTTGGCAGCAGCTGTAGGGCATTTCAAGCTGGGTACTTCAAAAGATAAAACATGGTTATGTAATTAAATTCAGGCAGACTCCGCTGTTGTTCAATGAGGTTGTTCTGACAGACGTTTCTGTTTGGGAAGCCATGTTTTTGATTCAGGAAAATCATTCTCTCTTAGAAAAGGGGGCAATAGAGGAGATTCCCCCTTCTCAGAGAGAATGCGGCTTTTACAGCTGTTATTTTCTGGTCCCGAAAAAAGCCGGCGGCTTGTGTCCCATTCTGGATTTTGAGACATTTGAATTTCGCTCTAATGAAATGTCAATTCAGAATGCTGACACAGAAACAAATAATGTGACAAGTGCAGCCGGGGGACTGGTTTGTGGCAATAGATTTGAAGGAAGTTTATTTCCATATTCAGATTGCACCGAAGCACAGGCACATCCTCAGATTCTTGGTGCCCTGTCGGTACAGTGCTGGATTTTTTTGCAAGAGCGTTTTGGGGCCAGGGTTGCCCCGGCAACGCTTAAAGTCTATGTTGCCGATGTAGCGGCTGAGCACGCGCTTATCAATGGAGTCTCTTGTCTCTCATTTTATGCGCTGGGTATACAGGCTTAGACCTTTTCATCCCATCCATGTTCCTTTTTGGGGATTTATCTGTTGTTTTAGAGGCACTCTTGGGTGCTCCGTTTGAGCCCTTGGCAACAGTTGCTCTAAGTTTCTGACTTTTAAAACGGCCCTGCTAGTAGCATTGACGTCGTTTAAAAGGGTTGGTGATTTGCATGCCCTGTCAATCAAGACCAGGGCGTTTAAGACTGGTGTTAAGACTTTGTTTGGGCTATTTGCCCAAGGTAGTTTCTAAATCATTTTACTCGCAGACTATTAATTATCAGGCTTTCTGTCCTTCCCCATCTGAGTTGGAGGAACATGAAAGATTGCATATGCTTTGCCAAGTTCAGGCACTGTGAGTTTATGTTGACTGCACTAAGTCAGGACAGTTGTTTGTGTGCATTGGTGGCCGCAACAGGGGTGTTTCAGTGTCCAAGAAAAGGCTCCACCAGCCAATACATTGGCATGATTGTACAAGGGCTTCAGACTATGTGACACTCAGGGCATGTCCCAATGCGATTACGCAGCATCTCATTCCCACTCAGGGATCCAGGGTTAATGATTTGTGAATCAATGACTTAAGACCATTATAGAAGTGGCTCCCAACATGTGATCTAAAATTGTGAAAGTGTAAATTTGTGAAATTGTGACTTGATTATTGAAAACTTGAAGCTGAACTTGGTTTTTGAAATTTTGAGGTTGTGATTATTCATAGCTGAAAATTGCTTTGAACTTTTAAATCAGAGATTGATTAACTCGTGACTGAGATGAATCTATGGATTACAGAGGAGATTAACTGAAGGCTACTTTGGTGTCAGGGATGTGTTCCAGGGTCAAGCAACTACAGTTAGAGTTTCAAGGGGACATCACAGTGACTCTGTTGAACTCTCTACAGCACTTTCATCAGCACCCACCTGAAAAATAGCTACACACAACTTCAAACCTTACATCCAGCCAGCCATCAGCCCAACAACCAACCAGCATGAAAAGATCAAGTATCGGCCTCTCCTTTTAAATTGCATCCTCCACTTCAATCCATCATCATGCCTCCACAACCTGACAATCATCCACCATGCCACACCCAGGAGACCAACTCTTAGGGGTGTACTCACCGGCAACTGTGAACGGATGTTCACAAACATCGGGTCCACATCCCAAGCAACCTCATTCCACGGGTCCTCAAGAACTGTCATGCTAATGCTACAAGTGACCACTTAGAAGTCTACAAGACCTTCAAAATTCTCAAAGAGTTTGCTTTTTGGCCAACAGTGTGGACTGATTTGAGGAGGCTTGTGAAGGGATGTAAGAAGTGTCATACTGACAGGAAAACCAGCTCTGTCACACATTCCATTCAGCATAAGTTGTCAAGGCAAATCTTCAAAAAGAGGAAGTGGAGGAAAGAAACTAATCCCTAGACAAATATCCAAGTTGCACCTCAGGTGAGAGATCCTCAATGTTCATCACCAACCAGCGGTTGTCTTGTCAAGGGGGGAGAGTGTGGCAGAGTGAAAAGGTGTCCTGCCACTTTAAGGATACCCCCCCCCCCCAAGCCACCATGAGCACGTGGAGTGAGTATAAAATGGTCACTCATTAAGTGTGGTACAGGTGTGGAGGAAAGTAGGAAGAAAAGTGGTGCAGAGACAGTCAAGGAGAAAAGTTGCCTTTGTGTATGTGTGCTGTGAGAAAAAGTAACGTGAATAGAGGAGTGAGAACAAACGGTGAAGGCACTGATTAAAAGCGCTCTGCACTTAAGTGTTTGCTGTCAAACAAATAACTCTAGTTGTTAATGTGGAGTGGCATGAGTAAAGGGGAACTACAAAGAGTCTGCTGACCTGCCGAAGTGCTCTGCAACAGAGTTGTTATGGAACCAAACATCTAAATCTAAAGGTGATTGCTTTGGTCTTCTGGTTTTCTTGCGCTACAAAGCTAGATGTAGCGCAAACAAATGTAACCAAATGGTAGGTATCTTGAGTTTTAAAAGTGTTTTGTTTTTTTACTTGACAGGGTGATTTGACATCATGGCACTCTTGCACAAGATCCATATAAAACAAATAAAATAAAAAAATAGTAAGATGCAGTGCAATTGTCATCTACATCTCTCTAGTTCATGATTACATAGAAAAACAATTAAAAATAAAACAAAAAAACAGTGCAGATGGTCGAAAATGCATCGGGTGTGAATGGAGTCCACATGACCACTATTAAGAAAGTAGACAGTCTGAGATAAAGGGCATGCTGGTGTGCCAGATGTGCATGTGTCTCACATGAGAGGGGTCCATAATTATACTCCACACACTCAATAATTTTACAGATTCTGTGCTGCCAGCATTTTCCCCTTTGCTTTCCATGGTGCCTTTGGATTGGGGTGGTTGTTGTTGGCATGACTCCCTGGCTACCTGCTGAGCTGTGTCGCAGAACTCGAGTGGAAATGGGTGGCGTCATGTCTGTGTTTCCTCTTCACACTCTCTGGGAGATCACACATGAGGATAAGAAAAGGGGCTTTTCCAGTTCTCACCCCTAACATCTTCCAGGCACATCCCATGAACTTTAACCTTTTCCAACACACATCTTGCTACAGGTAATATACACAATAAAATAGGAGAATGCTTCTGTTTGGAAAATGTTCCAAGCATTGATTTAACTTGTAAATCTTTCATCTTTATACAAGTTTTTTTTTTTTTTTGAGCCATGGGTCACATATGTACAGACAGCAACAGATATTGTGCCAAGTCAGATAAGCTTGCAAAATCGCAAAGAGCCTTGTGCACATTTTTGGCTAAATGGACACAAATGTTGTCAGAATGTGTAAGTCACCCTCATGAGCAAAAAATATGGCAAAGCAACCAATAGCCACTGTCACTGAAAAAAAGAGGGAGACAGAAGGTCGGAACCCTTGTGCTGAAACCACAACTCCGAAAACCCTGGCTTGAACCCTGACTCTGGGACAGACGAGGCTTGCAACGTTGGCTCTGAGATGGACGAGGCTTCAAGAACAGGCTCGTTGGCCATGGCAGGCGTGGGCGTCGATAACCCGTGAGGAATGGCCTTCATGGCCGAACGCACTGACATCAGTGGGGGATCATTTACCTTGGAAGACAGTGCTGAAAACAACGAGGTAAACTCCATGGCCATTGGAACAGGCGGCGCGGAGAAACGGCCTTCATGGCTGAGAGAACTGGCAGGGTAGGAGCACTGGATTCATCCTTACATGAAGGGAAAAAACTTTCCAGAGTGATGTTGATATATTCCCTGCATGTGAGTTCTCCCATCTCTGATAAGTCTACATTGCGGTGGTAATTCAAACCGATCCAAAAATAGATTTTAAGTGTGAATCACCATAGTTTGATTGGCTTGCAATAGATCCATTCTGGGTCAGTCTTTCTGTAATGAGGCAGGCGAGGATTAAGGATCTAAATGCAGCTTTTAATCAAACAACAAGGTAAACAAAGTAAATCAGAATATAAAGAAACAAACACAGGGAACAAGGCACAGAGCATAACAGAACACATGCAAAGACCGACAAAGAAACCAGGGTAAGTTAAGGGAAAACAAGGGAACAAGGAGCACCTGGGGAAACAATCAGGGTAAACCAATCATAAAATGAAACCACAAAGTACTACAAAACTAACACAGGAAACAGGAACGCGAATTTCTATAAAAGTCTAGGCACAAACAGGGAACACGTGACACATTTGGATTGCATGTGTGGAGATTGACCATGTTTTGGTACACATGCAAGGAACTGGGTATGTACATTTTGTATTAATCATATCTCATTTAATAATTTATAGGCCAGAGTGTTCTCCAAATAACTGAGCATTTGTAATGAGAATTTTATTGTTTTAAACTGTTGTACATGTCCGTAAAGCTTGGTTAGTATAAAATGCATAAAATGCTTTGAGTGTCACATATTCCCTGTTGTTTGTTTTGACTTTTATGTTGAAATTCTGGTTTAGTTCCCTGTTCCTGTTTCCTTTTAGTTTTGTAGTCCTTTGTAGTTTCTTTTCATGATTTGTTTTCCCTTGAGTATTTAAGCCCTTGTTTTCCCCTGGTTTTTTTGTCATCTTCATCTGTATTATGCTGTGCTTTGTTCTCTGTGTTTTGTTTCATTATGTTCTGAGTTACCTGGTTTACTTTTTTTATTAAATTTTATTAAAAAAGGCTGCATTTGTATCCTCATTCCTCTCCTGTCTCGTCACATTGAGTGATTTAAGCATGTGTTAAATGCATAACATACTGTGAGTGTTTAAGCATGTGTTAATTGTATAAACTGCTGTGAATGATATAAGCATGTATTAAGAAGTCTTTGGGAAAGCTAATGCTCTGTTTGTGTTCCCTATCTGTCATTCACTCAACGTTGTGTCGATGTAGTGACACTAGGGGTCACTCTTGGGAGCCCCAAACACCTCTGAAGTTTTAAGAAAAGACCAATGAAAATTGGCGAGTGGAATTTGCATGCCACTCCCCCGGACATACGGGTATAAAAGTAGCTGGGGTGCAACCACTCATTCAGGTTTGTGCTGAGGAGCCGAGACAGAGTCCCGGCCATTACAGAGGGTAATTCAGTGTTGTGGCAGGAGGGACACAACATCTTGATTTTTTCTTCGGAGCCGAGCGGTGTTGATGTGTTCCACTGCCAATCCATTCACCTCTGCAAGAGAAAGCAAAGAGCGATCTCCGCGGCTGCTGGATTTTACGCCGCATCACAGTGGTTTCTCCCCCTCTCGCACAGATAATTGCGGAGAACACCCCTGGGCGCTTTGGCAGCGCGTGTTGAGCGCTAAAAGAGTATATGTCTTCTTCAAAAGAGTATATATTCCCTAAAAGAGTGGGCACTGACTGAAAGTGTCTTTTTAAAGATGACTTACTGGTTATCTGCACTTCCTGGTTGCGGTCGCTATCTCTCCACTTCTGACAGTCACGACTGCTGCCTTACATGTCTGGGCTCCAGACATGCTGAGACAGCGTTCGTGGATGGTTCATGCCCGCACTGCGAGAGCATGACCATGGCCATGTTGTAATTGTGGCTTTCCTTCCTTAGGGAGAAAGCCACTCCAGCCGCTCCCCACCCCGGTTCTTCTGCCTGCGAGCAAAAGACCATGACGGTTAGCGCTGGGGGCGATTTGGGGACTTCAATGGAAGTAACTCCGCCGGGTGAATCCCCACGGACCTCCCATTCCCCAGTATGCTCATGCGCCCTGGTTGAGTTCTGGGACGAGTCAGGCTGCCCGCCTCAGAACGAGTTCGACCTCTCATTCGGCGATCAAGAGGAGGATGAGATCTCAATAGCAGCATCGGAGAGCAGGCTGCTTCAGTCCGATGCTGAGGACTCGGCTAGGCTTCCACCTTCAGGTGTGGTCGCCCAGTCTGAGGCTGACACTGAGCTGACGGAGTGTGGAACCCTCCACCCTGCCCTGAACCCTCGTGGCTTGATGATTGGTTCCTGGGGTCGGAGCGCTGCTCACCTTTCTTCCTGGAGGTGCATGAAGAACTTGCAAAGTCATGGTGGGCACCTTTCACTGCCCGGACCGGGCTTTCGAGTTCTGCTGCTCTCACCACCCTCAACGGCGGGGTGGCCAGGGGCTACACGGATGTTCCCCAGTTAGAGCAGGCAATTGAGGTGCACTTGCGCCCGCAGAGCATCGCCACCTGGTGGAACCGTCCTAGGCTCCCATCCAAGGCCTGTAAGACTACGTCACCTCTGATGGGGAAGGCTTAGACCTGCGCCACATTTGGAGGTGGTAGACAGACCACTCCATCCCCCAGTGGAAGACCGGTGGGAGAATCCTTGGTTTCCTTTTTTGTTGAGTTCGCCGCACGCCCGAGGGGCTGCAGTACCCACATTTTCAAAAAAAGAGCACTTTCCTCACTCTCTGGGTCATACATTCGATGCCCTTGGCCGTCGTCATTACAACAGCCATGCACCGAGCATTCGTGGACAGGGCGCTGCAGGTGTGGTTTTCCCGCCTCCACACACCTGGCCGTGACACACAAACACCCATGCACAGGCGGTTGTGTCTGGCTACGAGGATGCTCAGCCTCCTCCCCGTCACTAACCAGTCCTATGTTGGGTATGCGGAGCAAGGTAAGTGCCTTAACGTCTCTCCCTATACAGCAAGATCGGGACACGAGGCCCCCCGACGTAGCACTTTCCACCCTGCTCTGCCGCAAGACCCGTTCTGTGGGTATGTCAGCAACGGTCGTCCCCTTGGTGCCTCTCGCCCGGAGTTTGGAGGCATGGTTAACGCTCTCCAACCCGTTGCAATGGCTGGCCAGGTTGATCCGACTCGGCTATGCGATTCAGTTCGCCAGGCGCCTGCCCAGGTTCAGTGGTGTCTGTTTCACCTCGGTAGGTGGCGAGGACATCACTGCCCTACGTGTGGAAGTCGCGGTCCTTCTGCAGAAGGGCGCAATAGAGCCTGTCCCTCCAGCCTAGATGAAGAGCGGCTTCTACAGCCCCTACTTCATCATACCCAAGAAAGGCGGTTGGTTGCGACCGATCTTGGACCTGCGAGCACTGAATCAGGCCCTGTACAGGCTTCCGTTCAGGATGCTCATGCAGAAGCACATTCTATTGTGCGTCCGGCACCGAGATTGGTTGCGGCAGTAGACCTGAAAGACGGGTACATTCATGTCTCGATCCTGCCACGTCACAGACCATTCCTTCGGTTTGCCTTTGAGGGTCGGGCATAAAAGTACAAGGTCCTCCCCTTCGGTCTGTCCCTGTCGCCTCGTGTCTTCACGAAGGTCACTTGGCAGCCCTTGCTCAGCTAAGGGAAGTGGGCATTCGCATCCTCAACTATCTCGATGACTGGCTGATCCTAGCTCACTCTCGAGATCTGTTGTGTGCACACAGGGACCTGGTGCTCAGCCACATCAGCCGATTGGAGCTTCAGGTCAACTGGGAAAAGAGCAAGCGCAGAGCATCTCTTTTCTTGTGATGGAGTTGGACTCGGTCGCTGTGGTATTCCCTGTCCGAGGCCCCCTTGGCACGGATGCTCTGGCACACAGCTGGCCCCGGGGTCTGCACAAGTATGCATTTCCCCCAGTGAGCCTACTTGCACAGATGTTGTGCAAGGTCAGGGAGGACGAGGAACAGGTCTTGCTGGTAGCGCCCTACTGGCCCACCCAGACTTGGTTCTCGGAACTCACGCTCCATGCGACAGCCCCTCCCTGGCAAATTCCCCTGAGGAAGGACCTTCTTTCTCAGGGACGAGGGACGATCTGGCACCCATGACCAGACCTCTGGAAACTCCATGTCTTGCCCTTGGACGGGATATGGAAGATCTGAGTGGTCTACCACCCACGGTGGTAGACACGATCCCTCAGGCCAGGGCCCCTTCTACCAGGAGACTGTACGCCTTGAAGTGGCACCTATTTGCGAATTGGTGTTCTTCCCAAGGCGAAGACCCACAGAGTTGTGCAGTCGGGTCAGTGCTTTCCTTCCTGCAGGAGAGGTTGGAGGGGCGGCTGTCCCCCTCCACTTTGAAGGTGTATGTAGCCATTATAGCAGCACACCATGATGCAGTGGATGGTAAGTATTTGGGGAAGCACGACCTGATCATCAGGTTCCTTAGAGGCGCCAGGAGGTTGAATCCTCCTAGGCCGCACCTCGTTCCCTCATGGGACCTCCCTGTGGTCCTGCTGGGCCTACAGAGAGCCCCTTTCGAGCCATTAGAGTCAGTTGAGCTGAAAGCCCTCTCCTTGAAGATGGCCCTCCTGACTATGCTCACCTCCATCAAGAGGGTTGGGGACCTGCAAGCATTCTCTATCAACGCTATGTGCCTAGAGTTCAGTCTGGCATACTCTCACGTGATCCTGAGACCCTGACCGGGCTATGTGCCCAAGATTCCCACTACCCCCTTTAAAGATCAGATGGTGAACCTACAAGCGCTGCCCCGGGAGGAGGCAGACCCAGCCTTGTCATTGCTGTGTCCGGTACACGCTTTGCGTATCTATATGGACCGCACGGACAGCTTTAGATGCTCCAAGCAGCTCTTTGTCTGTTTAGGGGGACAGCAGAATGGGAATGCTGTCTCCAAACAGAGGATTGCCCACTGGATTTTGGATGCCATCGTGTTGGCATACCAGGCCCAGGGTGCGCCGTCCCCTTTGGGATTACGAGTGCACTCTACCAGGAGCATAGCATCCTCCTGGGCCTTGGCCAATGGCGCCTCTCTAACAGACATCTGTAGGGCAGCGGGCTGGGCAACACCCAATACCTTTGCAAGATTTTATAATCTCCGGGTTGAGCCAGTTTCATCCTGTGTGTTGGTAGGTACAAATAGGTAAGGATGTGGGCAGCTGGCCGGGTGTACTGCTGGCACACAAGCGCCTTTCCACTTCCGATGGGAAGACGTGCGTTTTTTCATCCACGTGAGTTCCCGGGATCAGTGAACCCTGGATTCCTCCCCCTGCACATGCGGCAAGCAAATTCGGCGGAGGAATTTGACGCCAGGCCCAGTACTTGTGTCAGTATGCCTGTTCAGTTCAGCCTCTGTACTGGGATAGGTGCTCCATATGCGTTGGTTCCCTGTCAGTAACCCCATATGACGTAATCTTCCAAGGTACGATCTCCCTGACGGTACACCCATGTCTCCCCTTGGGCAGAGTCCCCTCTGCCACCAGTCGCCGTGTTTGTAGAGCTCTGTCCCCTCTGGGTAGGACCTACCACGGGGACTTCCTCCATATGTGATACTGCCGATAAGGAATCAGTAAGCCCATGTGACGTATTTCCACAAATCTCCATGGTGTCTTTTTCCAAGGACACCTACCCTGATGGGAATACGTTTGTCCCCCTCTTTTATGCTTTCAGGGGGCGAGGGTCCATATGACATGCACAGGGTGTTGGGAAGTTTATGATAGGGCCGATCCATGTAACACAGTTCAGCTGGTTGTGGTGTTTCATATAGGGACCCCTAGTGTCACTACACTGACACAACGCCGAGTGAGTGACAGATAGGGAATGTCTAGGTTACTGTGGTAACCCCCATTCCCTGATGGAGGGAACAAGATGTTGTGTCCCTCCTGCCACAACACTCAACTACCCTCTGTAATGGCCGGGACTCTGTCTTGACTCCTCAGCACAAACCTGAATGAGTGGTTGCACCCCAGCTACTTTTATACCCATATGTCCAGGGAAGTGGCATGCAAATTCCACTCGCCAATTTTCATTGGCCTTTTCTTAAAACATCAGAGGTGTTTGGGGCTCCCAAGAGTGACCCCTAGTGTCACTACATCGACACAATGTCTCATTCCCTCAGGGAATGGGGGTTACCACAGTAACCTAGACATTTTCATTTAACACTAGCCTCTACTGTATTTCATTATTTATTTCCGTATTTCATTTCTGTATTGTCAGAGTCCTGCCACTTTGATTCAGTCTTGTTTTCTTCCTTTGTAGCAGTTTCTGACATTTTCTTCATTGTTTATGTTTTGTTGGTTTTCTGCTGTCTTGTCTCGTGTTTGTGAGTGCATTTGGCTTTGTGACGAGACAGTAGAGGAATGAGGATCTAAATGCAGCCCTTTTAATAAAATAATGGTAAAGCAGGTAACTCACAACATAATGAAACAAAACACAGGGAACAAAACACAGCATAATACAGATGAAGACTGACAAAGAAACCAGGGGAAAACAAGGGCTTAAATACACAAGGGAATGAGGAACACCTGGGGAAACAATCAGGGGAAAACCAATCATGAAAAGAAACTACAAAGGACTACAAAACTAAAAGGAAACAGCAACAGGGAACTAAACCAGAATTTCAACATAAAAGTCAAAACAAACAACAGGGAATATGTGACAGAGCCCCCCTTTTAAGGAGCGGATTCCAGATGCTCCAAAAAACAAAATGAAAACAAATTGTCCATGGGGTGTGGGGGAAAAACAGGTAGTTCAAGGGGGAACAAGGGGCAAGGGGAGCAGAGGAACAAGGCAAAGTCATGGAGGCTTGAAACCAAGGGGGAGCCAGAAGGATGGAGAGCCAGGGCGACGCTGCAGGCTTGGAGGACCAAGTAGACCAGAGCAGATCAGGCGGGCAGCCAGGAGAACAGGGAGACCAGAGCAGATCAGGCAGACAGCCAGGAGACCAGAGCAGATCAGGTGGATGGCCAGGAGACCAAGGAGACCAGAGCAGATCAGTCAGACAGCCAGGAGACCAAGGAGACCAGAGCAGGGAGACCAGTGCAGATCAGGCGGACGGCCAGGAGACCAAGGAGACCAGAGCAGATCTGGCGGACGGCTAGGAGACCAGGGAGGCAGCCGCAGGGCTGAGACAGGGTCAGGAGGCCTGGGAGGCAGCCGCAGTGCCGAGACATAGGGGAGCCGGTGGAGGAATAGTCTCTCAGGGAGTTTGCGGAGCCGCAGGAGGAATAGTCTCTGGGGGAGCGGGTGAAGCCGCAGGAGGAATAGTCTCTGGGTGAGCAGGCGGAGCCGCAGGGGAAATAGTCACTGGGGGCGGAGCCGCTGGGGAAATAGTCTCTGGGGGCGGAGCCGCTGGGGAAATAGTCTCTGGGGGAGGAGTCGTGGAAGACTCTGGGGATGGAGCCGTGGAAGACGGAGCCATGGGAGGCTCGAGGGGCCAAGCCATGGAAGGCGGAGCCGTGGGAGGCTTGAGACAAAGAGTCCTGGATGAATGGGAAATTACCTCCATGGTCGTGAACATGGGAAGAGACTCGGAAACAACCTCTGTGGTCGTGGGCATAGGCAGAGACTCGGAAATGACCTCCCAGAAATAATGGAGAAATATGTACCATGAACAGACAGAAATTGCAAGGCTTTAAATCCACGCATCACAGATATATATATAAAAAAATATTTACTATGAACTTATATCAATATATCGGGGTAGTGAGGGAATACAATTAAATTTCTGGATGTGTTTTTCTTATGACATGGAATAATTTGTTTTATGGTTACTGTCCCTATAATCATGGTTTTACTTTTACCTTTGTTTACTATGATCTAATTGCAAATACCACAGCTAAAACTATGGATACAATGGAACTTTCCTTCTGTGTAAAATATTTTCTAATGCTTTCAGATTGCAGAAAAGGGCTTTGTTTGTCTTCAGATGACTGTATTTTAATAAGCAAGATCGTGGTGAAAAGAAACAGTGAAAGTAAACTAATTCCCACTATCACATCGTGTCGCAACCAGATGCGACGCGTTGCTGTGAGAAGTGATAAAAGGTATATTTTCTGTTAAACAGAGTTTTTGTCCTAACCTGCCACAACAGGGCATTCTATTATTTGAATGGTTTCTATTTTCTGCGACTTCACGCTGGGCAGCCCAGTCAAAAATGGGTCTAAAATCCTTCTCATAACAGTAGGCTATATATTAAATCTGGGGTGTCATTAGCCGGTTCAAAACAACTTTATTTTCGCTGAGGATGTCACAGACACATTATGTTGTGTTTGAGGTCTCGTTCTCTTCAACCGGAGCTCTGTCATAGACATACACACACACACTGGTTCATTTTGACTTTCTGCTTCCCTGTCACATGGAGATTGATGAATAAACAACAGAGTACTGCGTGAGTGCATGAACATTAAAAATGGTAATAGACTGAATTTTGATGTGATTCATAAAGTAACTTTGTCCCATGTATGTGTGTAATCGTGTACTTACCCCCTGAAGTGTATGTCAATACCCAACCCAACTCAATTTATATATATGTGAAGAACAATGTCCCAAATGAGAACAAATATGATTCACTGAATTTCAGCCCAATTAAATACTACAAAATGAAATAGAGTAAAGAAATACTGTAGAGGCTAATGTCAAAAGAAAACAGAGCATTAGCCTACCCATATGCTTCAGCCTACATCACCTTAATACATGTTTATATCATTCACAGCATTTTATGCATTTAACACATGCTTAAATCACTCAGAGCATTTTGTGCATTTTTAACCAGGCTTTATGGACATGTACAACAGTTTAAAACAATATAATTATCATTACACATGTTTTCACATATAACACGTGTTAATCTTATGCACTAAACTGGAAAACACTCTGGGCTATAAATTATTAAAAAAGATATGATTAATTCTAAATTTAAATACCCAGTTCTTGTAATTATATTATTTTAATTGTATATGGAGTTTGACCATATATAATTACATAATTTCTTAATATATAGTTAGGCTTAATCACTGGATTGCATGTATGCCTCTTAAAAGTCTGTGTAAACACTATTTACAAGAATTGTATAATATTTTTTAATTTTTTGTATTATTATTTTTATTATTTGCAGTATCTGTTAAAATCTGAAGTGAACTCTTTATTTTTGCAACAGGCTGCTAAGGGCAGATAATGCAGTAAGACTTTTACTTAAGCATTTCCTATTTCCAGATATTACCTCCTCAAAAGTACTAAAAGAAAACTGTTAAGGAATCGGAATTTTTAGAGGAATCAGAATTATTAAATTTCTTACAATTCACATCCCTACACCTAATGCCTTTGGGATGAGTGTGTTATTATTTCCTTTCCACTCTTCATAGGTCATTTTTATGTCCTCTAAATTACAGTATGTTCCTTGTCGATTATTATAAAATTTGATACAGACATTTTGAAATTTGTTTTGCACACAAAAAAAGTCACAGGGCTTTCAAAGTACACACATGTTATTCCTAATGATGCACATCAAATAGCTGTTCATGCTGTCAGTTGTGAACACTTTGCTACAATCAGAACCCTTAAGGCACCTCAGTCTTTCTTTTGTTCACCTTACCGTAAGAACATGTACTGTATTTGTCTTTGTCTCCTTATTAACATTCTCTCTCTCTCTCTCTCTCTCTCTCTCTCTTCCTTCCATTTTCTCTCTCACATCCCTCGCTCTTATCCCCCTTTACCAATCTTTTTTTTTTTTTTTTCGCTCTGTCTGAAAACATTAGCCGGAGGCTCCTTTGAACCCCAGGGGATTTAAGAGGAGTGCAGCAGACAATTATCTACAGCATGATGGCAGCCACTCATGGTGACGGACGTGATTTTTGTTTTTGTTGGGTTTTTTTTGGCCATGCAACATTGAATGTCAGCACAGGCTGGGTGCAAATAAGTACCTCTCTATGCCATTACCTACAGTAAGGCCCTTGATGATACTCATCCCAGTATGCA
This sequence comes from Myxocyprinus asiaticus, assembly GCF_019703515.2. NCBI lineage: Eukaryota > Metazoa > Chordata > Actinopteri > Cypriniformes > Catostomidae > Myxocyprinus > Myxocyprinus asiaticus. Next base: position 35,215,915 of record NC_059363.1, on the reverse strand, counting down.
TTGCAACTGAACTGTAAAATTCCACACTGAGGCCAAATGAGCTGAGATCAGTTTCATTAATCATTGCTAAATCTTGAAAACATCTACTTCAGATATTAACATATTTAGCAACCATTCACCTAAAAATGAAAATTATTTTGTTATGTACACACTCTCATGTTATTTCAAATGGAGTTTTATAAACAAGGTTTGGGAGGAGCAAGGTCATTTAATCCGACCAATCACATTGTTTGAGTAAGTGTATATAAACAGCCGCTTACCTCTACATGGCGTCGAGTCTTCTGGCATTTGGCCCCGCCTATTGCCCACAAACAGACCAATGCAAGTGACTCGGATCATCGGATGCAACTTCACTGCAAAGCATTTGCCTTCACCAGAACAACTCTTCCATCCAAACAATCTCATTATTCAACAGAAGCTGCCACAGCAGCTCATTTTTATTTTGCAGTATTGACCGCTACCACGTTAAGTGTTATATTTGTACTCTGTCTTTCTTTCTATGCTCTATTCGCTGAAGCAGTTTATAGTGTGAATTTGCTTCTGCAAACCTGCTGCTTTGACACTGTATACATGTCAAACAGCTCTCTACGACTGCTTATATGTTCTCTTATCTAAACTTTCCACCCAGAGCGGTCCATTGTGTAAGTCTGCCTCTGGGCTCATGCCACTCGAGTTTTATTACAGCTTCATTTGAATGCGAGGGAAACAAAAAAATAACTATTTAATTCAATCATCATTCCAACGCTCTCCAGTGTTTCAATCCGGTTCTCCCACACAGGTGATTCCTGTCAGCCTCATTACCTCGCCGCGCAGCTCGTTTAGGGCGTTAGCCATTCAGCAATTCTGTTCGTCATCTTCTAACAAGTATATCACGATTGTTCTCCCTTCAAAGTGCCCTTTGGAGTGCGATTTATTTCATTCGGAACACAGGGGCAATCATGCAACAGCGAACTCCTTCCAATTGAGGATTATATTCTAATTATAACTTCTTTTCAAACCAACACAGATATTTTAACGTAAGCTTGCTGCAATGCAGCACTCACTCTGACCATTCCACAGCACACTGCAGTTATACACAGTCTCTCTCCGAATAGACACAAGCCGAATTCGGCTCTGCAAGAGGCGGATCACGTGCCGCAACCCAACTTATTCATAATCACTCCGCAAACTCGCCTCTCCACATTTGAGCTTGCCTTGATGCGCAGCCCATATATTGTAACACAAAGCAAGCGCTACTACAAACTTCCACTCATCTCTACACTATAACATGACTTTCCCTCATCCTGTCAGGACAAATGCTTCATGCAGGTAAAATCAATCTATTATTTTATTTTACAAACAGTCTTCTCTAATTTTGCCCAAATCATTAGATTACAAACTTTTATTAACAACCTTGACCATACATCTTAATTGCTGCATGATTTTAAAAGTGTTCAACAATCTGTCATAATTTTACGATCCACCCGTTTAAAGTAACAGGTTAAATCAATGCGACCGATTCAGCTTGGCACCTTGCTTTATACTCCAATATTTCAGTTTTTCTGTAGAATTTATTATAAGTAATCAAAATAAACAAGTTGTTTTATCCACCACACTATCTGCAAACGGTGCTCTTATGGTATCTATTCAATCTAACTCTCAGGCACAAACTCCTACGATTTCATACGTCCTTGTCAAAACAAATGAGTCACCCCATGCCAATAATACAGAGCTATGAAATTACTTGCATTACATTGGAAAAACATCTACAAGCTCCAAACCATACGCTTAAGTTAATAAACATCAGACTACGGTTTTCATCTGGACACTCAGGTGCCTTCTAATTTCATGACAAACCAACTTTAAATGACGTTGTATGCACACACAAGCATGTTTCCTGACATTGTTCTCGTTGACTCAAGATGGCACCAAGTATGGCTGCTGCGTTGCGAGCTCCGACACAACATAGTAGTGTTTTGTTTGTTTTGTTCACAATTCTTATGTATTTTGTCTTGGATGTTGTCTGCCTTATTGTCTACGACAGACAAACACTTTTGGACATTGGTTCAGCAATTTCACACCGTAAACCGGACTTCACTTTCCTCAATGCCGACCCGCTGTTTACAAACACGCAAGCGGAGCCCTTTGTCTGGGCAGCACGGCCGCGGAAAAGCAAAAGGGGAAACAGAGCCGGCGTTCTCATCAGAGTAAGACGCCGCACAAATCGACCCCTGCTACCCAGTATTCTACTGGCAAATGTTCAGTCTCTGGATAACAAGCTCTGCGAGCTGAAAGCGCAGATCTCTTTCCAACGAGATACAAGGGACTGCTGCATTATCTGCCTTACGGAATTTTGGATGTCTGCGGAGATTCCAGACTCAGCCATTGAACCCGCGGGGTTCTCTGTGCACCGAGCAGACAGCGCGAAAGACCTCTCAGGTAAAAGCAGAGGAGGTGGTGTATGTTTTATGATCAACAAATCCTGGTGTGATCAGAGGAACGTACATTCTATCAAGTCTTTCTGCTCTCCTGATCTGGAATTTCTTCTGTGTCGACCATTCTGGCTACCGAGGGAATTCACAGCAGTCATTATCACAGTTGTGTACATTCCCCCACAAGCCGACACAGACTGGGCACTCAAGGAACTGTATGGGAGTATAAGTGAGCAGGAAACCACGCACCCTGAGGCTGCGTTCATTGTGACCGGGGACTTTAATAAAGCGAGTTTAAAATCAGTCGCACAAAAATACCACCAGCACATTAGTTTCGACACATGAGGGGACCGAGTTTTGGACCATTGCTACTCTCCGTTCTGGGATGGCTACAAATCCCTCCCCCGCCCACCATTTGGCAAATCGGACCACTCTTCCATTCTGCTTCTGCCCGCTTACAGGCAGAAATTGAAACAGGAAGCACTCAGAACGATCCAGTGCTGGTCAGACCAATCAGATTCTACGCTACAAGACTGTTTTGATCACATGGACTGGGAGATGTTCCAGTCCACCTCTGATGACGACATCGAGCTTTACGCTGATAGCGTAATGTGTTTCATCAGAACGTGAGTAGAGGACATGATTCTGACCAGAACAATACGAATCTATCCGAATCAGAAACATTGGATTAATAGCGATGTTCGCGCAGCACTTGATGTGCGGACCTCCGCTTTTAATTCCGGGAACGCGGAGGAGCATAAACAAGCCAGTTATCAGAAGTAGATGTTATCTGAACCGCAAAACGCCAGTACAGGAGCAAGATTGAAGGACAGTTTAACACCACCAACTCTAGAAGCATGTGGCAGGGAATTAACATCATCACGGACTTTAAAGGGAATAAAAACTCTGCCATGAACACCGCTGCCTCTCTCCCGGATGAGCTAAATACTTTTTATGCTCGTTTTGAGGGAAATAACACCACCCTCACAGAGAGAGCTCTCGTGGCCGAAGCTACAGAGGTTAGTTTACTCTCCGTCTCTGTAGCGGATGTAACCCGATCCTTCCGACGGGTGAATATCCGCAAAGCCGGAGCCCAGACGGCATTCTGGGCCACGTCATCAGAGCGTGCGCAAACCAACTGGATGGTGTTTTTACGGACATTTTCAACCTTTTCCTCTCTTTGTCTGTAGTCCCCACATGCTTTAAAACATCTACCATTGTGCCTGTTCCAAAGCAATCAAAAATAACTTGCTTAAATGACTGGCGTCCTGTTGCTCTGACCCCCATCATCAGCAAATGCTTTGAGAGACTAATCAGAGATTACATCTGCCCTGTATTGCCTCTCTCTCTTGACTCTTGATGATGCTATTGCATCTACAATACACACTGCTCTCTCCCACCTGGAAAAAAGGAACACTTATGTGAGAATGCTGTTTGTAGACTACAGCTCAGCATTCAACATCATAGTGCCCTCCAAGCTAGATGAGAAACTCCAGGCTCTGGGCTTAAACAGCTCGCTGTGCAGCTGGATCCTGGACTTCCTGTCAAGCAGACGCCAGGTGGTTAGAATAGGCAGCAACATCTCCTCCTCACTGAACCTCAACACTGGAGCCCCACAGGGCTGTGTTCTCAGCCCACTCTTGTATTCCCTGTACACACATGACTGTGTGGCAACGCATAGTTCCAATGCCATCATTAAGTTTGCTGATGACACGACGGTGGTAGGTCTGATCATTGACAATGATGAAACAGCCTAGAGAGAGGAGGTGCACACTCTGACACACTGGTGTCAGGAGCACAACCTCTCCCTCAATGTCAGTAAGACAAAGGAGCTTGTGGTGGACTTCAGAAGAAAAGACAGAGAACACAGTCCCATCACCATCAATGGAGTACCAGTGGAGAGAGTCAGCAGCTTCAAGTTCCTGGGTGTCCACATCACTGAGGAACTCACATGGTCCATCCACACTGAAGTCGTTGTGAAGAAGGCTCATCAGCGCCTCTTCTTCCTGAGACGGCTGAGGAAGTTTGGAATGAACCGCCACATCCTCACACGGTTCTACACCTGCACTGTAGAGAGCATCCTGACTGGCTGCATATCCGCCTGGTACGGCAATAACACCGCCCACAACCGCAAAGCACTGCAAAGGGTGGTGCGAACTGCCAGACACATCATCGGAGGTGAGCTTCCCTCCCTCCAGGAAATATATACAAGGCGGTGTGTGAAAAAAGCTCGGAGGATCATCAGAGACTCCAGCCACCCGAGCCATGGGCTGTTCTCACTGCTACCATCAGGTAGGCTGTATCGCAGCATCAGGACAATAAAGTGATTTGATTTGATTTGATTGATTTGTTTCTTATATGGTCCCGACATTTAATCTAGCAAACAATTACACTCAGACATCCGCAGATGCTACGTTTAACACGTTACCATGTTTTCTATTGGCTCAACACATCCCTAAGCAGCACAAACGTGCTGTCCAGGTGCCGCAACTGTGGCGTCTTTTGGCCATGCAACTAAACCTCCCACTACACCGCAAACAGTGCAATGTGCTGTCCAAGCTCCGCAACTGTGCCATTTTTCGGGCCATATGACAAACTCCCACTACACTGCAAACAGCGCACATGCCATCCAAGCGCCACAACTGCGGTGTCTTTCGGGCCGTGCTACCAAACCTCCTACTGCACTGCAAAGTGTGCAAATATGCTGTTCAAGCGCTGCAACCGTGGCGTCTTTAAGGCCATACAACAAACTCCCACTACATGGTAAACAGCGCAAATGTGCCATCCAAGCACCGCAACCATTCACGTGCCACAACTACAGCACGTCTTTCAGACCATGCGTCTCAGCCTCCATGGCTCCGTAACCCATATTATACCAAACGAACCATCACCCACCTAGCAAATGACAACAATCGGGTTGTTTTCATGTCTTCCCTAAACAGTTCACCATAAGCCTGCATCTCCGCAATCAATTTCATTCGAACATAGCCTACAATATGCCCTCACGTCAAATGCCATGTTCAACCCATTCGTACCGCAGAGTGAGTTCTTGCTTATTTGCAGCATAAACTTTTCACTCGAAAACATGGGCTCTTCCTGTTAAATGCTGCATGAGTCCGTGCTCCAGAATTCATCCGTTCATCCTATCATCGTATCCAGACCTATTCCCCTCTTCACTTTATTCCCCTCACTTCGACCATTTCAATCTCTCCTACTCCAGAACCATTCCCTGCGCGAGGCTGCCTCCTCTAGCAAACTTTGTCCTAAGTCCCTTCTCAGCTAACAATAATTAAAGCAGAACACATTCCAGGCAAAAAAAAAAAAAAAAAAAAAACATATTGCAGACTTTTTCTCATTTTTTCTTTCAGAGATCCAGAGCCTTGGCCCTTGAAGCGAACCCAACACCAACCCCAGTTCCTTCCTGTTTAGAAATGAAATACCTAGAAATCACCCTTTCAGACTCCTTCTCCATGCCCCCCAGGACTCCAATCTTCAAGCCATTTCCGCCGGCACTACACAAACATATCGGACTGCTTAGAAATGCTTCAAAGATTTCCACCTAAATTACAATCTGCCATTTCCCGATTTTTCTATCCTCTCCATATCCTCCTTGGCCTCACAACTCAACAAAACCTAAACCTCCACCCTGGTACTATTAAAGGGTACCCAAGCAGCATCCATTTCTTCCACAAATTATTTTTTGGGAAACAATTAAGCCATACCCAGATCTCACTCCTCGTCAAGAGCATTCACAAATCCCAACCCACCAGAATCGATGCCAGACAACTACTTACTATCGATCTATTAACTCGTTGCCTAAACACTCTCTGTCAGGGCTATATTTCTCTAAACACTCCAAAAACATTAGACGTCATGTTTATCCTTGCCTTCTTTGGCTTCCTCCGTTGCTCCGAACTCACCACCACAACAAAATTAGATCCAAGAATCCATCCCACCATTTTGGACCTCCACATCCTAGACAACGACACTATCAGATACTTCTTCAAACAAAGCAAACAGACCAAACCAAAAGAGGGCACCAAATTTTAATTTTCAACCTTCCTACTCCCATCAAGCCCTCCCAATCGCTAGCCCACTATCTACATTAAATCAAATCAAATCAAATCACTTTATTGTCACACAGCCATATACACAAGTGCAATGGTGTGTGAAATTCTTGGGTGCAGTTCCGATCAACATAGCAGTAGTGACAGTGATGAGACATAAACCAATTTACAATAACATCAAATTAACACAGCACAATTAAACATCTGTTATACACATAATTACACTCAACAATATACAAATAATAACATACACTGTACAGTATACAATACGCACTATATAGATACTCATTATTCAATAAAAATAAAAAATAAAAATATATATAAAAAAAGTATATATATATATGTAGAATGTACAGTATTGTACTGTATTGACATTCAGGCTGTTGGTTGATAGTCAGTTGTTAAGAGAGAATATAATAATAATATAATTTATGACAGTCCGGTGTGAGATATAAGAGTAAGGGTAATAAAGTGCAGTTCTGATGTATTTGATAGTGGGATATCAAGAGTTCAGAAGTCTGATTGCTTGGGGGAAGAAGCTATCACGGAGTCGGCTGGTGCAGGTCCTGATGCTGCGATACCGCCTACCTGATGGTAGCAGTGAGAACAGCCCATGGCTCGGGTGGCTGGAGTCTCTGATGATCCTCCGAGCTTTTTTCACACACCGCCTTGTATATATTTCCTGGAGGGAGGGAAGCTCACCTCCGATGATGTGTCTGGCAGTTCACACCACCCTTTGCAGTGCTTTGCGGTTGTGGGCGGTGCTATTGCCATACCAGGCAGAGATGCAGCCAGTCAGGATGCTCTCTACAGTGCAGGTGTAGAACCGTGTGAGGATGTGGCGGTTCATTCCAAACTTCCTCAGCCGTCTCAGGAAGAAGAGGCGCTGATGAGCCTTCTTCACAACGACTTCAGTGTGGATGGACCATGTGAGTTCCTCAGTGATGTGGACACCCAGGAACTTGAAGCTGCTGACTCTCTCCATTGGTACTCCATTGATGGTGATGGGACTGTGTTCTCTGTCTTTTCTTCTGAAGTCCACCACAAGCTCCTTTGTCTTACTGACGTTGAGGGAGAGGTTGTGCTCCTGACACCAGTGTGTCAGAGTGTGCACCTCCTCTCTCTAGGCTGTTTCATCATTGTCAATGATCAGACCTACCACCGTCGTGTCATCAGCAAACTTAATGATGGCATTGGAGCTATGCGTTGCCACACAGTCATGTGTGTACAGGGAATACAGGAGTGGGCTGAGAACACAGCCCTGTGGGGCTCCAGTGTTGAGGGTCAGTGAGGAGGAGATGTTGCTGCCTATTCTAACCACCTGGCGTCTGCTTGACAGGAAGTCCAGGATCCAGCTGCACAGCGAGCTGTTTAAGCCCAGAGCCCGGAGTTTCTCATCTAGCTTGGAGGGCACTATGGTGTTGAATGCTGAGCTGTAGTCTACAAACAGCATTCTCACATAAGTGTTCTTTTTTTCCAGGTGGGAGAGAGCAGTGTGTATTGTAGATGCAATAGCATCATCAGTGGAGCGGTTGTTGCGGTAAGCAAACTGCAGCGGGTCAAGAGAGAGAGGCAATACAGAGCAGATATAATCTCTGATTAGTCTCTCAAAGCATTTGCTGATGATGGGGGTCAGAGCAACAGGACGCCAGTCATTTAAGCAAGTTATTTTTGATTGCTTTGGAACAGGCACAATGGTGGATGTTTTAAAGCATGTGGGGACCACAGACAAAGAGAGGGAAAGGTTGAAAATGTCTGTAAAATCACCAGCCAGCTGGTTCGCGCATGCTCTGATGACGCAGCCCGGAATGCCGTCTGAGCCCGCGGCTTTGCGGATATTCACCCGTCGTAAGGATCGGGTTACATCCGCTACAGAGACGGAGAGTGAACTAGCCTCTGTAGCTTCAGTCGCGAGAGCTCTCTCCGCAAGGGCAGTGTTATTTCCCTCAAAACGAGCATAAAATGTATTTAGCTCATCTGGGAGAGAGGCAGCGGTGTTCATGGCGGAGTTTTTATTCCCTTTAAAGTCCGTGATGATGTTAATTCCCTGCCACATGCTTCTAGAGTTGGTGGTGTTAAACTGTCCTTCAGTCTTGCTCCTGTACTGGCGTTTTGCGATTCTGATAGTTTTTCGGAGGGCATAACTGGCTTGTTTATGCTCCTCTGCATTCCCGGAATTAAAAGCGGAGGTCTGCACATTAAGTGCCGCGTGAACATCGCTATTAATCCATGGCTTCTGATTCGGATAGATCTGTATTGTTCTGGTCGGAACCACGTCCTCTATGCATGTTCTGATGAAACACATTACGCTAACAGCGTAAAGCTCGATGTCGTCATCAGAGGTGGACCGACACATCTCCCAGTCTGTGTGATCAAAACAGTCTTGTAGCATAGAATCTGATTGGTCCGACCAGCACTGGATCGTTCTGAGTGTGGGTGCTTCCTGTTTCAATTTCTGCCTGTAAGCGGGCAGAAGCAGAATGGAAGAGTGGTCCGATTTGCCAAATGGTGGGCGGGGGAGGGATTTGTAGCCATCCCAGAACAGAGAGTAGCAATGGTCCAAAACCCGGTCCCCTCATGTGTTGAAACTAATGTGCTGGTGATATTTTTGTGCGACTGATTTTAAACTGGCTTTATTAAAGTCCCCGGTCACAATGAACACGGCCTCAGGGTGCGCGGTTTCCTGCTCACTTATAATCCCGTACAGTTCCTTGAGTGCCCGGTCTGTGTCGGCTTGTGGGGGAATGTACACAACTGTGATAATGACTGCTGTGAATTCCCTCGGTAGCCAGAATGGTCGACACAGAAGCATGAGAAATTCCAGATCATCAGAGCAGAAAGACTTGATAGAATGTACGTTCCTCTGATCACACCAGGATTTGTTGATCATAAAACATACACCACCACCTCTGCTTTTACCTGAGAGGTCTTTTGCTCTGTCCGCTCAGTGCACGGAGAACCCCGCGGGTTCAATGGCTGAGTCTGGAATCTCCGCAGACATCCAAGTTTCCGTAAGGCAGATAATGCAGCAGTCCCTTGTATCTCGTTGGAAAGAGATCTGTGCTTTCAGCTCGCAGAGCTTCTTATCCAGAGACTGAACATTTGCCAGTAGAATAGTGGGTAGCGGGGCTCGATTTGTGCGGCGTCTTACTCTGATGAGAATGCCAGCTCTGTTTCCCCTTTTCCTTTTGCGTTTCCGCGGCCGTGCTGCCCAGACAAAGGGTTCCGCTTGCGTGTTGTAAACAGTGGGTCGGCATTGAGGAATGTGAAGTCCGGTTTACGATGTGAGATTGCTGAACCAATGTCCAAAAGTGTTTGTCTGTCGTAGACAATAAGGCAGACAACATCCAAGACAAAAAACATAAGAATTGTGAACAAAACAAACACAATATTACTATGTTGTGTCGGAGCTCGCAATGCAGCAGCCATACTTGGCGCCATCTTGAGTCTCATTACAGAGGATCCCAAACAAAAAACCCTCTAGATCCCCTCTTCGTCGACGACAAAAATCAACCATTATCCTGATTCTGGTTCCAAAAACACCCCAAATCTGTCCTGGTCAATTCCAGCATCTCAAGGTTCACAAGGACATTGTTTTAGGTTAAAACTGGTAATTACAAGGGTATTATGTACAAATGTGGTTTATGAGGACATTTCTAGTATCACCATAATTCAAATCACTTAAAAAAATAAATACTAAACTATGTTTTTTTGAAAATGTAAAAATGCAGTGAGGGTTAGGTTTAGGGGTAGGGTTAGGGGATAAAATCTATAGTTCGTACAGTATAAAAATCATTATGTCTATGGAGAGTCTTCATATGGATGGCAGCCCCAACATATGTGTGTGTGTGTGTGTGTGTGTGTGTGTGTGTGTGTCTACCAGATATCTTACAGACCAAGACAGGATGGATGTTTGATAAAGCTAATGGATTAGTGTGGTGGATTTTGTGTGCTTCTGTGTGCAAATGTGAGCATGTGTTAGTATGTGTGTGATCTTACTGATTTTCACATAGTGGCGAGCGATGAATTTCTTTGTTCAGATCATGACTGAATGTGTGCGCTGGTTGGGGATGGTGGGGAATTAAAAGCGGAGTCAGCAAACCTGTCAGTCTGCCCACCCCACATTTTAAGAGATTATGCTGAGAGTTTATGTGTGTATCAGATTGTAAAAGATGACGCGAGAAGCAGTTTTCCTTCTTCAGGTGAGGCTTTATTTCCCCTCTTCCTCAACACCACTTTACAGTTTACCTTTATACACTGTCTAAACTCTAACACACACTGCTTCCACAAATAAACTCTCACTATTAGGAAATCCTTGCTCTGGCTCGGCTCTGTCATATCCAGTCTCCCTCTCGACTGAGTGTTGTGTCGCTCTATTTATGCCGCTCTCCCCGTGCTCACTGAAATTAGAGACAGGTGTTAGACATAATTTAGCTCAGGTGTAAGCGCCCTTACCGCTTTCTCTCTCCGGAGAGATGCTTGACCACGCCCCCGCTGCCACACAGATATACGGCTACACTGATACAGATATACTGGCCTGTTGCTTTGGTTCTTTCGTTATCCTTTGATCTAGCATTTAACATAGCAGTACTTCAAGCTGTCTGACATCTCAGTCATGGATTGCTGGTGGGAAAACACTGAGATAAAGACACCATGTGGGCCTGTGATGTTCGCATATTAGGGGATACTGGTCTTAGTAATTATATTGTTTTTTAGTCAAAAGTCCAGTTGCACAAATGTTTGTTTTCTCTAGCAGTGCTGATTTCAAATACCTTAAATTAGGATAATTTTTGTGAATTCTGTCCTCAAAACTAAAATTCCAAAATTATATTTTTGTAATAGCTGTTGAATAAAGTAGTGAACATATTAAAACCACACTGGGATACTTGAAGGAAATGGTCATCACTAATTCAAGTAATGTAGATTTTAACTCAAAAGATCAAAAAAGTTTTGTGTTTTTTTTTTTTTTTTTTTTTATGCAAATTGCCACAATGAGTTATTAAGCTCTTTCCATTCATAATTGTCAGTTATTCCTTTTTTCTGTTAAATGAAACACCTGAATACTTGCTTGGAGAGGTTTGATTTAAAAAAAAATAAAAATAAAAAAAAAAAAAAAAGGCTGTCAGTTTTCCAAATGCTGTAACTTTTTATTCCTTTGTACTATGCTGGAGATTTTGATTTTTGTCCAAAATCCATGCAATTAACCCTTATTATTTTGTTAGAGTTATAAGCCATTATTTTCTCTTTGCCATTCAGGCGGGAACTCTTTAAAAATTGCATTCAGGGTTAAATAGCACTATTTTAGCCAATATTTTATGGTATGTTTCCATACAGAAAATTACTTTCAAAATGTCTTGGTTACTCATGTAATCTTGGTTCCTTGAAAGGAGAGAACAAGATGCTGTGTCAGAATGCTAATGCTAGGGGACTCCTCTTGGCAGGCTGTACCTTGAAACCCTATTTCATCATGCTTATTTGATTGGTGACGCTTGTCGCTTCGCCCACCCTGACCTACCATGCGTATATTAGGTGGCGCCAGTGTCACATCCCCAGAATTTTTCAGTTGAAGGGAGAAGAGTTTATCTCTCGACCCTCTCCAGCAGAAGATCAGTAGTGTGGCACAGCTACAGTGTCTCGTACCCTACTTTCAAGGAACCAAGTTTACGTGAATAACCGAGATGTTCCTTTCAAGAAGGGAACTCTGCGCTGCATCATAATGCTGATGCTAGGGAATCATATAACATAACGATGTGCTACTGACCAGCAATGCCCACTAGTCAACAGGGTAGTGAAAACGACATTGTATAAACCAATGCTTTGTATAACAATAGGAAGTGAGTGGGAAACCAGAACCAATGTTTCACTGTCAAGACAAGGCACTAACCAACCGGTTAGTAGACCAATGTCCCAACATATCTGCGGACAATAGGGGATAAAGGAGAGCAGGGCAGACTTCACGCAATGGGCTATACATAATGACACTAGCACCCAGGGTAGTGAAAATTACACACTCTCTTCACACCTTGGAGGTAGAAAACTAATTATTTACATATAAAATCCTACATATTACTGGTGAAGATATGTGGGCAGTTTAATCTAAATTATGAGCATATTGCAAATCACTCAGTCTTTTTACTGTATTTTATATAATTCCCTACATACTACTGGTGATGAATTCTGACAGTTGTAAATATACTCTGCCACAAAGTCGCTAATTTCCTACATATTATTGATGTTAGTATTGCGGGAAGAATCTAAACGAGTTGCTTGTCTTTTTATCACACAGTCATTCTTTTCTTTGGATCCAGATAACAGATCATAATCACATGAAACTAAAGTGTCATGTCTGAGATGTATGTATTGTGTGCCAGCTTGTTGTCATGACAACAAAAAAGCAAGAGCTCATATTTGCCTCTGCAACAGTTCGGGAAAGGAGGTTGCGGGAACCGAATTAACAATCAACAAAACTTTAATTAGACAGAACATCAAACTGAAAACACAGCAACATAAACACACACAGAGCAGCCCCATGTGTCTCTCTCTCCCTCTCTCTGGCATCCCTGGCTCTTCCCTTATCTCCCTCCCACTGATTAGTCAACTCAGTGCCGGGTGTGCATCCTCACGGTCCGGCCATGCCCTCTTCCTCATCACAGCCTCCCTATTATGAGTGAAAGGTCTAACACTGCCTTCAGCGCTCATGAAAAGAGTACAAGAATAGAATTTAACTCTCTGATGATACAACCCAGACACAATTTATAGAATAAAGTTCCAGTTAATGTAAAAAGTCCACGAAAGGAGCTTAAAATTTCACCCTGCCAGGACAAAGAAATCCCCTTGCAGTGCGGTAAGGGTAAAGAGATGAGCAATGTTCCTCTACCTCTTCCTAAATGGCCTTATTTTATAGCTAGATTGATGACATTGCAATGTTCCAGTGCATTCAACTAGTCTATCTTAACTGTCGTGGTTTAATCATTAGAGTAGTGATGTTCGCATTTTTGTGCCTGCTCGCTGAGCAAATTTGAAAATAACTCATGTTACAATGTGCATCATTGTCCGTGTGTAATTTTGAACAGGAGTTTATATGCTTGATCACCAGTAAATCTGTGTACCATCAATGGATAGACCCTACTGTGTAACCAGAAACTGACACAAAAATCTGCTCTGAAATTATGTTGTTTGATCAGCCACAGTGAACCTGCTGCTTAAATATAGATTAATCTTGCTCCAAACGAGTTGAAAGTATAAACGCCACTCCATAAAACAATTATGTGAGTTGTCTGTAAATTGCATTGCTTAAGAATTGCTCTTTAAAAGAACTAGAGTGATAAATACTGTAGCAAATTAGCTTAAAAAGGGAATTATTTATAATTAATTATAACTGGTTATAATCAACAATAAATATTTAGATTGGATCTTAGAATCAACTGTAGCAGAATCGATATTACAATTATTTGATCTGTCTGTCCAATATAAATATGTAGCAAATTAGCTTAAAAAGGGAATTATTTATAATTAATTATAACTGGTTATAATTAACAATAAATATTTAGATTGGATCTTAGAATCAACTGTAACAGAATCGATATTACAATTACTTGATCTGTCCGTCCAATATAAATATCTAGCAAATTAGCTTAAAAAGGGAATTATTTATAATTAATTATAACTGGTCACAATCAACAACAAATATTTAGATTAGATCTTAGAATTAACTGTAGCAGAATCGATATTACAATTACTTGATCTGTCCGTCCACCGAGCAGACAATATAATTATTTATCAATTCTAGGAAGATTACTTTCCTGGCCAAGGAACGATAGCCTTCCTACTTATACAGTGCTAGCAGTAGTTTAGCATGTAGCAAGGAGCAACATTCAGTGACTTTGAATTGTGAGCGGAACACAGAGGCAATCAATTGTGAATATAAGGGATTTAATAAATGAAACTATAACTAACATACAAACAAACTAAGCAAAACATACATATATAGAATGAAGGAATAGTAAGAAAAGGAGAGACAGAGAGCAGAGAATGGCAATATTTCACGTCAGTTAACCACAACCTAAATGAGAATCATCAGAGGCATAATTCACCTTAAAAGGGGTTCAAACTTAAACGCGCATCTAATCAGTTGTAAATGGTTACTTGCATTGGTTTGTTGCTGAATAAGAGTCTTGATGCGGTAGACGAGGTTCTCAACGATTTCTTTAGGAGTGAGTTGAAGAAGTCCACAGGAAATCCACAAAGTTACTTGAAGGTAAACACTGCCAGAAGGTTAAACTCAAGAGGAGAGTTTTGGAATGGGTTGGTCTCAAGAAGAAGAGTTTTGAGCCATGATTAGTCTGCGTTCTGGAGTTTTGATAGTTCATTACCGCACCCATTTTGTGGGTGGAGTGGCCAATCAGAGGCATGCATTTTGAGCGGGAGAAACATCCTTTGTCTCCGTTTATGGCCCATTCGCATTTTATTGCTGATCTGGACCGCTAGTGCAGCTTTTAATTCAAAACATAGTAAGAATTGTTCGATGCATTTCACGATCACATGGTGTACATTATTGAGTGAGAAATAAAGGGAAGATCATTTTGATACCAAGAAGGTAACCTCCAGACGATATTAAAGCAGAGATACACTCATACACTTGAATATAGGCATTTAACGTCTAACTAATACAAGTAAAGGGTTTTAACTAAGTTAATATAATAGGGGAATATACATACAACACATGCATATAGCAGATACATTTATAACTGCTTACTATGGCCTAAAATAGAGAAAATGTCTTTAGGTGTGTGTGTGACGTGTATTGGAATTACTGGAGACAGACAACTGCTCTGGTGCCTGGCACGGGGGCTCACCCCCCTTTCTGTGGAATGTGTTTGAAGCTTGATGGAGACACTTCAGAGGAGACCTGTTTTAGCATCCTTTTGATAGTGATAAAGACCATCTGCAATTTAGCACCCATATAAATGTAAACGCGGAGGCCAGGTCAGTAATTTATAAGCAAATGTCAAAAGGCTAAAAGGTTTTTTTTTTTAAACAAAGTGTAATTAACCATCGCTGATCTTACACAGACGTTACAGAATCCCTCTTTTGGCTGAAGATGCTCTGAATTGAGACATCATCAGACAACAGTGGATCATGATGGTTAAATGGCAGGTGGGTGGTGAAGGCCGGATGGCAGGTGGATCCTGATGGTTAGATGGCAGGTGGATCATGAAGGTTAGATGGCAGGTGGTTTCTAATTTTCCTCAGCCTTCGGATCCTCAGCTGTGGTGTTAACCGTGGTCAGGTTCAGCATTGTCTCTGCCTGGGTCCCTTTTTTTTGATGGTTCCGTTTGAAGGTTCAAGGAAAGGCAGCTGTGCACCTGTTCATGGACCTTTGCACCCCGTTGACTCTGTTAAACAGGACAAAGGCAAGGCCGAGTGTCAGGGTGTACCCAATTGCGGTGGTGAGGCAAAGTGCAGTGTCAGCGGCGGTCCAGGATCGGGCAACGGGAAAGTTGGTCTGGACAGGCAGCCGAGACAGTGCTTGGAGGGCTGTGTCAATTGGGGTGATGTCAATCATTTGGGATCCCCCTTTCTCAATACTCAGTTCCATTTCAGGTTCCAGGGTGAGACTGTGATCCTTGAAGAAGTCTGGAATTTCTACCTCAGATTGGTACTCGTCACTTGGAAGGTGGTACAGCACCAGGTCCCCGAGGTGGAGGATGGCACCTTTGGGTACTTGAATCCACATGCTCTGGTTGGGCAGGCTGATACGGGTGGCAGTGTCGTGCTGGTCATAGGTCAGTGTAGCGGCACGGATAGGCGTGTTGACAAGCCACTGATTTTCCACAATCTCTGCTTGCGTTTCTGTGACTTGTGCACGAGGCTTGGCCTCAGCGGGGCAGAGAGTCTCTCTTTGCATGGGTTGTAACCCGCAGATTCCTTCAGTGTTGTCTCGGAGGAAGGGCTTGCTGGGGCAGAGATAGTGGATGTCTTTGGTCAGGGTACACATGCGCAGGTTTGGGGCCAGATATAACTGTGGGTTACTGTCGTGGTAGGCCACCGCATCTGGGGTGTGTATCTTGATGTGAGTGTTCCCTTGCCAAAATCCAACATTGACAATGTCTTTGAGTCTGTAAATGTTGTCAGATTCAATGACGGGTAGATTCAGAAGAAACGCAATCTCGCTGTGCTCGGGGTCGACATGTAGCAGGATGGAGCCCCCCAGGGAGTAGGCGAGGTGGGCTTGGAGAGAGTCAGGTGGATGAGCAGTAGCCGAGGATAACACCGTTTGTACTAGGCTCAGGGGCACCAGGTATGGGGGGATTCTACCCATGGCCAAGCTGTCAATGGAGGAGCTCACCTCACGGAGCATGTCAGACATTAGTGTGGTGACCAGCTGAGTTTGGGCAACATCATTCTGTATAACAGAGAATAACTGTTTCATGGAGTTCATAGTTTGGTTCAGCAGGACACTGTGAGTGTTCAGAACCACCAAGGTGCCTTTTAATGATTTGCCTATAGTCTGCAGGGTTTTGCCCTGTAGTGTGAGTTGTTCTCTAAGCTGGGGAATCTCAGTCTGAATCTCCCTTACATGTTGCCTCAGGGTAGATAGGCTCACGGAGTTGACGCTGGTGACTCCCAGGTTGAACAGGGTTCCAACAGCAGCAGCAGCGCCGAGCAAGGCCCCCAGGAATCGTTTGTTACGCCGGTGATGTCTGGTTAGCTCTGCTTGGGTGACAGTCATTTTCTGCAACTGGGTGAGCATGTGTTTGATATCAGCTTCTGCGTGAGCGAGGGTATTTTCCGTCCATCGGGCACCTGTCCAACTGTAGTGTGCAGCTGCCTGGGGATGATGTGTCCTGTAGACGTTTCGGGGGTCAAGTCGGACATACACCTTTTGGGGGTGAGTCTTGCAGTTGGTGATGAGAAGTCCAGGTTGGTCACGCAGTACAATGCCTGATGCTGGACCTGGTGATGCGATATCAGGCTGCGGCTGTCCTCTGGTTAGCTGGAGGCATAGGATGGAGAGCCACAGCAACATCCTGGTTCAGAGAAGGAGGAGAAAGGCAGTGGATCAGTGAGGAAAATTCTTGTCTGTTCAGGACAGTCTTTTTTTGAGCACTATAGCAAGGCCTAGTTAGTACTAGCCCCCCCCTGTCTTTCCCTGCCAGCAGCCACATGTCTCTTGATCTGGTTACGATGGACCCATTTGAAAACTGGTTCTTTCTGTCCCCGGCTCAGCTTGATCCGGTATGCGACAGGAGAGAGTTTGTCCACAATTTCATGCGGTCCCGTCCAGTGTGGCAGAAATTTCTTTGATAGCCGATGAGAGGTTGTCTGAGGCGGCTGTGTGTAGCGGTAGTACCAGACTTTGTCACCCACATCCAGTTCTTGGTGTGACGCCTTCCGGTCGTAGTATGCTTTCTGGCCTTCCGCACTCTTTTGGAGTCGTTGCTGGGCAAAAGCAAATGTGGTTCTCAAATGCCGGTGTAGTTCCTCAAGGTATTGGTGAGTGGTGTAGGCGGTGACAAGGTTGGAGTCTCCTGGCTGGTTCAGCAGGTGCAAGGGCAACGTCATTCGACGGCCGGTAAATAATTCGAAGGGAGGCACACCTGTTGACTCATGTGGAGTAGCTCTGATGGCCATAAGCACCAGGGGAAGTTTCACATCCCAGTCCTTCTGGTTAGCAGACATGTATTTTCTTAGCATGCTGACCGCAGTCCGATTCGATCGTTCCACTTGACCCGAAGAGATTGGATGGTGACTTATGTGCAATTGTGCTTGGATTCCCAGAAGTTTCCAAATCTGCTGCATGATCTCCGCTGTGAAGTGGGTGCCCCTGTCTGAGTTGACTCTCAGCGGCAGACCGAACCTGGAGAATATGTGATTCATCAGGAGGTATGCTGTAGTTTGTGCAGCGTCATTGGGTGCGGGGAGGCATTCTACCCACTTTGTGAACTGGCATACGACTGTGAGGAAATACTTGTTGCCTCTTGTTGACCTGGGCAGGGGTCCGACCCAGTCAATTTGGAGGTCTGACCAAGAAAATGTGACTCCTCTGCGCTGCAGCGGGGCACTGTGGTTTGGGTTTGCTAGTTGGAATTGACAGCAAACAAGGCATCCTTTCACATACTCTGCCACATCCTGCTGCATGCCGGGCCAGTATGCCACTTGTTTTAGTGTCTCGTAAGTGGCTCTTGTGCCGTGGTGTCCCGCACATGGTGCGTCGTGGGCATACATCAGCCACACCCCCCTTTGGCACTGTGGCACCACAAGCCTTGGCGCAGTGAGGTCATCAGGGACATACCATAGAATGCTGTCCATCACATGCATCATGGTTTTTACGTTGAGCAGTGCTTTGAGGGTCGGAGCATCAGCAAGCTGAGCAGGTGTAATAGGGTGGATGGAGGGGTCAGAGAGGTGGTGAAGAATAGTCTGTATGGAGGAGTCAGAGGCTTGCATGTCAGCAATGTCATTAGTGGAGATTTGAGGAGCCAGCGTAAGCGGCTGTGAGGTTGGCATTGTGGCAGGTTGAGTATGTTTGCTGCGGGTTATGGCTGCCACGTTAAGGGTGGGTGGTTGGGTTGGTGGAGACCATACCTCGCCGTGTAATGCACCTGCTTTGGCTAGGGCATCCGTTTGGTCGTTGAGGTCCTTGTCTGGACCAGGTTGCTTTGAGTGTCCTTTCACTTTCTTCCAGTAGACAAGCATATCATGCTCACTTGTGATGTCGTCACATGCCTGGAACAGGTGTTGGTGTTTAACTGGTTTGTTGTTTGCTGTCTTGAAACCATTTTGCTTCCAGCCTGGAAGATGACATGTGAAGCCAAGTCTGGCGTAGTTGGAGTCTGTGCAGATTAGCAGTTCTCTGATGTTATGAGATGATGCTATTTGCAGGCTTATGAGAATAGCTGCTATCTCGGCATATTGTGATGATTGTGGGCCCAGTTTGAAGTGTTGTGGTGGGCATGGATGATCATTTAGCCAGAGAACACCTGCACCTGCATTTAGGATGCCCTCGTTGTTGTAAGAACATCCATCGACATAGGCTGTGGGCATGCCTTGGCAGACATTCTCGTCAAAATACCTGTGGCAAGTCGGTGGCAGTAGTTGGGGCCTTTCTGCTTCTACGATCTCAGTCTGTGTGTTGTCGGAGCAGTTTTGACAGGCTGCCAGGCCGTTACCCAGCGCCGACTTGTGATTTTGAGCATATCGTGCTTCCACGTTGCGCCCCTGGAGGGCCATTAGCCATGTGGCAATGCGTGCGTTTGTGACCACACCGTCGCGGATACGCTGGCTGTTTAGAAATGTGACAGGTTGATGACAGGTCTCGATGATCACTTTCTGTGCTCCGATGTAGTTGGAGAATCTTTGGATGGCCCACACAGTACAGAGCAGGGCTTTTTCACAGTCTGAGTATTTGCACTCTGGGGGAAGAAGAGTCTTACTGGCATATGCGACCACTCTTTTGTCTTGGTCGTGCCGTTGGTATAGACCAGCGCTGAGGCAGTGGCTGGAGAATCCAGCGTCCAAGTAGAACTCCTTCTGTGGATCCGGGTATGCCAGACCTGGAGCAATGCACAGATGTCGTTTCAGTTCATTCATGGCCTTTTGCTGATCGTCTGTCCAGACGAAGGGGCAGTCCTTTTTCAGAAGGGCAGTGAGAGGACGTGCGATGTCCAAATAGTTTTCAATGAATTGCCGTGAATAGTTGCACACACCTAGAAAACTTCGGAGTTCTGAGACATTGGCAGGTGGCTTGATGTTCTGAATGGCCTGGATGCGGCTGGTTTGGGGCTCAACACCCCGTGGTCCGATAAGCAGGCCCACGTAGTTGACCTTGGTTTTGCACCATTGTCCTTTGTGGAGGGCAATCTTGGCGCCGGCGGCGGTCAGCTGGTGCAGGACATGGTCAATTTCTTTCAGGTGATCAGCCACTGTCACACTTTTCATGAGGACATCATCAACATAGATTAAGTTCCCTCTTACTCTGGCATCTGGGCATGCTTTGTTGAGGAAGATGTTAAATTCGGCGGGTGAGTTGGCATAGCCGAATGGACACCTGGTGAAAGTGTACTGCCGATTGCAAAAGGTGAAAGCCAGCTTGTGTCGGTGAGTGTCGGTACCCCTTGGACTGTCTCTTAGCTTCCCAGGTGGCTTCACCCTTTCGGTTGAGAGGTGGTTGTGACCTGTCCCAGGATCTCTCGGGGTGCCCAGTCTGATGCTTTGGACGGGCACCACCATGGCCACGCTGCCCTCTGCTGGCTGGGAAGGATCTTGACATTGTGTTGACAGGTTTGTCACTGTGGCTTGGCTTGGCGCCCTCTAGGGCAAGTTCTGAACTCTGATTAGTGACAGGATAGATTGTGGGGGGTTTTCCCATCTTTTCAGAAGCAGTTCTTTGTTTGGCATAGGCCTTATGGCTTAAGTCTCGCAGCTGTTGGGTGGACATAGTCTTGGGCAAGCCAGAACCCCCAAATGGTGACTCACTGTTGGGTGCAGGTTCCGGAGGAACAGAGTTTTGAAATTGAATTCTTCTTCCATTCCTGGCTCATTCCGTGCTCCGAAGTATGCTTGTCTGAGCCTGGTGTAGAAAGACTGCGTGGTTTCCTGTCTGCCCTGTTTAAGGTCCATGGCCGTAATCAGCCCTTGCTCTGATTCTGGGTCAGAGAATTCTTTAATCAAAGCCTGCTGCAGTTGCTGGTAATCCACTTTGACTGTTTCTGGCTGTCGGTCTAGAAAGCTCCGGACTTCACGGCTGGCGGTGATTCTGAGCAGGTAGAGTCTGTCTCGTGTGGTAACATTGGCAACAGTTTGCAAGTGAAAATCAATGTCTTTTAAATAGTCGTGCACATCGTGGCCTCCTGTAGGGCTTGGAGTGAAAGTGGGAATGTTTCTAGCCAGCTTATCCAATTCTTTAGGTGACATACCGTGACTGGAAGACAGCCTTTGGAAAGGCTCCCACCCCCTTTCTTCTGCTGGGGGTTCTGGGATGCTCGCAGGTGATGTCTTGAGCAGTGGGCTCTCTTGTCTAGGAGGTATCAGTCTACTGGTTAGGGGAAATTCTGTGGTGTGCATTTCCCTTTCAGAGTCACTTTGCAGTCTATATGAATGTTTAAGCTCTCGGTGAACTGTGTCAAGTTCTTCTTTCAAATAGTCTCTTTGTTGGGCCAGGGCACTGACTTCAGCCCGGGCACTTTGCAGGTGGCCCTCACAGGCCTTGGCCCTGGCTTCTCTTTCTTTAAGTTCAGTCTCTGCTCTCCTCAGGAGAGCCTCAGCTTGCTGGAGTTTTTTACTCAGCTCCTCTCTGGTGTCCTTTTCCTGCTGCTCTCGTCGTGCTGTATCTACACGGAGATCAGTTAGGGCGTTCTGGAGTCTCTCTACTTCCTCCTGCAGCTCTGGGTCCTTTCCGTCCAATATAAATATGTAGCAAATTAGCTTAAAAAGGGAATTATTTATAATTAATTGTAACTGGTTATAATTAACAATAAATATTTAGATTGGATCTTAGAATCAACTGTAGCAGAATCGATATTACAATTACTTGATCTGTCCGTCCAATATAAATATGTAGCAAATTAGCTTAAAAAGGGAATTATTTATAATTAATTATAACTGGTTATAATTAACAATAAATATTTAGATTGGATCTTAGAATCAACTGTAGCAGAATCGATATTACAATTACTTGATCTGTCCGTCCAATATAAATATGTAGCAAATTAGCTTAAAAAGGGAATTATTTATAATTAATTATAACTGGTTATAATCAACAATAAATATTTAGATTGGATCTTAGAATCAACTGTAGCAGAATCGATATTACAATTATTTGATCTGTCCGTCCAATATAAATATGTAGCAAATTAGCTTAAAAAGGGAATTATTTATAATTAATTATAACTGGTCACAATCAACAACAAATATTTAGATTAGATCTTAGAATTAACTGTAGCAGAATCGATATTACAATTACTTGATCTGTCCGTCCACCGAGCAGACAATATAATTATTTATCAATTCTAGGAAGATTACTTTCCTGGCCAAGGAACGATAGCCTTCCTACTTATACAGTGCTAGCAGTAGTTTAGCATGTAGCAAGGAGCAACATTCAGTGACTTTGAATTGTGAGCGGAACACAGAGGCAATCAATTGTGAATATAAGGGATTTAATAAATGAAACTATAACTAACATACAAACAAACTAAGCAAAACATACATATATAGAATGAAGGAATAGTAAGAAAAGGAGAGACAGAGAGCAGAGAATGGCAATATTTCATGTCAGTTAACCACAACCTAAATGAGAATCATCAGAGGCATAATTCACCTTAAAAGGGGTTCAAACTTAAACGCGCATCTAATCAGTTGTAAATGGTTACTTGCATTGGTTTGTTGCTGAATAAGAGTCTTGATGCGGTAGACGAGGTTCTCAACGATTTCTTTAGGAGTGAGTTGAAGAAGTCCACAGGAAATCCACAAAGTTACTTGAAGGTAAACACTGCCAGAAGGTTAAACTCAAGAGGAGAGTTTTGGAATGGGTTGGTCTCAAGAAGAAGAGTTTTGAGCCATGATTAGTCTGCGTTCTGGAGTTTTGATAGTTCATTACCGCACCCATTTTGTGGGTGGAGTGGCCAATCAGAGGCATGCATTTTGAGCGGGAGAAACATCCTTTGTCTCCGTTTATGGCCCATTCGCATTTTATTGCTGATCTGGACCGCTAGTGCAGCTTTTAATTCAAAACATAGTAAGAATTGTTCGATGCATTTCACGATCACATGGTGTACATTATTGAGTGAGAAATAAAGGGAAGATCATTTTGATACCAAGAAGGTAACCTCCAGACGATATTAAAGCAGAGATACACTCATACACTTGAATATAGGCATTTAACGTCTAACTAATACAAGTAAAGGGTTTTAACTAAGTTAATATAATAGGGGAATATACATACAACACATGCATATAGCAGATACATTTATAACTGCTTACTATGGCCTAAAATAGAGAAAATGTCTTTAGGTGTGTGTGTGACGTGTATTGGAATTACTGGAGACAGACAACTGCTCTGGTGCCTGGCACGGGGGCTCACCCCCCTTTCTGTGGAATGTGTTTGAAGCTTGATGGAGACACTTCAGAGGAGACCTGTTTTAGCATCCTTTTGATAGTGATAAAGACCATCTGCAATTTAGCACCCATATAAATGTAAACGCGGAGGCCAGGTCAGTAATTTATAAGCAAATGTCAAAAGGCTAAAAGGTTTTTTTTTTTAAACAAAGTGTAATTAACCATCACTGATCTTACACAGACGTTACAATACCACGCTGTAAATAGCTAAGCATGCTGTTTTATTTGTGCATTAAGATTAGCCTTGAATGCTTTGAAATTGCAAGCGTCACGTTGAGTTACAATAAGCTGAATGTGACGTCTGTTATTTGTGCATTGTTGAACGTGCTGATGTTCATGTGATTTGCTGAAACTGTGTTTCCATTCAAGCTAAAGAAACGCTCATAAATCAATGATATTGGTGTTGGTTGCGATGACGACGGGTCGTCACGGGAAGTCCTAGGAGACTCTTCCGGGGCAACTCACCGCACATGCGCAAACTGCCGACGCCATATTGTAAACATAGCACAGTGTAGCTAAGCTAACTTGAATTAGTGGCCTTGCATTGAAAGCCTATTCTAAACCATAGCATCAACAGCTAGCGGTTAGCATCCTGTGGCCTATTAGGGTGGTAGGGTGGTTGGTTGATACGATGGTGGTAGGTCTAATCACTGACAATGATGAAACAGCCTACAGAGAGGAGGTGCACACTCTGACACACTGGTGTCAGGAGCACAACCTCTCCCTCAATGTCAGCAAGACCAAGGGCCTTGTGGTGGACTTCAGGAGAAAAGACAAAGAACACAGCCCCATCACCATCAATGGAGCGCCAGTGCAGAGAGTCAGCAGCTTCAAGTTCCTCAGTGTCCACATCACTGAGGAACTCACATGGTCCATCCACACTGAGGCCGTTGTGAAGAAGGCTCACCAGCGCCTCTTCTTCCTGAGACGGCTGAGGAAATTTGGAATGAACCACCACATCCTCACACGGTTCTACACCAGCACTGTAGAGAGCATCCTGACTGACTGCATCACTGCCTGGTACGGCAACAGCACTGCCCTCAACCGCAAAGCCCTGCAAAGGGTGGTGCGAACTGCCAGACACATCATCGGAGGTGAGCTTCCCTTGGAGGATCATCAGAGACTCCAGTCACCCGAGCCATGGGCTGCTCTCACTGCTTCCATCAGGCAGGTAGTATCACAGCATCAGGACCCACACCAGCCGACTCCATGACAGCTTCTTCCCCCAAGCAATCAGACTTTTGAACTCTTGATCTGTCACAATCAAAAATCAGTCAGCACTGCAATTTATTAAACTTACACTGGATTGTCATAAATTATATTCTCTCTTAACAACACACTGGCAACTGACTATCAACCGACAGCCTGAATGTCAATACAGCACAATACAACCTACTGTATTTTTTATATATACTATTTTTATTGTATATATACTATTCTATTTTTATTTTGTATGTGTGTTCTATATTGTGTGTATTGTATACTGTACATTGTATATTATTATTTGTATATTGTGTTGTGTGTAATTATGTGTATGTTAGATATGTAAATTGTGTTGTGTAAATCTGATGTTTATTGTAAAATGTCTCATCACTGTCATGACTGCTATGTTGCTCGGAACTGCACCCAAGACTTTCACCCACTGTTGCACTTGTGTATATGGTTGAGTGACAATAAAGAGATTTTATTTTAATTTAGTTAGAGTACAGTACAGCTTGTGTTTGAACTGGAAGTGATTTACCTTTTAACTTCTCAAACTTTTCACAAATCTTTTCTCTCTCTCTCATTATGCATTTTATTCAATTTTTCTCTCTCTCCATTACCTCATCTTACATAAATACTGTTTCTCAAGTAACAACTGAGTTAAATGTAAATTAAGTTTAATTGGATAGTCTATTAAAAATTTTGTTTTCTTCCCATTGCTTATTTAATCACTCATCTATTGCTTAAGGCTTAACTACTATAGATAATAATAAGTCTGATGCAGTGTAAGTTTACAGAAAACTTACCGCTGCCTATCATTCCAACTATTTCCTACCACCCATCAGTTTTCAGCTTATTTTAATTACTTATTGGCTGTTTTATTTTATTTCCCTTTTTTTCTTTTGTGTGTTGGGCATTGAGGTAAGAGGGCCCCTGCCAGAGCAGTATAAACTCAACCTCCAGGCCCCACAGTATAAGACTCTATCCACTTCCCATTGTGGAATTTGAAATAGACAAAATCCCTCCAATAACATTTTTGTGTTAAACAATCACGATCAACAAGCACCGAGCCTCAATCAGAATCCCTGATATTGCCATTAAGCATAACAACAGAAAATGTATTGTTTTTTTTTTTTAAATTTAGTCTTTGTTTATTTTCCATTTCATTTTAAATTCTCTGTCTCCCTCTGACTTTTCTCTCCTTACTGTTTACAGTCTAGAGACCAAGACTGTTGAACCACCAATAATTCTGGTTAAAATATTTGTCATCAATAAGATTCATCTTGAAATGTTAACCAAATTGTGTGTGTTCTCCCTAGTCTACCCTCACGCAACCACTATGTCTTTGTGTTTATCAACGCAATCCAAATTCCGGCATCCAAACACAATCACGTCTGGAAATAAATCAAAGAGAGAAGCATCAGGTAACTGTCACCACCCCCCGAGCATGCCTTTGAGGCATCTGTGGTAAGCAGTTCAACTGTACCGCATAAAACATGTGTATGGTGTCAATCCTACCAGATTAAAAATAGATGTAATTACACTTCACTAGCTGCCCACATTCACTGAAAACAACACTTAGCTGTTACTACCCTTAATTTTTGTTTCCACACATTGAAACTAACACCTAGCTGTAACACTAAACCTAGGCCCTTAACCCTGTGCAGATCTGTGTCAGGTCTCTCCCTAGTCTTCCACTACTGTGTGCCAACATGTCACTAAAGACTGACCCCATGGCCCACTGGAAAGACTGAGTGTCATGCTGGAAAAAAATCACCAGCTCCCTGGCTCACAACCTCATAGGCCAGATGAAACCGAGCAACAAGAATGCTGCCCGTCTGACACAGGAAGTAAACCACCTAAAGCAGCAGTCCACAAGGACCCAGAAGTTGCTAACGCATGCCATGTGCCGCAAGACCAGCTAGAAGCTGAAGCCCAAGATCGATGTAAGGTGTCCAAACAACTGGAACAAACATCAACGAGAGAAACCGAACAGCTCCAGGAAGCCCTAACAGCTGCCAAGCACAGAGAGCAGCAGGCTAAAGCCACCCAAGAGGACCTGGAAAAGAAAATCCAGCACACTGAAGTGCAACTGGAAAAAGCCAGGTTTGATTTGAAAGACATAAACTCTCGAAACAAATCCTTGGAAGGCCATCTGGAAATGTCCAAAACTGAAGTTCAAACCCTGACCCAACAACTGGATCTCACCAAAGATGAGCTTGACATGGTCAGAGATGAACTGAAACACTCTTACGAGTTAAGGTGTGAGCATAAAATGGACAGGCATCCCATTGCAGCACCCCTGTTCAACAAAGCATCATCCTCCAACCAAAAGCTGCCATATGATGAAAGAAACGAGGACCCGCAGCACAAAACCCCACCGGCCCTCTTCCAAGAACCCCTCACCAACAACAGTGAAAGGGTGAACATCCCAATGAACAATGAAGCAGCACCTGGATTTTAAAGACCTCGACAAGCTGGCAAGGAACATTGACAAGTTCATGCCAAATCCTGCTGAGGATCACAATATCCATGCTTACCTGCGTGACATAGACTTCCACCTGAATTTGAGGCCTCAGATGACTAACAGAGACACTTTCTACCTACTATGGATAACATCCAGTCTTGAGGTGCGATGTTTTCTTGACAGACAGCCAGAACGTACAAAGTCTGACTACCAACTTCTAAGAGAGGTCCACGTCCACACCATATCCCTCAAGCAATCCAAGAGATAGGATGACATGGGAACCCAGGTGGATGTTTATAGGCAACCAAAGATGAAAGTCATTTTAACACTGTGCAGACAGACACAGAACTAAGCCTGCACAAGAACTAGATAAGCCACCTGGAGAAGACACTCCAGAACTGCTGAAGCTACTCACAGCATACTTCAAGCAGAATCCACCCAAGGCAGACAATAAAGACAATTCATATGCATCATGTCTCGAACAATGACAGGAATACAGGTGCCAGGCACAACAGTGACCGACGCGGCACTGGCTTATGGACCGAAAACTCAGCCATTAGCTTTTACCTCAACCACATCCTACCTCACAACATGACAGAAACTCAGTCATACAGAAGCTCATGATGAGTCATATACAGACATCAAGAACTGTGTGAAATACTTCCATGAACTGTGGCTTCATCAGCACTCACAGTCACCTAGAGGATCCAGATTAGCCAAGACACAAAGCACCAATCTTCAAATGGGTCTACCGAAACCAAGTCGACAAACTAGAGCTCTGAAAGCCCAGAAAAGGGGGAGCTTGAAACAGTCTGACACAGTTTAAAACCATCTCACACACAGCTAAAACAGCCTGACATATTTTGAACTGTTCTTACAATACACCACTAACACATCCAACCATTATAGGAAAATATCAAACTGTTCTCCTCATAGGTGAAGCACCCGACATTACTTTAAAGTACCTGAAAACTCTAGATACCCTACACTAAGTTCATATAAGCATACACTAACCACTCGACACTGGTTATGTACAACTTACATCCACATTATGATAGGAAACACTCAGACCCCTCTTCAATAGGCAAAGTGCTAAAGCTAATCCAATTAGTCAGCAAGAAAGTCAATGGCACTATATCAGGATTGACTCATGCTTTTCGTTCATGAGCCACCATGAATTCATAGAGCATTCTGAAAGCCTCATACAAATAAGACATTTGTCCGTGATATGCCATGATAGTGTGGACAAGAAACAGTTCCAACTAAATTGAAGGAACTTACCACATTACACTACACAATTGAAACATGTGGATCAATTTCCATAAGAATGCGATCCTTCATGTTTATGACTTAGCCTTTCGGTACTTCCCAAGTGAAGAGAGTTAAACTAAGCTCAATCTGTCTTGTTTTAAATGGGTGCTCCTTTACACTTGGTTCTGAATCGCAACAGAAACAAGGTGAAAGGAATTCACCTACCTGAACTGAATTTAATCGATTCAATTTTACAAACGATCGCTCGTATTCATGACAATTCACCCCAATCAAATCGAAATTACCCTTTACTGGTTTCCAAACCACTATGGATAATTAAAGATGACTCTAAAAACCCAAACAATCATAGAAGAGTCTAAATAGCACCAAAACACCTCAAGATTAATCTGAACACTAGAATACTTACTGAATAATTCCTTATTCTGCACCAATGTTGTCTTGTTGTTTGTTTGTCGTCTTCTTCTGCCTGTTTTCCAGTGATCGCAGATTATTGTTTGCACTTCAAACTTCAGTGGTCAAAGGGGGGATTATGTAGGTTTTATGGGCAGAAGAATGAACAATTTCTATGCAGAGGGACTTGAATCCAGGAATTACACTGATATGTCATTCCAAGATATAAAAACTAAGACACAGAGGTCTGCAGTCACACTTGAATTCCTCAGGGCAATCAATTTAAAGACTCTGCCAAGACGGTGCCCTAAGGTCTGAATCAACCCTGTGGAAATGAGATGAAATGCACATCTGCCTAACCTTGAGAACAAAGGGAGCTTGTCTAGGATTGCACAAAACCTTCTTTTACACCCCCTTCTAGTTCCTGTGGTAAGGCCAGAAAAACTTAATGTTAATGGTCGTCATATGACTGATACGGCCATCTCAGCAAGGAGACCTCTCACCCCTAAAGGGCAGAGGTGACGGTCAGTAAAAGACATAGAGCTAAAGCAGACTCTCTCAAGAAACCCTCATGATTGCAATGGACAACACAGATTTCTTTGTTCTGTTTCATAACCAATTGCTATGCTTAAAATTAAACTAAGAGTAATCATGAGACATCCTCTCTGATCGCTATTCTGCAAACAGCAGCTAAAATGAATCTATGAACTTTGACACAATTGCTGGACTCAAATCTGACTTTACACTTCACAATGCACATAACCAAGTTTGATATGCTAAAATGCATCACATGATGCCTAACTGTGGTTAGAATCACAGAATGCATTATTCTGACCTTGTGCATACATGATGCACACTTATACAATGTATAATAATTAGGGATGTGCCCAAAGCCAAATACCTTATTCGGAAAGGCACGAATAATGACTTCAAAATGAATAACAGATTCATCCGCATAATATAAAAAAATATTCGTATGACTGATTAAAATTCGTATGACTGATATGACTGGATAAAGCAACATTTTAAATAAACATATACAAAATGACAAAGAATTTATGAATCTGTGCAGCCAGTATTTCTAAAGTGTAAACCTTATGAATGAAAATGTGCACATTGTGATTTAAGATCGGATGGGCACGATCTTAACGACTCCGTTTGCAGTCTCTGTTAATTGTGCGCATCTGGAGCTTATCAAGTGTAACATTAAGATACAACATCATATACACTTTCCACTTCTTGAAATGTCTATGTTAATGTATCACACATTTCACACAGGATTCTCATTTATTCATTTATAGCCTAAACCTGAGCACAATGTTAAATTCCTGAACTGAAGTGATGATTTCACATTTAAGCCGGTCTATCTGTCTTTTAAAGTTGACCACATATATATATATATATATATATATATATATATATATATATATATATATACTACCGGTCAAATGTTTTGAAACACTTGACTGAAATGTTTCTCATGATCTTAAAAATCTTTTTATCTGAAGGTGTATGCTTAAATGTTTGAAATTAGTTAACCAAAATTTCAAATTACAAAAAAAATTCACATTTCAAATTAGTTAACCAAAATTTCAAATTTCAAATAAATTCAAATAAAAAAAAATAAAAAAAAATGTTTTTGAAATTTATGACTTGGACCAAATAATAAAGAAAAGCAGCCAATAAGTGCCCAACATATAGATGGGAACTCCTTCAGTACTGTTTAAAAAGCATCCCAGTGTGATTCCTCAAGAAGTTGGTTGAGAAAATGTCGAGTACATGTCTGCAAATTCTAGGCAAAGGGTTACTACTTTGAAGATGGTAAAATATAACACATTTTTGATTTATTTTGGATTTTGTTTAGTCACAACATAATTCCCATAATTCCATTTATGTTATTCCATAGTTTTGATGACTTTACTATTATTCTAAATATATAAAAAAAAAAAAAAAGAGTAAGTGTTTCAAAACTTTTGACTGGTAATGTACATATATATATATATATATTATCCGGTTAAGACTTTATAAAAAAAATTAATTTTTTTTTTAAAAAAGTTAAAATTCTCCATAAAGGTTTATATGCTCCATAGAGTATTCATCTATTAGGAATATTCCTCCTTATGTAAAATGAAGAAACATTTTATGAAGAAACGTCCATCGCACAGTGCTCCCCAGCCTGAGTAGTGACAAATATGTGTCTGCCTGTCTTGGTGAGTGTCACACCTTCCGATAAACTTGGTTCTCCTCAGTAGCTATCATGGCTTAATAGCGACACATCACTATGAGGTGAAGGTGACTATGTCTAACCGAAGCACACAGCCGTGTTGGACTGTGCTTAGCATGTGGCCGCCAGTGGCTGAACACAACTGCCCATCAAGTGGAGAGTGGTTGTTCAGCACAACAGACATGACTCAACAGGATATCTGTTCACTTAGAACATGTTTGTGCCTCTTGCAGTCTCTACGAGGTCTGTCAGTCACACTGAGGCATTGCAGGCTTTTGGCATACAATAACAGCAAAGACTGAATAGTGTTCTCGTTCCCGGCATATTACCATGGGCAATCAAGACTGTTGCCTCGGGAATGCGGATGAAGCCACTTCACGGGGTATATTTAGCATGAATGCTTATGCATATGCGACAAGGTCTTAAGTTTGTGTGTCAACATGGCAGTCTTCTGGCATAGCGTCAACAACTGTAAACAGGTACCAAAATGACCTGTCATGACACAAACTCGTTCCTGTCACATTGTGGGGAAGCAAGAAGTGAATTCCTGACAATTTTAACCAGGAGTGTCACTCCACTGACACCAGGCCACCCATAGACCTGCCAATATAATGGACAGAAATCTTGGGGACCAAATTTCCAATTCATGGAATCGCGCTTTGCATTAGCACTGCAAAAGCAGCTGCACCAGAGACCTGAAATTGTATTAAATAGGGAGAATGTCAAGTCAAAATGTGCAATTCTGCAAAGGGCAGCACCGGCAGGGAAGCTCAAAGGTGCGGCGACCCGGTGAACACCTTTCACGTTTTTTTTTTTTTTAGAAGGTTTTCAAAATCAAGCCTGAGAATGAAGCATGTTGAGTTTCATGTGCTCGTCATGAACACAGTCAATCTCAGCAGACGCTGTGTCAATGAGGGTTCCATATGGAATCAAAATCCCGTCAACTGTATTGCGGTCACGGATCCAAAAATAATACGCGTGAATCAAAATAATAAGTGTGAATCAAAAAATAATAAGCGAAGATAAAAAATAATAAGCGCAAAAATAAATAAAAAACGCAGTTCAAAATAATAAGCACAGATCAAAAAATAACAAGCATGAATCAAAAATATATAAACACGTAAAATATGCTGCAAAAACACACACACACACACACAATGTAAGCAGTCATCAGAATTGCAAACAAAATCAAGTTTTCCTTGATTATATTACTGTTTTTTGTGCTCTCTGACAATTTTGCTCATATATTCATTTTTTTTTTATTTATTATTATTTTTTTTTTTTATGCTTACACTGTATTTTTCTTGCTTTTGTTTCCAAGTTCTTCGCTTGATTTTCCAAAACTTGTGAGTAGAGTTTCATGTAAATCAGGGGGCGTTTTGCGTCCCTATTGGTCCACTAGTTCTTGATCAACAGCTCCTCCTCTTGCCAATCATTCGAAGAGGGGAGGAGACATCACTCTAATGCAACTCCAGTGGCTGCTGCTCAATATCATATTATTTGTGGTTGATAGATACGCTGCTTGTGTCTGTTTTGAGTATTTTCTGCCATCTCTAGGAAACAATGTGTTTTCCGAGTAGGCCATTATCATAGTCCATTAACACATGTATCAAGTCAGCTTTAGTTTAGGCACTATTAAAGACTTTCTTGTTTGTAGGTTATTAAATCCAGCCTCAAAACCAATGGTTCCTATTCAGAGATATTTCTTTTTTGACAAAGCCTGGTGTATTACCATGCAGAATTTTGGCTCAACAGACCCTAAAAGGGATTATCTCCAAGTGGTCCTGCTTGACATGACAGCATCTGTGAAGAGGTATCTGTGCCACAACGTCATCAGTATCAGAAGATAGGAGCATACTGACATACTGCCAGGGCCAACAGGGGCCTGACATAGTGGCTGGCACAGAGATGGGTGGTGTGGTCAGTATACGATGAAGCACAGTGGCAGCTGGTGTTCTGGCCACCCAAAGCACCAGTCATGGAATGTTTGGCCACATGTAAAGTAGTGTTGGGGATTTTGATTCATCCCGTTGACTTAAATCCGTAAAAAAAGACTATTTCTGATTTGTTTAGTGAATCTTTCTGTAGGTTACAATTTTATGCCAGTATGTGGCGACACTTTTGTTATGTGTTTTGAGTCATCAAATCATTTGCTCAATCAGTAATAATAAAAAAAAGGTTGTTCACTTTCAAATCAAAACAAGTCTTACTATCATCTGTTAAAAGGTTAATGTCTACGCATTTACTAATGAACGATTGTTAAAGCATCGTTATTTTTTTCCCCACACATGACAACAAAGCAGATTTATCATTTGTCCTCCATTTTGCTGGGTATGACTTTTACCAATATGCATATAAACAATAAACAATATGCATTTTTAAAAGCTGAAATGTTTTTGACTTGATACTATATCGTAAAGTGTCAAAGACGTCAATCTGATGCATATGTGAAAAGAGACTTGACTACAGTCACAGTTAATTTCAATACAGTTTCACTTTAGCACATGTTGCTTAGACAATGATCTACAGAAATACGCAAAAACACTACATAGCTCACAGATAGTGTGTGAAATAATCAATCATTAAGTTTTTAATTGGAATAATCTATGTTCTATACTGAACAAAATATACTTACATTTGCATATTTGTGATGTTACCTTAAATTTTAATAATAACATAACACTGCCTACTGCACACTAAAGATGCTGTCTAAGTAGGCAGATCACGAAGGTTTGGAACAGAGTCAATGACATTCAATTTGCCATTATACTGTATGGATACCATATATGCTGGGTTGGGAGGGTTACTTTTGAAATGTGTTCCACTACAGATTACAGAATACATGCTGTAAAATGTAATTTGTAACGTATTCCGTTAGATTACTTAAGGTCAGTAACGTATTCTAAATACTTTGGATTACTTCTACAGCACTGGTAGATTTTTCATTTGTTTTGACTATAAAAATTCTGCCAGTACAGTAAGACAAAATACATATGTTAAAAATAAATTCTCTGAAAAACCTAAATATCTTATGCAGTTTTATTTCTAAAACAAGATAAATCGAACTGATTTTTAGATATTTTTACAGGAAAACAATATAAAATAATATTATCAAGAATACAATTTCTGCCCTAATATCAAAGGTCTTACTAGAAAAAAAGAAATGATGATCCAATGTGAATTTTCTTGATAAAAAAAAAATATGATCGTGCCTGGTAACGTGCATGTAAAATGGCTAGAAATAGCATTTTAGCTTAGCGTAAAGCTGACAATTTACACAAGGTTTATTTCTATTTCTTCTGCTCCAAATGTACTTCAAACGTATTCTCTGTCTGCTCGTATGAATGTAACACATCATAAGAAAGTGTTTCACCACTGTTCAAATGCACTTTGGATCGCATCATTTATATGTATAAATGTTTTCCATCTGTAAGGACTAAATATTAAATAAATTGTAACTGTAGTGGAATACAGTTACTTATATTTTGTATTTTAAATACGTAATCCCGTTACATGTATTCCGTTACTCCCCAACCCTGCATATATGAACATAGTGGTAGAAACTTTGGGATTAAAACTACACTTAGATTATTATTAATGTTAAATTAGGTTAAAGCGATCATGAAATATTAGAAGTAAATCTTCAAATATCCAAATCTTCTAAATAAATAAAGAATTATGCACTTGTTTTTTTGTTTTTTTACCAGTGATCATTCTTTCACTGTTTTGTCAAGTCAAGCCATTTTTATTTGTATAGCACTTTTCACAACAGACATCGTTTCAAAGCAGCTGCACAGGACATTATGCTATAATAAAAAATAAAGCTAATAATGTCCTAGTTATCCTTGTATTATTTGATCAAATATGACTGGTGATTGTGCCTCTATGATATGATTGGTGATTGTGCTCTATATGTTTCTATGCTGCCCCAAGTGTTTCCCAGCAATTATAATTATTTTTATTTATTTTTTGTCTCAGGCTGCTCTCTCTGTCCTACTTTAATCCTGATCTCTCTTTTGTGCAGACACAGGTGGTCAGGCTTTTTATAGTGTAATTATTATAATTATCTCATTATGCTTCTGACAGCATTAGCAGTCCTTAAATAGGACTTTTAAATAGACTGGATCAAGTGGCCAAAATATTTGCTACTGTGAAGAATTCTAGAATTCAAAGTATTATACAAACAGCAATTAGTATTCTTTTATTTTAGCCACACAATTTTATAGCATAATTGACATATTCTTAAAAGGGCCACACTATACACAGAGGACACATCACATTTCACCAAATTCTCCTCTTATACCCTAGAGAAAACGTTCCTGTCTTGATACTAAACAGTATGCCATAAAGGCAAATACCAACTGGAAAATGACATTGTCGTGTCAAGCGCTAAAAGAAGTGTCACCCTCTGTAAACGTCACCCTTTGTTTACCCTGAATAAGCAATAATTGCAATAATTTAAGCTATTAGCATGTATTAACCAAGCACTTGTGTGGCACTCTGTGGGGTTATTCTCTTCAATGCCAACCCATTAAAGCTAAACACCATTTAAACTAGGCTGCATATTTACTTCATTATTTCTTTAATTGCTTGTTTATGTTAAGCAATTACAACCATGGGTGACACAAAGCAATGCACTTCCAAATAGAATTCCAAAATCAAACAAAGTGATTATGGCAGAAGTGGCACAGGCCAGACAGATGCGCCCCTTTCCTCATTTCCTTTCAGAAGCCAGTCAATAAACAATCTGTATGTCTTTAGTCCATCAATATTTAATAGTAGCCAGCTAAAGGGCTCCTCTCTCAGATTCAGTCAGGTTTGATGTTTGATGCTTTGAAATGTGCCAGAGACAGCAATCGCACAACACCCAGGGAGGTTTGGCGCACTGTGTGTTTGTATTTGTGTGTGCATGCATAAGTGTGTATGTGGAAACAAATCAAATCAAATCACTTTTATTGTCACACAGCCATATACACAAGTGCAATGGTGTGTGAAATTCTTGGGTGCAATTCTGATCAACATAGCAGTCGTGACAGTGATGAGACATATAACAATTTACAATAAACATCAAATTTACACAACACAATTGAAAGTCTAATATACACATAATTACACACAACACAATATACAAATAATAACATACACTGTACAGTATACAATACACACAATATAGATACACATTATTCAATAAAAAAAAGTATATATAGTATATATAGAATGTACAGTAGGTTATATTGAACTGTATTGACATTCAGGCTGTCGGTTGATAGTAAGTTGTTAAGAGAGAATATAATATAATAATAATATAATTTATGACAGTCCTGTGTGAGATATAAGAGTAAGAGTAATGAAGTGCAGTGCTGATGTATTTGATCGTGGGAGATCAAGAGTTCAAAATTCTGATTGCTTGGGGGAAGAAGCTATCATGAAGTCGGCTGGTGCAGGATACTGATGCTTCGATACCACCTGCCTGATGGTAGCAGTGAGAACAGCCCATGGCTCGGGTGGCTGGAGTCTCTGATAATCCTCCGAGCTTTTTTCACACACCGCCTGGTATATATGTCCTGGAGGGAGGGAAGCTCACCTCTGATGATGTGTCTGGCAGTTCGCACCACCCTTTGCAGTGCTTTGCGGTTGTAGGCTGTGCTATTGCCATACCAGGCGGAGATGCAGCCAGTCAGGATGCTCTCTACAGTGCAGGTGTAGAACCATGTGAGGATGTGGCGGTTCATTCCAAACTTCCTCAGGAAGGAAGAAGAGGCGCCGATGAGCCTTCTTCACAACGACTTAAGTGTGGATGGACCATGTGAGTTCCTCAGTGATGTGGACACCCAGGAACTTGAAGCTGCTGACTCTCTCCACTGGTGCTCCATTGATGGTGATGGGACTGTGTTCTCTGTCTTTTCTTCTGAAGTCCACCACAAGCTCCTTTGTCTTACTGACGTTGAGGGAGAGGTTGTGCTCCTGACACCAGTGTGTCAGAGTGTGCACCTCCTTTCTGTAGGCTGTTTCATCATTGTCAGTGATCAGACCTACCACCGTCGTGTCATCAGCAAACTTAAAGATGGCATTGGAGCTATGTGTTGCCACACAATCATGTGTGTACAAGGAATGCAGTAGTGGGCTGAGAACACAGCCCTGTGGGGCTCCAGTGTTGAGGGTTAGTAATGAGGAGATGTTGCTGCCTATTCTAACCACCTGGTGTCTGCTTGACAGGAACATTTCACACAAACACCAACACCTCCTGCAACCCCCCTCCTCCCCCCTCCTTGCTACTCAACCTGCACTTAAGATCTGTGAAGATGATGTGTGCCGTATCTTTTGAAAACAAAGGATAAGGAAAGCACAGGGTCCAGATGGTGTTTCACCTGCATGTCTTAGATCCTGTGCTAACCAGCTGGCCCCCATCTTCACACAGATCTTCAATAGATCACTGGAGCAGTGTGAAGTCCCATGCTGCCTCAAACGTTCCACTATCATCCCCATCCCAAAGAAACCAAAAATCACAGGACTTAATGACTACAGACCTGTTGCCCTGACGTCTGTGGTCATGAAGTCATTTGAGAGACTGGTGTTGGTCCACCTGAAGGACATCACTGGACCCTTTCTAGATCCCCTTCAATTTTCTTATCGAGCAAACAGGTCTGTGGATGATGCAGTCAAAATGGGATTGCATCATATCCTGCAACATCTGGACAAATCAGGGACATATGCAAGGATCCTTTTTGTGGACTTCAGTATGGCTTTCAACACCATCATCCCAGCTATTCTCCGGACTAAATTACACCAACTCTCTGTTCCCATGTCTATCTGTCAGTGGATTACCAGCTTTCTGACAGACAGGCAGCAGCTTGTGAGACAGGGGAAATTCACTTCCAGCACCTGTACAATCAGCACTGGTGCCCCCCAGGGATGTGTGCTCTCCCCACTACTCTTCTCCCTCTACACCAGCGACTGCATCGCCAAGGACCACCCTGTCAAGCTCCTGAAATTTGCAGATGACACCACTGTCATCGGCCTCATCCGAGATGACGATGAGTCTGCATACAGAAGGGAGGTTAAACAGCTGGCTGTCTGGTGCAGTCAAAACAACCTTGAGATTAACACGCTCAAAACGGTGGAGATGATTGTGGACTGTGGATGACACCACTGTTATCGGCCTCATCCGAGATGACGATGAGTCTGCATACAGAAGGGAGGTTAAACAGCTGGCTGTCTGGTGCAGTCAAAACAACCTTGAGCTGAACACGCTCAAAACGGTGGAGATGATTGTGGATTGTGAACACCCCAACACTGTCCCCCCTCACCATTCTAAACAGCACTGTGGCAGCAGTGGAGTCATTCAGGTTCCTGGGCACTACCATCTCACAGGACCTGAAGTGGGAGACCCACATTGACTCCATTGCGAAAAAGGCCCAGCAGAGGTTGTACTTCCTTCGTCAGTTGAGAAAATTCAACCTGCCACAGGCGCTGCTGATACAGTTCTACTTAGCAGTCACTGAGTCTGTCTTCTGAACTTCTGTAGCTGTCTGGTTTTGTTCAGCTACGAAATCATATATCAGAAGACTACAAAGGACAGTTCGATCTGCTGAGAGGATTATTGGTTGCCCCCTGCCCTCCCTTCAAGAACTATACACTTCCAGATTGAGGAAATAGGCTGGAAAAATCACTCTGGACCCCACTCACCCTGCCCACTACCTTTTTGAAATGTTGCCTTTTGGGCTATGCTTCAGAGTTCTGAGCAGCAGAACTGTCCGGCACAGGAACAGTTTTTTCCCTCAGGCTATCAATCTCATGAACAGTTAAAACTGCCCCTTTGAGCAATAATTAATGTGCAATACACAGCTTAGTCTTTTTATATTATCCAACACATCCTACCTCTTCTGCCATTACATTCCCTTGCACTGTATATAACCGATTTGTATTTAGATTTGCACTATGTATGTGTGTGTGTATGTGTATGTATGTATGTATATGTATGTCTATATATTCATAAATATGTATATGTGTATGTATGTGTGTATGTGTGTGTGTGTGTGTATGTGTATGTATGTGTGTATATGTATGTCTATATATTCATAAATATGTATATGTGTATGTATGTGTGTATGTGTGTGTGTGTGTGTATGTGTGTGTGTATATATATATATATATATATATATATATATATATATATATATCAAAATTACATTTTTTTGGCAGAAATAGAAAATTATGGACAAGCTAGGTCAAAAACCAAACCGAAAATGATCTTTTAAATTAGACTTTGTTTGGAATAATCAAACAAATTCGAATTGTTACAATACGGGGAACATAGAAACAACTTTTTCTGAAACTACACATTTCATTATAAAATAGAGTAGACAGAGAAGGATTACATAAAAAAAGACAAAAAATTCAGAAATCCTTTATAGTTAACTAATCTACTGGATAATGCAGCAGCAAAATTGACAGTAATTCCAGTGA
Source organism: Myxocyprinus asiaticus (assembly GCF_019703515.2). Taxonomy (NCBI): domain Eukaryota; kingdom Metazoa; phylum Chordata; class Actinopteri; order Cypriniformes; family Catostomidae; genus Myxocyprinus; species Myxocyprinus asiaticus. The sequence continues at coordinate 35,176,300 of NC_059363.1, read as the reverse complement.
AAATCTTCTATGAACTGGCACAAATTCTGTTTCTGTTATTAAATTTCAAATTTTCGGCTAACCTTTCCAAAAATAAAAAAATCTTTTGGTCGACAACCGAAAATAGCATTTTTTTGCAATTTGGTGCATCTGTATTAGCAACCACCCAGAACACCCTTTAAACTATATATTAACACACTAACAACCACTAAGAACATCTTACCAACCACAAATTAATGCAACCTGGTCTCATAGAATCATATTACTATACCTATATTTTTACATGGCTCGTTTCTCATATCATGGCACTTCCCTGATGATATGAACACTAGAGGTGCTTCAACAACAATATATATATATTAAATTTTCACATATCACCAGAAAAACGGCAGATTATCAGTTCATAAACACTTTTCCCCTGTTCACTAAACAATGCTATTTTATGACATCTAAACACTTTTACTACAATGCATGGCTTGTAATGTGATACATTTTAACATTTGTATTAAATAACCAACTATATTTACAAGCATGTTCAAACACAATCAAATTCAGAATCAGAATGAGCATTATTGCCAAGTATGCTTACACATACAAGGAATTTGTCTTGGTGACAGGAGCTTCCAGTACACAACAATACAAAAACAGCAACAAGACTTTAAAAAAAAATAATAAAATTGAATAATATATATATATATATATATATATATATATATATATATATATATATATATATATATATATATATATAAAATACATATACACACACATACATATACATATATATATATATATATATACATATATATATATAGTATACACACACACACACACACACACACACACACACACATATATATATATATATATGTACATACAACATATACATACATGTTCCTGTGCCTGATGGTTCTTGTGCTTAGAGCTCTGAAGCAACAGTTCAAAAAGGTAGTGGGCAGGGTGAGTGGGGTCCAGAGTGATTTTTCCAGCCTTTTTCCTCACTCTGGAAATGTAAGCGCAGCGTAGTTCTAGCGGGAAGACTAACAGCTGTACATCATAGCACCATTAGCTAGTTAATTCCTAGCCAATCACATGTAAGCCATTGCTTTATAAGTTTGCTCATAATCTATCACATTGCTGTTTCAGTGTGCTAACACGGCAACCTCCACCACCCCACCACCAGTCGAGTCCCGTCCTGCTCGGGGGTAGGCTCCTTACCCCTGCCTCCTATCTTCGGCAGAATATGACGGTTCGGAGAACAACTTCTTCGGACTGCCAGATGGGGCTTATGCCAAAGAGAGACATTACATTTCTGTTTTATGTTCATCAAATGCCATCTTAAATTTCACTCAAGTCTGCAAGTCCTCCTAATAGAAGTGTATAGTTCTCAAAGAGAGGGCAGGGGGCAACCAATAATCCTCTCAGCAGTCCGAACTGTCCTTTGTAGTCTTCTGATATCTGATTTCATAGCTGAACCAAACCAGACAGATATTGAAGTGCAGAGGACAGACTCAATGACTGCTGAGTAGAACTGTATCAGAAGCACCTGTGGCAGGTTGAACTTCCTCAACTGGCAAAGAAAGTACAACCTCTGCTGGGCCTTTTTCACAGTGGAGTCAATGTGGGTCTCCCACTTCAGGTCCTGTGAAATGGTAGTGCCCAGGAACCTGAATGACTCCACTGCTGCCACAGTGCTGTTTAGAATGGTGAGGGGGGACAGTGTTGGGGTGTTCCTCCTAAAGTCCACAATCATCTCCACCATTTTGTGCGTGTTCAGCTCAAGGTTGTTTTGACTGCACCAGACAGCCAGCTGTTCAACCTCCCTTCTGTATGCAGACTCATCATCATCTTGGATGAGGCCGATGACAGTAGTGTCGTCTGCAAACTTCAGGAACTTGACAGAGGGGTCCTTGGTTATGCAGGCGTTGATGTAGAGGGAGAAGAGTAGTGGGGAGAGCAAACATCCCTGGGGGGCACCAATGCTGATTGTACAGGTGTTGGAAGTGAATTTCCACTGTCTCACAAGCTGCTGCCTGTCTTTCAGAAAGCTGGTAATCCACTGATAGATAGACATGGGAACAGAGAGTTGGTGTAATTTTGTCTGGAGAATAGCTGGGATGATGGTGTTGAAAGCTGAACTGAAGTCCACAAAAAGGATCCTTGCATATGTCCCTGATTTGTCCAGATGTTGCAGGATATGATGCAATCCCATGTTGACTGCATCATCCACAGACCTGTTTGCTCAATAAGCAAATTGAAGGGGATCTAGAAAGGGTCCAGTGATGTCCTTCAGGTGGGCCAACACCAGTCTCTCAAATGACTTCATGACCACAGACGTCAGGGCAACAGGTCTGTAGTCATTAAGTCCTGTGATTTTTGGTTTCTTTGGGATGGGGATGATAGCGGAGCGTTTGAGGCAGCATGGGACTTCACACTGCTCCAGTGATCTATTGAAGATCTGTGTGAAGATGGGGCCAGCTGGTTAGCACAGGATCTAAGACATGCAGGTGAAACGCCATCTGGGCCTTGTGCTTTCCTTATCCTTTGTTTTTGAAAGACACGGCACACATCATCTTCACAGATCTTAAGTGCAGGTTGAGTAGCAGGAGGGGGGAGGAGGGGGGTTGGAGGAGGTGTTGGTGTTTGTGTGAAGTGAAGGTCAGAGTGGGTGTGGGGTGTGAGATTGGGCCTTTCAAATCTACAGTAGAACACATTCAGGTCATCAGCCAGTTGTTGGTCCACCACAGGGTTGGGGGTAGGAGTCCTGTAATTCGTAAGTTGTTTCATGCCACTCCACACTGATGCAGGGTCCGTTAGCTGAAAACTTGTTTTTTAGCTTCTCAGAGTATCTTTTTTAGCCACTCTGATTTCCTTAATCAGTGTGTTCCTGGCCTGATTGTACAAGACTTTATCCCCACCCCTGTAAGCATCCTCTTTGACCTGACGAAGCTGCCTGAGTTCTGTTGTAAACCATGGTTTGTCATTGTTAAATGTTAAATAAGTCCTAGTAGGGATGCACATATCCTCACAGAAACTGATATATGATGTAACCGTATCAGTGAGCTCATCCAGATTGGTGTCAGCAGCCTCAAAAACACTCCAATCAGTCCAGTCAAAGCAGGCTTGTAGTTCCAGCTCTGCTTCATTGGTCCATCTCTTTACATTCCTTACTACAGGCTTAGCAGATTTTAGATTCTGACTGTAGGTTGGAAGAAGATGAACCAGACAGTGATCAGAGAGTCCCAAAGCTGCTCTAGGGACAGAGTATATTTCTGTCTCTGGTTGGGCATGTAATGTGCTGTTTGTATTTGGGCGTTCACGTGTGAGGTTTGCTTTGTTAAAATCCCCAAGAATAATAATAACTGAGTCCGGGTATTGTTGTTCCGTATCTGTGATTTGATCAGCCAGCTATTGCAGCGCGGCATTCAAACATGCATTTGACGTGATTGAAACACTCACCAGGATAAACGAGGAAAACTCCCGCGGAGTCCAGATTAGGACAGCACATCTTCTTTAACGTTGTTGCATCTGTACACCAACTTCCATTGATGTAAAGCATGTTCCACCACCTATCGTTTTCCCCGTTAACTCCGCAATGCGGAGGTTGCATGGTTACTCATCTGAATGACCGTTGTTCTTGGAATGCAAAAGAAACCAACAGCAATTAACACATTCAATGACATTTTTTTTTTTTTGCTGAAATATAAGAGAGAGAGATTCTGCAGAGTCTCAGTAGAGTTGAGGCTTGTTGTAGATTTGTATGGTAATTCCAGCACTCCCAAGGAGAGATACTGATAGAGGCAAAGCAGAGGGAATCTGTCCATTAACATTTAAATTATCTTCCAGAGATAATATTATGAGAGAAAATGAAGGATTATTGTAATGCCTAGGTCTTAGCTGGTTGGAATTAACTCTAACTCTCCTTTGGAAGGTAATAAGAGCCTCAAAATTATGCCTAATTAATTCTAATGGGCCTTTAACATTTACAGTTCATCCATGCTCAATATGTGGCCTCTTTGTCTCATTTTCTTCACAGTAAAAGGGCAGTTGAGAACTAGGGACTGATGAGGATAGAATGACTTTGTCACCTGATAAATAAAGATGCAGTGTGTTTCTAAAGCCCTTTTGTTTGTTACATTATGTTTCTGAAGTGTAATGCAACATTAAGCAGATATAGAATGGAGTTTTTATACATACTGTACTGTCCATGTAAATGTAGTGTTGACAATTCATACACTCTAAATACAATAATTATCTACTGAAAATGGATGATCAGCAAAATCAGCCCTGCATTAAAAATGTATCCTAATTTTACCTTGGCAACTGTGGCTGAACATCGTATTATAAGGACATTTTTGCTATTGTCTATTGTAGTCAGATTGATTTTGCAGAAATTATCCAATTATCCAATAAGGTAAAACGTTGTTTATAATGCATTTATAATGTGTGTCAGTATTTTCCCCTTCCTTCCAAACCTTTTAAATAAATCTCAAGAAATGGATGTGGACTGAAATATGTATCAGACCTTATTCCCAAATGAACATATATTACATCAGTTTAGGACACATACATTTGCGCAAATGTCAATTAATGTTAATGACTTGAGTGAGGGACAGTAACTTAGGGGAGTAGAGCAAAGGGTCAAGAGTACCGACTAAATGTTCAGGAATAGCTACAAAATCTATTTCAAAACACTGTAATGAGGCATAGAAGATTTAAATTATTCCTCATTACCTCTGAATAACAGTTTTCATGTATGTTCATTGTTTGTGTTGGCCGTGGTTGACACAAGCCATATGTCATGTGTGTTGTGCAACATTTTGTTAAATATCACTGAATGACTGGCAGCTTTGATGAGATTCACTGTGTCCTTTGTCCTACTGAGTGCAAGTCTAGCATAGAGGGGGCTGCTGGGTGATGGTGAGCTCAGATTAGACAGTTTTGAAATACTGCCACCATATGGATGATGTTAAAACCACACAATCACAGGGATAGTTATACAATTATCTATTTTTTTTTTGGATTTGGAATTAGCATCCTGACAATTAGCTTTGGAATGGATTGCACATAAAAAAGTCTAAGAGAGGTTTAATTGACATACCTATCATGAATTAATTAATTTCTAATCTGATAAACTGAAAATCAAATCTTGCTAATTAATATTCTGGAATTAAAACAATCCAAAACAATTTTGGTCACCTTCAGAATACTTCCATGGTGATGCAACAAAGCAAAAAACAAAACACTTAAACCAGTACTGTTTTGCTGGTCTTGGCTGGTCTCCTGGCCTGCTCAGGCTGGTTGTTGAGCTAGTTTTGGCCCCTTGTCAGACTGGGAGACCTGTTAGATTAGCTGAATACTAGCATAAAGTGGTTGGCTGGTTTCAGCTGGTCTCCCAGCCTAGTGAAACTGGTCAGTCAGCTGGTTTAATGAGGAATTTTGGGCACCATAGAAGGGTTTTAAGATGGCATCTCACTAGCCAATTTTTCCAAATAGGTATAGCTGCAGGCAGGAGATCTCCAAATGGGGGCATAATCTCCAAAATAGGGCGTGGTTTCTCCAGAAGGGAGCGGGGTTACTCCAAAAGGGGGTTGTGCCAACTCCAAAAGGGGGCGACACCTCCAAAGGTGGTTAGTGTTAGGGAAAGAGTTGGTAACGGGCTCCCTATACCATTGCAGGTGATTTGGAGCTCTCGCCCCTTTTTGGAGCTCTCTCTGCAGCTATATCCTTCTCGATTTTTCAAATGATTTTCAGGTGTTAACCTCATTAACATAATCACCAGCCAGTAAGGGGGAGACAGAGCGCACATAAGGGCACCTACACACTAGAATTAACGCTGAGTCAGAGAACGCTGCGAATGCATTGATTTCAATGGGGATGGTGCGTCGGAAGGATGGAGAGGGAAAATGGTTTCCGATAGTGAAGCTCCGTCATGCAACAAAAAGTTGAAAAATTTCAACTTTTGAAGCAAAGCACTCTGGTGTAGGCATCCGTTGGCCAATGGGAATGTCAGAGAGGTGGGAATAGTTGCGCTTTGAAATAAAAAATAAAAAAAACTCATACATGTGGTGTATTCATTCCCTGTCCTTTATTTTCTTTCTCTGTCAATCTAAAAAGATAGTAATTGTTTACTATCAGTGTTTACTGGTACATTGTAAAAAATATATATTTTAAATAGCATTTCTATCCATGACCTCCTACAACCTCTGTGGTACACGCCTTCCAAATGGACCTAACGCAGTCCCATGTGTCAAACGCTCCGTCTGAGCTTTCCCTAGTATATAAGCAACCTCAGCATCTCTCAGCAGAAGGTGTTAATCACTTGACTGTTGGGACTCCCTGCCGAGTTACTGGCTTCAAAGACAAAAAAAACACAAAAAAAAAAAAAACATCCGTTTTGTTTGAAAAAAATTATTCTTTCTCTGAGGCGGGGTCTTGTGTTCGCCTCAAGTGACCAGTGATCTTCTTTTTTTTACTGAAGAACGGACAAGACGTCAAGCTGATGTGAATGGTTTCATCACACTCATATTCTGTCACCAAGCATTTGTCTGCCTTTTTTCCTGCACTAAAATCCATAGCAGTCTGTTTTTATTGGATGTATTTCTTTACTCACTGAAAGTGGCAAGGTACAGGTAAATTTACTCCATCTTCACGATCGCTTCTCTCTTTTGTATAATGGCAGAATAGACACAGGAAGAGAGAGAGAGCTCTGTGACCATGAGAGCAGGTAATTGTCAATGCAGAAATACTGCAAAAGCAACTAATGAAGGACAAAAATAACCACAATGTAAATTTTCAAATTTTGGTCTGTTATAAAATGTATATTGTATTATATCATATCATATAACTGTAAATGAAAAATGCAAAAAACAAAAACAAAAACAGGAATACATATTTTATTAACTAGTCCCCCAGACCCCAACCCTAAACCTAACCGTCAGTGGAGTCAAAATTTTATTTTAGAGCAGAAATGGAACCTCTGAATTTCACTCATCTTTTTTTTATGTGAAAGTGATTACTTCCTAGTTCCCATGGGACCAGAACTTGTGTCTCAGAGGTTGCTTGCACAATTTGCTATCAGTAGCGATAGAGGAAAATGTATTCACTCATGAATTGATGCAAAAATGTCTGATGAGGGATGGAGCTTATTAGCCAGTAATTTGGCAAGTGGGGTTGATTTCATGAAGTAAATTGTTAATTTCCTGTGTGATCATTGGTCTGGTTCATATAAAGGTTCATCTTTCCACCTCTTTGCACAAAATGGATTCCAATAAGTTAGACTTTCCTGTAATCCTACTGTACCAGCAAGGTACTTTGAGATTTCAGTGAATCCTATATCCTATATTTGTTTAGTATGCTTCAGAAGGTGTTCATTTTCAAACCCAGACTGCAAAATGTATCCAAAACATATGCCACAAGTGATTTAGTCAAATTTAGCTTAAATCACAGATGCGAGCCACAACTCTTTTTTTATTTTTATTTTGCATCTCCATTAGACAGACCACTATTGTGGAAATGCTAATGAATTCATATGTCTCCACAGTGATGGAGTGTTCTCGGTGACAAATCCTTTATTCAACACAGCTAGTTTTGATATATAGTGTCAATTTCATGCCTTTTTCTTCTTCTTCTTTTTTAAAATATATTACTTTGTTCCAACAGAGATAAAATAACCTTTTATCATTTAGTAATGTCTTCTCAAAGAATGCAGTTGGCCTGTAAATTAATATTGGTATGACTTAATGGCTCAATGGGGTAAAAGGGTGTAAAGTAACAAATTACAAATACTTTTGCTACTGTAATCAAGTAGTTTTTCTCAGGAATTTTACTTTTTTAAGTCTTATATATATATATATATATATATATATATATATATATATACAGGTGCATCTCAATAAATTAGAATGTCGTGAAAAAGTTCATTTATTTCGGTAATTCAACTCAAATTGTGAAACTCGTGTATTAAATAAATTCAATGCACACAGACTGAAGTAGTTTAAGTCTTTGGTTATTTTAATTGTGATGATTTTGGCTCACATTTAACAAAAACCCACCAATTCACTATCTCAAAAAATTAGAATATGGTGACATGCCAATCAGCTAATCAACTCAAAACACCTGCAAAGGTTTCCTGAGCCTTCAAAATGGTCTCTCAGTTTGGTTCACTAGGCTACACAATCATGGGGAAGACTGCTGATCTGACAGTTGTCCAGAAGACAATCATTGACACCCTTCACAAGGAGGGTAAGCCACAAACATTCATTGCCAAAGAAGCTGGCTGTTCACAGAGTGCTGTATCCAAGCATGTTAACAGAAAGTTGAGTGGAAGGAAAAAGTGTGATAGAAAAAGATGCACAACCAACCGAGAGAACCGCAGCCTTATGATTGTCAAGCAAAATCGATTCAAGAATTTGGGTGAACTTCACAAGGAATGGACTGAGGCTGGGGTCAAGGCATCAAGAGCCACCACACACAGACATGTCAAGGAATTTGGCTACAGTTGTCGTATTCCTCTTGTTAAGCCACTCCTGAACCACAGACAACGTCAGAGGCGTCTTACCTGGGCTAAGGAGAAGAAGAACTGGACTGTTGCCCAGTGGTCCAAAGTCCTCTTTTCAGATGAGAGCAAGTTTTGTATTTCATTTGGAAACCAAGATCCTAGAGTCTGGAGGAAGGGTGGAGAAGCTCATAGCCCAAGCTGCTTGAAGTTCAGTGTTAAGTTTCCACAGTCTGTGATGATTTGGGGTGCAATGTCATCTGCTGGTGTTGGTCCATTGTGTTTTTTGAAAACCAAAGTCACTGCACCCGTTTACCAAGGAATTTTGGAGCACTTCATGCTTCCTTCTGCTGACCAGCTTTTTAAAGATGCTGATTTCATTTTCCAGCAGGATTTGGCACCTGCCCACACTGCCAAAAGCACCAAAAGTTGGTTAAATGACCATGGTGTTGGTGTGCTTGACTGGCCAGCAAACTCACCAGACCTGAACCCCATAGAGAATCTATGGGGTATTGTCAAGAGGAAAATGAGAAACAAGAGACCAAAAAATGCAGATGAGCTGAAGGCCACTGTCAAAGAAACCTGGGCTTCCATACCACCTCAGCAGTGCCACAAACCGATCACCTCCATGCCACGCCGAATTGAGGCAGTAATTAAAGCAAAAGGAGCCCCTACCAAGTATTGAGTACATATACAGTAAATGAACATACTTTCCAGAAGGCCAACAATTCACTAAAAATGTTTTTTTTATTGGTCTTATGATGTATTCTAATTTTTTGAGATAGTGAATTGGTGGGTTTTTGTTAAATGTGAGCCAAAATCATCACAATTAAAAGAACCAAAGACTTAAACTACTTCAATCTGTGTGCACTGAATTTATTTAATACACGAGTTTCACAATTTGAGTTGAATTACTGAAATAAATGAACTTTTCCACGACATTCTAATTTATTGAGATGCACCTGTATATATATATATATATATATATATATATATATATATATATATATATATATATATATATATATATAATATATATCAAGTATATATATATATATATATATATATATATATATATATATACTTGAGTGCTTTTTATGTGCTGTAACTGTACTTTTACTGCACCATTTCCCCTCCTGTGTTCACTACGTCCTTGCTTTTCTTTTTATTTATCAAAGTGATTGGCTAGAGAAAGAATGAACAGTCTTGTGACTCCCGTCAAATCAAATCACACATAGAAAACTTGAACGGCAGCAGTAGACCTGGCACAAGTTGTTATTAATCTTGAATGTGGAGGATGCCTCATGCAGCAGTACAAAACCTGAACATCCACGGCCACACCTGAAAGGGCTTTTTGCAATGAAGAAGGCAAATTGATTGATCTTGTCATGTAAGTTTAGCTTGCTCAAGCCAGTCCA